>NC_141615.1:15000-1215000 GCF_047967505.1 Dipteris shenzhenensis
AAGGAATCCTCAAGTGGGGTGGCTCAACCTCAACACGGCTCTCTGCCTTTAACGGGGAGCTCTCAATACTCTCTTGGATCTTCTTACACACTGGCTCTGATACCAAAAAGGAGGGGTGACGGAAGGACTGAAGGGTGACGGAAGGATGGAGTGACGGAAGGACGGAAGGGTGACACAAAAAGGAGGGGTGACGGAAGGATGGAAGGGTGACGGAAGGACGGAAGGGTGACGGAAGGACGGAAGGGGAGGGGTGACGGATACCGAAAAGGAGGGACGGAAATCTGAAAAGAGAAAACTAAACGGAGTAAGAGCGAGAACCCATGACGATGCCAAGGGGTAAGGAGAAGACGAAATCGGGAGACGAAGCGTGAATGAAACAGACGTAGACAGGAAAGTCGGTAGGAGGTGAGGTGCGTAACAACGGGGAAGACCAATCGAAGGCAAAGAACAGGACGTAAGAGATGGAGAACGATGGAATAGTCATGAAGGAAAACTGAAAATAGGAAACTGAGAACAAGGGAGTTTGGAGCAAGAAGGCTCGGAAGCTATATTGCAAAAGGCTGAAGATACAAGAAGCTCTCGGAGGCAGACTCTGCCTACAAATGAGCCAAGGGTGCCCTTATATAGGAAAAGGCAAGGTGGGAGGATGAGCTGTAATCCACTCTGAGCTGTCATGAGTGGAGGGTGAGTTGTAATCCACCCTGAGCTGTCATCCATTTGTTTGTACAATGAAAAGATATGAAAAGACATAAAGGTGAAGGTCTTACTCAAATATGAGCAGTGTCTAGTCACTTTATGAATTTTATTTAATTTTGTACAAGTGTCATGGTGAAGGTCTTATCCAGTTAAGGACAGTGTCTAATCACCATGACCGAGATATAGGACTTCTGGTTGTTCAGTATCAAGTGGAAGTAGTAATCCGCCATTGTGGGTGTCCCAATAAGGTGCTCCTTCACGGGAGAGCCTGTCTGGGAGCACATTTGAGGAGCCTTTTTTCCATTCTACTTTAAAATCATACATGGTAAAGAATTCCTGCCAGCGAGCTAAGCGTCCTCTGCCGATCTGTTTATCAATTCGCCGGGTACAGAACGTCTTGAAGTTCTGGTTGTCGGTGCGGATGAGGAATTCTTTATTTAAGATAAAGAGTTCTAGCTTTTGAATTGCTCTTTTGACTGCTAGAATCTCTTTCTCGATTGAATGGTAATTGAGCTCAGCACCTTGGAAAGTTCCTGACCGGTAGGCACATACAACTTCTTCAGTGGGTGTCTTTTCAAGTAAAACTGCTCCCCAAAAATGGTCAGAAGCATCTGTTTCAATTATCAGCTGTGCTGTGGCGGATGGAATAGTGAGAGATGGTAACTGTTGAACCTTTTCTTTGATGTGTTGCACCGCTTCTGTTTGGGGTGGGCCCCATGTCGGACCATCTTTTCTGAGACAGAGTTGGAGGAGATGCCGATCTTTGGCCAACTGTTTATAAAAAGGGGATATATAATTTAGACAACCCAGGAATCTTTGGAGTTGAGTTCGGTCCCTGATTTCATCTGGAAATGCAAGAAGGGCCTTCAAGACATGTTCCTGCATTTGAATATTACCCTTGTGGATGTGGACTCCCAAGAATTCAATCGTTTCTTGGCCAAGGGTGATTTTTTTGGCAGAAAGGGCCAACCCTTTGGATTTGATGAGATCATACACAATTTGGAGATGGCGGAGATGCGAATGGACATCTTTGCTATACACTAGTATGTCATCAATATAAACTAGGCAAAAAGAGTGATGCTGACTGAATATGGAATCCATGAACTTCTGAAACTCGACAGGAGCGGTTTTGAGACCAAAAGGCAGTACATTCCATTGATAGAATCCCTGCGGAACTACAAATCCTGTCTTATGACGATCATTAGGATTAAGACCCACTTGCCAGAATCCTGCCTTGAGGTCGAACTTCGAGAAGATTGTGGCACCAGAAATTTTTTGCATAAGATATTCTTTGTTGGGAATGGGATAAGAAACGGACAAAAGACATTTATTTAGTGGCTTGTAATTTATGACAAGGCGCTTCTTACCCCTCTTCTGCTCGGAGTGTTTGTTTACATAGAATGCTGCTGCTGCCCACTCGGAGCGGGACGGTTCAATGAGACCCATATCCAAGAGTTCTTGGATTTCCTGATTGCACAATTGTCGGTCGGCTTGGGTAAACCCATATGGGCTTTCTTTGAACGGTTTGGAGTTTTCCCGAAGAGGGAGGTCGACTTGATGTTGGAACACTTTTTTGAAAGCCGTAGGTGAGTCACTACTGCAATCACGAATGAACTTCTGTTGCATATCCTGCAGTGCTGACATCATATGAAGAGTATGAACAGTTCGGCGGAGCTGCTTACTGTTTTCTACCTGGAGGAGGCCGTTGATATAGTCGTCGAGCTCAGCTCCTTGAAGGGGTTGTTGAGCATCTTGAGGGCTGAATGACTCGGCAAGATTTGGAGAGGCATCTGGAGTAGAATCGTATTCGGGTGGAGCTTTGACATATTGGAGGTCAACTGGGGAAGAACATTGTCTAACAATCTCTAGGTCCTCTTCAAATGGCTTGAGGACACGTTTGAGAGATTCCCTTGCAGGGATATGTACCAAGACATTATTTATGGTAAGGACCATCTCTTTGGTAGAAAATCCGAATGGGAGATGTTGGTTGAGAAAAGCATTACCAATAACTAGGTCTACCCCTTGGGATTCCAACTGATAGAAACTGATAGTGGTGGAATGCCCAGCCAGAGTGATAGGTATTTCTGATGCATACCTCTTGCATGCAATAAGGCCGCCACCCATTGTCGAACCGCGCATCTGATCATGAGACTCAAGTTGTTGCCAGGAAGAAACAGGAAGGGCCCGGTATTTGCAGATGTTGAATCCAGACCCTGTGTCGACTAAAGCAACCAAATTATAAGGCGGTACTCCTGGGGGCTTGAGCTGAACTTTTACCAGCCAATTTTTCATAGGATTTCGGACTGCTGGTGCTGGCGTCGAAAAGAAATCTTGAAGAGATAGCACATTTGGAACTGGCTCAGTATAGAGCTTGCACTGAGTCAAATGTTCACCAACCTTACGATCCAATGAGTCGATGGAATTTTGAAGCTTGGCGCAATTGTCAGTGATCGTCTTTAGGTGGATTCGAAGTCCATCAATGCTGATGCCAAGGCTCTCAAATTGGTCAAAACAGGGGGCTCGTTGAGGGGATTGGATCAGAGGAGCAGGGGCAGAGAGAGTAGTGACTGGAGATTTCCAGAAAGGGGGAGGAAGGAAGTTAGGGGAGGAGTCATGTACACTGTGGAGAGGCCGAAAAACCGAAGGTCCGGAATAGAGATCTGCTGAAGGCAATCTTCTACTTGGAGAAGGAGTAAAGGAAGAATCAGAAAGATCTTCGGACGTATGTAAATCAAAAGATGAAAATTTTCGATGGGAAAACCCAGGATGTCGGCCGCGACCTCGACTGTGACCACGGGAATTGCTACGACCGAAAACTGGAGCAAAAACCTCTGGGAGAGGAGGTTCTTCTGGGGGCTCTCCATCAGAACTTCCTGAGGAAATCTCAATATCAACACGGAAAGGTTGTCTTCGGTGAGGAAGATTCATCAGGCTATATACATTGGGGTCGTCATCTTCGGATGTTGGAGAAGCATGTATCTGGCAATGAAGACATTCTGGAGTATCTGATTCAGAACATTCTAGAATAGACTCATCAGACTCACCTTGGGAAATGACTTCCCATTGTTCGGGGTGTGCTACCATTGCAAAGAAACCTTTCAGTTGTTTTTGTTGTGAATTGCGGGGCTTCTCCTGACAGTCACGAGCAAAATGGCCTTTCTTTCCACAGATGAAACATCCTGTGGATTTGTTTTGTTGGAAAGAGCGGCGGCGAAGAAAACGTTGAGGCCTTCTAGAGTAGCGACGACGCCATCGGAGCCTTCGAATTTTTGGAAAGTTCGAGGTTCCACATGAACATTTAGAAGGGCGAGATTTTGATGAATGGGATCGTCGAGGAGTACGACCATACTTAGAACTTGGAGGGCAAAAATTTTGGTGACCCACAAACTGTTCACATATGGCTGGTGAAACAATACCAACCTTTTTAAGCTTGCGCCGGAGAGTGTATTCTGTACATTGTCGACGGATATATATACTTGTGGATTTCAGTCGGTTGATTGTCAAGGTTGACAATCTTCGTCTGCGCTTCGATGACCGCCATGATTGCTTCTCCAAGTCGGTGCGGTAAGCTGTACAGGTAATGACGCTTTGCTGCAGTGTCAGAAAAAATGCCAGCTCTATAAACCAGCTGTTGCACATGTGCATTGTAGGCTTCCAACTGAAAAAGATCACATAGCTTGAGAGCAGAAAATTCATTTGCTGCCTGGGCACGATCATCCATGAAAGTAGGAAGAAACTGATTGGAGATCGCAGCTATAAGGGAATCCGGGGCATTAGGTTGATTGTTGGCATCAGCACTTGCAAAGATTTGCTCTTTGGATTCATCTGATAAGAACTCCCACCAATTAGCAAGAACACCGGTGAAACCTTTGGTAGTTTCGACTGCTGCATCTCTTGGATTCCATCTGTAGATCGTGACTAATGACATCATGTGTCCGTAGAATATTTTGAGAATATCCTTCATTGCTTGTGGTGAGGCCGCATCAATATTTAAAATATATCCAGGGAAGGATTTGTGCTGAAGCCGCTTCTGCATATCAGTTTGCTCATCAAGGTCACCATCCATGAAGTGAGTTTGGAATTCACCTCTCATGAATTCAGATCCAGGCCCGCCAAAAAATGCTGTGCGCTTGCCTCGCCATTGCTCCCGAGGAGGCTGTTGTGAGGTGGATGCTTGGGGTGGATCTTCTTCCATAGGCTCTGGCTTGATTCCAGAGTTCATATAGAGAATGGGACCAAAGGAATTAACGGAGGAAGCTCGAGGAGAAACTGGCGGAGATGGAAATGGAGACTCCGGGGGCGGTGGTGGAGAAGGAGGCGGTGAAGTGGGCAACGGCGGAGGTATTTCCATATGAGGGGGCAGAGGTTGGAATTGGTGGAGATCATCTCTATCCTCTTGTAGCATATCTCGTTCATCAATACAGAATGCTTGATAGAAGGGGTGTGTGCTGTCAGCCCACCAATCTGTTGTTTCGAGAGGAGAATCAACTACTGCATAAGGAGAGTCAACCATCTCGATAGAATCAGAAAACTGGGGCCAAAACATAAGACTGGGAGCTTTGGAGGGATAGCAGGGCTCTGTGAGGGGACTAGCCGAAGAGGGGGGTAATGATGGAGGAAATGACTTATATACCGACCGGGTTGAAGAGGATGCATGGCCCTTCCGAAGTTGCTGCAGCTCATCTAGCACTGTGTGGATATTACGATCTAGTTTGCCCACAGCAAGTTGTAAATCGTACAGGGCAGAGTGGCAAGCATCCAAACATACCTGAGTAGCAAGGTTGTGTGAATTGCACCAATTTAACTGCTGCTGCTCGACAGGCATGCTATGGTCATCTTTGTCTGTTAGGGCATAAGGGGCATGAACAGACTTCAGTGAACCATCTTCAGTTGTTACCTGAAATCCTTTAGACTATGGCCACTTGACTGGTCGGAGCATCATCATTGGATATATGCGATCCGCTGATGCGGTGATATTATCAAAATTGGAATGCGACTGTACAGGCGGATTTACGGCAGTAGAGCGGCGATACTGTAGACTGGCATCAGCAGGAAATCGGGATGCAGCTGTAGAAGTTACCCAATCTCTGATGGATTCAACTTTGTCAGGGGAGAGATCAGGAGCAGCATCGGAGGCACTAGTTCGGCTCTCATCTGGGACTCCGGCAATAGAAACATGAGAGGTTGATGGGAAAGATAAACGCATAATGCGCTTACCCTTTTCACTTGAGGTGCGAAGGCGAACAACCGATTTTGTTGGAGCATCCTCCACCTGAAACATAGGCATTTTGGAAAAAGAGGAGGCTTCATCCGAGACTTGCTGATAATCCATTTCCCACTCTTCTGGCATAGGCAGAGCATCGAAATGGAACCTGGTCACTTCTGCATTAGTCTTGCCGTAAATGATACATTCATCATTAGCACTGACATGGCGAGGGACGGGATTAATGGTAGACACTAGATAGTTTACAGAACGGACATGGATAGCACAGTGCTCTGATTTTGGCTTCATGGCTAAACCTTTGATCTGGACATACAAACGTAGAGCAGTGGACAAGTGGGGGTCCGTGAGAGACATTTTGAAATTAGGATAGACTACTGTATAAACAGGCTCTCGATTGAGACTACCATGGATGAGTCCTATGCGGGCATCTTTAATATTATAGTGACGAGTATCTACCAAACTGACCATGCAAGTAGCATTTACACCCATGCGAAAAAGTGGTTCTATAGCTAGGATAAAGCATCCATAATGTATATACTTATATCCAGAAGACTGAAAAGAATCAATCTCTTGGGGAGTAAAGAGAGGGAGATAAACACCAGTGGAACCCTCATCAGCCACATTGATCACTACTTCGGATACCTTCACATGTTTGAGGGCCTTGAAATGGAACGCAGAGAACTTGTAAATATCATCAGCACTGATCATTGGCATATTCCAGGCCGCCTTGTTGTCCATAAGTTCGGTAGATGAGGAAGCAGAGGAAAAAGGGCGGCACCGCTTCTGTTTGGGGTGGGCCCCATGTCGGACCATCTTTTCTGAGACAGAGTTGGAGGAGATGCCGATCTTTGGGCCCCCAAACAGAAGCGGTGCAACACATCAAAGAAAAGGTTCAACAGTTACCATCTCTCACTATTCCATCCGCCACAGCACAGCTGATAATTGAAACAATCTCTGATGGATTCAACTTTGTCAGGGGAGAGATCAGGAGCAGCATCGGAGGCACTAGTTCGGCTCCAAAAAGGAGGGGTGACGGAAGGACGGAAGGGGAGGGGTGACGGAAGGACGGAGTGACGGAAGGACGGAAGGGTGACGCAAAAAGGAGGGGTGACGGAAGGACGGAAGGGTGACGGAAGGACGGAAGGGGAGGGGTGACGGAAGGACGGAGTGACGGAAGGACGGAAGGGTGACGCAAAAAGGAGGGGTGACGGAAGGACGGAAGGGTGACGGAAGGACGGAAGGGTGACGGAAGGACGGAAGGGGAGGGGTGACGGATACCAAAAAGGAGGGGTGACGGAAGGACGGAAGGAGGTGCAAAAAGGAGGGGTGACGGAGGGACGGAAATCTGAAAAGAGAAAACTAAACGGAGTAAGAGCGAGAACCCATGACGATGCCGAGGGGTAAGGAGAAGACGAAATCGGGAGACGAAGCGTGAATGAAACAGACGTAGACAGGAAAGTCGGTAGGAGGTGAGGTGCGTAACAACGGGGAAGACCAATCGAAGGCAAAGAACAGGACGTAAGAGATGGAGAACGATGGAATAGTCATGAAGGAAAACTGAAAATAGGAAACTGAGAACAAGGGAGTTTGGAGCAAGAAGGCTCGGAAGCTATATTGCAAAAGGCTGAAGATACAAGAAGCTCTCGGAGGCAGACTCTGCCTACAAATGAGCCAAGGGTGCCCTTATATAGGAAAAGGCAAGGTGGGAGGATGAGCTGTAATCCACTCTGAGCTGTCATGAGTGGAGGGTGAGTTGTAATCCACCCTGAGCTGTCATCCATTTGTTTGTACAATGAAAAGATATGAAAAGACATAAAGGTGAAGGTCTTACTCAAATATGAGCAGTGTCTAGTCACTTTATGAATTTTATTTAATTTTGTACAAGTGTCATGGTGAAGGTCTTATCCAGTTAAGGACAGTGTCTAATCACCATGACCGAGATATAGGACTTCTGGTTGTTCAGTATCAAGTGGAAGTAGTAATCCGCCATTGTGGGTGTCCCAATAAGGTGCTCCTTCACGGGAGAGCCTGTCTGGGAGCACATTTGAGGAGCCTTTTTTTCCATTCTACTTTAAAATCATACATGGTAAAGAATTCCTGCCAGCGAGCTAAGCGTCCTCTGCCGATCTGTTTATCAATTCGCCGGGTACAGAACGTCTTGAAGTTCTGGTTGTCGGTGCGGATGAGGAATTCTTTATTTAAGATAAAGAGTTAGCTTTTGAATTGCTCTTTTGACTGCTAGAATCTCTTTCTCGATTGAATGGTAATTGAGCTCAGCACCTTGGAAAGTTCCTGACCGGTAGGCACATACAACTTCTTCAGTGGGTGTCTTTTCAAGTAAAACTGCTCCCCAAAAATGGTCAGAAGCATCTGTTTCAATTATCAGCTGTGCTGTGGCGGATGGAATAGTGAGAGATGGTAACTGTTGAAGCGATGGCAACTCTCATTGTGAAAATGTGGTCTAGGGTGGAATGCTATCATCGGAAACCAGCTTGGCCTAGGGCTTGGAGTCCATGTGTCATAGTAAAACTGCTGAGCTCCCTCTCAAGAACAGAAGCATAAATCTTAGCAAGAGTGTGTCCAATCGTTAGGGTATAGTAATTTTGAGTATCCATGGGATCCCATCCTTGTGTATAGGTACAATAATGGTAGTACTCCAAGCCTAGGGGAATCTATGACATATTGCATGATTAAACATATGTGCTAAGAGTGGGGCAAGTATCTCCTGTCCATATGAAAAATGCTATGTTTGCAAACCATCATGGTTCTGAGCCCGCCTATTGTGAAGTCTGCAGAGGGTTGCTTGTATATTTGGTATAGTAAAAAGGTGACAGGCGGTAGGTCTAGGACTTATATGAGGTGGCATTTGTCTTGGTACATCATTTAGTGCAATAGTATAAGTGTGCCAAGCTACAGGATCTGTGATGGGAATGGGTGCCTTTCCTTTAGATAGCAATCCTCATGCAAAAGTAGGGTCTCCGCCACGAAAGGAGCTGATAACCTCCTTCATCCTACGGGTCAGGAAGGCCCGTTTCTTATGGCATGTCAGTCTCTGTGAGATCTAGTGTGCCTCAGATGTCGTCATATGGCCCAATGTTCTCTCCTGTACCAAGTAGGATCTCAACTCTCTACATTCATCATCATACCAAGGGTTCTGAGGCATAGTTCCTATTGGGGCTCGTCTTGAGGAATGAGTCGTTGGGAAAGATCCAGTGGTAGCATCATGGATCACTGAAATCAAGGCATCTATAGCATTGCTGAGATCTATCTCCTCCTCAAGTGCGTCTAGCCCCTAGGTAAGGTGGCTCACATATACATGATCCAAAGCATGATCAAAATGAATACGGACCCGTGGCAAAGTGGGGGTGACACGTGAGGATGATGTAGTACCAGAGATGCAGAATGCTAAGTAAGAGTGATCAGCACCCAAAGGGGGAGGAGGCACTACAAAATCATGTACTCAGGATACAAAAGCGAGTCCATTAGGTAATCCACTGTGCTGGTCCCTCCACCATGTGGGAAGCATGTGAGTCCTCTAGACATTGGCCACCTCTGTAACCCATTGTATATAATCAAGTCATGAGCTGCTCCCAATTGTAATAAATGGTGTCCGTAACTTGTCACAAGTGGTGCATCTGCTGAATGTCTCATGGTTTCATTCTCAATGGGATGCATCTTTGGCACAATAACAGGGTCCTCCTCAAAATTCAGCAATCCAACCTGTGTGTCACCTATACGTGCATTGAAGTCACCTAATCGGAGGTTGTCTCCTAATCTAGTGAACTTCATAAAACCCTCATGCAGTGTCTCATATGGGATGTGTCCCTCTGTCATGACATCATGTGCATATGAAGAGGTGCCAAGAGGAAAATAACATACTACAATAAAAATCGGTCTTGCATCCACAAGTTTGACACTTATCCACATGGGTTTGGCATGTTCTCTCTGGACTACTGATATGTGAGGTATTAGCTGCATTTTAAAAAGTACAGCAACACCACCCGAGCCTCAAAGGGTAACATTTCTCCTTACCTCCTTCCTGTGAGTTGACTCCCATGTGTATCCAGTAACAATGGGCAGCCCTCTGTCGGGGCTCTCATGTGGCTCGGTGTAGAAAATAAGGTCTCTATTGGCATATGTCTCATGAAAGCCTCCTGGATCTGACCACAATGTGCCATTACAGTTTCATACAGCCATTATCAAAGAAAAGTTTGCATCACACCCATGAGTCTGACACCATCATAATTCTTCCTCTATGGTTGCATCATTTGTATCTTTGATTTTCTCGTCATTTTTATCTTTGATTTTCTCATGAATGAGCACCTTACCATCTCTGTAGACAGCCCACTTGCCTGCATTCCTGGCTTCCATAACCTTGGGCATATTTGTCTTCTTGTGCTCTTGTTGCATAATAGTGAGGTCATCATCCAAGTATACTTTAGTCCCTTTCAGTTTGCCTCACATAGTCATGAGGAGAGATTGATCTGTGGCTGTTCTGAATTTGATAGCCAAAGGCCTCTTGGCTGTACCTCCCTTGCCAACCCTCCAAGCTGAGTCACATGTCAACTTGACATCCATTAATGAAACAGTGGGGAATCGCCAATTTCTAAACCTTGTACGAGCACATTGAGTGGCTTATGGGATCTCCTTTCTTCCTCCAATGTTTCGGAAATGACTATCTTCTTGGGGGGGGGGGGGGGACACCTTTCTTAACCACTTCTGTCCACTTAAGTTTCTCTTGTTCACCCTTAGTGATTTGTTGGTAAAATTCAGCCTGTTTACCATCAATAGTTAACTGCCTGCATTGCTGCAATCTCTGCCTCAAGTGCTGCATTCTCATCCTTAACGGCTGATAGGGCCTTATTCCTTTCCTTTGACGTGGGTAAGTCCTTGATGTGCTGTATTTCAGTTTCCAATACCTGTAATTTTCCAGCATGTGGTTTCTCCTTTTCTCCCCTTGTGAATGCATCAGCCTTCCGTTCTTCTTAAAGTTTATTGCCTTGCTTCTTCTTCTCCAAAAGAGTTTTATCCATAATAAAATGTTCAGTCATGACGGCCATAGTATTGGCTTCCAAAACTTCACTTTTTCAATAAGCAGGAGGCATATACGATTAAGGTTGAGGATAAGTTCAGAGCCCTTACTGGTAGGGTTCTCAGCCTGGTATGATTTGACAACCTTGAGAAGCTCTTACTTCCCCCAAGCATCTCATGTAGGCATGGTTGATTTACTGTTTGGCAAGATGCCAAACACTGAGGAGTGCACCTACTACCACACCCAGTTGGCAAGATGCCAATGTGGGGCAGCAAGAAAAAGAAAAGGCCCCTCAAAATCGATGAAGAAGAGCAATAAAGGAGATGAGCCTGTCAAAAACAAGCGAAGACTGGCTGGAGCTGGAAACAAAAAACGATCAGAGGCATGATCAAAGGCAGGTAAGTGCGGGCCTGAAGCAATCTGCGTGAGGACCTGAAGAAGTAGTTGTGTGGGCCTGAGGCAATCTGCGTAGACAGTAGGTCGCAGGGATCAGCAACAACAGGTTGTGGGGGCATCAGCAGCAGATTGTGGGAATCAGCAGGAGTAGGTCATGGGGGTTGACAGCAGGTCGAGCAGAGAGCATGTTGCGGGGCAGGATAAAAGCAGGTTGCCGGGCAAGAGAAAAAAGGTCACAGGGAGTTGACGACAGGTGCAGGAGACCTGAGGGCAGGTCACGGGGGGCTGAGAGCAGGTGTGCAGGTCCTGGGGAGCTGAGAGAGCAGGTGCGGGGGCTGAGGGGGATAGAGAGAGAGAGAGATGTCGCGAGGGGCTGAGAGAGCAAGTGTGGGGATCTGAGGAGCATGTGCGGGGGCGGGGAGAGAGAGAGAGAGAGAGAGAGATTTTATTAATGTCTGCAAGAGGCCAAATGGCCTATGAGACCAAAAAGATAATTACAAAGTGGATGCAAAACTTGTTCGGAAAGAAGATGAACAAGTGAGTGTGAAAGCTACAAAAGTGGAGACAAAACTGAGATGCGATACAAAGAAGAGAGAGCCGAACAATGATAGACCAATGCCGAGGATCGATGAAGGATATGTGACATGGGGTGGTGCAGAACAGAGATGTCAAAAGCCCGAGGGGGTTCTCTCTTGTGATGAGAGACAATAGCTCTGATGCAGATGCGGTGATGAGAGGTCCAACAATCATATTATTGTATGTGGGTGGTGTGCACGACAGAGGGATATGGCTCTGTCTAAAGTGACTTTGTGAGAGAGAGAGAGAGAGAGAAGAGAGATGCGGAGATGAGAGGCCAATGATGATATCCTGGTATGTGTGGGCGGCACTGCACGACAGAGGGATATGGCTATGTGTAAAGTGACTGAGAGAGAGAGAGAGAGAGAGAGAGAGATCTACAAAAGGCCAAAATTACCTTTGAGAGTAAAAGATACAAATCCAAAATCCACTTCAGGGGATACCAAAGGTATCATTAAAAAAACCAATTAAGATACTAACTACCACAAACCTCAGCATTGAGGGGTGCTGATAGCATCTCCACTCAATCGTGAACAAAAGTACCTACCTACATTCAAATACTACTATAAATGTTGGCCTTCATTACATCATCAGTTTAAGACTGAGAGTCTTTGGGCTTAGATTTGAAATCTCAGACTGAGAGTCTTTGGGCTTAGATCATTGCTTGCCTTCACGATAAACAGCCCATTTTTCCCTGCTTTCCTAGCTTCTTAACTTTGATAAGTTTGATATTCCTCTGCTTGAGCTGAGCCGGAGTGAGTTCTTCAGAAATCCACATCTTTGTGCCCTTCAGCTTGCATGTTTGTAGGAGAATCTTTACTCTTGCTGCCTTTGCCTTAAGAGTGAGTTGATTTGTTTCCCCTTTGGCTAAATACCTCGGGTGGTATCTTAATCCCATTCTACCACAGAGAGAGAGAGAGAGAAAGAGAGAGAGAGAGAGAGAGAGAGAGGACAAAATAAATGGCAATGCATTACATATGTGAGTGTGCCTACGTGCATGTGTTTGTTCTGCAAGTTTGATTGAATTGTCATGCCTTTTCTAACCACTCGAATGTTTCTTATGTCAGGAAACTGTTGCTTTCTTCAAATTAAAACAAGAAATTTTAGTCCAAGCAGCACATATAATTACTAGTGCTGGGGCTTCACTTGAAACCAGTTTTCCACTGCTGAATGCACCAATTCTTTCACATTTAAAAGAATAGGCTGCCGTTATCTAATACAAAGTATGTACAGTACATATAGGCCATAAGAGATTGCAATCATGTAGTTTGCAGAGACTCTGGAAGTTATCGAGAAGATAAAATGCATATTGAAAAGCTAGGTAAAATCCGTGTAAAAGCTATGCTCTTTGCTAGGGATATCCCCTGTATGAGTTCAAATTATTGTGGCTCTTATTACTATATCTTTAGTTTTTGTTCATGTATATCTTCAATTTCAGAAATCAAATAAAATTATTTGATTTGTAAATATAAATACAGATTTTGCCACAGAAGTTCATGGAATATGGAGTACCTACAAGATCTGATTCTTGCATAAGTGCAATGGTCAATTCAATTACTATGGAGGATTTCTCATCCAAAGATTAACAAGATAGCAATAGATCTGGGGATTGGGTGATTGTACCAGATGCTGCTCGTGTTGCTAGAAGGTTCAGTACACTTGAGTCGGAGTAGCCTTTCGGATGAAGTGGTATGGAAAAAGAAAAATAAAAGAAATGTGTGGAATGTGCAAAAGGAAAGGGAAGTAAAGAAGAAAGTCCCTCAAGATAAGAAGAAAAAGAAAAAGTTTCAAAGAAGGGGAAAGAGCCTCTTGTTGACTCAATTGTGATAGAGGCTGAGCATCCTGCGCCCTCCCCCCCCTTATTCCTCCATCTCCGTCAATTCCTACCCCACCTCATCCCGCTCCCCCACCCTCTCTGACTCCCATCTCCATCTAGATATGATAACCTTCTTAGTAGCCAATGGTGAAGACACCCACCCTTTCCTAGTCATAGTTTGAGCTCCTCTGTGCACGACATTAGGAGAGGCGTGAGATTTTTGAGAGACCTTCCTCTTGGAGTTCTATTGGACTAGCTCGTGGACTCATCTTGATGTAACTAGTGAGAGCACATTTCTAGCCAAATTGGATGTCTCCATCTTCATCATGCTGACTCTAAGGTTACACTCCTAGCCCCTCCATATGGTGTCTACTCCCTATGCAAGAGAGGTAATGAGCAATGGACATGAGATTTGGTGATGAGATTTCTCAAGGAGAAGTCAACAGTGCACATGGAGGAGTGGATTGGTCTGACTAGGAAGGAGTTGCTCTACTTAGTGGGAAAATTCTACGTTGAGGTTCCCCTTGACGTCACAGCCTAGTCGAAAGCAACCAGTTATTTGAACGGACTCATGTAGCCATGACAAGTTGGATGGATAGAGGTTATGCTGCATTCCCCCTATGAGGCATCACACCCACGATTAGGTCTCAAGTTTCAAAGGATGATACCACTTCTCCATCTAAAGCTACAGCCAAATGCTTTAATGTGTACTCTTGTCAACATTATTTAGCCTTTTCATCCACCCCAAGAAGGTAGTTCTTCAAGTCCCATTCATCATCCTGAGTTTACATCTCATTTCTTGAATTCTAAATGAGTTGCATTGCTCATGAACCCATGGTCCTAGGAAATCAATTGCAAGACAAGAATTGTAGCCCTCTTTAGTGAGGCAAATTGATGTGCCCTTGTTATAGGAGCACAATCTTTTAGCTTAACAAGCTACCAGTTGCAGGAAGGTCATTTGCACACCTATTAGAAGCCTTCCATTGACAAATATGGGTGGAGTGGAGGTGTCTTTCCATTTTCATTGGTGCATCTTTACTCTCTATTCTGGTTGGCTAGGGATCCTTAGTCCTTGAGTGCACCCTTTGGACATGCCTTGACATAGGGGGGTAGGTTGTTGAGGATCCTCAATATCTATCCACCTACGAAGATGTGAGCGAGAGCTTTCTTTTAGCAAATAGTTATTGGTTCCTTTCTAGAGGTGGAATCCTATATAATGGGAGGACTTCAACAACTTGGAGACATTCGAGGATCAGCAAGGACAAGGTCCCTAGTTCAATGGAATTGTATTAGGAGAACATATCTTCCTCTACACCACTTGTTGTGAAAATAGTTGGCTCTCGCTAGCTTTTTAGAGATTGTTGGGCATGGGAAAGGGAAGAGACGACTCGAGTGATTGTGTAGCCTATAGGGAAGGGGAGTTATGGATTGTGGCTAGGACCACCTTATCAAGCCATGCACCAACCCTGCTATCCTTGATTCCCTTAAGGAGTCCTCAACGCCTCGCTCTTGCCACATTCATGACTCTATTTATGATAACAAGGAGGTGTGAGGAGTCGTCGTCAATCAAGCTCTAGTGTGGATAGCTACCTCTAGACAAATATGGCTAGACTCTATGAGGGTGTGGGCCACGTGCTCTGCTATATCCTTTGTCTCAGAGTCTAGTAAGCAGGAGAAGTGTGCGAGAGGGAAATCTACACAAGGACCTTTCCTCCATTTAGAGACTTCAATAGACCTTGCCTAGTGCAGGGTATCTTAGAGTCCAAGAGATTTGGGCCCATAAAACTTGAAGGAGGTCATTCATCACATGATATCAGAACTCACCTTCCATGTCTCCATGTCTTTTTCACCAAGGAAAGGTGATTGCATGAGTCCATTGTCTCAGCATGGATGGGAGAGACTCTAGTTTCACACTTCACTATCCATGAGCTTCTTGCTACCTTTATCAAGATGGGCCAAAATGCCTAGGTGAGGTCAAACTTTCATGAGTGTTTTTTCTCTCTTAGGATTAGATCAATTGACCACTCCTAGTAGCTTTCTAGCATATTGTCAGTTCATGCATGATGCCCTGCAATCTATCCTGCAAAGTCGATTTGCCTCCTCCTTAAGGGGCAGGACAAACTAGGAGATCCATCAATGGTGACTAGTCACCCTACTTCCCATGGCTTACAAGGCCTTGGTGATAAGATAATCGGCGCACGAGTGTGACCCCTCCTCATTCGCGACACTCAAACAAATTTTGTTCAAGATCGTAGCATCCTAGACAATGTTTCACCTTCTTAGGTGCGACAAAGTGGGACCAACATAGTGGACAATGGCTTGCAGTACTCAATTTCAAGAAGGATTACAACAAAGTGGAATGGTCATTTCTCATCTTAAGGGTTTTGTTTTACATCAATGGATTACTAAAGTCTTTGCATAGGACAATGACCAATCACATGATCATTGGAGGGAGCATGGGTGAGCATTTCTCCTCGATGGAGTGTTCAACTAGGCAACGGTGCCCCCTTGCTCCTTACCTCTTCCTCTTCCTTGCAAAGACCATGGTTTAACCTTTGTGCCCATGGCATGGGTTTATGGGGAGTTTGGCTTCCCATTCGTGATAGGGCTAAGCTCCTTGATTTGAAGTATGTAGATGACACATCCTTGTATGTATAGGATGACATTATCATGCTAGAGAGGGTATAGCTAGCCCAAGAGACATTTTGCCTTGTAATTAGTGCAAAAATCAATTGGCTTAAGTCGATCAGTTTTCTTGATCGACTTAAGTGCCATATTAGAGAGGGGCGGGTATTCACTTCAGCTTTCATGGATCCCCAAGGGCCAGATGGCTTGATACTTGGGCTTCCATGTGGGCTAGGATATCTTTGCCAGCACAAGAGTTACTTCCAGTACTAGGATATCTTGTGCTAGGCTCTCCTTAGCAAGTTGCACTTTGTTGGTAAACCACGTTTTACTAGCTAAAACATGATATGTTGCCTCCTATTTATGTTTCTTGCAAACTTGCATGGTGCAACTACATCAATTGGTCCACAACTAACTTTGGGCACGTCTAGATGGATCAAGAGACATGAAGGCATGATTTGCCTAATAGACCTTCCTCCAACCTCGAGCAGTAGGATGCCTACAAATTATAGAGCATGAGCTTCAGAGTTGGGTCTTTTTAGGCAAGTTGGTTGTTCACATGCTCACTTCTGGAGAACAGACATTGAAGCTCCTACTACAAGAGGGGCTTAGCTCCAGACCATGTGTAGTGGAGAGTGGCATTTCTTCCTTTATTAGAATTTTATAATAGCTCCTATGAGATAGCATCAATTATCATTTCCATGTAGTCTACTCACAATCTAGTGCTACCTTATTAGATCCTCACTCTTCTACCTCCTTGTAGTCAATAGGAAATTGACAGCCTATGATTTGGAGCTAGTGGGCCATTGACAGTAAGGGGTGATAGCTTGGTGAGTGGTTGCATATGGAACGAATCCAAGGATGGTGTTTGTGACACCAGTGCACAATTGCTCACGATATAGCTCTCACAAGGAAGTGGCTTGGAGGGTGAGCTCTCCATAGCAGCTTGGCTAGAAGATCCCCACAACTCGTGAGTTTCCGCTAGGAGCTTAACAACTTTGGTGCCATTGCCAGGGAGGTAAGTCCAACCTTGCTTGTTTCTGTGCTTTTCTTTTCCTTGTTTTTACCCTTCACAACCGTTAGATTAGTTGCAAAAGGAGAGTAGTGAAAAGTGTGGCCATAGGGTTGGAAATTGATGAAAATGTGTTGTTTATTTGTTGTTATTATTATGGAAAGTTGAAGTTGTTGTTAATTAGTTCTTTCTCATAAAAAAGGAATTATGATAGTCAGCTTTTAGGCTAGATTTGACCCTTGAAGTGACGTGTGTGATCAAAATTGAAGAACTTCGATTTTGTACCAAAATAGTTGTTGTTTTGTTGTTTTCATGCATCAAATAGTTAGTAGAGCACACACACAACACTCTAGATACATCACAAAAAATTTGAAAACATTTTTGGAGCAAAAAATGCTTGATTAAGTGTCAACAATTCTAGCCCACTGGATTAGCCATAACCTAGTGCCATCGAATTAGCAATGTGTTGTTTATCGCAACAGCTATCTGCCAGCTATCACCTACCACCTAGAAACTTTCCAACACACTAAATTATACTTTGCTTTTGGTTTTCCTGAAAAATCTAAATTATCACCAAAGAGGAAATTTCATTTAATTCTACAATTAGAACTTGACTATTGTATCCAAACACTCGAAATCAATGTCTGACTCAAGGAATACACACTTGTGAGGGCATGCTAAATTAAGTTAACCCAACGCTGTTGAATTTACCTTGGAGTTAAAAATTTGCCTAGTGATACAACTTGAATCAGTAATTTGTCACTTAACCTAGAGCCGACGCCACAAGTGGTAGGGCAGCCTTAAGTCAAGCATCCACTGAGTACGAAGGTTTTAGTGGGTGTAACCCCCACACTGCCTGGCTCCACTGCATGACGCGGGGCACCGGGGCATCGCTTCCCTAAGGTGTTGGCGAATACATAATCTAGGGATAGGGGTTTCCTTCGAGTGTCAAGGGCTAAAACAATTCAAATTCTCATATTCGTACATGCACCTTAGATCTGGACGAATCCTAGGATCTAAAGTTGGTCCTGAAGACAATGATTCCAACATTGACTTAGAGGCCGTCTTGGGCCCGAGCATATCCACAAGACAAAGGTCTTTTTTGAATAGCACGTCACGTGTACTAAGACCATTTTTGGAGTACGACTCAAGTACAAACAAAACACGAAACATGGAAGATAACACACAGAACCAGAATGATATTCAAGTATCCATTGCTCCAAATTCACGGACTCAATCCCCAATGCAATCAACCTCCAATAGGATTTACAAGGGCATAACCAATTTTTTAGGAAGGTTTGACCCACGAGCACAACTATTCGATAGCACAAAAAATGTAACCCATTTGCTCATACAAAGACAGTGACCTCAAGACCACCTATTGTCATGGAAAAAATTGCAAGGTGATGACACGACCCTCTAAATAGATTTATGATCTCAGAAATTGCATGCTAGAGAAGGATCTACCTCTTGAAAGTAGGACCATCTGAGTCATGAGACTATCGGTCATACCCAAAAATGCAACAACCAAAGGTCATTGCTCAAGGAATTCCCCCACCACTTAGGCCACGACCACAATTCCAAAGAGGACCTCAAAGTGCATGACCCCTAACTACGACCATGGCATATCAAGGGCCAACACCGAGGTTTAACCTAATGACAATCGGACCAACATTTTCTCCAATTAATCCAACAGTAAACCCACCGAATGATGTGCCAAGTACATCGTACTACGTGGATCCAAATGGGAGACAATACCCAAGGCCGAGTCCACCACAACAACAATATGCTTTACAACAATCATCATATCCATATCCAAGCCAACCACCAATGCCATATCCATAGCCACCTCCTATTCATCAGATGGTATTTTTTGATGAAGTGTTGAGAGCATTAGTGCAAGCTATAGGAAGGGGGGTACTAGCACCGGCTATAGTACATGTAGCTAGAGATAATCATGGGTCTAGAAATAGGTCCATAGCTATTACCAACTTTACCTCAAAATTCCAAGGAGAACGTGATCCAAACACCTATGTTGAACACTTCGAGCAAGTGTGTGCCACCTTTGGAGATGTCTCTTATGGTGAGGGTCTTTCATCTTGGAGTATTCTCCAAAAGGTCCAAAGTGGAGTCACCAACTGAACCAAGTCAAATAGGGCAAGGATTCCTTGCGGTATTACATTATGAAGATCAAATACTTAAATGCAAGGTGTGAGCCTCATGAAAGGCTCAATGACAAGCAACTATTACCTCGATTCTTATTGGGATTAAGAAGTTCGAAACTGCATGACCAACTTACTATGTTGAACATAACATCCTTTGAAGCATTCAGTAAAGAAGTGATCAGGTTAGGAGACAACATAAGAGAGGGGGACGAGATCGTTACAACATCTATACACTCGATCATGGGATCCAAGGACCCTGATGCAAGTTCATTCTGAGTTTCTAGGGAGCCATCCAAAAAAAACAAGGATATGAACATCGATGAGCTAGCAGATCTTATAATGGCAAGGTTGAATCCTCAAACCAAAAATGTAGCTCATAGAGATAACCAAGGTGTGATATGGTTTGGTGTAGTGTGTGCTCAGGGAATCATCCATCCAAGGCTACGTGCGAGACCACAAGCATTGTGGTGTGGACATTGTGCTAGATGGGGAAACCATGAAACATCCCAATGCAGATACCCTAGAATGTTTGCCCCCAGCGCAAACATAGACATATCAACCAAGACCGCAACAACTAGCACTACCAACTCCACCATTACAATCCAGCCAAATGATTCAAGGAGCTACCAATCCTTATCCATTACCATGTTGAGCATAGAATGTGCCATTACCACCACCAATCTTAGGACCTCAATCACCTCCACCAAAAATCACTCCAATGAATCAAATGAAGGTGGAAGAGATGTTGCAAGATTGGATGGAACCTGATTTAAGGATCACATAAACATAGGTTGAACAACAAATATCCACTCCGAAGGAAAGCAAATACATGAGCTACCTCAGCCATTACATTGTTTAGGGTGATCAGCATATCCCAGTATATTAGACAATGCCAATCAACACCAAAGCTAGGGATATGAATAACATGGCTCAAAGACCTCCAATCCAATGCTACAAATGCAATGGACCACACAAGGCAAACATTGAGTGTCCACAAAAGGCATAAGCCAGACAAGCTGTCCAATGCTATGGATGTGTAGGACCTCATTATTATAAAAATTGTCCATATAGGACAATAATGCACCACCAGTTTCCACTACAATTACTACCAATGTTCCATCGTGCAGTGGTTGTGGTATTGATCATCTCTATAAGGATTGTTCAATGAGAAGAGCACCTATAGATGCTTCAAATGCAAAAACAAGAAGTCTCAACTTGTTAGGAATCGAACACGGATGCATTGCTCAAGTATACTTAAATGCAATCACATGCATGCAAGCCAATGTGATCATGCAAGAATTGCACAAAAGAGAGAGAGAGAAGGTCAACCAGGAACATCATAGACTCCTAACAACAAAACAACCCACCCAAAAAGCAAGCGATAAAGTTGGTTAAGGGGAATGATAAAGTGATAATTCAAAGTGGTTCTGATGAGGACACGGCCACAATAGCAACCCCAGAAATGGTAGGGACTTCAGAAATGAAGTCCAACCAAGGAGGTAAGTGAGAGGAGAACTTAAATGATAAAAAGGGTATAGAGCGTCGACCAAATACACCTAGTGAATTCACAAATATCCTAATTCCATCCAAAAAAATGAAAATTTAATGAAAGCCAGAGCTCTAGTAGAAGAATGTCAAGAAATGCAAGTGGAAACCAAGGCGCCTATTGACATTAGATTCCCACAGATCAAAAATACCCAACACATAAATTACCGGTCAGAGTACCATCCATCATAGCAAACAAAATGAGGAGAGATTATCAATTGATAGTCCTTTGTTGATGGAAATTATGTTTGAGGAGGATCTGATCATTGAACGATTAAGACATAAGGGTCTAAACAACATTCATAATGACATGGAAAGATAGTATGATGGCATCACAATGCCAGATGGACCAAAAGATATCACAGGGCTTGCAACATTCTTGTCCATGGAAGTCAAGATGCCAATTGCTTCATTGCTCAGGTGAAACCCAACATTATGGCATGACTTATCAGATTGGATGAATGTGTTGAGATATCGAGCTCCACTCGCGATATGCCAGGGTGACTGTTGTGCATTTATGTCACCGACTTGTTAGCTGGAGATGCGGTTGGTACACGGCCCACGAATAATAGCTGGATGATAGCTATCCTTATCTACACTAGTTCGTGGCTCAGTTAGTATGCCACCTTAGTTAGTTGAGTTTGGTTTGAGACCCACATATAGGGTTCTTCTATTTCTTTGTACGAGAGTTCTTTTAGCTTACACAACTAAGAAGAGGAAAACTGTTTTCAGCCTCCACCTTTGTGTGTATTCCCCCATTGTGCATGTGAGAAAGCCACAAGTGAGACTCCTTCCCTCTCTCCCACAATCTTCACATGGTATCAGAGCCTTGTTCGTGGTAAGGAGCTCAAGAAAGCAAGCCAAGTTCGTGGTGTCCTGGTAAGAGGACCAGTGTTGCTTTCCTATTTCGAGTTTGGGAGCAAATCTCTGCAGGTAGCACAGCCAGAAGTGCAGGAGTGCACTGTTTCAGATTGAGACGCCCTTCGCGGTGTGGCGAGAGCGCAGTATATGCTACGAGTGAGGGCAAAGCCCCCAGTGACTTTATTTTTTTGATTTGAGGCCGTTTCGAGGCCCGTTTTGAAGGTGGAAGTTCTTCGGAGGCACTTAGAAAAAGGCCCTGTTTTTTGCTGTGCGACCACTGCGCGGCTAGTCGGTGGAAAGGTGCCGTAGAAATTGCATCGTATGCCTGTGTGCAGAGATATTGGGAGTTGCAGATTCATGCCTATTGCCTGTTGATGCAAAATCGTCACTAGGAAGTGACTGTGTGGTGAAATACCACTTTCGTCAATTTTGCAGATCTGCCCGTGTGAGGCAAAAAGCTGTGTTTTTTGCAGTGACAGAATATTTTGCAGTGTTCTGTGATGGCATCTGATTGTCATTGAAAAGCTTGACAAGAACAACTTCCAGGCATGGAAGTTTAGAATGATGAATTTCTTGATGGGAAAAGGCTATTGGGAATTCATTACAGGAAATGAAGAAGAACCTGTTCTTCCTAATGTTCCCAGTCAACACGAAATGCAGGCATTCAAAGGATGGCATGAGAGAGTTAGGAAAGTTATGTACTGGCTGTCTATCAGTATTTCGGACTCCATGATTGTGCATATTCAGGATGCAAATACGCCAAAGGAGGCATGGGATAGTTTGGCAAAAATGTATAGCACAAATACACAAGCCAGGAAAATGCAACTCAAACAGGAGTTGCACAATGTGCAGAGAGAAAATTTGAGCATAAATGACTACCACATGAAAGTGAAGAAAATTGCAGATGCACTTGCTTCCATTGGGTCACCAGTGGATGATGATGATTTGGTTTCTGTGACCTTGAATGGTCTAGGAAAGGATTATGCACAGTTCCGGACATCCATTGCCGTCCGTGAAAAATTTCCTAATTTTGAGGAGCTGATTGCTCTTCTAATTTCTGAAGAGCAGAGAAATGGTGGTGCATCTTCTTTAGCAGGAACTTCAAAAGAAACTGTCTTCTACTCAAATGCTGGCAGAGGTAGAGGCAGAGGTAGAGGAGGCCGATCTCTACAGGCCGTGGTAGAAATCAGAATATGCAGCAAACGCAAGAAAACCAGTCCTATGCAGGAGGACGTGGTAACTCTAGAGGCAGGGGGAGCCAAAGAGGCCGTGGTGGATGGTAGAGAAGCCAAAATGCAAACAGCAATGTTGAATGCTACTATTGTGGCAAAATGGGTCATATGGCTAAGGACTGCTACAAAAAGCAGAATGACATTATGAATGGAAAATTGCAGCAAGGCAATTATGCATCTTCTAGCAGGCAGGGTGATGACAGAAATGAGCATCTATTTATGGTGCAGCATAAGAACAAAATGATGTGTGGTATGTTGACTCAGGTGCGTCAAACCACATGACAGGTCATGCAGAATGGATGCAAGATGCAAGGAAAATGGAAAAGCCAGGATTTGTGGAGACTGGTGATGATACTGCACATCCTATTGTGCAGATTGGCAAAATTCCTTTGTCTATGCAGGATGGGAAAAAGAATACTTGTCTGATGTATTTCATGTCCCGAACATCACCAAGAACCTGGTTTCTGTTGGTCAGATGGTTGAGCAGGGCTTGCAGGTTAGATTTAATCCTCATGGATGCTTTGTTGAGGATATGAAAAATAATGGTCGCTTGATAGCAAAAGGAAAGAAGAAGGGCAGGATGTTTACGTTGGATGCAGACATGACTGAATTGAGTGCAGCAATGTTTGCACATGGGACCGGTGTAGTTGCAGATATTGATATCTGGCACAAACGCATTGGTCATGTTAATATACAGCGACTTAAATCAATGCAAGCCCAAAATATTGTTGCAGGATTGCCTAAATTCAAGGTTGCAAAAATGCACAAGGTTTGTGAAGCCTGTCAATTTGGGAAACAGGCAAGGAAACCTTTTCCTAGGCATGTTCAAGAGAGTAAAAAGCCATTGGAATTAATCCACTCTGATGTGTGGACTACAAAAGCTGCATCTATTGGAGGCTGTCACTATTTTGTCACATTTATTGATGACTTCAGCAGAAAACTGTGGGTGTATTTTATGAAAAAGAAAAGTGAAGTGTTTGGGCACTTCAAAGCTTTCAAAGCTATGGTTGAAAAAGAAACAGGCCTACGAATAAAATGCCTAAGGTCAGATGGAGGGGGAGAGTACCTCTCAAATGAGTTTGCAAGGTTCTTGCAGGAGCATGGTATAAAGCAGCAATATTCATGCAGTCATACCCCACAGCAAAATGGAATTGCAGAAAGAAAAAACAGGCATATTGGAGAGGTATCTCGGGCTATGCTAAATGAAAAAGATCTACCAGATTATTATTGGGCTGAAGCAGTTGCTACAGCAGTCTATATAATGAACAAGACTCCCACTGCAGCAATACATGGCATGACGCCAGAGGAGATGTATACTGGTAGGAAACCAGATATTTCTCATTTGAAGATTTTTGGTTGCATTGCCTATTCCATGTGCCAAATGAGTTGAGGTCCAAGTTGGATCCAAAAGCTGAGAAGTACGTCTTTATTGGTTATTCTCTGCAGCAGAAAGGGTATAGATGCTATAACCCTTCTACACGTAAGTTCACAGTGAGCAGAGATGTTTTTGATGAGATGAGCAGCTGGTATAAACCAATAAATGTGATGATTGATGTAGATGCACAAAATGGTAATGCTACACAGAATGCATAGCAGCAATCACAAAATATCAGTGGACCTGGAGTGTCCTCTACCAGTGGTTCACATACTTCGCCATGGACAGGTAGATTGAGATCAGGAGAATCCCCTCAAAGCAATGCAGAGAGTGGTACGCAGGTATCACGAAAAGGAAAAGAGAATGTAGATCAGCCCATGTTTGATGTGAATGCAGGTCACTCTTGTGTGGATGGTGAATCCAGTGGCTCAGAACAGAGCATTGATGATGAGTTGGGTATTCCTTCTGTTGTTACACCTGGAGTAAGGAAGACCAGGGATGTTTTGAGAGCACCTGGAAGTGAGCCTATTTTGCGGAGGTCTACCAGGGTTAGGTATCCTGTGGATAGGCTGAAATATGATGGATTTACAGCCATTCACTATGCGTATATGGTCAAAGTGATACAGGAACCAGAACCCACTTCTTTTGAGCAAGCCATGGGAAATGAAAAATGGGAGAAAGCCATGGATGAAGAAATGGATGCCTTGGATGCTAATGCTACATGGGAATTGGTGCCTTTGCCTAAAGGCAAGAATGCAATTGGTTGTAAATGGGTTTATAAGATCAAGCACAATGCAGATGGTTCTGTGAATAGATACAAGGCAAGATTAGTTGTCAAGGGGTATGCACAGACATATGGCATTGATTATGAAGAAACTTTCAGCCCGGTTGCAAGGATGGCAAGCGTAAGAGCAGCCATTGCTATGGCTGCATCAAAGGGATGGTCTTTACATCAGATGGATGTAAAGAATGCCTTCTTGCATGGGTGATTTGCAAGAAGAGGTCTTTATGGAGCAGCCAGCAGGTTATGTTCATGCTATTCATCCCGAGTTTGTTTGCAGGTTGAAGAAAGCCTTGTATGGCTTGAAGCAAGCACCTAGAGCATGGTCTGACAAGATAGGACAGTATCTTGTCACTATTGGCTTTCAGATTTCCAAGGCAGATTTCTCACTCTATGTGAGAAAAACAGAGAAAGGGATTATGCTGCTGGTCATTTATGTTGATGATTTGATCATCACAGGTGATAGTGATGAAGATATCCTTCATGTGAAAATGCTATTGAGGCAGAAGTTTGAGATGAAGGATTTGGGAGAGCTGCGTTATTTCTTGGGCATTGAGGTGATTAGATCACCAAGTGGGATACAGCTCTTGCAGAGGCAGTATGGATTGGACATGCTATCCAAATATGGGATGACAGGCTGTAAGCCTATTTCAGTTCCTTTGGAGCAGAATGTGAAGCTGAGCGCAAATGCAGGTGAGCTTCTGGAGGACCCTACTATGTACAGACGCATAGTAGGAAGTTTGATTTACATGACTATTACCAGGCCAGATTTGAGCTATGCTATTGGGTTGGTAAGTCAGTTTATGCAGGCTCCAAGGAAACCGCATTTGGATGCGGCTAGACGCATACTCAGGTATGTGAAGTCCACATTGCAGTATGGACTATTTTATGAGGTTGGGGTTCAGATACAGTTGCATGGATACACTGATGCTGATTGGGCTGGTAGCATTTCAGATAGACGATCTACCAGTGGATATGTGTTCTCTTTTGGGAGTGCTGCAGTCACTTGGAGCAGCAAGAAACAGCCTACAGTTGCCTTGTCGAGCACAGAGGCTGAGTACAGGGGTGCAGCAATGGCTGCATGTGAGGTAGCTTGGTTGCATAAGCTACTTTATGATATGCATCAGTCTACAGATGGGCCGGTTGTCATTTATTGTGACAACATGAGCAGTATACATTTGGCAAAGAACCCAGTCTTTCATGCTAGAACAAAGCACATTGAGGTGCATTATCACTATGTGCGGGAGAAGGTTTTACTCGGTCTTATTGATCTAGTTTATGTCAGCACAGAGGATCAGGTAGCTGACATAGTCACGAAAGCATTGGGCGCAGAGAAGCTGCACAAGTTCAGAGACCTGCTTGGTGTGCAGGATTTGGGATTGAGCTCGAGGGGGAGTGTTGAGATATCGAGCTCCACTCGCGATATGCCAGGGTGACTGTTGTGCATTTATGTCACCGACTTGTTAGCTGCAGATGCGGTTGGTACACTGCCCACGAATAATAGCTGGATGATAGCTATCCTTATCTACACTAGTTCGTGGCTCAGTTAGTATGCCACCTTAGTTAGTTGAGTTTGGTTTGAGACCCACATATAGGGTTCTTCTATTTCTTTGTACGAGATTTCTTTTGGCTTACACAACTAAGAAGAGGAAAACTGTTTTCAGCCTCCACCTTTGTGTGTATTCCCCCATTGTGCATGTGAGAAAGCCACAAGTGAGACTCCTTCCCTCTCTCCCACAATCTTCACAGAATGGGCATCTCAACTCGATGATAGAGATTCATGATAAGGGATCATTATCCTTTGCCATTTACTGAACATGTGCTTGAAAGAGCAACGTGCCATGAAGTGTATAGTTTCGTGGATGGATTCTCTGGATACAATCAAATGTCCATTGATCTTAAGGATCAACACAAAATAGCCTTTGCCACAACTTGGGGTGTGTTTGCATATTGCAAGATGTTTGGATTAACTAACACCCCAATAATGTTTCAAAGACTAATGAGTATAGCTTTCAAAAAGTACTTGCATATATGGTTGGTCTATGCGTATACTCTCAATGGCTAGAACACCTCAAATACTTACGAATGGCCCTTGATTGTTGTAGATTTTATAGGATTTCATTTAACCCATTGAAATGTCAATTTTGGGTAAGACATGGTGTTATCCTAGGTCATGTGGTGTCCAGAAATGGACTTTCCACAGATTTCAATAAGATCAAATTGATATTGGCATTACCCCTACCAATGAATTTTGAAGGTGTTCAACAATTCACTAGACACACTTGGTATTATTGGAGATTCATCTACACGTACGTGGACTTAGCTCGTCCGCTATACAAATTGCTTATTACATTTGAGTGGACAAATGAATGCCAAAAGGCATATAATGCCTTGAAACAAGCACTATTGTCAGCACTGACACTAGACTAGGATTTCATATGCCATGTTCATACTAATGCATCAAACCTTGCAATCAACACAATGCTAGCTCAGCCCAGCAAAGATAAACTCGATCATCTGATATACTTTGCAAGTCACTAGCTGAATGAAGTTGAAAAAAATTATCCCACAACTAAGCAAGAAGGTTTCCCGATGGTATATGCTATGAAGAACTTCATGCATTATCTATTGGCTAACAAATTTGTGTTTTTTTTTCGATCACCAAGCATTGTTGTACCTCATGAATAAGCCTTGTCTTACGGGACGAATTATACGATGGCTATTGATCTTGATGGAGTTCGACTTCATAGTCGCAGCCAAGAAGGGAAGAACTCATGTTCATGCTGACCAAATGTCTAGAATTCCCAATGGAGAAGTGCCAACAGGGGTGGACGATGAATTACCAGATGTGCCCTTGTTCTTTATTGACTTAGTTCCTAAATGGGCTAAAGAGATTTGTCATTATTTGACAAATGGACTTCCAACTGATAGACGCCTTGACATGGCTAGAGCAAGAAGGTTGATTAGGGACGCATATCCTTATCAACTTATTACAGGACAGTTGTACAAACAAGGGAAGGATGGGATTACACGTGGATGTGTCAAAGAGGATGAGTTTGTTCTTATCCTAGATGAAGCACAATCAGGGATTGCAGGAGGGCACTTTGCGGACGAAGCCACAGCACAAAAGGTACTTCAAGTGGGCCTTTGGTGGCCTACATTATTTAGTAGAGTTCGTTAAAAGATGTGACCCTTGTCAAAGGATCACAAAACCACAAAATTGGGATAGAATGCCCTTGTCAATGAACCTAGCCATGCAACCATTCAAAAAATGGGGAATTGATTTTGTCGACCCCGTTAGCCTAGCTACTCGTAGTAGCCAGGCAAGGTACATCATAGTTGCCACAGACTTTTTCACAAAATGGGTAGAAGCGAGAGCAACGTGCAAAGCAGATGCCAGATCAACAGTTAAATTTCTCTACGAACAAGTGATATTACATTATGGATGTCTCTTGGAGTTAATTTGGATCGCACTTTCTAAATGAGGTGATTGTGCATCTGACAAACGAAGTTCTGATAATTCACAGAAAATTCTTAGCATATTACCCACAAGCCAATGGTTAGACTGAAAGTACCAACAAGAGCTCCTGTTGAATCTTGACCAAAACAGTGCAAGCCAATCGAAACGATTGGGAACATAAGCTCATGGTAGCTCTATGGGCTTATCGGACTGCTTACAAAGTAGCAACACATTGTACATCCTTTAGTCTTACATTTGAATTGGAGACAATCATGTCGATGGAATATTTGGTTCTAAATCCTGAGGGTAGTAGTTCGGGAAAGAATAACAGAGGAATCCTTAATGAATAGGTTAGTGGATCTAGAACAACTCAAGGAGACTAAACAAAATTCCATTTCGCTTGGAAATTCTCCTGACAAGCCTCTGGAAAGATAATCTTGGAATAACAGCAACTGGGTGCTTCATAAATTGTGTGATTTCTCGTAGCACCGACGAATGCTCTGCGAGAAGCCATGTTTTGCATTGAGATGAGGCTCTTCATGTATTCCATTTCTTGTGTGTTTCTATCTTTAGGCTTGCCTTTATATTCTACATACTTAGTGGCACTAGTATATGTGTCAGGAAATACTGCTGCCACCAAGTGCATGATTGAGAATGGATTATAGCCTTCAGTTGGATATTTTCCCTTGTTTGCATGGATTAAGGCCATAGTTAATGCAATCTTTGTAACCTTTTCGGGCACTGCTGCTACTTCAAGTAGTTCAATTAATTCGTTTTGGAACTCCTCCTCATGTTGTGCTTCCTCCAATTAATTCGTTTTGGAACTCCTCCTCATGGTGAGCCAAAGTACTGGTTCCTTGTGATACTCCCATACCTGTTTTTTTTTGTGTTGTATGTGTGCTTCTTTTATGCTCTCCCATTGCTATAAAGCTTCCCTTTGTATATCTTTTTGCTCTTTTCTTGAATCTGTGAGTCTTCATGGTGGTTGCTTGAGGGTCACGTTTAATCTTCTTAGAATGTGGTTCATCAAATTTGAGTTCTGATAGCTCGATCCTTGTGTGTGAGGTGAGGCCGTATGATGTCCTATCCAACTTCATTGCAGTGGCATGGTATATCAAGGGAATAAGGAACATTGGGTGTAGTATGTGATGATTATGTTTTTCACAAGCCTTTTTGATCTTCTGATAAAAGAAGCCCGCCTAGTTGGTCTCATACACCTGTGATTTGTGCAGCCTTAGTAAAAGATTTACTGGGATTATATTATGGTGGTCCACCGGTTCGATTCGAGTTAGGAATCTTAGTACTCTGGCAGCCTTCTACAAAGTAGGCATGACATCCGTAACCAAAATGCCAACCTTATTTTTGTGTTGGTCATAAGTATCTGCACCTTGCAACTTCTAGGAGAGGTTCCTCAAGTCGACATAGGGTGTCGCTACCACTGGCAGCCCATAAGCATTCCTCACTGCATTGACATTGAGTGAGAATCTTTTTCATTGACCATCTGCCCAAATGATAAAGCTTTCCCTTGTGTTTCTGTCATAGTTTTTCACAAACTGCACTACCAATTTCGTGTTGATGAAAACTTGGTGCGCAAGGATCCAAAACCAATTTCTTGTAAGTGCAAAAGCACTTCAAGGTTTTTAAGGCACTTGTAGCACTCAGAGTTCAATAGTGCTTCAGATTTGTCTTTCTTCAGAGAGTCCACGACGTACAATCGACAACTTCAAGTGCAAAAGCAAGCTCATGACCTGGCCCTTAGTCACAAATTTATAGGAGTTGAACAACTCCTCTATATTCCACAAGCCCTCACAACCTGTCGGGCTGTCGACCATTCTCCAACTTCACATGCTCACATGACAACCTTCTCAATCTCTCGAAGCTCCAAACCTCATACAATTCACCTGATACCTTACAGATCCTCCAAGACCTCCACTCTGATACCAATTGTTGGAGAAAAAGTTACATGGCTTGCTCCTATGTCTTCAACCCTTGTCCACATCTGAGGGCCAATGGGAAGGTAGCAACACAAGCCCCTCTAAAACTTCAAGAAAAGTTGAGCCCCCCCATGATGGTCATTTCTAACATTTCCTTCTTTCTTTTTTCTCCCTCAAGCTTCAGCCTTCTACCCTTCTCACTCAAGACTCCCCTCTCTCAACCTCTCTTTCTTGCCTCGTTTTCTCATTCTGTTGCAAGCTTTCAAGCTTTCCCTTTCTCCCTTTCTCTTTCATTTTTCTTGGGTGTTGATGCCCGCTTACGGGCTCCACCTTGAGAGGGGAATTAGCATGGCTTGGTACACACACATATCCAAATGGTTTCGTAGTCAGGGCATCCGGATGGATCGACTCCCTCCCTTTAAGTACCTTTAAGTACAGCTTAGATGCTCTAGATCACCTAATTCCATGGGATGAGATCAACCGTGTCATATGGTTGGCTTGCTCTAGCTCCACACATCGCGGACTTGGGGGGAGGACTAGGAGTTTCTCACCAAGATCTGATTCTACCGCGACCATTTCCTCGAAGTATCGGTGGATGGAGTGATTATCAAACCCAAGAACTTAAGAGGACAGATGAGTCTCGCTTGCCTTGAGGATCGCCATCGGATAGATGCGGGTCTTGTCACATCAGTTGAGGATTGACGCAGGGAGAACCACAGGTACACTCAAAGAGCAATGGATCTATAGACTATGCACCCTGGGTGAGGTGGAGACAGATGAACACTTCTTGTGCACTTGCTCTATATACTATGAGGTTTGAGGACGATACCATTTCTTATTCTAGTCGGGTCACGGGGGTTTGTGCCTTTCTCCTATGGCTGATCCATTTCTAGGACCATGTTTGCATCGATCTCTATTTCATGGAGATGCAACGACATAGAGAGACCCTGATGCACCACATTAGAGAGCATGATGGGACAGCGACTCCTACAATAGAGGTAGGTAGAGCTTAGCAACATGTTACAAATTTTGACACTTTTGAGTTTGCCCTTGGACATAGTAGGGTTGAGGAGGAGAGAGATGACATGAGGGTTGAGTGGGCTAGCGAGACGAGCCGTCGACGTGTAGAGGAGCAGCCAAAGATACAGAGACGGACCAGCGCACACACAATGGAGGTCTAGGCCGTCGCAAGTATACTCAAGGGAGATCGTTCGACTAGAGGGGTCACCATCGATATGGCCCGACAGATATAAAGATTATGGAGACCATGCCTCCCACCACCAAAAGACACGACTCGGCAGACACATATATGAGATGTCTTCGTGGCTTATCGTAGAGCCACCCTAGCATGGCTTTGATCTTGAGTCTGAGTACTAGATTCTTGTTATTTTTGTTTAAGCTTACAGTGTAGGATTCTACAAAGGGCCTTAGCGAGCCCTTTGTTTCAGCCCACAATGGCTTTATGGGTTACTTCTTGTGATTGTGCTTTGTCTCATAGTCCCACGAGGCCTTCTGAAGACGTTAATACATACTCTCTCTCTCTCTCTCTCTCTCTCTCTCTCTCTCTCTCTCTCTCTCTCTCTCTCTCTCTCTCTCTCTCTCTCTCTCTCTCTCTCTCCCGCCTGCAAGCCAACCGTGTCATACGGTTGGCTTGCTCTAGCTCCACACATCGCGGACTTGGGGGGAGGACTAGGAGTTTCTCACCAAGATCTGATTCTACCGCGACCATTTCCTCGAAGTATCGGTGGATGGAGTGATTATCAAACCCAAGAACTTAAGAGGACAGATGAGTCTCGCTTGCCTTGAGGATCGCCATCGGATAGATGCGGGTCTTGTCACATCAGTTGAGGATTGACGCAGGGAGAACCACAGGTACACTCAAAGAGCAATGGATCTATAGACTATGCACCCTGGGTGAGGTGGAGACAGATGAACACTTCTTGTGCACTTGCTGTATATACTATGAGATTTGAGGACGATACCATTTCTTATTCTAGGAGGGTCATAGGGGTTTGTGCCTTTCTCCTGTGGCTGATCCATTTCTAGGACCATGTTTGCATCGATCTCTATTTCATGGAGATGCAACGACATAGAGAGACCCTGATGCACCACATTAGAGAGCATGATGGGACAGTGACTCCTACAATAGAGGTAGGTAGAGCTTAGCAACATGTTACAAATTTTGACACTTTTGAGTTTTCCCTTGGACATAGTAGGGTTGGGGAGGAGAGAGATGACATGAGGGGAGCATGAGGGTTGAGTGGGCTAGCGAGACGAGCCATCGACGTGTAGAGGAGCAGCCAAAGATGCAGAGACGGACCAGTGCACACACAATGGAGGTCTAGGCCGTCGCAGGTATACTCAAGGGAGATCGTCCGACTAGAGGGGTCACCATCGATATGGCCCGAGAGATATAAAGATTATGGAGACCATGCCTCCCACCACCAAAAGACACGACTCGGTATACACATATATGAGATGTCTTCGTGGCTTATCATAGAGCCACCCTAGCACGGCTTTGATCTTGAGTCTGAGTACTAGATTCTTGTTATTTTTGTTTTAGCTTACAGTGTAGGATTCTACAGAGGGCCTTAGCGAGCCCTTTGTTTCAGCCCACAATGGCTTTATGGGTTACTTCTTGTGATTGTGCTTTGTCTCATAGTCCCACGAGGCCTTCTGAAGACGTTAATACATACTCTCTCTCTCTCTCTCTCTCTCTCTCTCTCTCTCTCTCTCTCTCTCTCTCTCTCTCTCTCTCTCGCTTACATGACCATTACGATTGGGCATGTCGTGTCCAAGTGCTTGATACACAATTAGAGATCTAGGGACTCAATGTTGATGGATAGGTAGGCTTCCATGCTGATCATGCGACTCTAGATTGGATCATTGAGAAGGTCAGAGCAAAGAGACAGAGGGTTTAATACTGCTTTGTGGATTTTCACAAGGCTTTTGACACAGTGCCGAGAGCTTCCCTTATCAATTGCTTGTAGGATTTGGGGTACAGTCAAGGGATTATTTGGGCAGTCAAGGCTATGGGAGGGTCTCAGGCAGGGGCCGGATAGCTACAAGGTGGACAGAGGAGATCGAGAGCAATATTGGGGTAAAATAGGGTTGTTCACTATCACAAACTTTGTTTGGCCTCTATATTGACAAGCTTGAGACCTTCATTGGAACACTAGGAGGGGTAGGATCCTCTCTCATGGTTCCTTGATTCAGATTCTCCTCTATGCACACAATGTGGTCTTACGCTCCTCGGCAGCTACATTTCCCTTCTTTCTGTGAGACACGTGACTTGAAGGTCAACTTGGGTAAAACTAATCTTCAATACATCCAGGGTAGTAACGCATATAGAGCACCTAACCCTAGATGGATTATTGGTGGTCATCGCATCCTACACATATTCTGGAGTACACTAATGATGCAGCCCCAATTGAGCAGAGGATGCACCGTGCTTGCTAGACTTGAGTGATAGTGCTTTCACTCTCATTTCTAGGATCTCCGAACCTTGGCTCTTTGGTCCAAACTCTGCCCTAGCAAGCATGTATGGTAGCCTTTAACGGGGGCTTGATCTATTAGAGTTAGACTGAGCCCGAGTAGAGAGGCTCCAAGTTCTCTCTATGCATGATGGAGTTTATGGTTTTCAACCTTATGATCTGCACTATGTTTTTATGTCATGATTTTGGGCATGTTCCTGGATTCATCTAGATATATGCTTCAGCCGTAGTAGCAGACATGCAAATTTGACCTTGTGAAGTTTTCATCCATGTTGCGCCCTGTTGATATTGTGATAATTCTTTCTATCTTAAGTGGTGCATTGGACTATCCAACACCTCTCATGTGATAGTGACTTCTTAGTCAGCTTGCGACCGGCAAGGGCAAAGCATCACCCGTCATCCCTCCGTACTCTGAATTGGGTGGTCAATATCATTGACCAAGGTAAAAGATAATACATTCATTTTTGGGGGACAACCCAAGGTATCTTATTGACTCCAAACACATTCAATTTAGAGGGACAACTCAAGGCTGAGAACCTTTATTAACTCAACACAAACACACATAGCATAGGGGCCTAGAAAGCCCAACCCTGGTCAAATGGATTGTCGTCGTCAAGAGAGAGGCCAGAATGCTTGCAAACCGGTTTAGGGTTTAGGGTTTCGGGTTTAGGGTTTCGGGTTTTGAGTTTCGGGTTTCGGGTTTCGGATTTTGGGTTTCGGGTTTTGGGTTTAGGGTTTAGGGTTTGGGGTTTGGGGTTTAGGGTTTAGGGTTTAAGGGGTTTTTAGGGATTATGGGTTTAGGGGTTTAGGGGTTTAGGGGTTTAGGGTTTAGGGTTTAGAAACTAAACCCTAAAAACATCCCGATGCAGATACCCTAGAATGTTTGCCCCCAGCGCAAACATAGACATATCAACCGAGACCGCAACAACTAGCACTACCAACTCCACCATTACAATCCAGCCAGATGATTCAAGGAGCTACCAATCCTTATCCATTACCATGTTGAGCATAGAATGTGCCATTACCACCACCAATCTTAGGACCTCAATCACCTCCACCAAAAATCACTCCAATGAATCAAATGACGGTGGAAGAGATGTTGCAAGATTGGATGGAACCTGATTTAAGGATCACATAAACATAGGTTGAACAACCAATATCCACTCCGAAGGAAAGCAAATACATGAGCTACCTCAGCCATTACATTGTTTAGGGTGATCAGCATATCCTAGTATATTAGACAATGCCAATCAACACCAAAGCTAGGGATATGAATAACATGGCTCAAAGACCTCCAATCCAATGCTACAAATGCAATGGACCACACAAGGCAAACATTGAGTGTCCACAAAAGGCATAAGCCAGACAAGCTGTCCAATGCTATGGATGTGTAGGACCTCATTATTATAAAAATTGTCCATATAGGACAATAATGCACCACCAGTTTCCACTACAATTACTACCAATGTTCCATCGTGCAGTGGTTGTGGTATTGATCATCTCTATAAGGATTGTTCAATGAGAAGAGCACCTATAGATGCTTCAAATGCAAAAACAAGAAGTCTCAACTTGTTAGGAATTGAACACGGATGCATTGCTCAAGTATACTTAAACGCAATCACATGCATGCAAGCCAATGTGATCACGCAAGAATTGCACAAAAGAGAGAGAGAGAAGGTCAACCAGGAACATCATAGACTCCTAACAACAAAACAACCCACCCAAAAAGCAAGCTATAAAGTTGGTTAAGGGGAATGATAAAGTGATAATTCAAAGTGGTTCTGATGAGGACACGGCCACAATAGCAACCTCAAAAATGGCAGGAACTTCAGAAATGAAGTCCAACCAAGGAGGTAAGTGAGAGGAGAACTTAAATGATAAAAAGGGGATAGAGCGTCGACCAAATACACCTAGTGAATTCATGAATATCCTAATTCCATCCAAAAAAATGAAAATTTAATGAAAGTCAGAGCTCTAGTAGAAGAATGTCAAGAAATGCAAGTGGAAACCAAGGTGCCTATTGACATTAGATTCCCATAGATCAAAAATACCCAACACATAAATTACCGGTCAGAGTACCATCCATCATAGCAGAACAAAATGAGGAGAGATTATCAATTGACAGTCCTTTGTTGATGGAAATTATGTTTGAGGAGGATCTGATCATTGAACGATTAAGACATAAGGGTCTAAACAACATTCATAATGACATGGAAAGATAGTATGATGGCATCACAATGCCAGATGGACCAAAAGATATCACAGGGCTTGCAACATTCTTGTCCATGGAAGTCAAGATGCCAATTGCTTCATTGCTCAGGTGAAACCCAGCATTATGGCATGACTTATTAGATTGGATGAATGGGCATCTCAACTCGATGATAGAGATTCATGATAAGGGATCATTATCCTTTGCCATTTACTCAACATGTGCTTGAAAGAGCAACATGCCATGAAGTGTATAGTTTCATGGATGGATTCTCTGGATACAATCAAATGTCCATTGATCTTAAGGATCAACACAAAATAGCCTTTGCCACAACTTGGGGTGTGTTTGCATATTGCAAGATGTTTGGATTAACTAACACCCCAATAATGTTTCAAAGACTAATGAGTATAGCTTTCAAAAAGTACTTGCATATATGGTTGGTCTATGCGTATACTCTCAATGGCTAGAACACCTCAAATACTTACGAATGGCCCTTGATTGTTGTAGATTGTATAGGATTTCATTTAACCCATTGAAATGTCAATTTTGGGTAAGACATGGTGTTATCCTAGGTCATGTGGTGTCCAGAAATGGAATTTCCACAGATTTCAATAAGATCAAATTGATGTTGGCATTACCCCTACCAATGAATTTTAAAGGTGTTCAACAATTCACTAGACACACTTGGTATTATTGGAGATTCATCTACATGTACGTGGACTTAGCTCGTCCGCTATACAAATTGCTTATTACATTTGAGTGGACAAATGAATGCCAAAAGGCATATAATGCCTTGAAACAAGCACTATTGTCAGCACTGACACTAGACTAGGATTTGATATGCCATGTTCATACTAATGCATCAAACCTTGCAATCAGCACAATGCTAGCTCAGCTCAGCAAAGATAAACTCGATCATCTGATATACTTTGCAAGTCACTAGCTGAATGAAGTTGAAAAAAATTATCCCACAACTAAGCAAGAAGGTTTCCCGATGGTATATGCTATGAAGAACTTCAAGCATTATCTATTGGCTAACAAATTTGTGTTTTTTTTTCGATCACGAAGCATTGTTGTACCTCATGAATAAGCCTTGTCTTACGGGACGAATTATACGATGGCTATTGATCTTGATGGAGTTTGACTTCATAGTCGCAGCCAAGAAGGGAAGAACTCATCTTCATGCTGACCAAATGTCTAGAATTCCCAATGGAGAAGTGCCAACAGGGGTGGACGATGAATTACCAGATGTGCCCTTGTTCTTTATTGACTTAGTTCCTAAATGGGCTAAAGAGATTTGTCATTATTTGACAAATGGACTTCCAACTGATAGACGCCTTGACATGGCTAGAGCAAGAAGGTGGATTAGGGACGCATCTCCTTATCAACTTATTACAGGACAGTTGTACAAACAAGGGAAGGATGGGATTACATGCAGATGTGTCAAAGAGGATGAGTTTGTTCTTATCCTAGATGAAGCACAATCAGGGATTGCAGGAGGGCACTTTGCGGCCGAAGCCACAACACAAAAGGTACTTCAAGTGGGCTTTTGGTGGCCTACATTATTTAGTAGAGTTCGTTAAAAGATGTGACCCTTGTCAAAGGATCACAAAACCACAAAATTGGGATAGAATGCCCTTGTCAATGAACCTAGCCATGCAACCATTCAAAAAATGGGGAATCGATTTTGTCGACCCCATTAGCCTAGCTACTCGTAGTAGCCAGGCAAGGTACATCATAGTTGCCACATACTTTTTCACAAAATGGCCAGAAGCGAGAGCAACGTGCAAAGCAGATGCCAGATCAACTGTTAAATTTCTCTACGAACAAGTGATATTACATTATGGATGTCTCTTGGAGTTAATTTGGATCGCACTTTCTAAATGAGGTGATTGTGCATCTGACAAACGAAGTTCTGATAATTCACAGAAAATTCTTAGCATATTACCCACAAGCCAATGGTCAAACTGAAAGTACCAACAAGAGCTCGTGTTGAATCTTGACGAAAACAGTGGAAGCCAATCGAAACGATTGGGAACATAAGCTCATGGTAGCTCTATGGGCTTATCGGACTGCTTACAAAGTAGCAACACATTGTACATCCTTTAGTCTTACATTTGAATTGGAGGCAATCATGTCGATGGAATATTTGGTTCCAAATCCTGAGGGTAGTAGTTCGGGAAAGAATGACAGAGGAATCCTTAATGAATAGGTTAGTGGATCTAGAACAACTCAAGGAGACTAAACAAAATTCCATTTCGCTTGGAAATTCTCCTGACAAGCCTCTGGAAAGATAATCTTGGAATAGCAGCAACTGGGTGCTTCATAAATCGTGTGATTTCTCGTAGCACCGACGAATGCTCTGCGAGAAGCCAATTTCCTGCATTTAGATGAGGCTCTTCATGTATTCCATTTCTTGTGTGTTTCTATCTTTAGGCTTGCCTTTATATTCTACGTACTTAGTGGCACTAGTATATGTGTCAGGAAATACTGCTGCCACCAAGTGCATGATTGAGAATGGATTATAGCCTTCAGTTGGATATTTTCCCTTGTTTGCATGGATTAAGGCCACAGTCAATGCAATCTTTGTAACCTTTTCGGGCACCGCTGCTACTTAAAGTAGTTCAATTAATTCGTTTTGGAACTCCTCCTCATGTTGTGCTTCCTCCAATTAATTCGTTTTGGAACTCCTCCTCATGGTGAGCCAAAGTACTGGTTCCTTGTGATACTCCCATACCTGTTTTTTTTTGTGTTGTATGTGTGCTTCTTTTATGCTCTCCCATTGCTCTAAAGCTTCCCTTTGTATATCTTTTTGCTCTTTTCTTGAATCTGTGAGTCTTCATGGTGGTTGCTTGAGGGTCACGTTTAATCTTCTTAGAATGTGGTTCATCAAATTTGAGTTCTGCCAGCTCGATCCTTGTGTGTGAGGTGAGGCCGTATGATGTCCTATCCAACCTCATTGCAGTGGCATGGTATATCAAGGGAATAAGGAACATTGGGTGTAGTATGTGATGATTATGTTTTTCACAAGCCTTTTTGATCTTCTGATAAAAGAAGCCCGCCTAGTTGGTCTCATACACCTGTGATTTGTGCAGCCTTAGTAAAAGATTTGCTGGGATTATATTATGGTGGTCCACCGGTTCGATTCGAGTTAGGAATCTTAGTACTCTGGCAGCCTTCTACAAAGTAGGCATGACATCCGTAAGCAAAATGCCAACCTTATTTTTGTGTTGGTCATAAGTATCTACACCTTGCAACTTCTAGGAGAGGTTCCTCAAGTCGACATAGGGTGTCGCTACCACTGGCAGCCCATAAGCATTCCTCACTGCATTGACATTGAGTGAGAATCTTTTTCATTGACCATCTGCCCAAATGATAAAGCTTTCCCTTGTGTTTCTGTCATAGTTTTTCACAAACTGCACTACCAATTTCGTGTTGATGAAAACTTGGTGCGCAAGGATCCAAAACCAATTTCTTGTAAGTGCGAAAGCACTTCAAGGTCTTTAAGGCACTTGTAGCACTCAGAGTTCAATAGTGCTTCAGATTTGTCTTTCTTCAGAGAGTCCACGACATACAATCGACAACTTCAAGTGCAAAAGCAAGCTCATGACCTGGCCCTTAGTCACAAATTTATAGGAGTTGAACAACTCCTCTATATTCCACAAGCCCTCACAACCTGTCGGGCTATCAACCATTCTCCAACTTCACATGCTCACATGACAACCTTCTCAATCTCTCGAAGCTCCAAACCTCATACAATTCACCTGATACCTTACAGATCCTCCAAGACCTCCGCTCTGATACCAAGTGTTGGAGAAAAAGTTACATGGCTTGCTCCTACGTCTTCAACCCTTGTCCACATCTGAGGGCCAATGGGAAGGTAGCAACACAAGCCCCTCTAAAACTTCAAGAAAAGTTGAGCCCCCCCATGATGGTCATTTCTAACATTTCCTTCTTTCTTTTTTCTCCCTCAAGCTTCAGCCTTCTACCCTTCTCACTCAAGACTCCCCTCTCTCAACCTCTCTTTCTTGCCTCGTTTTCTCATTCTGTTGCAAGCTTTCAAGCTTTCCCTTTCTCCCTTTCACTTTCATTTTTCTTGGGTGTTGATGCCCGCTTACGGGCTCCACCCTGAGAGGGGAATTAGCATGGCTTGGTACACACACATATCCAAATGGTTTCGTAGTCAGGGCATCCGAATGGATCGACTCCCTCCCTTTAAGTACAGCTTAGATGCTCTAGATCACCTAATTCCATGGGACGAGATCAACCGTGTCATACGGTTGGCTTGCTCTAGCTCCACACATCGCGGACTTGGGGGGAGGACTAGGAGTTTCTCACCAAGATCTGATTCTACCGCGACCATTTCCTCGAAGTATCGGTGGATGGAGTGATTATCAAACCCAAGTACTTAAGAGGACAGACGAGTCTCGCTTGCCTTGAGGATCGCCATCGGATAGATGCGGGTCTTGTCACATCAGTTGAGGATTGACGCAGGGAGAACCACAGGTACACTCAGAGAGCAATGGATCTATAGAATATGCACCCTGGGTGAGGTGGAGACAGATGAACACTTCTTGTGCACTTGCTCTATATACTATGAGATTTGAGGACGATACCATTTCTTATTCTAGGAGGGTCACGGGGGTTTGTGCCTTTCTCCTGTGGCTGATCCATTTCTAGGACCATGTTTGCATCAATCTCTATTTCATGGAGATGCAACGACATAGAGAGACCCTGATGCACCACATTAGAGAGCATGATGGGACAGCGACTCCTACAATAGAGGTAGGTAGAGCTTAGCAACATGTTACAAATTTTGACACTTTTGAGTTTGCCCTTGGACATAGTAGGGTTGAGGAGGAGAGAGATGACATGAGGGTTGAGTGGGCTAGCGAGACGAGCCGTCGACGTGTAGAGGAGCAGCCAAAGATGCAGAGACGGACCAGTGCACACACAATGGAGGTCTAGGCCGTCGCAGGTATACTCAAGGGAGATCGTCCGACTAGAGGGGTCACCATCGATATGGCCCGATAGATATAGAGATTATGGAGACCATGCCTCCCACCACCAAAAGACACGACCCGGCAGACACATATATGAGATGTCTTTGCGGCTTATCGTAGAGCCACCCTAGCACGGCTTTGATCTTGAGTCTGAGTACTAGATTCTTGTTATTTTTGTTTTAGCTTACAGTGTAGGATTCGACAGAGCGCCTTAGCGAGCCCTTTGTTTCAACCCACAATGGCTTTATGGGTTACTTCTTGTGATTGTGCTTTGTCTCATAGTCCCACGAGGCCTTCTGAAGACGTTAATACATACTCTCTCTCTCTCTCTCTCTCTCTCTCTCTCCCGCTTACACGACCATTATGATTGGGCATGTCGTGTCCAAGTGCTTGATACACAATTAGAGATCTAGGGACTCAATGTTGATGGATAGGTAGGCTTCCATGCTGATCATGCGACTCTAGATTGGATCACTGAGAAGGTCAGAGCAAAGAGACAGAGGGTTTAATACTGCTTTGTGGATTTTCACAAGGCTTTTGACACAGTGCTGAGAGCTTCGCTTATCAATTGCTTGTAGGATTTGGGGTACAGTCAAGGGATTATTTGGGCAGTCATGGCTATGGGAGGGTGTCAGGCAAGGGCCGGACAGCTACAAGGTGGACAGAGGAGATCGAGAGCAATATCGGGGTAAAATAGGGTTGTTCACTATCACAAACTTTGTTTGGCCTCTATATTGACAAGCTTGAGACCTTCATTGGAACACTAGGAGGGGTAGGATCCTCTCTCATGGTTCCTTGATTCAGATTCTCCTCTATGCACACAATGTGGTCTTATGCTCCTCAGCAGCTACATTTCCCTTCTTTCTGTGAGACACGTGACTTGAAGGTCAACTTGGGTAAAACTAATCTTCAATACATCCAGGGTAGTAACGCATATAGAGCACCTAACCCTAGATGGATTATTGGTGGTCATCGCATCCTACACATATTCCGAAGTACACTAATGATGCAGCCCCAATTGAGCAGAGGATGCGCCGTGCTTGCTAGACTTGAGTGATAGTGCTTTCACTCTCATTTCTAGGATCTCCGAACCTTGGCTCTTTGGTCCGAACTCTGCCCTAGCAAGCATGTATGGTAGCCTTTAACGGGGGCTTGATCTATTAGAGTTAGACTGAGCTCGAGTAGAGAGGCTCCAAGTTCTCTCTATGCATGATGGAGTTTATGGTTTTCAACCTTATGATCTGCACTATGTTTTTATGTCATGATTTTGGGCATGTTCCTGGATTCATCTAGATATATGCTTCAGCCGTAGTAGCAGACATGCAAATTTGACCTTGTGAAGTTTTCATCCATGTTGCGCCCTGTTGATATTGTGATAATTCTTTCTATCTTAAGTGGTGCATTGGACTATCCAACACCTCCCGTGTGATAGTGACTTCTTAGTCAGCTTGCGACCGGCAAGGGTAAAGCATCACCCGTCATTCCTCCGTACTCTGAATTGGGTGGTCAATATCATTGACCAAAGTAAAAGATAATACATTCATTTTTGGGGGACAACCCAAGGTATCTTATTGACTCCAAACACATTCAATTTAGAGGGACAACTCAAGGCTGAGAACCTTTATTGACTCAACACAAACACACATAGCATAGGGGCCTAGAAAGCCCAACCCTGGTCAAATGGATTGTCGTCGTCAAGAGAGAGGCCAGAATGCTTGCAAACCGGTTTAGGGTTTCGGGTTTCGGGTTTAGGGTTTAGGGTTTCGGGTTTCAGGTTTCGGGTTTCAGGTTTTGGGTTTGGGATTTGGGGTTTGGGGTTTAGGGTTTGGGTTGGGGTTTAGGGTTTAGGGTTAAGGGTTTAGGGTTTAGGGTTTAGGGTTTAGGGTCTAGGGTTTTGGGTTTCGGGTTTCGGGTTTAGGGTTTCGGGCTTCGAGTTTCAGGTTTGGGATTTGGGGTTTGGGGTTTAGGGTTTGGGGTTTGGGGTTTAGGGTTTAGGGTTTAGGGTTTAGGGTTTTAGGGGTTTAGGGGTTAGGGGTTTAGGGGTTTAGGATTTTAGGGTTTTGGGGTTTTAGGGTTTAGGGTTTAGGGTTTAGGATTTAGGTAGGGTTTAGGGTTTAGGGTTTAGGGTCTAGGGTTTAGGGCCTAGGGTTTAGGGTTTACGGTTTAGGGTTTAGGGTGTAGGGTTTAGGAATTAGGGTTTAGGGTTTAGGGTTTAGGGTATAGGGTTCAGGGTTTAGGGTTCAGGGTTCAGGGTTCAGGGTTCAGGGTTCAGGGTTCAGGGTTTAGGGTTTAGGGTTTAGGGTTTAAGGTTTAGGGTTTATAGCTAATGATGAATGTATTATCTACGGCAAAACTAATGCAGAAGTGACTAGGTTCCATTTCGACGCTCTGCCTATGCCAGAAGAATGGGAAATGGATTATCAGCAAGTCTCGGATGAAGCCTCCTCCTTTTCCAAAATGCCTATGTTTCAGGTGGAGGATGCTCCAACAAAATCGGTTGTTTGCCTTCGCACCCCAAGTGAAAAGGGTAAGCGCGTTTTGCGTTTATCTTTCCCATCAACCTCTCATGTTTCTATTGCCGGAGTCCCAGATGAGAGCCGAACTAGTGCCTTTGATGCTGCTCCTGATCTCTCCCCTAACAAAGTTGAATCTATCAGAGATTGGGTAACTTCTACAGCTGCATCTCGATTTCCTGCTGATGCCAGTCTACAGTATCGCCGCTCTACTGCCGTAAATCCGCCTGTACAATCGCATTCCCATTTTGATAATATCACTGCATCAGCTGATCGCATGTATCCAATGATGATGCTCCGACCAGTCAAGTGGCCACAGTCTAAAGGATTTCAGGTAACAACTGAAGATGGTTCACTGAAGTCTGTTCATGCCCCTTATGCCCTAACAGACAAAGATGACCATAGCATGCCTGTCGAGCAGCAGCAGTCGAATTGGTGCAATTCGCACAACCTTGCTACTCAGGTATGTTTGGATGCTTGCCACTCTGCCGTGTACGATTTACAACTTGCTGTGGGCAAACTAGATCGTAATATCCACACAGTGCTAGATGAGTTGCAGCAACTTCGGAAGGGCCATGCATCCTCTTCAACCCGGTCTGTATAATATAAGTCATTTCCTCCATCATTACCCCCCTCTTCGGCTAGTCCCCTCACAGAGCCCTGCTATCCTTCCAAAGCTCCCAGTCTTATGTTTTGGCCCCAGTTTTCTGATTCTATTGAGATGGTTGACTCTCCTTATGCAGTAGTTGATTCTCCTCTCGAAACAACAGATTGGTGGGCTGACAGCCAACACCCTTTCTATCGAGCATTCTGTATTGATGAACGAGATATGCTACAAGAAGATAGAGATGATCTCCACCAATTCCAACCTCTACCCCCTCATATGGAAATACCTCTGCCATTGCCCACTTCACCGCCTCCTTCTCCACCGCCGCTCCCGGAGTCTCCATTTCCATCTCCGCCAGTTTCTCCCCGAGCTTCCTCCATTAACTCCTTTGGTCCCATTCTCTATATGAACTCTGGAATTAAAGCGGAGCCTATGGAAGAAGATCCACCCCAAGCATCCACCTCACAACAGCCCCCTCGGGAGCAATGGCGAGGCAAGCGCACAGCATTTTTTGGCGGGCCTGGATGTGAATTCATGAGAGGTGAATTCCAAACTCACTTCATTGATGGTGACCTTGATGAGCAAACTGATCTGCAGAAACGGCTTCAGCACAAATCCTTCCCTGGTTATATTTTAAATATTGATGCGGTCTCACCACAGGCAATGAAGGATATTCTCAAGATATTCTACGGACACATGATGTCATTAGTCACGATCTATAGATGGAATCCAAGAGACGCAGCAGTTGAAACCACCAAAGGTTTCACCGGTGTTATTGCTAATTGGTGGGAGTTCTTATCAGATGAATCCAAAGAGCAAATCTTTGCAAGTGCGGATGCCAACAATCAACCGAATGCCCCGGATTCCCTTATAGCCGCAATCTCCAATCAGTTTCTCCCTACTTTCATGGATGATCGTGCCCAGGCAACAAATGAATTTTTTGCTCTCAAGCTATGTGATCTTTTTCAGTTGGAAGCCTACAATGCACATGTGCAATGCACAGTAATGACGCTTTGCTGCAGTGTCAGAAAAAATGCCAGCTCTATAAACCAGCTATTGCACATGTGCAATAGCTGGTTTATAGAGCTGGCATTTTTTCTGACACTGCAGCAAAGCGTCATTACCTGTACAGCTTATCGCACCGACTTGGAGAAGCAGTCATGGCGGTCATCGAAGCGCAGATGAAGATTGTCAACATTGATAATCAACCGACTGAAATCCACAAGACAGTCGCAGATTATACTTTTGCCAACCTATTCCAGATGGTCCAAGTATATATCCGGCGACAATGTACAGAATACACTCTCCGGCGCAAGCTTAAAAAGGTTGGTATTGTTTCACCGGCCATATGTGAACAGTTTGTGGGTCACCAGAATTTTTGCCCTCCAAGTTCTAAGTATGGTAGTACTCCTCGACGATCCCATTCATCAAAATCTCGCCCTTCTAAATGTTCATGTGGAACCTCGAACTTTCCAAAAATTCGAAGGCTCCGATGGCGCCGTCGCTACTCTAGAAGGCCTCAACGTTTTCTTCGCCGCTGCTCTTTCCAACAAAACAAATCCACAAGATGTTTTATCTATGGCAAGAAAGGCCATTTTGCTCGTGACTGTCAGGAGAAGCCCCGCAATCCACAGCAAAAACAACTGAAAGGTTTCTTCGCAATGGTAGCACACCCCGAACAATGGGAAGTTATTTCCCATGGTGAGTCTGATGAATCTCTTATAGAATGTTCTGAATCAAATACTCCAGAATGTCTCCATTGCCAGATACATGCTTCTCCAACATCCGAAGATGACGACGCCAATGTATATAGCCTGATGAATCTTCCTCACCGACGACAACCTTTCCGTGTTGATATTGAAATCTCCTCAAGAAGTTCTGATGGAGAGCCCCCAGAAGAACCTCCTCTCCCGGAGGTTTTTGCTCCAGTTTTCGGTCGAAGCAATTCCCGTGGTCACAGTCGAGGTCGCGGCCGACATCCTGGGTTTTCCCATCGAAAATTTTCATCTTTTGATTTACATACGACCGAAGATCTTTCTGATTCTTCCTTTACTCCTTCTCCAAGTAGAAGATTGCCTTCACCAGATCTCTATTCCGGACCTTCGGTTTTTCGGCCTCTCCATAGTGTACATGACTCCTCCCCTAACTTCCTTCCTCCCCCTTTCTGGAAATCTCCAGTCACCACTTTCTCTGCCCCTACTCCTCTGATCCAATCTCCTCAACGAACCCCCTGTTTTGACCAATTTGAGAGCCTTGGCATCAGCATTGATGGGCTTCGAATCCACCTAAAAACGATCACTGACAATTGTGCCAAGCTTCAAAATTCCATCGACTCATTGGATCGTAAGGTTGGTGAACATTTGACTCAGTGCAAGCTCTATACTGAACCAGTTCCAAATGTGTTATCTCTTCAAGATTTCTTTTCCTCGCCAGCACCAGCAGTCTGAAATCCTATGAAAAATTGGTTGGTAAAAGTTCAACTCAAGCCCCCAGGGGTACCACCTTATAATTTGGTTGCTTTAGTCGACACAGGGTCTGGATTCAACATCTGCAAATACCGGGCTCTTCCTGTTTCTTATTGGCAACAACTTGAGACCCATGATCAAATGCGTGGTTCGACAATGGGAGGCGGGCTTATTGCATGCAAGAGGTATGCATCAGAAATCCCTATCACTCTAGCTGGGCATTCCACCACTATCAGTTTCTATCAGTTGGAATCCCAAGGGGTAGATCTGGTTATTGGTAATGCTTTTCTCAACCAACATCTCCCATTCGGATTTTCTACCAAAGAGATGGTCCTTACCATAAATAATGTCTTGGTACATATCCCTGCAAGGGAATCTCTCAAACGTGTCCTCAAGCCATTTGAAGAAGACCTAGAGATTGTCAGACAGTGTTCTTCCCCAGTTGACCTCCAATATGTCAAAGCTCCACCCGAATATGATTCTACTCCAGATGCCTCTCCAAATCTTGCCAAGTCATTCAGCCCTCAAGATGCTCAACAACCCCTTCAAGGAGCTGAGCTCGACGACTATATCAAGGGCCTCCTCCAGGTAGAAAATAGTAAGCAGCTCCGCCGAACTATTCATACTCTTCATATGATGTCAGCACTGCAGGATATGCAACAGAAGTTCATTCATGATTGCAGTAGTGACTCACCTACGGCTTTCAAGAAAGTGTTCCAACATCAAGTCGACCTCCCTCTTCGGGAAAACTCCAAACCGTTCAAAGAAAGCCCATATGGGTTCACCCAAGCCGATCGACAATTGTGCAATCAGGAAATCCAAGAACTCCTGGATATGGGTCTCATTGAAAAATCCCGCTCTGAGTGGGCACAGCAGCGGCATTCTATGTAAATAAACACTCTGAGCAAAAGAGGGGTAAGAAGCGCCTTGTCATAAATTACAAGCCACTAAATAAATGTCTTTTGTCCGTTTCTTATCCCATTCCCAACAAAGAATATCTTATGCAAAAAATTTCCAGTGCTACAATCTTCTCGAAGTTTGACCTCAAGGCAGGATTCTGGCAAGTGGGTCTTAATCCTAATGATCGTCATAAGACAGGATTTGTAGTTCCTCAGGGATTCTATCAATGGGATGTACTGCCTTTCGGTCTCAAAACTGCTCCTGTAGAATTTCAGAAGTTCATGGATTCCATATTCAGTCAGCATCACTCTTTTTGTCTAGTTTATATTGATGACATACTAGTGTACAGCAAGGATGTCCATTCGCATCTCCGCCATCTCCAAATTGTGTATGATCTCATCAAATCCAAAGGGTTGGCCCTTTCTGCCAAAAAAATCACCCTTGGCCAAGAAACGATTGAGTTCTTAGGAGTCCACATCCACAAGGGTAACATTCAAATGCAGCAACATGTCTTGAAGGCCCTTCTTCCATTTCCAGATGAAATCAGGGACCGAACTCAACTCCAAAGGTTCCTGGGTTGTCTAAACCCTAAACCCTAAACCCTAAACCCTAAAACCTAAAACCCTAAAACCCTAAAACCTAAACCCTAAACCCTAAACCCTAAACCCTAAATCCTAAACCCTAAACCCTAAACCCTAAACCCTAAAACCCTAAACCCTAAACCCTAAACCCTAAACCCCTAAACCCCTAAAACCCTAAACCCCTAAAACCCTAAACCCTAAACCCTAAACCCTAAACCCCAAACCCTAAACCCCAAACCCCAAACCCCAAACCCGAAACCCGAAACCCGAAACCCGAAACTCGAAACCCTAAACCCGAAACCCGAAACCCAAAACCCTAAACCCTAAACCGGTTTGCAGGCATTCTGGCCTGTCTCTTGACGACGACAATCCATTTGACCAGGGTTGGGCTTTCTAGGCCCCTATGCTATGTGTGTTTGTGTTGAGTCAATAAAGGTTCTCAGCCTTGAGTTGTCCCTCTAAATTGAATGTGTTTGGAGTCAATAAGATACCTTGGGTTGTCCCCCAAAAATCAATGTATTATCTTTTACTTTGGTCAATGATATTGACCACCCAATTCAGAGTACGGAGGGATGACAGGTGATGGTTTGCCCTTGCCGGTCGCAAGCTGACTAAGAAGTCACTATCACACGGGAGGTGTTGGATAGTTGGACTTGCTCTTTGCAGTATTACAGTGGAGGGGGCATTGGTCTACTCTTGCATGTTGGGTCTCACACTCTTTGCTGTGAAGGGGGGGAGATATCATAGCTAAAGAGTGTGTTGGTGTGTAGTACTAGGTGATCTAGTACTAGTCTATGTGTGCGAATCATGTGTGAGTGCCATGTGTCATCATGGGGCATATCCCATATGCACTAGGTGCTAGTGTGTGAGTGAGTAGCCTATATAAGGCTTGTACTTCACTTGTCTTGATATACTTGATGAATGAATGAAAGCCTTTCTTCATGTCTTCATTTGAGCATTATTTCCTCACCCCCTAACTCTCTCTCTCTCTCTCTCTCAGATGCAGCCTTTCAGACCATCACATATCTACACTGGGTTAGATCATATGGGGACTGCACATCAGGGAGACAGAGGTTGCCATGGTTGGCTCTCGATTCCTCCATGAGGTTGGCAGCAGAGGGAGACGAGCGAGGCTGGTATGCATGGACTCACAGATGGTTTGTGAGACGGGTTTCACATCGATACGATACCTCCTTTTTAGTACAGTTTGGATGCCCCCCCGGTACTCCCACCCACCATCCCAATCGGGCCACACACCAACCAAGTCATTCGAGAGGATCTCCTGCAGCTACACACCTTTAGGACCTGGTTGGAGCCGAGGGAGCTTCTAGTGAAGTTGAGCTTCTACAGAGATCACTGTCTTCGTATTTCAGAGGAGGGATTCATCACACCACCGGGGTACACTGAGCTTCACATGCCTCACTCACTATGGATCTCCATCGGACAGTTTCGGGTATCATCACACCATCTCCGCATAGAGAGCGGCTGAGCAACTATCAGGAGGTTGAGTCGGAGGACATTTTATTTTCAGGTGCCCAATGTACTACGAGATCCGAGGTCGCTACCACTATCTCTTTAGAGACGGCTTCGAGTTCCTTTCCAGATTCCTCACCTACCCAAATCAGAGATGCCTCACGGCCTTCATTCACGAGGGGGTCCGACACAAAGAGTACTTACTCAGGCGACGAGACTTGGCCACACCACTAGACACCTCTCAGAGTAGGATCATAGAGTTCTTCCCATCGAGTGATATTGATCGTCCAGTCTCTAGCCGCAGACGTGACAGAGACCCCGACCCGACGAGCGCAGCACGACACACGAGGCATCGAGGGGACACACAGATCACTCTGGGGAACCTCCTATCATTGTTTAGACCCAGGACACGTCCCACAGGAGTCATGGTGGCTTTGGTCTTGCCTTGAGCCTCCTCTAGGAGACCGAGACGCACGGTACCCCTTGACAGACGCCAACGTCCCATCACTGACTATGCACGAGCCAGGGCAACATGATATACGGTGAATTCCGCTCCGCTCCAGTCTTTTTTCTTTTCATTGTCACACCTAGATGTATTTGATTATGTATGATCAGACTTAGGACTCAGCACGGGTGATGATGCTCATTTAGTAGCTCCACCTTATTGTGATTTGTATCAGGTTTTCTTTCAGTCTCTTAGACCCATCGGTCTTTCGAAGACTCTAATAAAATCTCTCTCTCTCTCTCTCTCTCTCTCTCTCTCTCCTCCCCCCCCCTTCATCATGTTTCTAACAATATCAGCATCTCATATAACCATCAGCTACTATTAATGTTGTGGATACAGGTCAAGTTGGAGTCGGCAATCCCAAACTCAACTAAAATCATCTGGTGTGAAGCTGACAGCTTATTGCAGATCATTAATGGGTAACAAAGATATTCGAGCTTATGTATCTAGATAAATCCAAGAACATGCCCAAACTCATCCTCTAAACATATAACATAGTGCAGTTTCAATCTCATGATAGTCACTCATAAGGTTGAAAACCATAAACTTCATCACGCATAGCAACGACTAGCTACTATGACATCCCCACTAACGTCACCAACTTCCAACAGTTGGTGTAGACCATACTATAAACATATGCTCTCACACATGCCAATCCATACACCCACACATACTTGAGCATCCATTTATATAAAGGTCTCGTACTAAGTTTCTGTCAGCACTTCGAAGGTAAAAGGTGTAGACTTAGCCATGACGAAGGCTAGCACTAAACGAGAAGACTAATCAAAAATTAGTCCATAATCTCTTCATTTAAGCTACAACAGCTTGTGAAGACTAAACGATTTCATTCTCCCCTAAACAAGCATCAAAGCAAAAAAATCCTTAGACAATTAAGCTGATAGGTCAATGCACCACTTAAGATAGAAAGAATTATCACAATATCAACAGGGCACAACATGGACGAAAACTTCACAAGATCAAATTTGCATGTCTGCTACTATGGCTGAAGCATATTTCTAGATGAATCCAGGAACATGCCCAAAATCATGACATAAAAACATAGTGCAGATCATAAGGTTGAAAACCATAAACTCCATCATGCATAGAGAGAACTTGGAGCCTCTATACTCGAGCTCAGTCTAACTCTAATAGATCAAGCCCCCGTTAAAGGCTACCATACATGCTTGCTAGGGCAGAGTTCGGACCAAAGAGCCAAGGTTCGGAGATCCTAGAAATGAGAGTGAAAGCACTACCACTCAAGTCTAGCAAGCACGGCACATCCTCTGCTCAATTGGGACTGCATCATTAGTGTACTCCGGAATATGTGTAGGATGCGATGATCACCAATAATCCATCTAGGGTTAGGTGCTCTATATGCGTTACTACCTTGGATGTATTGAAGATTAGTTTTATCCAAGTTGACCTTCAAGTCACGTGTCTCGCAGAAAGAAGGGAAATGTAGCTGCCGAGGAGCGTAAGACCACATTGTGTGCATAGAGGAGAATCTGAATCAAGGAACCATGAGAGAGGATCCTACCCCTCCTAGTGTTCCAATGAAGGTCTCAAGCTTGTCAATATAGAGGCCAAACAAAGTTTGTGATAGTGAACAACCCTATTTTACCCCGATATTGCTCTCGATCTCCTCTGTCCACCTTGTAGCTGTCCGGCCCCTGCCTGAGACCCTCCCATAGCCATGACTGCCCAAATAATCCCTTGACTGTACCCCAAATCCTACAAGCAATTGATAATGGAAGCTCTCGGCACTGTGTCAAAAGCCTTGCAAAAATCCACAAAGCAGTATTAAACCCTCTGTCTCTTTGCTCTGACCTTCTCAGTGATCCAATGTAGAGTCGCATGATCAACATGGAAGCCTACCTATCCATCAACATTGAGTCCCTAGATCTCTAATTGTGTATCAAGCACTTGGACACGACATGCCCAATCGTAATGGTCGTGTAAGCGGGAGAGACAGAGAGAGAGAGAGAGAGAGAGAGAGAGAGAGAGAGAGTATGTATTAACATCTTCAGAAGGCCTCGTGGGACTATGAGACAAAGCACAATCACAAGAAGTAACCCATAAAGCCATTGTGGGCTGAAACAAAGGGCTCGCTAAGGCCCTCTGTAGAATCCTACACCGTAAGCTAAAACAAAAATAACAAGAATCTAGTACTCAGACTCAAGATCAAAGCCGTGCTAGGGTGGCTCTACGATAAGCTGCGAAGACATCTCATATATGTGTCTGCCGGGTCATGTCTTTTGGTGGTGGGAGGCATGGTCTCCATGATCTCTATATCTGTCGGGCCATATCGATGGTGACCCCTCTAGTCGGACGATCTCCCTTGAGTATACCTGCGATGGCCTACACCTCCATTGTGTGTGCACTGGTCCATCTCTGCATCTTTGGCTGCTCCTCTACACGTCGACGGCTCGTCTCGCTAGCCCACTCAACCCTCATGTCATCTCTCTCCTCCTCAACCCTACTATGTCCAAGGGCAAACTCAAAAGTGTCAAAATTTGTAACATGTTGCTAAGCTCTACCTACCTCTATTGTAGGAGTCGCTGTCCCATCATGCTCTCTAATGTGGTGCATCACGATCTCTCTATGTCGTTGCATCTCCATGAAATAGAGATCGATGCAAACATTGTCCTAGAAATGGATCAGCCACAGGAGAAAGGCACAAACCCTCGTGACCCTCCTAGAATAAGAAATGGTATCGTCCTCAAATCTCATAGTATATAGAGCAAGTGCACAAGAAGTGTTCATCTGTCTCCACCTCCCCCAGGGTGCATAGTCTATAGATCCATTGCTCTCTGAGTGTACCTGTGGTTCTCCCTGCGTCAATCCTCAACTGATGTGACAAGACCCGCATCTATCCGATGGCGATCCTCAAGGCAAGCGAGACTCGTCTGTCCTCTTAAGTACTTGGGTTTGATAATCACTCCATCCACCGATACTTCGAGGAAATGGTCGCAGTAGAATCAGATCTTGGTGAGAAACTCCTAGTCCTCCCCCCAAGTCCGCGATGTGTGGAGCTAGAGCAAGCCAACTGTATGACACGGTTGATCTCGTCCCATGGAATTAGGTGATCTAGAGCATCTAAGCTGTACTTAAAGGGAGGGAGTCGATCCATCCGGATGCCCTGACTACGAAACCATTTGGATATGTGTGTGTACCAAGCCATGCTAATTCCCCTCTCACGGTGGAGCCCGTAAGCGGGCATCAACACCCAAGAAAAATGAAAGAGAAAGGGAGAAAGGGAAAGCTTGAAAGCTTGCAACAGAATGAGAAAATGAGGCAAGAAAGAGAGGTTGAGAGAGGGGAGTCTTGAGTGAGAAGGGTAGAAGGCTGAAGCTTGAGGGAGAAAAAAGAAAGAAGGAAATGTTAGAAATGACCATCATGGGGGGGCTCAACTTTTCTTGAAGTTTTAGAGGGGCTTGTGTTGCTACCTTCCCATTGGCCCTCAGATGTGGACAAGGGTTGAAGATGTAGGAGCAAGCCATGTAACTTTTTCTCCAACAATTGGTATCAGAGCGGATGTCTTGGAGGATCTGTAAGGTATCAGGTGAATTGTATGAGGTTTGGAGCTTCGAGAGATTGAGAAGGTTGTCATGTGAGCATGTGAAGTTGGAGAATGGTCGACAGCCCGACAGGTTGTGAGGGCTTGTGGAATATAGAGGAGTTGTTCAACTCCTATAAATTTGTGACTAAGGGCCAGGTCATGAGCTTGCTTTTGCACTTGAAGTTGTCGATTGTACGTCGTGGACTCTCTGAAGAAAGACAAATCTGAAGCACTATTGAACTCTGAGTGCTACAAGTGCCTTAAAGACCTTGAAGTGCTTTTGCACTTACAAGAAATTGGTTTTGGATCCTTGCGCACCAAGTTTTCATCAATACGAAATTGGTAGTGCAGTTTGTGAAAAACTATGATAGAAACACAAGGGAAAGCTTTATCATTTGGGCAGATGGTCAATGAAAAAGATTCTCATTCAATGTCAATGCAGTGAGGAATGCTTATGGACTAAGGGCCAGGTCATGAGCTTGCTTTTGCACTTGAAGTTGTCGATTGTACGTCGTGGACTCTCTGAAGAAAGACAAATCTGAAGCACTATTGAACTCTGAGTGCTACAAGTGCCTTAAAGACCTTGAAGTGCTTTCGCACTTACAAGAAATTGGTTTTGGATCCTTGCGCACCAAGTTTCCATGTCATTTCAACACGAAATTGGTAGTGCAGTTTGTGAAAAACTATGATAGAAACACAAGGGAAAGCTTTATCATTGTGGCAAATGGTCAATGAAAAAGATTCTCACTCAATGTCAATGCAGTGAGGAATGCTTATGGGCTACCAGTGGTAGCGACACCCTATGTCGACTTGAGGAACCTCTCCTAGAAGTTGCAAGGTGCTGATACTTATGATCAACACAAAAATAAGGTTGGCATTTTGCTTACGGATGTCATGCCTACTTTGTAGAAGGCTGCCAGAGTACTAAGATTCCTAACTCGAATCGAACCGGTGGACCACCATAATATAATCCCAGCAAATCTTTTACTAAGGCTGCACAAATCACAGGTGTATGAGACCAACTAGGCGGACTTCTTTTATCAGAAGATCAAAAAGGCTTGTGAAAAACATAATCATCACATACTACACCCAATGTTCCTTATTCCCTTGATATACCATGCCACTGCAATGAAGTTGGATAGGACATCATACGGCCTCACCTCACACACAAGGATCAAGCTAGCAGAACTCAAATTTGATGAACCACATTCTAAGAAGATTAAACGTGACCCTCAAGCAACCACCATGAAGACTCGCAGATTCAAGAAAAGAGCAAAAAGATATACAAAGGGAAGCTTTAGAGCAATGGGAGAGCATAAAAGAAGCACACATACAACACAAAAAAAAACAGGTATGGGAGTATCACAAGGAACCAGTACTTTGGCTCACCATGAGGAGGAGTTCCAAAACGAATTAATTGGAGGAAGCACAACATGAGGAGGAGTTCCAAAACAAATTAATTGAACTACTTGAAGTAGCAGCCGTGCCCGAAAAGGTTACAAAGATTGCATTGACTGTGGCCTTAATCCATGCAAACAAGGGAAAATATCCAACTGAAGGCTATAATCCATTCTCAATCATGCACTTAGTGGCAGCAGTATTTCCTGGCACATATACTAGTGCCACTAAGTATGTAGAATATAAAGGCAAGCCTAAAGATAGAAACACACAAGAAATGGAATACATGAAGAGCCTCATCTCAATGCAGAACATGGCTTCTCACAGAGCATTCGTCGGTGCTATGAGAAATCACACGATTTATGAAGCACCCAGTTGCTGCTATTCCAAGATTATCTTTCTAGAGGCTTGTCAGGAGAATTTCCAAGCGAAATGGAATTTTGTTTAGTCTCCTTGAGTTGTTCTAGATCCACTAACCTATTCATTAAGGATTCCTCTGTCATTCTTTCCCGAACTACTACCCTCAAGATTTGGAACCAAATATTCCATCGACATGATTGCCTCCAATTCAAATGTAAGACTAAAGGATGTACAATGTGTTGCTACTTTGTAAGCAGTCCGATAAGCCCATAGAGCTACCATGAGCTTATGTTCCCAATCGTTTCGATTGGCTTCCACTGTTTTGGTCAAGATTCAACACGAGCTCTTGTTGGTACTTTCAGTCTGACCATTGGCTTGTGGGTAATATGCTAAGAATTTTCTGTGAATTATTAGAACTTCGTTTGTCAGATGCACAATCACCTCATTTAGAAAGTGCGATCCAAATTAACTCCAAGAGACATCCATAATGTAATATCACTTGTTCGTAGAGAAATTTAACAGTTGATCTGGCATCTGCTTTGCACGTTGCTCTTGCTTCTGCCCATTTTGTGAAAAAGTCTGTGGCAAATATGATGTACCTTGCCTGGCTACTACGAGTAGCTAGGCTAACGGGGTCGACAAAATCAATTCCCCATTTTTTGAATGGTTGCATGGCTAGGTTCATTGACAAGGGCATTCTATCCCAATTTTGTGGTTTTGTGATCCTTTGACAAGGGTCACATCTTTTAACGAACTCTACTAAATAATGTAGGCCACCAAAGGCCCACTTGAAGTACCTTTTGTGCTGTGGCTTCAGCCGCAAAGTGCCCTCCTGCAATCCCTGATTGTGCTTCATCTAGGATAAGAACAAACTCATCCTCTTTGACACATCTACATGTAATCCCATCCTTCCCTTGTTTGTACAATTGTCCTGTAATAAGTTGATAAGGAGATGCGTCCCTAATCAACCTTCTTGCTCTAGCCATGTCAAGGCGTCTATCAGTTGGAAGTCCATTTGTCAAATAATGACAAATAGAGGTAGATCCTTCTCTAGCATGCAATTTCTGAGATCATAAATCTATTTAGAGCGTGGTGTCATCACCTTGCAATTTTTTCCATGACAATAGGTGGTCTTGAGGTCACTGTCTTTGTACGAGCAAATGGGTTTACATTTTCTGTGCTATCGAATAGTTGTGCTCGTGGGTCAAACCTTCCTAAGAAATTGGTTATGCCCTTGTAAATCCTATTGGAGGTTGATTGCATTGGGGATTGAGTCCGTGAATTTGGAGCAATGGATACTTGAATATCATTCTGGTTCTGTGTGTTATCTTCCATGTTTCGTGTTTTGTCTGTACTTGAGTCGTACTCCAAAAATGGTCTTAGTACACGTGACATGCTATTCAAAAAAGACCTTTGTCTTGTGGATATGCTCGGGCCCAAGACGGCCTCTAAGTTGTTGGAAGCATTGTCTTCAGGACCAACTTTAAATCCTAGGATTCATCCAGATCTAAGGTGCATGTACGAATATGAGAATTTGAATTGTTTTACCCCTTGACACTCGAAGGAAACCCCTATCCCTAGATTATGTATTCGCCAACACCTTAGGGAAGCGATGCCCCGGTGCCCCGCGTCATGCAGTGGAGGTAGGCACCAAGGCTCATGGAACTCAGGCAGTGTGGGGGTTACACCCACTAAAACCTTCGTACTCGGTGGATGCTTGACGAAAGGCTACCCTACCACTTGTGGCGTCAGCTCTAGGTTAAGTGACAAATTACTGATTCAAGTTGTATCACTAGGCAAATTTTTAACTCCAAGGTAAATTCAACAGCGTTGGGTTAACTTAATTTAGCATGCCCTCACAAGTGTGTATTCCTTGAGTCAAACATTGATTTCGAGTGTTTGGACACAATAGTCAAGTTCTAATTGTAGAATTAAATGAAATTTCCTCTTTGGTGATAATTTAGATTTTTCAAGAAAACCAAAAGCAAAGTATAATTTAGCGTGTTGGAAAGTTGCCAGGTGGTAGGTGATAGCTGGCAGATAGCTGTTGCGATTAACCCCACATTGCTAATCCGATGGCACTAGGTTATGGCTAATCCAATGGGCTAGAATTGTTGACACTTAATCAAGCATTTTTTGCTCCAAAAATGTTTTCAAATTTTTTGTGATGTATCTAGAGTGTTGTGTGTGTGCTCTACTAACTATTTGATGCATGAAAACAACAAAACAACAACTATTTTGGTACAAAATCGAAGTTCTTCAATTTTGACCACACACATCACTTCAAGGGTCAAATCTAGCCTAAAAGCCAACTGTCATAATTCCTTTTTTATGAGAAAGAACTAATTAACAACAACTTCAACTTTCCATAATAATAACAACAAATAAACAACACATTTTCATCAATTTCCAACCCTATGGCCACACTTTTCACTACTCTCCTTTTGCAACTAATCTAACGGTTGTGAAGTGTAAAAACAAGGAAAAGAAAAGCACAAAAACAAGCAAGGTTGGACTTACCTCCCTGGCAATGGCACCAAAGTTGTTAAGCTCCTAGCAGAAACTCACGAGTTGTGGGGATCTTCTAGCCAAGCTGCTATGGAGATCTCACCCTCCAAGCCACTTCCTTGTGAGAGCTATATCGTGAGCAATTGTGCACTGGTGTCACAAACTTGGATTCGTTCCATATGCAACCACTCACCAAGCTATCACCCCTTACAGTCAATGGCCCACTAGCTCCAAATCATAGGCTGTCAATTTCCTATTGACTACAAGGAGGTAGAAGAGTGAGGATCTAATAAGGCAGCACTAGATTCTGAGTAGACTACATGGAAATGGTAATTGATGCTATCTCATAGGAGCTATTATAAAATTCTAATAAAGGAAGAAATGCCACTTTCACTACACATGGAAGCCCCTCTTGTAGTAGGAGCTTCAATGTCTGTTCTCCAGAAGTGAGCATGTGAACAACCAACTTGCCTAAAAAGACCCAACTCTGAAGCTCATGCTCTATAATTTGTAGGCATCCTACTGCTCGAGGTTGGAGGAAGGTCTATTAGGCAAATCATGCCTTCATGTCTCTTGATCCATCTAGACGTGCCCAAAGTTAGTTGTGGACCAATTGATGTAGTTGCACCATGCAAGTTTGCAAGAAACACAAATAGGAGGCAACATATCATGTTTTAGCTAGTAAAACGTGGTTTACCAACAAAGTGCAACTTGCTAAGGAGAGCCTAGCACAACTCCATAAGGAGTGGATAGAATCTAGTACTGGAAGGAACTCTTGTGCTGGCAAAGATATCCTAGCCCACATGGAAGCCCAAGTATCAAGCCATCTGGCCCTTGGGGATCCATGAAAGCCGAAGTGAATACCCGCCCCTCTCTAATATGGCACTTAAGTCGATCAAGAAGACTGATTGAATTAAGCCAATTGATTTTTGCACTAATTACAAGGCAAAATGTCTCTTGGGCTAGCTATACCCTCTCTAGCATGATAATGTCATCCTATACATACAAGGATGTGTCATCTACATACTTCAAATCAAGGAGCTTAGCCATATCACGAATGGGAAGCCAAACTCCCCATAAACCCATGCCATGGGCACAAAGGTTAAACCATGGTCTTTGTGACAAAATATGAAGAGGGGAGAGGAGAAGAGTGGAGATGAGGAGAGAGGGCACAGCTAGAGAGCACACCACAAATGACTAACTGTACACTAGATTTAGTTGAAAAAGTAGAATATATACAAACCCTTTTAGGGTTAGGGTTAGGGGATCTAACCCTTTCCTTTATAGATAATAGCACTCTATAAGGTTAGTGCTATGCACATATGATCACGTGATGGTGCTATGCACACATGATCACATGATGTTGAGCGTGAACTCTCAACACCTTCCCTCAAGATCAACATCATGAAGTAGGCCTTCCCTCAAGATGATGATTCTGGGGAATCAAAGAAGGACTGAGCATTACATTCCATCACACCCCTTTAATGGTAATGTCCTTCCTCTGCGTCAAACCAAGAGCTAGTCTGTGTTTCTCAAATAGCTCTTTACCGAGTGGTTTGGTAAAGATGTCTGCAACATTTTCTTTGCTATCACAATGCTGCAGTGTGATGTCACCAAGTAACACTCTTTCTCTGATGAAGTGCTCTCTGACATCAATGTGCTTTGTCCTGGAGTGATATACTGGATTTTTGGCCAATGCTTGAGCCGATTGATTATCACAGTATATTGTTGTTGGCTTTGACTCATCAAAGTAATCTGTTTCTGACAATAGTCTTCTGATCCATATAGCCTCACATGCACCTGTACTGAGTGCTCTATATTCTGCTTCAGCCGAAGACAAAGAAACAATTGGCTGTTTGTTTGACAACCATGATATAGCACCTTGACCAAGGAAAAATGCATATCCCTGTGTCGATCTCCTGGTCTCATGATCTCCAGCATAGTCACTGTCACAGTATCCATGCAACCGTGGATGACTTCCTCTGTATTCTATCCCAAACTGTCTTGTACCTCTGATGTATCTCAAGACTCTTTTGGCTACATTCCAGTGAGACTGTTTTGGATTTGCCATAAAGTGTGCTAGTGAGCTTACTGCATAACAAATATCTGGCCGTGTGATTGTCAGATATATAAGAGATCCAATGAGTTGCCTGTAGTATCTGTCATTGACTGTAGGCTTTTTTGAATCTTTAGTAAGTTTCAAACTCTGTTCCATGGGAGTGGCTGCAATCTTGCAATCTGCCATATGAAACTTCTTCAGGAGACTGTCAACATATTTGAGCTGACTCATGAATGTGCTATCTGAATCTCTCCAAAACTCAATTCCAAGACAATAGTGCATAAGTCCAAGATCTTTCATGTCGAACTCTGCAGATAAGTCTTGTTTTAGTTTTCTGATGAAGCTATCCTTGCTTACTGTCACAATTAGATCATCTACGTACAAAAGTGCAATAGTAATATCTTCCCCTTGAACTTTGTAGTAGAGAGTATGATCTGCATTGGACTTCATGTATCCCAGATCAGCAAAATACTTGTCAATTCTGCTGTACCAACTTCTGGGTGCTTGCTTTAAGCCATAGAGACTTTTCTTGAGATGGCAAACCTTGTTCTCCTTTCCTGGTTCAACATAACCGGCTGGTTGTTGCATGTAGACTTCCTCGTCTAGATAACCATTGAGAAATGCATTCTTGACATCGAGCTGATACACATTCCATTTACTGAGTGTCGCTAGTGATATCAAGAACCATATGGAATCCATCTTTGCTACTGGAGCATAAGTCTCATCATAATCTTGGCCATATTGTTGTGCAAATCCTTTTGCAACTAATCTGGCTTTGTATCTCTGAATACTGCCATCTAGATTGTACTTCACTTTGTATACCCATTTGTTGGCTATGGCCTTCTTTCCTGGTGGAAGGTCGCATAATTCCCAAGTGTTATTTTTATACAAAGCATCCATTTCTTCATTCATAGCAGTTTGCCATTCTGGCTTGTCTACTGCGTCTTCGAAGTACACTGGCTCTTCTGTAGCCATGATGGTAGTCATAAGAGCATAGTTGGTGGTTTCCACCTGAATTGCTTTGCCTTTCTGAGCATATGTCAATCTGGCTGGTGGTCTGCTTTCCCTAGTAGACCGTCTGAGCTGCTGTGGCGCTGCTTGGGGTGTTGCTGGCAATTCTTGCTCTTCTTCATCAACCTGTTCTGTAGATGACTGTGAAGTTGATGCTTCTATCTCCTGTGTAGGTGAGGTTTTCCATTCTAATTCCTCATCAAAGATTACATCTCTGGAGATAATGACTTTGCGGTTGATGGGATCATACAATTTGTATGCTTTGCTTTCTTCACTGTAGCCAACCATGATGCATTTGCGTGACTTCGCATCCAATTTCCTGCGATGATCATCATGTATGTGGGCATATGCTATGCAACCAAATATGCGGAGATGCCCAATGCGTGGCTTGTGTCCAGTGAATGCTTCATAAGGAGTCATACCTTGTATCGGTTCGGTAGGAAGCCGATTAAGCAAGTAGTTAGCTGTAGCTATTGCTTCTGCCCAATACTGATTCGGAAGATGCTTTTTACTAAGCATTGCTCTAGCACTGTCTGCTAAAGTTGCATTCTTCCTTTCAGCTCTTGCATTCTGCTGAGGAGTATCTGCACATGTGAATTGTCTTCGAATGCCGTGATTTTTGCAAAAGTTCATAAATGCTGAAGACATGTATTCACCTCCTCTGTCTGATCTCATAACCTTGATCTTTCTGCCTGTCTGGTTTTCTACCATGGCTTTGAATTCTTGAAATCTGGCAAACACTTCAGATTTCTCTTTCAGAAAGTAGACCCAACAATATCTACTGTAATCGTCGATGAAGGTCAAGTAATAAAGTGAACCATTGATGCTGCGGGTCTGGGCATAACCCCATACATCTGTATGAATCAAATCAAGAATACCTCGTGCACGAGAGGTACTTCTGACAAAGTTGGTTCGCTTTTGTTTGCCGAAGCAGCATGCTTCACAAACTTTTTCAAGAAACTGTAGCTTCGGAATCCCAATTGCCATATTCTGATTCCTGAGATCTAACAAGTACTTGAAGTTGACATGACCATATCTCTTGTGCCATTTTGCAGATAGTGGCATCTGTTGCATTTGAGCTGACATGGCATGCTTATCTGGTACTGTAGCTAGCATCCTGTATAAGCGTCCTTCCTTGACACCTTTTGCTACTAGCTGACCTCTTTTGGATTTGTCTCTGATAGTGCATTCATCACCGTCGAAGATGACTTTGTAGTTGTGTTCCGTCATTTGACCTACTGACAAAAGGTTCTTGCTGAGCTTCGGAACATAGAGCACATCTTTGACTAATCCTTTTGTACCAGTGAAATTGTTCATAGGGATAACACCTGTCCCTTGAACTGGATTCGGTGTATTGTCTGCTGTGTAGATGACATTATTTTGACCTTCTAATGGCTTCATTTCTATGAACCATTCCTGATGATTTGTCATATGAGATGATGCACCGCTATCGATGTACCAAGGATCCTGTTCCACTTGGTCGACTTGATAGCTGAAATCCTCTTTGGGATTGAAATCAGTGTCTAGGTGCAATTGTATCAGTCTGATGCAATTCCTCACTTGCAAGAAACATATTTTCATGTTCATTTGCAAAATGACTGTGACTAGAATGTCCACCACGATGATTTCCTCTTCCTTGGGAATTCCCTCGATTACTGCTGGATTGACCGCCTTGGTCATACTGCTTCTTGCGGCAATCTCTTTCATAGTGTCCAAACTTGTGACAGTAGTTGCACTGGATGTTTGACACATTGGTGGATGCATTCCCTCGTCCTTGGAATCTTCCTCGGTTGGAATGATTTCCTCTTTTGCTGATTTTGATGTTGCTGAGGATGATGCTGATGCTGATGCTAATTCTGACTTTGATTTTGTTGATGATGACCACTTTTCTGATATGATCTACCTCTGTTTCTGCCTTTGCCTCTGCTTCTGTGTGAAGCTGTGAATGCCTGATCATTAGAATGACCTTTACGTGCTTGAATGGCCTGAGTCCTGAGTTCTTCACCAAGTAGAACTGACTAAAGTTCTTCCAGTGTTGGAATTTGCCGTTGGATGGCAATACTCTGAACTAGATTCTCATATCCTTCTCCTAGTCCATTTAGGATTACTTGAACCATTTCTGCGGGATTCATAGTCTCTCCTGATGCTGCAAGTTGATTGTTGTAGTCTTTGATGCGGAGTACATAAGCATGACCGGTTTCATTGCTATTGCGGAAACTCTGGTTGATCTGGTTTCTCAGGGTGACAATCCTGGATGTGTTTTTGGACTCGTAGAGAGCTGCGAATATATCCCATGCTTCTTTTGATGTCTTGACTGTGTTGAGCTGTCCTAGCATGACATCTTGCACATTCTGCTTGATCAGGTGATAGGCATACTTGTCTTTCTTATCCCATTCTGCTTGAGCTCGGGCAATGGCAGGATCTGCTACTGGTGCGAAAACTGTTTGTGTAGATGTAGATCCCGTTGTAGATTCCGTTGCTGGTGCTATGACAACAGATGGAGTAGAGCTACTGGTGGCTGGATCGGCCAATGGTCTAGGTATAGATCCATCGACATACTCCCATTTGTCCTGAAGCACAAGAATGGTCTCCATTCGGTATTTCCATGTACCGTAATTGGAGTTGTCTAACTTAGCAGATGCCTCCAGATTGAGGTTGCTAGTTGACATGGTGCAAACAATGTACTCAAAAAGTGTCTTGGAAAACTCTGTATGAATCAACTGCAAATACACTGAAGATGCCAAGTGAAAGCTCCGTACCGTCGGTGAAGATAGAACTACAGTATATAAAATCTGATCTGTGTTACAAGACTTGTGGCAATGATGCCAGGAATAGCCAAGAGGCTTTACAAGGCTGAAATGATGTGCACGATGCCGTGAGATAGCCGAATAGGCTTTACAATGGTGGCATGTGTGTGTGAAATCAAATGATATCTGCCCACTGAATCAATTTGCAATGCCTCTGAACTCTGAAGTCTGCTCACTGAACTGATGAACGTAAGGTTTCAGGTAATGTAATGATGTGAAATCGAATGTGAGCATATGGACTGACTCCGAGTAGGTACTAGTCGGGAATTTCGGGCATGGCTTAGATTGGCAACTTGGGGAATTCAAAGCGTCCCCTCTATGGCGATCTAGTCTACTCTGATCTAGATCTAAACCAATCGTCGATCGATGAAAGAGAAGCAAATAATTCATTTTCTTTTGTTCTTTTTAAGTACTGGGTCAGATGCGTCGATGTAGAGGCAAATGTGCGTGAAGGAAGTGGTTTTGTCGGCGAGGCTTAAATGTGAGTGTAACTTGCGCCGAAATGTGCGCATGATGTAACGAGCGCGTAGAGCACGAAAAAATGAGCGACTTTCCTTTTTGGAGCACCCTCAAATTCTTCCTGGATCAAGAGATATGGCTTGATCTAGGTGGAGGGGCAAAAGGAGTGCAAATGGTGCTCAATGATGATGTGTCACTGTGAGTCACATGCAGTGATGATGTGGCACTGTGCTTAGCAAGAGGTGTGCCAGTGAAGCTCTGTGTTGAGGTGGCAGGAGTGTGCACATGCAGTGTGTGCACAGTGTGCCTGGCAAGGGACTGTGCCTGCAGGGGTCAGTGCTGAGGTGGCACTGCTGATGTGGCAGAGATGACGTGGCAGTGATGACGTGGCTTGGTAACGTGGCTTGGTGATGTGGCCTGATGACGTGGTCTGATGACATGGCCTGGTGACGTGGCCTGATGACGTGGCCTGGTGACATGGCCTGATGATGTGGCCTGATGATGTGGCCTGGTGATGTGGCCTGATGACGTGGCTTGGTGACGTGGCTTGATGACGTGGCTTGGTGACGTGGCCTGATGACGTGGCCTGATGATGTGGATTGCTGACGTGTGCTGCTGACGTGGCAGTCGGTTGCCACGTGTCAGATTTATGAGGCGCTTATCTGCCACGTGGCAGATAAGACGACGTGGCAGACTGATGATGTGGTAGTTGTGGCTAAGGCTATCTGCCACGTGTCGCTTCACAAAATCTTTTGAAGATTCTGACGAAATCTAGGGAGATTCCGTCTTCGTATCCATCGAGTCGATCGTGAGTGCCTTGAGCTCTACGTTCGCGTTGGTGTTCTCCGAGAAGTCGATGGAGATGGAAGCTACAAGAGGTGCTGTTTGAAGTCGGCTGAGGCGACTGCAGATGGCTTTCACCTCCATAGCCAGCGCTCAGCCATCATCGCACAACGATCCAGAGCTCCTTCGCTCTGTTTCGGGTGGTCGTCGATGGCTCCTAGGAGGCGTCGTCAGAGCGCGGGTGTGGAAGCTATAGGTAGAGTGAGGTCGTCGTTGAAACTGAGCCTTTGTGGATGACCGTCGTTTGGAGTTCGTTGTTGCTATCAACGGGCATTGTTGGAGGTCTTGGAACTAGAAGAAAAGAGCCACTCAGTCCTTTTTCGATGGAGATGGCCCGTGAGCTTTGGCTCGTAGTTGGAGGCTGCGTGCTCTGTGGGCTGCTAGTGATGGCACTTCTTTGTCATGGGAAAAAGGCGAGTCGTACTTTTGTATATTTGCAGGAAAGTACGCTATGCAAAAGTACCTCGTAGAAATAGAGGTTGGCGAGGAGCTATTGTGGGGAGCCGCTCACTGCTCTTTTGTTGCAGTCGTTGAGTCGATTGTTGCATGAAGTAACATTGTAGATGACTACACTACTGCAAAGAGTTCGTGGTGCTTCAAGTAGTTGATGGAGGTCACCGAATCCGGTTGGTGGCTCAAGGAGCACAAGGAGAGCTTGTTTCTCCCTCAAAGGCTCACTAGTACTCAAAGAAAGTAGACCTCTCTTTGTCTTGACAATGGGATTTCTCACAAAGCTCTCTTCCTCACAAGATCTCACAATCACTCAAAAGAGATGAACTCCTCTTCACAAAATACAGACGGAAATTCTCTCCATGGACGGAATTTTCTCTATCACTCAATGCAAACCTTTCATCGTCGGAATGAAAGAACAATCACTCACTCTCAATCTCTCAATCACTCTCACACTCTCAAGAATTGCAATGTCTCAGCGGAAGACAAGGAAGCTCTGATACCATGACAAAATATGAAGAGGGGAGAGGAGAAGAGTGGAGATGAGGAGAGAGGGCACAGCTAGAGAGCACACCACAAATGACTAACTGTACACTAGATTTAGTTGAAAAAATGGAATATATACAAACCCTTTTAGGGTTAGGGTTAGGGGATCTAACCCTTTCCTTTATAGCACTCTATAAGGTTAGTGCTATGCACATATGATCACGTGATGGTGCTATGCACACATGATCACATGATGTTGAGCGTGAACTCTCAACACTTTGCAAGGAAGAGGAAGAGGTAAGGAGCAAGGGGGCACCGTTGCCTAGTTGAACACTCCATCGAGGAGAAATGCTCACCCATGCTCCCTCCAATGATCATGTGATTGGTCATTGTCCTATGCAAAGACTTTAGTAATCCATTGATGTAAAAAAAAACCCTGAAGATGAGAAATGATCATTCCACTTTGTTGTAATCCTTCTTGAAATTGAGTACTGCAAGCCATTGTCCACTATGTTGGTCCCACTTTGTCGCACCTAAGAAGGTGAAACATTGTCTAGGATGCTACGATCTTGAACAAAATTTGTTTGAGTGTCGCGAATGAGGAGGGGTCACACTCGTGCATCGATTATCTTATCACCAAGGCCTTATAAGCCATGGGAAGTAGGGTGACTGGTCACCATTGATGGATCTCCTAGTTTGTCCTGCCCCTTAAGGAGGAGGCAAATCGACTTTGCAGGATAGATTGCAGGGCATCATGCATGAACTGACAATATGCTAGAAAGCTACTAGGAGTGGTCAATTGATCTAATCCTAAGAGAGAAAAAACACTCATGAAAGTTTGACCTCACCTAGGCATTTTGGCCCATCTTGATAAAGGTAGCAAGAAGCTCATGGATAGTGAAGTGTGAAACTAGAGTCTCTCCCATCCATGCTGAGACAATGGACTCATGCAATCACCTTTCCTTGGTGAAAAAGACATGGAGACATGGAAGGTGAGTTCTGATATCATGTGATGAATGACCTCCTTCAAGTTTTATGGGTCCAAATCTCTTGGACTCTAAGATACCCTGCACTAGGCAAGGTCTATTGAAGTCTCTAAATGGAGGAAAGGTCCTTGTGTAGATTTCCGTCTCGCACACTTCTCCTACTTACTAGACTCTGAGACAAAGGATATAGCAGAGCACATGGCCCACACCCTCATAAAGTCTAGCCATATTTGTCTAGAGGTAGCTATCCACACTAGAGCTTGATTGACGACGACTCCTCACACCTCCTTGCTATCATAAATAGAGTCATGAATGTGGCAAGAGCGAGGCGTTGAGGACTGCTTAAGGGAATCAAGGATAGCAGGGTTGGTGCATGGCTTGATAAGGTGGTCCTAGCCACAATCCATAACTCCCCTTCCCTATAGGCTACACAGTTTGTAATGTAGAAGCGACCCAATCACTCGAGTCGTCTCTTCCCTTTCCCATGCCCAACAATCTCTAAAAAGCTAGCGAGAGCCAACTATTTTCACAACAAGTGGTGCAGAGGAAGATATGTTCTCCTAATACAATTCCATTGAACTAGGGACCTTGTCCTTGCTGATCCTCTAATGTCTCCAAGTTGTTGAAGTCCTCCCATTATACAGGATTCCACCTCTAGAAAGGAACCAATAACTATTTGCTAAAAGAAAGCTCTCGCTCACATCTTCGTAGGTGGATAGATATTGAGGATCCTCAACAACCTACCCCCCTATGTCAAGGCATGTCCAAAGGGTGCACTCAAGGACTAAGGATCCCTAGCCAACCAGAATAGAGAGTAAAGATGCACCAATGAAAATGGAAAGACACCTCCACTCCACCCATATTTGTCAATGGAAGGCTTTTAATAGGTGTGCAAATGACCTTCCTGCAACTGGTAGCTTGTTAAGCTAAAAGATTGTGCTCCTATAACAAGGGCACATAATTTGCCTCACTAAAGAGGGCTACAATTCTTGTCTTGCAATTGATTTCCTAGGACCATGGGTTCATGAGCAATGCAACTCATTTAGAATTCAAGAAATGAGATGTAAACTCAGGATGATGAATGGGACTTGAAGAACTACCTTCTTGGGGTGGATGAAAAGGCTAAATAATGTTGACAAGAGTACACATTAAAGCATTTGGCTGTAGCTTTAGATGGAGAAGTGGTATCATCCTTTGAAACTTGAGACCTAATCGTGGGTGTGATGCCTCATAGGGGGAATGCAGCATAACCTCTATCCATCCAACTTGTCATGGCTACATGAGTCCGTTCAAATAACTGGTTGCTTTCGACTAGGTTGTGACGTCAAGGGGAACCTCAACGTAGCATTTTCCCACTAAGTAGAGCAACTCCTTCCTAGTCAGACCAATCCACTCCTCCATGTGCACTGTTGACTTCTCCTTGAGAAATCTCATCACCAAATCTCATGTTCATTGCTCATTACCTCTCTTGCATAGGGAGTAGACACCATATGGAGGGGCTAGGAGTGTAACCTTAGAGTCAGCATGATGAAGATGGAGACATCCAATTTGGCTGGAAATGTGCCCTCACTAGTTACATCAAGATGAGTCCACGAGCTAGTCCAATAGAACTCCAAGAGGAAGGTCTCTCAAAAATCTCACGCCTCTCCTAATGTCGTGCACAGAGGAGCTCAAACTATGACTAGGAAAGGGTGGGTGTCTTCACCATTGGCTACTGAGAAGGTTATCATATCTAGATGGAGATGGGAGTCAGAGAGGGTGGGGGAGGGGGATGAGGTGGGGTAGGAATTGACGGAGATGGAGGAATAAGGGGGGGGAGGGTGCAGGATGCTCAACCTCTATCACAATTGAGCCAACAAGAGGCTCTTTCCCCTTCTTTGAAACTTTTTCTTTTTCTTCTTATCTTGAGGGACTTTCTTCTTTACTTCCCTTTCCTTTTGCACATTCCACACATTTTTTTTATTTTTCTTTTTCCATACCACTTCATCCAAAAAGGCTACTCCAACTCAAGTGTACTGAACCTTCTAGCAACACGAGCAGCATCTGGTACAATCACCCAATCCCCAGATCTATTGCTATCTTGTTAATCTTTGGATGAGAAATCCTCCATAGTAATTGAATTGACCATTGCACTTACAAAGAAGTCCCTAAGTATCATCCCAAAATGTGGCCGAAAATTTACAACACATGGCCTTAGTTTTGTTGCCAAGCACAAAAAAAGGAGAGTGATTAGGTGACGTTAGAGGTGATGTTGGGTATCAAAATCTCTGGCACAAAAACCTCTGTACCAAAATGTGGCCCATAATTTGTGACATAAGGCCTTAATTTTGTTGCCAGGCATGGAAAAAGGAGAGTGATTAGGTGACGTCGGAGGCAATGTTGGGTGTCAAAATCTACAGCACAAAAGCCTCTGTACCACAAGACGAGAAATCATATTCCCATTCGTCAAGATGGGGAAGTGTGCCAATAAGAAGCCAATAACTGACTTGCACCCTCCAGCAAAACAAAGTTTCAACATAAAGATCCCACAGCCCATGAGAACTCCCTCACTAATGTGGTTGTCCTCGAAAAGAGACTAGCCTGAAGCCATTCTTGAAGCTTTGCTTGCAAAGGGGCATAACCCACTACCCGCCCATACACGGTTGAACGAGAGTAATTGACCTGCTAGTTCCTTCACCATTAATGGAGGATAATCAACCTCACACACACCCAGTACCAAAAGAATAACCACAATCAATACTACTACTAAAGGAGAAACTGCTAGCCAAAGACACTTAAAACACCTTGTTGCCTTGAGATTATCACGTCAACTCACAAGAAATGGATTTCCGCAACATTCATATCATAAACAAGTATAGTTCCCCTACAAAACAAGAAGAGGCTGAATCACACTTCATAAAAAGTAAACTAACATCATCAAATCTGCATAGATTCATGATGCCCAACAAGACCACCAAAAGTTCTATTCTTTTTAAAGATTCTTTTACTTAGTCCTAATCATCCATCCTAAAAAATTCCAATGAGGAATCATCAACAAATCATTTGAGAACTCATAACATTGGCATAAGGAATACATTAAGCAAGGGTTTGTACATGCATGCGTGCATGTGACAAGTGAAGTCTAATATTATTCTTCCTCAAACTATTCACTTAAGGTGGGTAGTGCAAGAATTGATGAATCTTTTGATTTTATTTGAGAGTTATTGGAGATTAGCAAAAGTTCATAGCCCTAGTGCAATATTGTTAAACTTGCTCCATTGTTTGACAAATTCAAAACATGGCATAACAACACAATATATTACACGGGCAAAGCTATATGGCAAATGGTCAACAACTCACATAACCTTTTTATCCAACTCTGAATGCAAAAATATTGTAACACATCTTTGAAAGAGTGATGGTTTTTTCTTGTTTTTAAAGATTAAAAAAATGTGCAACTTGTACCCTTATAATAATCTCTCTCTAATGTGGTGTGTCTTGCTAGTGCGGCTCCATGCTCTTAGTTGAACTACACTTTCTTGCTAGAGCATTGTGTTGTCTCACAATCTACTCTAACTATTTGATAAAGTTATGGTTTATAAGTGTTTCATGGGGAATAAGTGTCAATTTATATTTTGTCAAAGTGATGATCAACGATTTAACTTGATGGTAGCAAGAATAAAATTAGTTGCTAGTTGAAGATCACGATTTTGTTGCAATTCTTGAATGTGTGTATCTCATATTTTAAGGGCTACTAGATAAGAAAATATGGGCATGCGTGCATGTGTTGGTGTAGGGTTTAGGGTTTAGGGTGAAAAAGTGCCTTCTAAAAGCTTCCTTAGAAGGATGTAGCTTAATTTAAGGGTTCTTTTGCATAGCCTCACATGTGAAGGTTTGCATATGGGATCAATCATGTGAATGTGGACAAATACCAACTAGGTAGAATAATATAGAAATAGCATTAAACAATATCCGTGAGAATTAAACATATGCCTACAGGTGGCTCAAGAAAGTTTTAGTAAATTCTGAAGCTGAAACAAGATTTTCCTCCAACAAGATAAATGCTTGCTTCCTAACGACAATCAACAATTAAACCCAACCTCTGATATGCCACGTACTGGGATACAATGTACAACTCTACGACATTGGTGACTCTTTGCAACATATTCACATGATTCATAAATCATGGAAAATTCATATAAATTCTTGTATACTCCATGCAAGAATCAGATCTTGTAGGTACTCCATATTCCATGAACTTCTGTGGCAAAATCTGTATTTATATTTACAAATCAAATAAGTTTATTTGATTTCTAAAATTGAAGATATACATGAACAAAAACTAAAGATATAGTAATAACAGCCACAATAATTTGAACTCATACAAGGGATATCCCTAGCAAAGAGCATAGCTTTTACACGGATTTTACCTAGCTTTTCAATATGCATTTTATCTTCTCGATAACTTCCAGAGTCTCTGCAAACTACATGATTGCAATCTCTTTTTTTTGCCGAAAAACAGTGCTGATTATATTACTTCGAAAACAAGATACATGAGGTCAGCTTTGCAACTGACGGGGCTGCGTTCACAAATCGGACGCAACCCAAAAAGGAAACAAAAAAGTAAAGCTCTCTCTCACGGAGGGATCAGGCGAGTGTGAATGAACAGCCAGAGAGGTGGTGAGTAGTGCCACTGAAGGCCCTGCGAAGTATGCTCGAAGAAGAGGCCCTGTGTGTCCCAATCACGAAGGAAACCGCTTCTCCCGGCCAGCCCGGAAGTCTCCCTGTATCTGGTCCCACTGGCCTCTGAGGGTGTGTATAATGTCACTCCAGATGTCAGTCATGACCTGGGCAGTCGAAAGGGAGGTGCCACCGAGTATCTGCGCGCAACGCAATCTCCCAGACTGGCTGCCTCTCCTGAGATCCTGTGCCAGCCTCTGCCAGGTGCGACGGAATGCTCTCGAGCGGCCCCCACGTCCCCTGTGTAATAAGGAACACGGGGTCCTGCGGACATGCCTCGAACAAGTGATGAAAACCAGGTGCGATGTTGCACCAGCAGAACGCGCCCCAAGTGATCAAACCTAACTCCGGTGCTGCGCGAGTAAGGATCCCGAAGGTCCACCTCCACACTTCCTGGGCGCGAGTGCAGCTCCACAGGTAGTGTTTTGGTGACTCCTCGTCCTCATGACAGATCTGACAATGTCCATCCTGACCAACCTGTCGCAACCAACTCCCCACTAGAAGACCTTTGTGGGCGAGAAGCCAAAGGAAGTAGGAGATCTTCCGCGGCCGCCAGCTCTCCCACAAGGCCTTCCAGAAGGCCTGCAAAAAAAGCCTGGAGATACCCTGAGCATACCAACTGGGCCGCTGGGTGGGAGGGCGACTCTGCATCCTCCTGAGAACTCTCTTACCCAATGTCGTGCTGTAGGCGAAGAAAGAGGTCGGCCCCTGACCTGTCACAATCTCTGGCCATCTCCACTCTCCTGGGTCCCAATCAAGCTCTGACAAGGCCCGCCCCTCCCAGAGCCAGAGTCGCCATAACTGCAGAGTCTTGCTCTATACTGGGATCGGTCCGCCAAACCTTCCCCACGAGGCCTACGACCCGAACCCTCTGCCATCCGAAAAAGGAAACAGAGGTGTCGTCCATCCGACCTGCAACCACCAGTGGGATGCCACGGGGGGTGAACTGTCCCAGCCAACGGTCATCACCAGGCATGAGGATCTGAATCTCGGGTGGAACCAACCAATCAGCTGGAATCGCTCCGTCTATATCCGTGCGTCTCGCCTGAGCTCCACGGGCACCTCCAGCTGCGACTGCTAGAGCAGCGATCTCCAAGTGTCTGTACGTATCCCTCCAAACTCGAAGGGACCGGGCTGGCTCCCGCATCCAGCCGTCCCACCTGATGTGTGATCTCTCCCCCAGCTGAAGGCCCTCGACATCTCTGACCTGACCGTTCCAGATGAGCGGCTGGCGATCGATCTCCTCCTGACAGCTAGAAGGGGACTGTATGAGACTGAGGCGGAGCCGCCTCCAAACCATGAGAAGGCTACGAACGAGTGGGGAGCGGGGCTGAGTGAGCGGGGCAGAAGTGAAGATCCACCTGAGGGATGGTAGCCACTCTCCACCTCGGCGCGGGACACAAGAACTGACCCCCTGCTGAAGTAACATCTTCCACGTTTGCCCCCCCGGGGTCAAACCGCGGATAACTAACTTGCCCAGCAGGGCCTGACTCTGAAGCTCTGGATCGATGACCCCCAAGCCACCCTCAGCCTGCGGAAGAATGACTGTCTGCCAGGCAACCCTGGCTCTGGTATCTCTGAGACCGTCCCCCCCAGACCACAGGAAATTCCGGACCAACCTCCTAAGCTGTGCCACGCTAGATCTCGAGAAACACCAACAAGAAGCCACATACCATGCTGTGGCTAGGAGAACCTGGTTGACTACAAGAGCACGACCTGCAAGAGAGAGCTTAGCAGTGCTCCAGAAAGCTCGCTTCCGTCGAATGGAATCTAGCACCGGGAGAAACTGCTGAGCTGGCGTGATATCCAGGCCGACCTGAAAGCCGAGATATCTAGCTGTCTGGCCCCGCAAGATCCACCTGAAACCCAAAAACCTCCCCCACTGTGAGCACGCCCCGGGATTTGTGAGAAAACCAATTGATTTGTTCCAGTTGATTTTCGCACCGGCTGCCGAACAGAAGACCTCTAGGGCCATCCTCACCCTCTCCAGCATCATCTCATCATCCTGGACATACAGTGCTGTGTCATATGCATACTCCGAATCCAGGAGCTCCGTGTCCTCCCTGATGGAAAGGCGAACACCCCGGATCCCGGTCGACCTCGCCCGAAGGTAGTATGTCATAGCCTCGGCGAAGAAGAGAAATAGGTAAGGAGCAAGGGGGCAGCCCTGACGCACTAATCTCTCCAAACGAAATCGCTCTCCCATCCTGCCGCCGATGATGACCCTGCTAGAAGCTGTCCTGTATAACGCTGAAATACCCTGAATCCATCCTGCTGGGAACCCTAGTCGCTCCAGAGTACCCTCCAGGAAGGACCAGTCCACTCGATCGTAGGCCTTCTCAAAGTCGAGAAGTAGGATGGCTAAATGTGACCCACTGTGCTGAGCCCACTCCGCCGCCTCTGAGAAGGTGAAGACATTATCCAGGATACTGCGATCCTGGACAAAGCCTGTCTGAGTGTCATGAATGAGGTCAGGAAGTAGAGGCCGAACTCTGGCGCTGATCATCTTGGCAAGGATTTTGTAGGCAGTGGTGAGGAGAGTGATCGGGCGCCACTGACGGATCTCCTGTCGATCTCCTCCCTTCGGGATGAGGCAAATCAGTCCCGAGGAGAGGCTCTCTGGCATATATCTGCTGCTGAAAATCCTCTGGAGGGCTGCTAGGAGGGACTGATGGATCTGATCCCAGAAGGAGGTGAAGAAAGTGCGAGATAGCCCATCCTCGCCAGGGCATTTCTGCCCATCGATGGCCATCAAGGCCTCCAACATCTCGTCAGTAGTGAACGGTGCCAACGTCGCCTGCATGCTGGGCTGAACCAGGGCTGGAATATGCCTCCACACCTCCTCGCGGGAGCGTCGAGTGCGAGGGGCAAGCTGCTCCTGCTGGAAAAGAGTCCTGTAGAAGTCGGTAGCCAACCCCAAGACCTCACCCGGATCAGTAACGATGTGCCCCTCCGTTGTCCGAAGACTCCGTAGCTGATCACCTGCTGCTCTCTGGCCATGCGTCCTGAAGAACTCCCTGCACATCCGGTCGCCCTTCCGAGCCCAGAATGAGAGGGAGGCGTGATAGGAAAACTCTGAACGGCGCTGTAGAGTCTCCTCAAGAAGGGCTCTGGCTCGAAGGGCCTGGATCCGAAGCTCCTCCGAGCCCGGGGCTGCCTGCTGGAGTCGCTGAATGGAAGCGAGGTCCCTACGAAGAGCTCTCTCTCTGCCCCACCACTCCTGTCGAACCTGAAGGGCTACGAGCTGGCAAATCTGACTGGACTCCTGCAAAGCCTGCGCCACCGAATCAACCAGATCCACGCACTCGCCCCAATCTCTGTCCCAAAGGCTACCGATACTACTGCGCACGTCCTCCCTCAAGAAGATGGAGTCGGGAATCCGGCACGAACGGGGAGGAAGGGACTGAGCTGCCGAGTCTAATGATAAGAGCACAGGCGCGTGGTCGGAAAGTGTCGTCCCTGGCACTATACCCGCCTGACCGCCTCTGCTGATGGCCCAATCACTGACATAAAATCTATCCAGTCTCTCCAGGAGTCTGCCTCCTTCCCTGCGAAAGCCCCACGAGAAGTCCAAGCTCCCGTGCCAATGGCGGAAGGACGGGTCTCTCCAGCTGTCCCTACCTCCTGTCGCGAAGATAAAGGAGTCCCAAGCGGACTGCTCTGCCTGAGCCATACCTGTAAACTCTAGTCCTCTGCCCTGCTGGTCCTCCAAGGTCTCCAGATTGTTGAAGTCATCTCCAACAATCCAGGAATCCATGTCTGGGAGAATCCCTGTGAGTGTCCTCCAGAAGGTGGCTCTGCATCGGAGGTCTGTGGGAGCATAGATGTTGAGGATTCCTATTTTGGAACCCTCCAACTCTAGGCTTACCCAAAGGGCACGGCCTGGGATCAACGTACCATGACCAAAAACTCCCTGGGCTAACTGCTCGCACACGGAAGTACAGACACCGCCACTCCTCCCCTGTGCGCCGATCGAGGGCTCCCAATAAGTGTGAGAGCGTCCAGGGAGAATCTTCCCGCAGCTACGGGAATGAGCCACAGAAAGCTTGTGCTCCTGGAGCAGAAGTATATCCAAGCGACCAATCACTGCTGGCTGAAGTTCCTGTCTCAAGATGAGCTTCCTAGGACCACGGGTGCCAGAAGAATGAAACCCATTCACATTCCAGGAGACAAGGTGTAGGCTCATGGTGAGGACTGGTAGGCTGCGAACAACTGTCTGCTCGCGGCAGATGTCGATGAAGAAGCTGACATTTCAGAATGGAGGCGCTGACGCTTATGAGAGGGTTTGGAGGGGGAGGCGGGGTCGTCCTACCCGTTCTTCAACACCTTTAGCAAAGGCGTAAGGCCTTTAGTGCCATGAACAAACGCTTTCTCGAGCCAACTCGAGATCTCTGAAGTAGTCATCCCGTAGAAGGCTCAGAGTTTCTGAGGGGTCCAGGCTCTAACATCCTGGGGGAGGGGCCACGACAGAGCGGGCCTGAGGATCACAATCAATCTGAAGCGTTTGGCGGCGCAACGCCACCGCAGGCGCACGTCACCCTCGGACCACTGAGTCTCGAGAAGCTGTCCACCGGACGGGCCTATCCAGGAGCAAACCTGAGCGTGCGTCTCCTCTCTGAGAGCCTCTCAGACCGAGTCATCTGTCCAAGTCTCTGTGCCGTCGCTGAGGAATGTGAAAGCAAAGCCAGGGCCATCCCTCGGGCCAAGGCTGCGATCTTCCCATCCGCCCCTTTACGGAGCAGGAAGATACTGATGTCGAGACAAGCAGGGAAGGTCCCAAGGTTGGCCACATCCAAGTAGTCCCAGGGGCCAGATCTGTAGAAGTCGCGAGGAAGCTCTCTCTCCTGAAGCTGAGGCCCACCAGAGGGTCCTGGGAGAGCTTCTTCTTCGACTGTAGCCTGCCCTCCACAGCCTCAGGTCCCCCTCTCTTCCGCTCCCCAGCCCCCTTTCACTCAGTCCCAGCCCCTTCCCCAGTCGCACCCCCCTCTTCCCGACCCGTAGCATCAGCCCCCGCCTCTTCCTCTTCAGTCTCCTCTTCCTTCTCAGCCCCAATTCCAGGTGCAGTCCCTTCCCCCCCCCCTCCGCCTCTCTCAGCTCTCCTTCAGTGTCAGCTGTACCCATGGTTCCTCAGCCGCGGGCAGCCCCCACTCACCCTCCTCCACTGGGGCCCCCCGCTAGTCGCCTCCATGGAGTCTGAGTTGCCTACCCCCCAGCCACCTCCCCCTTCCCCTCCACAAGCAGGACACCCTGAATCTACACCACCACTGGAGCAGTCTTCCCTGTCCGCTAGCCCCTCAGTTGCAGACTCTGCTGCAGGTTGGGTAACCTCTGCCTCCTTGCCTTTTTCGGAAATCTTCTTATTCTTTCCTCTTTTCCTTCTGACCTCAGTCCAACCACCAGCTATCTCTGGACCGGACTCCGGCTGCCTCTACTCCTCCTGACGTGGCTGTCCGTAGGGGGGGGGAGGGGGCGGAGGGGGAGGGGGCGAGGGGGGCCGAGAGGAACTGGAGAATCGTGGACAAATAGCAACCAGGCATCTGTCACGATCTCAATCACTGCAGGGAGGGTCGCAGGGTCCGCCACAGCCACACGGACTCGGGGGGCTCCTACCGTAGTAACCCCGTCGGCGAAATTGTCATGCATAACCCAGCCAAAGTGGGAGCCCAGGTCCCTGACAATCGGCCGCAGCTCAGCAGCAAGGCCTGGAAAAACTAGCGTCACTGGGTGGTAAGGTATGCGGAACCGAGCATCAAAATCCGCTGCATTGAATCCACGGTACCAAGGGACTATCATAATGATCTTTCCATCCACAGATGTGGGGGAACCAGCAATCAGGTTGCTCGCAGCTTTCGCAGTGGAGAGTTTGAGCCAGAAGATGCCCCTTCCCATAAGGGCCACCTCCTCAATGTGGTTGTCCTCTAGCATGAGAGTGGACTGAAGCCAGTCCCTGATGGCTGATCTGGAGGGGGAATGTCCAATGACTCTACCATAGACAGAGGTAAGGGCAAAGTCATTGGCAACCTCCTGAACCCGAGACGATTGTTGCTCTGTCAAGATAACGCGGTAGGCATCTGGAGAGGGAGGGTCCGACTGGGCCTCCGGTTCCGGGCAGGGAGCCGCCATACCGCCAAGACGAACTGCGAGACCTCCGATGAAGAAGAGACTGCCACCCAAAAGAAGGGGGGATAGATGAGGGGGGTGGAGCCTGGGTGTGATGAAGAAGGGTGAGGCGAAACGGGGCGACGCGAGTCGGGTGGGGGAAGCGGAGGCGCAGGCGAGGGCGGAGGCGGAGGACGGGAAGGTTGGAGGGCGGAGGGCAGAGGCGGGAGTGGAGGCGGGGGTCGAAGGTGAGGGGGAGGGATGGCGGTGGAAGCGAGGGCGGGAAGCCGAGAGGCGGAGGGGGCGGGGGTGGAGAGCGAGGGTGGGGGGTGAGGATGGAGGGCGGGGGGGGTGAAGAGGCGAGGGCGGGGGGCGGCTGGGGTGGGGCGGGGCGGGGCGGAAGGGCGGGAGGGGGCGGGGCGGAAGGGCGGGAGGGGCGAGGGGGCGGGGCGGAAGGGCGGGAGGGGCGAGGGGCGGGCGGGTGGGGAGCGAGGCGAGGGGCGGGGGAGGCATTGCGAGGGCGGGGTGGAGAGCGAAGCGAGGGGCGAGGGGGAGGCGGGTGGAGAGCGCAGCGAGGGACGAGAGGCGAGGGGGGGCGGGTGGAGAGCGAGGCGAGGGGGGAGTGGCGTAGCGAGGGGTGAGAGGCGGGTGGGGAGCAAAGCGAGGGGCAGGGGAGGGCGTAGCGAGGGGGCGGGGTGAGGGCGGCCGAGGCGGGGGGTGAGCTAGGGAGGTAGAGGCTGCGGGAGGGAGGGAGAGGGCTCGCAGGAGCTGGAGAACAAAGCCTGAGACAAGGTACACATAAAAAAGAAAACTACTACATCTCCGAGGAGAGGGGGAGTTGATTGCAATCTCTTATGGCCTATATGTACTGTACATACTTTGCATTAGATAACGGCAGCCTATTCTTTTAAATGTGAAAGAATTGGTGCATTCAGCAGTGGAAAACTGGTTTCAAGTGAAGCCCCAGCACTAGTAATTATATGTGCTGCTTGGACTAAAATTTCTTGTTTTAATTTGAAGAAAGCAACAGTTTCCTGACATAAGAAAAATTCGAGTGGTTAGAAAAGGCATGACAATTCAATCAAACTTGCAGAACAAACACATGCACGTAGGCACACTCACATATGTAATGCATTGCCATTTATTTTGTCCTCTCTCTCTCTCTCTCTCTCTCTCTCTCTCTCTCTGGTAGAATGGGATTCAGATACCACCCGAGGTATTTAGCCAAAGGGGAAACAAATCAACTCACTCTTAAGGAAAAGGCAGCAAGAGTAAAGATTCTCCTACAAACATGCAAGCTGAAGGGCACAAAGATGTGGATTTCTGAAGAACTCACTCCGGCTCAGCTCAAGCAGAGGAAAATCAAACTTATCAAAGTTAAGAAGCTAGGAAAGCAGGGAAAAATGGGCTGTTTATCGTGAAGGCAAGCAATGATCTAAGCCCAAAGACTCTCAGTCTGAGATTTCAAATCTAAGCCCAAAGACTCTCAGTCTTAAACTGATGATGTAATGAAGGCCAACATTTATAGTAGTATTTGAATGTAGGTAGGTACTTTTGTTCACGATTGAGTGGAGATGCTATCAGCACCCCTCAATGCTGAGGTTTGTGGTAGTTAGTATCTTCATTAGTTTTTTTAATGATACCTTTGGCGTCCCCTGAAGTGGATTTTGGATTTGTATCTTTTACTCTCATAGGTAATTTTGGCCTTTTGTAGATCTCTCTCTCTCTCTCTCTCTCTCTGAGTCACTTTACACAGAGCCATATCCCTCTGTCGTGCAGTGCCGCCCACACATACCAGGATATCATCATTGGCCTCTCATCTCCGCATCTCTCTTCTCTCTCTCTCTCTCTCTCTCTCTCTCTCGCAGAGTCACTTTAGACAGAGCCATATCCCTCTGTCGTGCACACCACCCACATACAATAATATGATTGTTGGACCTCTCATCACCGCATCTGCATCAGAGCTATTGTCTCTCGTCACAAGAGAGAACCCCCTCGGCCTTTTGACATCTCTGTTCTGCACCACCCCATGTCACATATCCTTCATCGATCCTCGGCATTGGTCTGTCATTTGTTCGGCTCTCTCTTCTTTGTATCGCATCTCAGTTTTGTCTCCACTTTTGTAGCTTTCACACTCACTTGTTCATCTTCTTTCCGAACAAGTTTTGCATCCACTTTGTAATTATCTTTTTGGTCTCATAGGCCATTTGGCCTCTTGCAGACATTAATAAAATCTCTCTCTCTCTCTCTCTCTCTCTCTCTCTCTCTCTCTCTCTCTCTCTCTCTCTCTCCTCGCCCCCGCACATGCTCCTCAGATCCCCACACTTGCTCTCTCAGCCCCTCGCGACATCTCTCTCTCTCTCTATCCCCCTCAGCCCCCGCACCTGCTCTCTCAGCTCCCCAGGACCTGCACACCTGCTCTCAGCCCCCCGTGACCTGCCCTCAGGTCTCCTGCACCTGTCCTCAACTCCCTGTGACCTTTTTTCTCTTGCCCGGCAACCTGCTTTTATCCTGCCCCGCAACATGCTCTTTGCTCGACCTGCTGTCAACCCCCATGACCTACTCCTGCTGATTCCCACAATCTGCTGCTGATGCCCCCACAACCTGTTGTTGCTGATCCCTGCGACCTACTGTCTACGCAGATTGCCTCAGGCCCACACAACTACTTCAGGTCCTCACGCAGATTGCTTCAGGCCCGCACTTACCTGCCTTTGATCATGCCTCTGATCGTTTTTTGTTTCCAGCTCCAGCCAGTCTTCGCTTGTTTTTGACAGGCTCATCTCCTTTATTGCTCTTCTTCATCGATTTTGAGGGGCCTTTTCTTTTTCTTGCTGCCCCACATTGGCATCTTGCCAAGTGGGTGCGGTAGTAGGTGCACTCCTCAGTGTTTGGCATCTTGCCAAACAGTAAATCAACCATGCCTACATGAGATGCTTGGGGGAAGTAAGAGCTTCTCAAGGTTGTCAAATCATACCAGGCTGAGAACCCTACCAGTAAGGGCTCTGAACTTATCCTCAACCTTAATCGTATATGCCTCCTGCTTATTGAAAAAGTGAAGTTTTGGAAGCCAATACTATGGCCGTCATGACTGAACATTTTATTATGGATAAAACTCTTTTGGAGATGAAGAAGCAAGGCAATAAACTTTAAGAAGAACGGAAAGCTGATGCATTCACAAGGGGAGAAAAGGAGAAACCACATGCTGGAAAATTACAGGTATTGGAAACTGAAATACAGCACATCAAGGACTTACCCACGTCAAAGGAAAGGAATAAGGCCCTATCAGCCCTTAAGGATGAGAATGCAGCACTTGAGGCAGAGATTGCAGCAATGCAGGCAACTATTGATGATAAACATGCTGAATTTGACCAACAAATCACTAAGGGTGAACAAGAGAAACTTAAGTGGACAGAAGTGGTTAAGAAAGGTGTCCCCCCCCCCCAAGAAGATAGTCATTTCCGAAACATTGGAGGAAGAAAGGAGATCCCATAAGTCACTCAATGTGCTCGTACAAGGTTTAGAAATTGGGGATTCCCCACTTGCAGATGCTGAATCTCTGTTTTCATTAATGGATGTCAAGTTGACATGTGACTCAGCTTGGAGGGTTGGCAAGGGAGATACAGCCAAGAGGCCTTTGATTATCAAATTCAGAACAGCCACAGATCAATCTATCCTCATGACTATGTGAGGCAAACTGAAAGGGACTAAAGTATACTTGGATGATGACCTCACTATTATGCAACAAGAGCACAAGAAGACAAATATGCCCAAGGTTATGGAAGCCAGGAATGCAGGCAAGTGGGCTGTCTACAGAGATGGTAAGGTGCTCATTCATGAGAAAATCAAAGATAAAAATGATGAGAAAATCAAAGATACAAATGATGCAACCATAAAGGAAGAATTATGATGGTGTCAGACTCATGGGTGTGATGCAAACTTTTCTTTGATAATGGCTGTATGGAACTGTAATGGCACATTGTGGTCAGATCCAGGAGGCTTTCATGAGACATATGCCAATAGAGACCTTATTTTCTACACCGAGCCACATGAGAGCCCCGACAGAGGGCTGCCCATTGTTACTGGATACACATGGGAGTCAACTCACAGGAAGGAGGTAAGGAGAAATGTTACCCTTTGAGGCTCGGGTGGTGTTGCTGTACTTTTTGAAATGCAGCTAATACCTCACATATCAGTAGTCCAGAGAGAACATGCCAAACCCATGTGGATAAGTGTCAAACTTGTGGATGCAAGACCGATTTTTATTGTAGTATGTTATTTTCCTCTTGGCACCTCTTCATATGCACATGATGTCATGACAGAGGGACACATCCCATATGAGACACTGCATGAGGGTTTTATGAAGTTCACTAGATTAGGTGAACTAGATTAGGAGACAACCTCCTATTAGGTGACTTCAATGCACGTATAGGTGACACACAGGTTGGATTGCTGAATTTTGAGGAGGACCCTGTTATTGTGCCAAAGATGCATCCCATTGAGAATGAAACCATGAGACATTCAGCAGATGCACCACTTGTGACAAGTTACGGACACCATTTATTACAATTGGGAGCAGCTCATGACTTGATTATATACAATGGGTTACAGAGGTGGCCAATGTCTAGAGGACTCACATGCTTCCCACATGGTGGAGGGACCAGCACAGTGGATTATCTAATGGACTCGCTTTTGTATCCTGAGTACATGATTTTGTAGTGCCTCCTCCCCCTTTGGGTGCTGATCACTCTTACTTAGCATTCTGCATCTCTGGTCACTACATCATCCTCACGTGTCACCCCCACTTTGCCACGGGTCCGTATTCATTTTGATCATGCTTTGGATCATGTATATGTGAGCCACCTTACCTAGGGGCTAGACGCACTTGAGGAGGAGATAGATCTCAGCAATGCTATAGATGCCTTGATTTCAGTGATCCATGATGCTACCACTGGATCTTTCCCAACGACTCATTCCTCAAGACGAGCCCCAATAGGAACTATGCCTCAGAACCCTTGGTATGATGATGAATGTAGAGAGTTGAGATCCTACTTGGTACAGGAGAGAACATTGGGCCATATGACGACATCTGAGGCACACTAGATCTCACAGAGACTGACATGCCATAAGAAACGGGCCTTCCTGACCCGTAGGATGGAGGAGGTTATCAGCTCCTTTCGTGGCGGAGACCCTACTTTTGCATGAGGATTGCTATCTAAAGGAAAGGCACCCATTCCCATCACAGATCCTGTAGCTTGGCACACTTATACTATTGCACTAAATGATGTACCAAGACAAATGCCACCTCATATAAGTCCTAGACCTACCGCCTGTCACCTTTTTACTATACCAAATATACAAGCAACCCTCTGCAGACTTCACAATAGGCGGGGGCTCAGAACCATGACGGTTTGCAAACATAGCATTTTTCATATGGACAGGAGATACTTGCCCCACTCTTAGCACATATGTTTAATCATGCAATATGTCATAGATTCCCCTAGGCTAGGAGTACTACCATTATTGTACCTATACACAAGGATGGGATCCCATGGATACTCAAAATTACTATACCCTAACGATTGGACACACTCTTGCTAAGATTTATGCTTCTGTTCTTGAGAGGGAGCTCAGCAGTTTTACTGTGACACATGGACTCCAAGCCCTAGGCCAAGCTGGTTTCCCATGATAGCATTCCACCCTAGACCACATTTTCACAATGAGAGCTGCCATCGAGGAAGCGAGATCACGGCGACAGAAAGTCTTTGCCTACTTTGTGGACTTTCGGAAGGTGTTTGATACTGTACCACAATTTCATATGATTAGGAGACTTTTTGAAATGCAAATTTCAGATACTTTGATCTGGGGTATCATGAGTCTATATGAGGTGGTCAGAGGGTGAGTCCGCTCACCGCGAGGCCTATCAGATTGGGTAGATAGAACTTTGTCCTCTTCTTCAACCTCTAGTTGCTCTTCATCCGGAAGATCTTTTGGTGGCTCACCTTGAAATAATTACAGCAAACTAACACGGAAAGCATTATAAATGGTCCATGTGGAAGGCAAATCCAGCCTATAAGCGACATCATTGATGACCTCAGTGATCTGGAAAGGCCCATAATAGCGCATATTCAGCTTTGTATAAAAACGAACCTTTCCTTTCTTCGTACGCAACCGAGCTTTATGAAAATGCAGCAACACCGAGTCGCCTTTCAAAAACAATAGCTCACGTCTACGTTGATCTGCAGCCTTCTTTTGCTTTATTTGACTGCGTTGGAGAGCATATTTAACCTTCTCATACACTGTTATTTGAGAGACTGATGATCACTTAGTTTGTACATAAAAATCAGCACCCAATAAATAGTGTTTCCATACAGTCAAGGCATGTACTACTAATAGAAGTTCTTGCTCATAAACATTCAAGGGAATCTCAGCATTTTGGAGCAGCCTGCTCTCATATGCCACTACCTTTCTGTCCTGCATTAAAACAACCCCAATAGTATGTCCATTGGCATCACACTGAAGCACAAAAGGGTTATGCAAGTGTCGAAGAATAATCACTAGGTCAGAACAAAACTTTTACTTCAGCTAATCAAAAGCTGCAATCTCTTTGTGACACGTCCCAGCACTCCTGAAACCCCTGATCTGCAAAATAACCACACACAACATCAAAACTGAGCAGGCTGCTCACCACCCAACCGTGACATCTACGGGATGTAATCCCGAATCAGAAGATGTCCCCTCCGAGCCACGAGCTGAGCTACCGGCACGAACTCCCAATCAGATCCAAACCAGCCTGGTGTCCCATACCACCAGGTGGTGCTGTGAAGCCCTGGATCTGCCACTGGGCCTTGGGCTACGCTAAGATGCAGGCGCGCGTCCGCGACACAATCCAGGATCAGACCTTGCACCTAGGAACGAGACTTGCTCCCAACTGCACACTGAGAACTGAACCCCCTGGGCCTCTTTTATAGACTCGGGCCCCGGCGCCAAAAATAGCGAAGACCTATAAATAGTTCATACCCTTGCCACTCAACCCGAGAATCAAGCCTGCCTAGCTCTAAGCCTCCCCAGGCTAACCTGAGCTAGTTCTGTGTACCTAGTACACGTCAGATACCAATCCGTGCACATGACATACTCCCCCTCCTCTAAGAACTCACTCCTGAGTTCGCTAAGAAATCCGGAAATGTTCTTTGGAGGTTTTGTAATGTCTCCCATGTTGCATCCTCCTCAACACGATCCTTCCACTTAATCTTATATTCCGTGATAGTACGATTTCGAATCTGTCTTTCACGAAATTCAAGAATAGATTTAGGTTCGTGAGGAATAAAAGTCAAATCTGTAACTTCTATAATCTCATGAGGAGAAACAAGTTGATCATCTGCACCCAATACTTCTTTCAGTCTACTGACATGAAAGACTGGATGTACTTTAACATCAGGAGGCAATTCTAGTCGATATGCAACTGGTCCAATTCTTTTAATGACCTTGAATGGGCCACAGTATCTGGGGGATAATTTCGGAACCAAACCAGTAACTTAGGCTCTTGGATTCCTTAGGAATTCTCAAATATACCATCGTTCCTTCAGAGAACTCTCTGGGTGAACGATGTCTATTAGCATAAAATCTGTCCCGATCTTGGGCACTTCTAATAGACTCCTTGGCAAACTGCAACATTTCCTGCATGTCTTGCAAGAAGTTCTTAGCAGCATCATTTTGAATCCCTTTTAATCCTACCATAACTGGTGACTTAGGTTGAAACCCGTACATTAGCATAAAAGGACTATAACCTGTACTAGAATGCTTTGCACTGTTGTAAGCAAATTCAATCATGGGTAGATAATCTTCCCATGAAGACTGTCTCTTAGATACATATGCCCAAAGCATGTCTTCAACCAACTGGTTGACCTTTTCTGTACTGCCATCGGATTGTGCATGATCCGAGGAACTCATACTTAGAGTAGTTTCCAACTTCTCAAATACAAGTGTCCAAAAGTTACTTGTAAACTTTGAGTCCCTCTCACTGACTATGTCAGATGGCAAACCATACAGCTTGAACAAGTGGTCCACAAACTCGTGAGCCAACTGAACAGCTGAAATAGTTGTTCTTGTAGGTAAGAATCTAGCCATTTTTGTCAAACGGTCAACTATGACCCATATAGAGTCATGACCCTTACGCGTTCGAGGTAAACCAGTAATAAAATCCATGGAAATACTTTCCCATTTATTACCTGGAATCTGTAATGGCTGTAATAAGCCCGCGCTTCTAAGGCGTTCAGCCTTAGTAACCTGACAAACTCGGCAACCTACTACATAGTTCTCTATAAATGCACGCATCTTAGGCCAATAAAAGGTATGCTTCACAAGAGACAGAGTCCTATGTATACCTGGATGTCCCGCACTAGGAGCATCATGACATTCCCAGAGAATCTTGGATTTAAGGTCCAGAACATCAGGCACACAAATCTTTTCATTTCGAAACAGCAAGCCATTCCTAATCATCCACTGACCTCCCGCCGCCTGTATCCTAGGTGGCACAATCCCTGAGTCCTGGTCAACCATGGAGCTCCCATCCTGAACTCTCTGCCAATAAGAACTGAAATGACTATCAGTTGCGTATAGCCCTCTCAAGGATTGAAATAGGTCTGAGGATATTTCCGTAAATGACAAAGCATTTACAAACTTAACTCGACTTAAGGCATCCGCCACACTATTCAACGAACCCTTACGATAACGTATTTCGAAATCAAAATCCTGCATTAGCTCTGCCCATCTAGCTTTCCTTCCTCTCAATTCTGATCCATCACACACATACGTAATTGACTGGTGATCAGTCAATACAAGGAACTTTGAACCATACAAGTAGTGTCTCCAAACCTTGAGAGCATACACTACAGCATAAAGTTCCTTCTCAAGTGTGGGCCAACGATACTGGGTGTCGTCTAACTTCTTACTCTCAAAAGCTACAGGTCTGCCCTCTTGGAATAGAGCTGCCCCAATCGCATAATCGCTCGCATCGGCCTCTAAAACATAAGGCCGGGTAGGATCGGGTAATGCAAGAACGGGTGCTTCCTTGATAGATAACTTCAAGGTTTCAAAAGCCTTGTTCATTGCATCATTCCAAGAGATCAGCTGGGTAGACCTGCGTCCACGACCTTTCAATATGTTGGTCAAGGGTGCCGTGATATGTGAATAATCACGCACTGACTTCCGAAGAAATACCGTAAATCCTAGGAAAGAACGAAGTTGTTTCACAGTCTGAGGGATAGGCCATTCTAAAACCTTCTGGATACGATCCAGATCAATGCTAATACCTTCAGAAGAAATCTTGTGTCCTAAGTAAATGATCTCCTTTATAAAGAAGTCACATTTACTCATCTTGGCATAAAGCTTATGCTGTCTTAGAACAAACCAAAAGGTAATACGAGGAACTCGTAATGACCATACCTAGTCCGGAATGCGGTCCTATCTATGTGTTTAGCATAGATACGGATTTGGTGATAACCCGTACGCAAATCAATCTTAGTGAAATACTTCGCTCCGGCCAAACGGTCTATCAAATCATCAGAACGAGGTAAAGGATAGCGGTTCTTAATTGTAACTTTATTTAATCGTTTATAATCAATACACATTCTCCAGGAAGAATCTTTCTTCTTTCTTAGGAGGACAGGTGCACCCCAAGGCGATTTACTTGGGCGGATATAGCCCATATTCAGGTAATCCTGAAGCTGGATAGCTAACTCATCCTCCTCTACCTGGCTCATCCTATAAGGTGGTACACTGATAGGTTGAGCCCCTGGGACTAAGTCTATGCGATGATCTACTGCCCGTTCTGGAGGTAAACCTTCCGGCAGTTGAGCTGGGAATACGTCCTTAAAATTATCTAACAACATTCTCAATTCTCGGTGTTCAAACACACTTAATTCATTTTTGTTAATGACCGAAACAACAAATGAAGAAAGTGGAATCAAAACACACTGATAGACATCATAATGAGAATTGTTTAATATATTCCGAAGCTGCATCGCAGATACAATAGGCCCCTGAGAAGGGGGGATTTCATCACACTGAATACAAAATTGGGTGTCCTTGTCTACAAAAGAAAGCGTGTGCTCCGTCCATCCGATCTGAATATTGTGGGTTTTAAACCACTCTATCCCGATCAGCAAGTCTACATGCTCTAGATGCATAACATAACATGTGAGAGCTCCCGTGTAGGCCTGAATCCGGATAGGAAGCGCTTCAACCTTGCGATCCCAAAACTGCTTCCCGGCTGGAAGCTGCACCTCGTAGGTGTGGTCGCTAGGTACTGTGGACAGCCCCATCTTCTGCACAAATTTGTAATTAACAAAATTGTGAGAGCTGCCCGGATCAAAGAGAATGTGAACCTGTTGGTCCCTAACTTCTCCATAAACTCGGAAAAGATCATGGGAACCAAACAACGAAGTATTAAAGGTACAATTACAAGAAAGGGGGCAGGTAATGACATTTACTGAAATACCTGTCATCGTGACTTGGTTTGCTTCCTTGGCTGCGGTACGTGGACCCGCCTGGAGCTTCGGTCCTAGCACCAACTTTTGGTTCTTCCGCTTAGGACACTCATTCTTTGTATGGCCCCGCTCCTCGCAATAGAAACATCGGCCTTCTTTCTTGAGCCTGAGAGTGCGAAGGAAACGGGCCTTACCATTCTTCGCAGGAGTTAAGCTTTTCCTGGAGGCGTTGTCCGTAGACTTCGTCTCCCCAATACCAGTCGCATGCTGAAAGAACTTGCGTTTGTTCTTTCCGCTCGTCTCGGTAACTGTGGTTGCCTTGGTACCGGCCATGGTATCATCATATATGCGCGCATATGTCATGGCCTCCTGCAACGTTGTGCACTTGCTATTCTTAATCTGTAACTTATAGGAGTCTGGCAAACCATCCACGAAAAAACCTAACAAGGTTACAGGATCCATTTTAGTGGCCCTGGTTTGCAGATCCCTAAATCTTTGAAGATAAACTTCAAAAGTTAAATTCAATTTTGACATATCGAGGGCCTTGAGCTTGCCGACGATATCGTAGTCATCTTCCTTCTTCAGGAACTCCTTCCTGAAGATGCCCTCAAAATCTGTCCAAGTATCAGGCTTAGGCTGGAGTTCTTTCCACCAAAGCAAGGCTTTACCTGACATAAACCCTGCTGCAAGCTGAATCTTTTTCTCATCTGGATAGGGGTGAAATTGGAAGTGTACTTGCCACTTGTGCAACCAAGTGTCAACTACCTCCTTTGTTCTTGATTTTTGGTCACCTGGAAAAGGATCCGGAGTGATATTCAGGCCTAGCACGGAAGCCATGGCATCCACATGCGTGAGTGCTTGAACCGTGCTAGCCAGAAGAGTCAGAGTTGCTTGTATCCCCTGGAGTTGCTGTGTCAACCCCGATTGATTAGCATTGACTTGCTCAAATTTACCATCAAGAGCAGTCGTAAACTCACTGAAGGCTTTCTTAGTTATCAGGTCGTCATAGAGACCCTAATCATCCTCTCCCACTGGAGTGTAATCTAAGTCCTGCTCTCCCATAGTGAACTCGGGATTTGGAGCATCAGACATGGCTGAAATCTGATTTGATTACGTACGGAGAGAAATAACTGACTGAAACGAAGCACAGCGGAAGATAGAGCAAAAGAAAACCGTTCCGAATGAAGCTGACGGAAGGAGATGCTGAAATCTGGCAAATCGGAAGACCACGAGTCCTGGAGCCTCCCCGAACCCGCAAACCGGATGCGTAGGCTGCAGTAAAAGCTGTACGGTCTGCTGACGCAGGCCGTACTGTTGCGGGCGTGGCTGGTACGGCTGCTGACGTGGCCTGTACGGTGGCTGCAGGTACAGGCGCAGTTGCTGTTCGGTGCAGCAGCAGGTACAGAAGCTGGCGGAACAGTCCGTACAGGCTGTACGGCTGTTGCAGAAGCTTCGGGAACCGTGCAGGGCTAACGCAGGCAAGGGCAGATGCAGGGAAACTGATCGAAACAGGGCGATGATGACGCAGGCTGTACGGACGAGGCTGGCTGGGCACGGATGTCGAGGTAAAATCTCGAAACTCGAGGCTGCTTGTGGGTAGCCTAGCACCCAGCCCCCCACCTATATAGGGTGCAGGGCTGCCTTATTTGGAAGCTGGGCTTCCAAAAAAGGTTGAGCCCCTCCAGCTTTGGAGGGGTGCTTTTTCGAAAAAAGCACCCTCCTCCTGCGCAGGCTGCACGCAGCCCTAGGCGCAGGCTGTTCGCAGCCTGTTGCGCAGGCTGTGGACAGCCTATTGCGCTGGCTGTGGACAGCCTATTACACAGGCTGTCCAGCCTCTACTGCCTCGTCTACACCCCCCTTCCTAGGCTCTGCATCTCATCCTCCCTTGCTGCCTATTTCCTGCACATCTCTCCTACCTTTCTGCTCAATTTCTCCTCCCTCTAAACTTCTCTCCGAAGCCTTCAGAGATTTCGATTCTCTCTTACTCCTCTTCTTCTTTCTTTTCCAGATCTTTCTCCACCCCTTCTACCCCAGGTAGACAGCAAAAACGCAGCAGGAAATTTCGAATTTTAGGGCATACCTGGAAGAGAAATCCGTCAAAATTCTCGCATCAGAAGTTCCTACCTCAGGAGTTGGCTCTGATACCAACTGACACGTCCCAGCACTCCTGAAACCCCTGATCTGCAAAATAACCACACACAACATCAGAACTGAGCAGGCTGCTCACCACCCAACCGTGACATCTACGGGATGTAATCCCGAATCAGAAGATGTCCCCTCCGAGCCACGAGCTGAGCTACCAGCACGAACTCCCAATCAGATCCAAACCAGCCTGGTGTCCCATACCACCAGGTGGTGCTGTGAAGCCCTGGATCTGCCACTGGGCCTTGGGCTACGCTAAGATGCAGGCGCGCGTCCGCGACACAATCCAGGATCAGACCTTGCACCTGGGAACGAGACTTGCTCCCAACTGCACACTGAGAACTGAACCCCCTGGGCCTCTTTTATAGACTCGGGCCCCGGCGCCAAAAATAGCGAAGACCTATAAATAGTTCATACCCTTGTTGCCACTCAACCCGAGAATCAAGCCTGCCTAGCTCTAAGCCTCCCCAGGCTAACCTGAGCTAGTTCTGTGTACCTAGTACACGTCAGATACCAATCCGTGCACATGACACTTTGGAACCCCATCTAGAAGGTATAGTCTTTTTCTATAGAGCATGCAACGATGAAGCTATCTTTGCAAAGTTTATGATTAACCTTCTGTAGTAAGAATAAAGCCCCAAGAAGCTCCTTATCTCATGCAAAATTTTCAAAATGTGGAGCTATCTTTGCAAAGTTTATGATTAACCTTCTGTAGTAAGAATAAAGCCCCAAGAAGCTCCTTATCTCATGCAAAATTTTTAAAATTTTCAAAATTCCTCTAATGGCCTCCAATTTGGCAGGATCACAAACACTCCATCCTTGAAGATGATGGGGCCCAAGAAATGAATTTCCTCCATGAAGAATTCACTTTTCTTTCCATTGACAAGCAACCTATGCATTCTGAGCTCAGCAAAAACTATAGCAAGATGTTCCTCATGTTCTTTTTTGAATGGACAATAATGTCATCAGAGAATGTACCAACAAACTTCTTGTGCTCTCGAAAGATTCTATCCATCATCCGATTGAATGTGGTAGGTGCATTTGTCAAACCAAACGGCAAAACCAAAAACTCATAAAGCCCAAGAGTAGTTTTGGAAGCTGTCCTATCTGATGGTAACCACTCTTCAAGTCAATGCGACTTAAGATGGTTGACCCCTCCAACTTATCCAAGATATCATATATTCTGGGTATGGAAAACCTATTCTTTATTGTGATCTTATTCAAGGCCCTGTAATCAATGCACATACGCCACAATCCATCCTTCTTGTACACAAGTAACACTAGGGAACAATAGGGTGAGGAGCTAGGTTGAATCAGCCCCTTCTCCAAGAGCTCATTAACTTGAGTCATTATCTCCTCCTGTTGTGCCAAACTGATATGGTATGGAGGCGGTTAGGAGGTGAACTCCCTGGGATGATATCAATAGCATGGTCTTTTGGCCTTTGAGGCCGCAAATGATCTGGAAGGGCATCTGAAAAACAATCACCAAACTGTAATAAAAAATCAGATTGCTGTTTTTCTAGTCGAGTGAGTGAATTGGCATTTATGTCAGGCAATTTATCCTTTACAAAGATCAAGTATGCGGAAATATGATGTTTCATTACTGAAGTGATAGCCAAAGCTGATACAATTGGGACTGAATCCCCTTTGGTTGACACATTCAACACGTTCTTTTACCCCCTATGGGTAATGGTAATAGTCTTTTCCACCACATCAATCAAAGCTTTGTTGTCATAGTGCCATGGTATTCTCATAAGCACATCACAATCTGGCAAAGGCATAATGTAAAAATCATCCACTCCCACATACTCCTACACATGTATATGCAGCTTTCCAATAATGGGTGTAACCGGAGTGGATAACTCTGGATTAGCCAAGTTTGTATCCCAGACCAGTCCCATCTCCTCAGGACGAATAGCCAACTTGGCTGCTAGCTCTGGAGATATAAAGTTAGCTTTGGCTCTGTCATAAAAAAAGAATAGGTAGTGTTCATCCCAAACCTTATCCCAAGCCCTACATAATCCAGTTCTCTTATCCTCTTTCTCACCACCAAAAACATCAGGCACTAACCTACACTGGGTTTAAGCTTCTTTGCATATGTGTCATCCCTCTTATCATTTTTCAGTGCGTCAGCCCCCTCTTTTCTTTTCTTATTTGGATAGTTAGCAGACTTATGTCCCACTTCCTTACATAGGAAACATTTGCCCTCTTTATAGAGCTGATCTCTTTCATCTTTCTTGAGCTTTGTATTGGCTTCATCTTTGCGTTTGCCTGCAAAAAACCTTGCTGGTCCGAAATTTCTTTGAAATCCCTCTCCGCATGGCTTTGCATCAAAGTCCTTGGCTGGCCTGCTGTAATCTCCCTTGGCTGCCCTCTTAAAATCCTCTTTGAAGCTGCCCTTAAACCCAGTCACTCTGCCTTGCATAAGATTGTAAGCAGTATTGGCCACTTCCACCAATTGTCATATTCCATACTTTAGACTTAGTACAATAGTCTCTCAACCCATAAGGCAGCCCACAACAATATTTCTCTACCTACTCTTTGAGGGGTACCTTCTTGTATGAATCCACTGGCAATAACACATTCCAAAACTTTGTAGTATACTCTTCTAAATTGCGGCACCCAGATGCATTGAGATTACGCCATTGAGTCATCACTTCCACTTCAAAAGAAGAGGTCAACCAATGTGCTACAAATTGTTTCTTGAATTCAACCCAAGTAGCAGGTATCTTACCAAACATAAGTACATTTGACCACCATTGTAAGGCATTACCTTTAAGGAAGAAAGCAACTTTCCTTATTTTGGAACTTTCTGAGAAAACTCTTCCCATGTAAACAATGTCAAACTGTTGCATGAAGGGAAGAGCCTTATGTTTATCACCCTGTCCATGGAAGACTTCAAATTTGACTAAAGCTCCCCATTCCTTTTAATCCTTTTTTTTGTTCTAGCTGTCCTTGGGGTATCTCCCTCATAAGATTAAGACTCCCAACAATAGGAAATGCATTAACTTGCTGCCTTGTCTGCAAAGCTTGAACATTAGACACAATAGAGGGTGCCCCTTGCATTCCACCTCTCATACCGGGCTACATACCAACAGTCCCATACATGGGATGTTGCTGCCCATAAATTACAGCAAACTCATCATCCACTACACCATCAAGCATGGCATTAAATACACTGCCCCCACCGAAAAAGGATGGCTGAGGCAACTGAGTGTGAGGCAAAGGCTGCATTTAAATGCCATTATGAGAATCCATCCCATTGATTCCATTATTCCCTTGCACAACAGGTGCCTAGGATAACTACTCAACAGGAAAAGGAGGTGGTATAGGTGGAGCTTCTATAGGCAGAGGTGGTATAGGTGGAGCTTCTACAGGCAAAGGTGGCTGTACCAACTGAGCCAATTGATTTTGTATCTGCATAGAAGTATTTTGCACCATCTGAACCATATTCTAAAACATTTGAGCCATGAACTACATCATATCATTCATCTGTGCCTGCATAGCGGCCATTCCTTGTAATTGCATTCCTTCCACTGCTTGCTCATGTGCCACACCCTCACCCAATGGATTCTGTGGAGCTTGCTGCCCCTCAACAAATGGCTGCCCCCGAATGGGCTAAACATCACCTTGTGGGTTGGGTTCATTCTGATCCATCTTGCACAAGAAAATAGCAAATGTATTTCAGCTTTTAATAAATCAAATCGTCCCAAGACAACCACAGACTCCCCTTCAACAGAATGAAGAAGATGGTCCCGGCAACGGAACCTTGAAACCAAGGTGTGGTTCTCAAAGGGTCTTTCTACAATTAGTAGTCTAGTTTCTTTGTCTCACTTTAGCACAATTCAAAACTGAATCTTCCACAATTAATTGCAATTCAATTCAATAGTCATTCAACACAATTCACACTACAAAACAACAAATGATGAAGGCCAGAATGCCCCTACTCGAAGCTTGCTGAAGGGATGTGTTATTGGCAACAGCCTCCTTCTGTTTGCATGGTGCTAGCCCTCTTTAACATATATCACCCATCTAGTAGATTCACACTTTGCTCTGCACTAGATGAACCAAAGTTGCTTGGGAGATCCCACTTTCGTACATTGAGGCACATACAAGTGCTTGCATACCATAGTGGATTGAGGTGCATACTAATAAGTGAGTTCTTCATCTTTCACAAATTCCAGAAAGCAGATGCCGTTTTGATGTTGGACATCAAGTATGCAGCAGCAAAGGGCAAGGCCATGGAGTTGGAAGGACAAGTCCAAACCATCAATGGTTCAACATGGTGTGTAAAAGAAACTTAGCACAAGATAGAGCATGCTTGAGCATGGACTATCTTTTGATCATTTCCAGTGTGTAGGCTTATCCATACTTGAACAATTTCCATTGAATGCATATGACACGGCATACAGTTCCAAATCGAAGGCTGTTATTTGGGCTTGGGTTTGCCATCCTTGTAGTCCTGCTTGTGTAACCAGCAAGGCCTATGCCAAATTTTTCCATTCATGTTGCACGTGTTTACTATCTTAGTTATCAAACCTGCACTCCATTCCATCAAAATAGGCCACGTCAATTCCAAAAGTGTTGTCTTTTATCAAGTTGACTTAGGAAAAAGCTGCTGCATTTTCATGAAGCTCCGACGAGCTCCTCCCTCCACCCCTCTACCTCCCCCAAGCTCCCTCCTCACCCTCGCGCTGCATCTCAGCCCCCCCCCCCCCACCCGCACCCCAGCCCTGCCCTCGTCATTGCCCTCACGCCTGCTCCATTCCCTGTTCGATTCGCAGAATCCCGTCTCCAGCCCTGTGCACAACCTGGATACCCTCCCGCGACGTGGCTGCCTGCGCGCGACCTATCCACCTGCGAACTGGTTGCTGCAGTTCCTCCTGCTCGCATCCTCACCCCCTGCGATCTGAGTCATTCAGAACGTAAGCTCCTGGGTAAGTGCGACATCAAGGCTTAGGTGATTCTGCATGCAGATCAGTAACCAGCAGGAGCAGAATTTTAGCTGCATTGTAGCTGGCCAATCTTCGAGCTTGTGAACGGGACTCCCAACATTTTTCAGCAGCCTCATTCTCCTTCCACACCCCAGCTCCACTACCATCCCCAGCCTTTCTCATTCAATAGCAGCCCCTTCTTCTCCTCGAAGTGTTCTTGCAGTTAGTCACAATGGTATGGCGGCTCCTTGCCCAAAATCGGAGGCCCAAATGGACCCCCCTTCTCCTACAGCCTACCGCGTTACTTTGATAGAGCAGCAGGTGTCCCTGGTGCAGCAAGCAGCCACTGACTTTGCCAGTACTTCCGTGTATGACTGAGTCATAGGGTATTCTCCCTCATGGGCTGACATCAGGGACTGGCTTCTGTCTACCCGTTTCCTCAAGGATAGTCATATAGAGGAGGTGGCCCTCATGGGACGGGGCATCTTTTGGATCAAGCTCTCATCAGTGAGGGTTATAGGCGATATGATTAGATGCTCCCCAGTCTCAATGGATGGGAAGATTATCCTCCTCATCCCATGGTACAGAGGATTCAGCACAGCGGATTTTGATGGCCGTTTCAGGATACTTCGATACGGAGTCACTCTCATGTTTCCCCGCCTCGCAGCCGAGTTTCATCCTATCATCATAGACCTAGGGGCCCATTTCGGGTGGGTGATGCAAGACATGTTTGTAGATGCGGTGGCTGCAGCAAGTGTCCCCAGGGTTCGAGTGGCAGTTCTTGGCCCCTCATCCCTCCCAGCACAGATAGAGATTGTGACAGACGCAGGTATCGTCACCCAGAGTCTAGTTGTCACAGGGCAGCCAAATCAATGCCTAAGTTGTCATGGTTTTGGACACCAGGCCAGATCCTACCCACGCTTCACCAGCCCCCCACACTACACCCCGCCCCCCCTCCACCCCCCGTCAGGCAAACATTTCAAGCTGGATAGAGGCCACAACAGGAGGCAGCCCCATAGGTTGTCCGAGGTTGGATAAAAGTAAGAAAGAAGAGTTGGGGAAGAAAAAAGAAGAAAGATGATAAAGGCAAGGAGGCAGAGAAAACCCAGCCGGCAACAGATGCGTAGCGAGCAGTTCGGCAACAGTCATCTAGACAGGGAAGGACACACCACACCCCCTCTGCTTGCTCTCCCAACCCTTAGCCAACCCCCCCCGAGCCCCCAACCTCCTCTAGCCCCCAGCCTCTGCCTCACCCCTCTCCTACCCCACCTAGCCCCCAACTAGCGGTTGTAGCAGAGTCAAGGGGGGCACCTGTGTAGGAGGTACAACAGCCCCCAACATCACTAGCCCTTTTGGGCCTCTCGGCCACTGCCTCTGAGCACCCCACAGTGGCAGAGGCAGCGAGCCCCTCAGCACAAGTTTTGGTCCACCCACCACCTACCCCCAAAGGAGGTCATCTAGAGACCCAACCGGTCACCGGTCAGCAAGCACAGATAGGTAGCCCGTCGTCATCTATAGCAAAGTCAGCTACACCCTAGCTCGCGGCAAGGGAGTTATTGAGATCTTTCTACAAGGCAGGGCCATGGGACTATTTGGATGTGGCGGGCGCTGGGGCCTTCCCAACATGCTTGGATATTAGTACCTTCCTCCTCTGTAAAGGAGCGGATGGGAAGGTCACAGTGTTGGCTTCCCAAGATGGGCCAGTGGACGGATGGCTCGATTTGGGAGACTCTCAGCAAGCGCTTCAGATTGATCGTGATACTCAGACTCCCCTTGCTATGGCAGTACCCACAGGATGTCAAGGCCTGGACAGTGCAGGAGCTACGCAACTTTTATGGGATGCCCATTTCAGAGATCTCGAGCTGGCTTGTGAAAGTGTATGTCCATGGCACCAAAGTACTTACACCGTTGCTTAGAGTTCTGGGGAACGGACTGGATGATCCGGCCTCCCCCTCTAAGCCGTCACAAAAGCGTCTGCGACTCCATTTCGGACACCCACCTTCATCTTCGACGTCGACCGCGAGCAGACAATTGTTCAAGGCCTACCAGTCTACACATCATATCTTGAAACGTGAACAGGTTCCACGCATTTGGCACCGGAGGTCCCAGGAAGTTGATTTTGAGACAGGAGCTTCAGCCCGCATTGATAGGTCTGATGGATATGCTTCTTTTGCAAGAGCATAAACTTTCAGAGGCTCATGCTAGCATATGTGGGAAGGTCCTCCCTGGATGATCCCACACGTACTCGGAGTCATCTATGGGATGACTCTAAGCTCTTGGACTCGGAGTACGTGAATGATACTGCGTTGTATGTACAAGATGATGAGATGACACTGGAGAGGGTGAGGCTAGCCTTGGAGGTGTTTTGCATGGCCATAGAAGCAAAAATCAACTAGAACAAATCAGTTGGTTTTCTCACAGACCCACGGGCCGCATCTCAATGGGGGATATTTTTGGGCTTCAGGTGGATCCCTCGGGGCCAGACCACTCACTATCTTGGTTATCACGTGGGTCTAGATGTCACTCCAGCTTAGCAATTCCTCCGGTGCTTGATTCCATCAATAGAAGCTGGCATTCTAGAGCACTGCTAAGCTTTCGCTTGCAGGTTGGGCCCTTGTGGTCAATCAGGTTCTTTTGGCCACAACTTGGTACATTGCCTTGTGCTGGTGCTTCTCACGCTCCTGCATGGCTCAGCTCAGGAGACTGGTTCGAAAATTCATTTGGTCAAGAGCAGATGGCACTAAAGACACCACAACCAAAGTAGCCTGGCAGACAGTCATCCTTCCATAGTCAGAGGGAGGCTTGGGCATCATCGATCCGGAGCTCCAAAGTTAGGCCCTGTTGGGTAAGCTCGTTATCTGCGGTCTACCGCGGGGGGCAGACGTGGAAGCTCCTATTTTAGTAGGGGATCAGCACTTGCACTCCACAGAGAGGAGGCGAGTGGTTGCCGTCGATTCGATGGATCTTCATGACGGCCCCGCTCAACCGCCCTCGCTCACCGTTCATCCGTAGCTTGCTTGCGGTGTGGAGACGGTTACGACTTAGCCTCACCCAGACACCCCCCAGCAAACAGGAGGAGATTGATCAACAGCCACTTATCTTGAATGGCTAGGTACTCGACAACACAGGTCAGCAGTTGGGAGAGAGGTCTCACATTGGGTGGGTAGACCATAGACATAAAGCACCATGACACTGACTCCCAAGAATGAAATGATTGAAAATGTCAATCTCACAAACCACCTTCACATTAGTGCACACCAACCACAACATCCAAAGACACAAACATACATAGCTTCATACTTGCTGGTCTTTTATTCCCACAATCAGCAACAGGAAAAAGAAAATGGAACTGGAAGCCACCCTCACACAATCAACATCTTACTCCAGCCATGGCTAAATTCCAGCATATCAACACACACACGATAGTAGAATAGATTCAAGTCTCTCCCAGCACATAATCCCTGTCAGCCTTCACCTTCAACTAAGCATCCGCTTGGCATATTCACAATGACCAGTAACACAAAGAGGAGAAGAAGTTCCAAGACATCTTCAAAATGGATTCAGGTCTGCAGCGTTGTCAAGGGAAGATCCACCATCACAGGCCAACATTTTTCACACGTACTGCAAGACTTCTCACAAACAGGCAATCATTTTTTTCCAACGGACAGGACAAGCGAGTGAACAGATGACCGGCCGATCACACGGCTTCCAAGCAATCATCAGTCATTCCAACTTCGAGTTCCATAGTTTCTGATCCAACTCACAACATTAGTGCGACAGCAGCATCGAAGCAAATGACCTCCTCAGTCAACTGTGATGCCTTCTTCCAATTTCATGCGTATCTGTCAGCGATTTCTGTCAGGCTCAAAGCGTAGACCTTGTCCGTCATCTTCCGTCAGCAGCACCCGTTTGCTATGCAGCTCCTTCTTAATCAGCGTGCGATTGACATTTTCCCCTTTGGCTCTTCCTGTCAGACCTCTCCGTATAACCATTCAGCAGCACTCGCATCCTTCTACGCAGCTCGTCGTCCTCTTTGTTCACAACACCACCTATCGTTCACCTCTAGTATGGCTTCATATTCTTCCAACACTCATCGAAGTCTTCACCAAGAGCCTTCTACGTATTTCCCTTCTTCAGTTTGCAGCTGATCATCGATTTTCCACAACGCACCTCCGTCTTCAATCCCAACAAAAGAAGTCCTCCTCTTCTCCTCTTTTCGACATGCTCCCCTTCCTCATCTCTATTCCTTGGCCTCTTCATCGCTTTCCATTTCCAGACCCATTCCTCCCTATTTCAGCATCTTTCCCTCTCCTTCACGTCGTTCAGCTTCCTCCATTCTCCAAAGGCCTCCCTTCCAAATTCATCACATTGCCTCCTCCATCCATACCATGTACCCCCTTCTATAAATTCTAGTGAGATCCTTACCATTTCTTCATGCATGGGCAGCAATCACTTTCCTGAAGCAGGTTGAGCTTCCTTCACGTATGTCTTGCATGAGCAACCCTCCTGCACATCAATCTCCAACCTTCTTGCCACCTCTTCACAAACATTTAACCACTCTCCAAATCCACACAAAAAAAGTACACCAAGGCACAATTAATGCACAAAGGACCCTTAGACCATCACATAACCTTTTCACAAACTTCCCATGGACAATTCTTATTGCATGCATACACATGAGTGACCATAATAAAAACCCAATGACATGGTAAATTAAAAAAATCAAACCCATCACCTGGATGCACACATTACCCACCATTAAACGAGAACCACAAGTGACAATGACAAAAGAACATTAATGGCACATAGACATTCCCACATTGACGTCACACTGGATACCCTTTAACCCCGGTAGCAGGTGCAACCACACTGCTTTATCATCACTTCCCCGAATGATTCCCTATAAAATATTTTTTCATACTTGTAATATTACATCATGTCAGTAGCCATTAAAAAAAGTACTTCTAATACCCACATCCTACTATGTACGACTAGGTGTCTACCCCCACTATATACAATGCACTTTTTTTCTTACATTTTTTTGCCTATCAGCATCGTGCTCCAAAAGGCTAGCTTCCATCAGATGGAAGCTAGGACTGGTAAGAACTGCTAGGCTGGCATGATGTCCAACCCTGCCTAGAAGCCAAGGTACTGCGTCGTCTATACTCTCGAGATCCACCTGAAACTGAGAAGATCCTCCACTGTGAACTAGCTCCGAAGTCTGTGAGAAAACCGACTGACTTGTGCCAGTTTATTTTCGGCCCTACTACTAGACAAAAAACCTCTAGAGCCAGTCTCACTCTCTCTAGTGACTCCATGTCATCTTGGACATGGCACCCTGGGAGGAGGGCACAAGTAGATGCAACAGTGGCACGGTTTTTTTATGCTACAGATGTTCCTTTGGCAAAGGTCCGCAACCCATACTTTGCACATATGGTGAAGGAGATTGCTTCTTTCGGACCTGGCTATGCTCCACCCTCATTCGAGGCATTGCGCACTACACTTCTAGCCATAGAGAGGACAGCCATAGAGGAGGCCTTGAGACCCATTCAGGATGTATGGCGTAGATGTGGCGTCACTATCATGGGTGATGGTTGGAGTGACACTAGGAGCCGCTCCATTTAGTGTATCCTTGCATAGTCCAGAGGATGTAGATTTTTTATTAAAGCTATTGACAATTCACAGGTGGGAAAAATTGCAGAGAGATTGGCAAATATTTGGAGTGAAGCCATTGATTATGTGGGTCCCCATAATGTCATCCAGTTTGTTTCTGATGGAGAGAACTCAAATAGGGCAGCAGGGAGGATCATTGAGGATAGGTACCCACATATTTGCTTCACTCGTTGCATGTCACATGGGCTCAACAATCTCCTCAAAGATATTGGTAAGATGCAGTAGGTGGAGCCTTTTATTGAAAGGGGCAATCACATTGTTTCATTTATCACACATCACCAATACATTTTGGCTATATTTTGACAAAGATCCCCAAAGGATCTCTTAAAGTATTCAGATACACGCTTTGCATATAATTTCATTATGCTAAAGCATCTTTTTGAACTGAAGAATCATTTCAGAGAGCTTGTAGTTTGTGAGGAGTGAGATGCATGGCGAGAGCGTACCTCAGTGGCGGGTATCCGTGCAGGTCCATAGTTCTTGATGACACTTTTTGGGACATTGTTGAGGTATTGTTGCAGGTTGTGCGGCCAATCATTCTCCATGATGCCACAAGACTAGCCTGCACTGGACCTCGTGAAGACTGGGTCTGGGAAGCATTTGTTCCATGTGCGGATGGCTATGGAGCAGCCCCAAATAATGCGGTAGATGCACTCGCTGAAGATGCCGCGCCTATAGGTGTAGCTGATGATGATGTACCTCGAGGATCAAGAACAAAGGGCCGACTCCCTACTGCATCAAGTCTATCTGCAAGTGCCTGCAATCGTATGATATCTGCTCCTGACACTGTAGGACAAACAGAAATGCCTTTCCCCAACAAATGGGCTCGCACATGATCCGTGCCTCCAGTCTTGATGGATCCACAAAAGTGGCACTTCCACTTACGTGACCCTCCTCCTCTTGCACTATCATATCTGGACACAAGATCCACCTCATTCCACCAAGGGGATCTGTTTTCTGCATCTATGCCACGAGGAGATGCCATTGAAATTGATAAATGGCTGAGAATTTAAAAAACATGCAAAATGCCCTTGCATGAGACATAATTAAAGTGTCCACAAAGTGGAAAAAAATGCAACAAACTAGAATCTCCAAATTCAAATGTTCATTGCGTGAAAATGTAGAGCCTTGCTTACCTGCTCAAGTGCTGGACCAAGAGGGCAATGTGGGTAGTTAGTAGTGTGGCATGTGGGGCAGCCAACTTGCCAAGAGAAGGGGCCAAGGCCCAAGAGGAGGGGCCAAGAGGAGGTAGGGAGAGTGTGGGGCAGCCAAGGGGGCAGCCAACAGGAAGGGTGGAGTGGTAGGGGAGAGCAACTCAGCAAAGCAAGGCATGCAAATGCAAAAAAAAAAACAGTCGCAGCCCACAAAAGAGATCGCTGCCGCCGCACTGGCACAGGCAAACCAAAATGCCCAGAATGCGGCATTCTGCCCTACATTCCGCCATTCCAGCGTACGTTCCACCACGTTCCGGTCATCTTCAGCATTCCACGCTCCGATCGCGCGTTCCGGGCATGCGGCAGCAAACGGACCAGCATTCTGGCGTTCCAGGAAGGCAGAACGCCATTCCGCGGTAACTATGGTTCACATTCCAAGAAATGATGTGTATGCTCATGAGGAGGAGTGGTGGGCTACGAACAGCTATCTGCTCGCAATTGAAGTCGACGTCATCGGTGGAAGTCCTATATGCAAATGAAGGCACTTTTGTCAAGGTTTAGAGGGGGAGGTCAGATCATCCATCCCATCTCCCAAAACCTTCAACAAATGTGTGAGCCCCTTTGTGCCATGATGGTATGCCCTCCCAAACTAAGCTCAAAACTTCAGCCAACAACGTACTGTAGAAACTCGCTAGCTCTGACGCCCTCCAGGGACAAACCTCGGTAGGGTATATCCACTGAAGTGGGGGGTGAACGATGACCATCAAGTGGAATCGCTTGACACTATGGCACCATCTCAAGCGGACATCTCCTTCCTACCATTGCTGCCAGAGTCGATTCCCAACCCTGGTGCCGATCCATCCTTGCATCTACTCTTGTGTCTGCAATCGGATGGTCTCCCAAACACTGTCATCTGACTAGTACTCAATCCCATCACTGAGAATGTGAAGAAGTAGCTCGGACCATCTAGGAGGGAGAGCTGAAATCTTCCCCTCCGCCTTCTTGCGGAGGAAGAAGATACTGATATCCAAGCAAGCTGGAAACGACCCCATGCCAGCTGCATCCAAGTAGTCCCAAGGGCCTAGTCAGTAGAAATCCAAGGGCAATTCTCTAGGAGCCAGTTGTGGGGGTAGTTGCCGATGAGGAAGACCTAAAGCTACCTACCTGGGGAGTGCTGACAACCTACAGAGCATGTTGTGGGCTAGTCACCTGTTGTACCTCCTGGTGTCCCTCCTTCCCTACCTGGGTGCTAGCTGATGGTGTCCTAGGAGACGCGCCCTATGCTTCCGCAGTCCCTGAAATAACAATGAGAGGGGAGGGGAGAAACTCCTATTGAGGAGCTAGGAAGTCCTGCTTCTTCGCCTGCGTCTGCTGCTCCCTACCAACAACCTCAACTGTCCTTTTGCCCTTGGGTGGTACATGCTCCTTGGGTCTCTTGTTCTATTTTTTTTTCTTTTTCTTCCTTTTCTTTTTACCTTCCACCTTCGTCCAACCTTCTCCCCTAGTGGGGGTATCGCCTGATGAGCTGCTCCTTGTGCTGGCGGCCTGGGCTAGCTGGGGGCAGGGGGAGGCTCTAGCCAAGTGAACCGGGGGCACCCTCATGCCTAGTGTCCAAAACCATGGCATCTCACGCACTGATCTAGGAGACCTGTGACTAGCAGACTCTAGGTGATTATCTCGGCATCTGTCACAATCTCCAACTCTAAGAGCAAACAAGAAGAATCCAGTACTACCACTCTGACTTGGGGGACACCCAAAGCAGCCACTACGTTTATGAATGTGTCCTACATGACCCATCCAAAATGTGCCCCCCAAATTCCTAACAATGGGCCGAAGCTCCGCTGCTAGGCCTGGGAACTCAAGGGTAACAGGATGACAAGGTATATGGAAGCGAGTGTCGAAGTTTGAGGCAATGAAGCCCCTATACCATGGGATGAGAGTGATGATCCTGCCATCCACTACAATCAGTGAACTAGCAATCAAGGCGCTCGTGGATCTCAGATGAGAAAGCCTGAGCCAAAAAATACCTCTACCCATGAGGGCGACCTCCTCAATGTGACTATCCTCTAGTATCAAGGTGGGTCACAAATATCTGCTCATGAGGGGGAGTACCCTATGACTCGCCCATACATCGAGGTACTAGCGAAGTCTTTAGCGGCTCTCCTCTCCCCCTCATCCAAAGCCTATCGAGTCACTTTGACAGAGCATATCAAAGGGAAAGACTAACTAAAAGCTCACACATGGGGATGAAGGGGTTGAAACCGCAGGGAGGGAGAATGGAGTTAAGATGGTTCGACCCGAGGATGTGGAGGAAAGGATGAGGAACCTCAAAGCACTAATTACCCACTCTTACAAAACCAACAGTTGCAGCACACGCTTGCAAGAGCACGAGGTTCCAATAGGTCACGCAGGTAGGTCGCGTGATCTTCAAGCACTGTGATGTGCAGGAATGGTGCTGCTAGGTCGCAGGAACGTGGGTAAGGGCAGGCAGGCATAGGCAGAGGTGGTGAACAGAAGTGAGTCGCGGCAGATGCAGAAGATGTGCGAGATCATTGTGCAGAAAACAGAGGATGGCAAGATGCACGACGGCAAGGAGAGATGGGGGAGGAGATGGCGACAATGGCTCGGGGGGAGACCTTGCGGAGAGAGAGAGACAGAGGAGGTCGCTGGATGGCACAGGGGATGGCAAAGCTCATAGCAGCAGCAGCACGACGAATACTTTTGCTCATCCTCATATAAGGCAAAGGCTCCAAACCTTTTGCCCAAGAGAGATGCAACCCAAGTCATGGTGAAAGACTCAAATGTGACAAAGGAAAAAATATTGAAAATACTAGTACATACCAAGGCGCTGTGACAACTCCACAAACAGTGCTTGCAAGACTCCTTTGAGAGCTTGTATCGCAAACAAAGTGAGGTCTGCCCATCTAATGTAGCCAAGAGCCAACCAGAATCCCTCTATATATCATAAGCCAAAGAAAGTAAAACTTTCTTAGCTCTACTAATCCCCCAGAAATGGGTCCAGAACGACGAAAAGAGCTGCTATGTGATCCCCTGTGCCCGCCAATGATGTATAATTGTGAGCTCGTAATGAATGCTCCTCTACTGGATCTTGTAGCCCACTCTTGTCAAGTACTAAAAGAAGGTCACATTAGTGTCTGACCCTGAGGAAAGAAAGCAAGAAAGAAAGAAAGAAAGAAAGAAATTTTATTAACATCAACGGAAGACTAAAAAGTCTATGGGACGAAAGAGAACAAATTACTACATCAACATAGGAGTGTAAAGAAGGGTCTCCAAAGTACATTAAAAGAGAAAAACCTACTACAACATCTACTTATTGGCCATATATCAGTTTAGGAGTGAAAGCCTTTTGATTTTGATTTGAGCTCTTTAATAATTGCTTCGCCGTCACAGTATACTGCCCATTTTCCTTCATGTCTGGTGGCTTTGAATTTGGCTGATTCCGCTGGTTTCTCTTTGAGTTGAGCTCTTGTCAGTTCTTCAACTATCCAGATCTTTGTGCCTTTCAGCTTGTTGGATTGTCGGAGCCGTTTGTTGTGTAACACTCGAAGTTAAATTTAGCAACAACATGTCCCTTTTGACATGATATGTAAATTGGCTTTGCTTCTACTGAGTCATCCAAATCATTATGTGTTTCCCCTATCCAAACAACATCATCAGGCCTGATTGCTTGTATATTCATTGAAGTGTCCTAAAATGAATCCTCTTCCTTATATCTATCTAGAGGCAGTCCTCCAATTCTGCTAAGCTTCACACCAACACACAAAGAACCTTGAGGATTACTCTGCACCCATGATCTCAGCAAGTCTCAGCTCAACCCTCGGCAACCTCACTCTAATACCGCATGTAGGAACATGAAGTGAGGGAGAGAGATAGATAGCAGCATGAGCATACCCAACAAACATGAGAGAACCAGGAGCATACTCAATAGATAAGATGAAAGAGTACAATGAACAATAGTGCAACTAGTGACCATTGGGTATATATATAAACCCGTAGTGTGTCCCAAAAGATTTGTCAATGTACTGATACATAGCTCCGAGGGGATCTTTCCTCCATGTTCCACCCCCACTCAGGTACAGCCAACAAGTGTGACAATTACACTTGTTCGATGCCGCGTTGCAGCTCAAAGATCACAAACACAGTCGTGCTAACCATCATCAACCCTCCATCATTGCTTTCTGTCGTCCCATAGAGTGCCTCTATGGTCACTGCATCTAGGCTTGAGCAATCTCTATGGTCTTGTTTCAGGAGCTTTTTCCTCCTCCTTTGTATCAGATATCAGTTTTTTTTCCGTTCCTTTGATTATTTTTAACGGGTTTTGTGGTCCACTTAGAGGACACACCCGTTTCAGCTTGATGTACTTGGGTTTTTCTTTAGTCTCATAGACCTTCCAGTCTTCCGACGACTTATTAAAATTGCATTCTTTCTTTCTTTTTCACAAGTACTTTAGGAACTTTGCACTAATACTTTCTTCTTACAAATGTACCAGGCTTTCGTAGTCCCAATGATGCTCTATTTTTCATTTTGGCCTTGTATAGTTTTTCTTCTTTTTCCTTCAAAAAAAAGAGATGAAGTAAGAAGCAAGAACAATGCACGCACACATGCACATACACATACACATGCATGTCTTGCCAATTCTGAAATCCTTGGGTCCATTTGAAAACCACTTTCATACGCACAAACCCATACATACTCACTCAAACCATTTCAACAGAATGAGCAATATAATTGCTATCATTTTTCATATCAACCTTGCGTCAATTTGAAATTTGATGTCACACTCACCAACCCACCAACACTCATTTCAAATTGACATTAGGTCAATTTCAGAACTGATAGAATGAGCATTGCATCACCACTCAATTGCTATCGGTTTCGATATCAGCACTGATCTATTTGAAATCCATTTTCACACACACAATCCCACACAGCAAATGAGGGGAACACATATCAATTCTGTCACACACATATACTTACAGGCGAGTTACTTCCCAAAGTACAAGTCCCAGTTGCAATGGATCCTTCATTAAGCGAAAAGATGAGGAGTGATACTCATCCTCTGTCATCTGATTCCCTTTCCTAGCATTTGAGACATAAACCCTGTCCACACTCCAGCAACAACACTCTCAAATAAAATTCAATAAAGTGTTTTCCACTTTTTTTCAAGTTCACACAAACCACTATCCAGATATTTGCTTTTCCATTAAATGAAAGTCTACTTTGGTGGAGAGAGTTAAGCAGGAAGCCAACAAAGGGCAGAATAGAGATGACAGATACAAAGACCAACATACCAACTTAGCCATCGACAGAAGCTCTCGACTCTTGAAAATAAAAGGGAAAAGGTTCCCAACAGCAAGCATTCACGGACAAGGATAGTTGCCTGGACAACAATCAAGAACCAAAATGCTTATCTCAATCAAAAGATGAGTATTAAATACACATTTTTGAATTATACCAGTTCAGTTCATGTATTCAGCGAGTTACATGAATGCAATCATATTGGTTTCCTGACAATCTTATCACATTAATCTTAGTGCAGGCAAAATAATTACAATCTAGCATCACAAAGAAAGAGCCCCAGGTGTGAAGGGGGTAAAATGTTGCACTTAATTCTTTACAATATTTGTCATGGAAGGGGGGAAAAAGTGTTGTCTGTCACCTCAGTTCTTGCTTCCAGCTTAGGAGAGGAGGAATTTCCATTGATGAGTGTTTCCAACACAATCAGTCTGGCAAACAGAGATCGCCCTCCTTTCTGGTCACAATTGTCATCAGGTGATGAAGATGAGGCCTATCAGCAGCGATTCAAGGTGCTCCCAGTTTTTTGCAGACAACTGGGGAGATAGAGAGACAGAGAGAGAGAGACAGAGAGAGAGAGAGAGATACTTGGGCTCTACATTGCTTCCAGAGAGCATTATATGTAGCATTTCACATCATGAGCTTTTTAGATCACATGGCAGCAAGACATTGACTCAAGTGCATAGGACTCAGTCCTCTTCTGTCCACAATTTAGTCAGATCTCAAGACTCAGAACCACCCATGGCAACAGATACTTCAGCCAGGACCTGGAGGACGAGTAATGCTCTCCTTCTTCTTCACCATTGACCACGAAATGCTTTTAGAACACTGCGTACGTTGGTTTGACATTCAGGACCTTGCATCTCAGTAGAGCACTTTTTCACTTGAGGATGCTATCATCTTCCAGTTAGGTCAGGTGTGGCCCTCAGTCATAGAGGCTTTATGGTAAGCCCCTTCCTAAAGGGAAATTCACCTTCCATCTTATGTTTAGATTATCCATCATTACATGGAACATGAGAGGCCTTCACGGCTGCAGATTCAGTACTGGCATAGATGGCCACAAGACAGGAGTGTCAAGGCTGCACATTCTTAGAGACTCTTTGTTCCATCTCAGTAGGATCCACTAACATATCGTGCTCATCCAGGAGCATAGGTTATCACAACCCAAGATAGACAGATGCATAGTTTAGGACTGTTCGTAGTGCGGCAGATTGCACTAGAGGTGGGATTTGCATTTTGATTTCTGCCAGATGGGTAGCAGACATCATACAAGAGAGCACATTAGTGAACTACAAGGCAGTGTATATCATCATCCAGGTTCAGAATACTACTATTGCTATTCTCAACATTTATGCTTTAACTATACCGAGGCAGAGACATAACTTTTGAAGGCAGCTTTGGGAGACTCTTCTATAGGCTGACACTTAAATTGTTGATTTACACATGGTTGAATTCTCTAAGACAAGATTTGTAAGAGGGAGGTCGGACTGGTAGACAAAGCAAGTAAAGTGTGATCGTCTCATTCTCCATGTCATGCTTCATGATGAGATGACGCCTCTCATTTTCTAAACAGCTTACTGTTCTTATGGTCAAGGGCATCCGATGGCTCACTCTCCTAGCAAAATTAGATAGATCCTGTGTTGGGCTTGTTATAAACTCAACATGAGCAGTCATGGCATTGCATTGCATTGAGACAGACAATGCAACCGGCCTATGCAAAACATAGGGCAGTAAATCTGTAACTAACTAACCAAAATCATTGCCACAGCCAAAGAATCATTGAATATCAAATGCATACACGTCACTGAATGAGCATAACTGTCACAGCGTACATAAAACCATCATGGAGGCTAGAATGCCCCTACTCAACAATAATCCACAGTACACCAGATTGGCCCCAATCAATTGGCGCCCCTTTCGGTATTTCTTTTATCTCTTTCAATTCCTCTTACAAGCAGTAAACTGCTATTGGAATATACCCGTAGGTATCAATTCATCTCAAGGCCTGTCTAAGCCCAACTATCCTCAATCACAAGTGCAATCAAAGGTGCCCACAAGCACTAAACCACATCACATTGTCTATGCATAAAACCATCAAATTGCTCCACCCAATCTCAATGTCCAATCATGCCTTCATGTGCCAACATAAAGCATGCATTGTTGGGTATCACACATAGTCAAAGTTGTCCCTGTCTGCTAGTCATCAACCTGTGCAACAAGCATCAACATCTAGCAGCAAATTGACAAATCAAATACCTAGCCTGCATCAAAAGGAATGAGCCAAGATGGCTTCGCTCTTCAAGTACAACACTACCAAGGTCAGCACCAACCCAAGGAAGGCACTTGGTAGTCCCACAATCACCAAAGATCAGCCCACAACAAGTAGACCAGCAGTAGGCATGTCTCCAATGAAGAATTTAGCAAGTGTTCTCAACAAAAGACTCCATAAATGCAGTTGCTTCACTTCAGCCTCAGTGTAGACAGCAAAATCAGCAACCAACCATCAGTATGCAGCTCTGAGACACCAAATACATATGCGAGTTTCTGTCCAGCACCTTTCCCCAGCCTATAGGATCACTTTGGAACTGTAAACCTCGAAAAAGAGCAGCAAAACAGCCACAAATGTAGTCGCCCTGTCCCAGAGAGTCAGCAGGAGCAAGAAGACATCAAACTGAGAAGATCTGTTGCGAAGAAACTCTTGGAAACCATTCCAACCATCAGCTAGACACCTCAGAATTAGAAATCAGCAAGTTTTGGTCCGAATCCAGCCAGGAAAAGCTCATAAATGAAGCCGCCCAGCCTGTAGGGACTTCCTGCTGCAAGGGCACAACAATCTGACCACTTTTGTCGTAGGAAATCATAAAAAATCAGCAAAAACCTGCTCTTCTTCTCCACGCCTCACTTTCTACCTATAGCAATTGTAGGAATGAACCGAATGAGAGAGATGACTCCCTAAGTTGGAAGGGAGGTGCTACAGGTGACACCTTGCATACATGCACCTACCAGAGTGACATGTGTTGCTATTGACCCTTGACTTTGGTGACTCATTAAAAATGGCTTGTAATTAAAGCCCTCTTGTTGTACCTCATTTAATACCATGGGCCTAGTACTTGGGGCCTCATTCATTGCACTTGTGGTTGCACATCTTGCACATTTAATTCTAGGAGCACCCAGGGTCGAAATTTAGCCCTGAAAATTGGTACACCTAGGTTAAATGTGGTTCTGGTCAGTATGATCACGTCTCCGTGACATACCCCCCACTTGAAACAACAAACTACTGTTTGCTGCCTCGCATCAAATAAGAAATGTAAAATAAATAAATAAATAAGAATCATGATATAGGAGGCTGCTTGATCATCATACAGGAGGCTGCCTGCATGTCATCTTCACTATACAGGAGGCTGCCTGTATAGTATCATCTTCATTCAGGAGGCTGCATGAACAATCGTTATACAGGAGGCTGCCTGTATAACATCTACTTTTTCATATGCTCTTTTCAGGTCTTCAACATACCTATCAGCCTCAAATATTCTTTCTTTTGTCTACAAAATGGGTGGAACTTTCCTTCCACCTTCCACTATCTCAAAAGCAGCCTTTCCTATGGAAGTGTGCACTATGTTGTTGTACGCATACTCAACCATAGCAAATATTGTTTTCACTTTGCCTTATGCTCTGACACATAGCATTTCAGCAAATCCAACACTATTGAATTTGCTTCCTCTGATTGTCCATCAGTTTGAGGGTGATAAGTTGAAGAAAACAGCAAAGTAGTACCTAAGTAGTCAAACAATCCTTTCCAAAACAAGCTGGTCATTCATGGAGCCCTGTCACTCACAATTGACTCAAGCATACCATGGTACTTAAAGATGTTCTGCATGAAGATCTTTGCCATGTGATCCGCTATAATTGGAGAAGTACTCGCATTCCATAGTTGCTTCCAAAGACGGCCTCATTCTTCAGTTTCCTTCATGAAGTTTTGTTCTCAAGGGAGTGAGTTGTGGACTTTAGAGAGATTGATCACAAATAGACAATGTGTAGGACACACAGTTCAGTTGTTCCAAGTCTGGTTGGATCATAGATTCATTCATGCCTCAGGATGCTCACACTATGAAACGACTTCGTCTATCCTCGTCTCTTTATCTGTAGCCTAAATCTCTACTTTTCGTTGAAATAATCACGGGCGATGGCTCTCTGTTATTCCACCCAGCCTATTCTCAAGGATAGTAAATCGTCAGAATACGTATTTTTCTTCGTTATTTTCCTTCATACTTATCCATGAGACCCTCAATTCCCTAGATAGTTCTCCTTGCCAAATGTCATCATTATAGCCTCTCCACTTGGTGCACCTTTTTTTTACCCCTCTCTTGGGGCACATTAAAAACCACTTGCCCCTTGGCATTATTGCACATTTAGGTGCACCTAGGCCTTAGCACTCAGAACCATCTAGTCAATGCCATCTCGCCCTCACCTAGGACCTTGGCAGTTACTTCTCTTGACCATTTCAATTACGCACATTAACTATTACAAAAGTTGGTCATCTAAGAGAAAATGCCCACCGATCTATCCGAGGTCATGCTATCCCGGCTAGAGCATAACATTCCTTCCCTCTTGCATCAGCGTCCTCGATGATGAAATCTGGGAACACTCTCCGTAACTGGTATACGGATTCCCAGGTAGCTTCCGATAGAGGCTGACCATGCCATGCAACCAACACCGTGGGTATCTTCCGATTTCGTATTTGCATTGTTCCTCGGTCCAGGATTCTTGTTGGCTGGCGCCTTGCAATATCCTCTATCTCCTGAAACAAAACCACACCTTCGATTAGTGAGTCACCTGTATGCAAAAATTTCTTTAAGCGCGAAACATGAAAAACCGGGTGCACCTTACACCCCTGTGGCAATTCTAATTTATAGGCTACACTGCCTATTCTCTTTAGAATTAACCACGGCCCACAGTATCGAGGTGATAACTTAGCACACTCTCCTGAAGTCAACGACTTCGAGTGCGAAGGAATTCTGAGAAAAACTTTTTCTCCTTCTTCAAATACTCTTATAGACCGATTTTCATCCGCATACACCTTGGCTCTATCCATAGCCTAACGGATATTAGCTCTCGCAAGTGCTAGCATCTCCCGCATCTGAACTACAAAGTTCGCGGCACTAGGCACCTTCTGAGGTACTCCAACTATAGTCGGATTGGCTGGTCTATAACCATAGTTCAGCTCAAACGGACTGAACCCGGTAGATGAATGTTTTCTATCATTGTAGGCAAACTCCAACAATGGCAACCACTTGTCCCATGTATGTTGCCTCAATGACACATATGCCCTCAGCATATCCTCTAAAGTTTGGTTGACTCTCTCCGTCTGACCATCCGTCTCAGGATGATCCCCACTACTCATTCCCAACTCAGTCCTCAGTGTCTCAAATACCGCTGTCCAAAAATGACCGGTAAATCTGACATCTCTGTCTGACACTATGGATCTAGGCAATCCATGCAGACGAAATATATGTCTAATAAACAAATCCGCCACTTGCAGGGCACTAACAGACTCTCTAGTCGGAATGAAGTGAGCCATCTTGGTTAGACGATCAACCACCACAAGGATAGAATTATACCCTCCTTGTGTTGCAGGTAGCCCTACAATAAAGTCCATGGAAATGCTCTCCCACTTACTTAGTGGTATTTCCAAGGGCTGTAAAAGTCTGGGTGGCTTCACCCGTTCGGCCTTGCTTACCTGACACGAGAAACACCGTGTCACATATTCATGAATATGCTTTTTCATCTTTGGCCAAAAGAAATCTCGCTTCACGAGATCATAGGTCTTCTCGACACCTGGATGTCCCGCACACGGGCTATCATGGCACTGTCGAACTCTCTGCCTGAGATCATTCTGACCAGGTACTATAACCTTGCCATTTCTAACTAGCATACCATCCCTTATGGTATATCTTGCATAACTTTGGCCTTTTCTGGATGCCAGGTCATCCTTTTCATTTTTTTCGGGTTTTAACACATGAGCTTTAGGCCATAAGCTCTGGACAAACTCGTCCACCTTTTGAGTTTCTCTGATCTCGGTCATTAGACACTCTCTAATACCGTGAAACTCAGGTTGTGCATAATGCGAGACAACGCATCAGCCACCTTATTGTCTTTTCCTCTTCGGTACCGAATCGTTAGATTAAACTCCTGCATGAGCTCTGCCCACCTAGCTTGGCGGCCCCTCAAGTCAGGCTGTTTACAAAAATGTTTCAGAGTATCATGATCCACATCCACATAAAACTCTGAACCATACAAATAATGCCTCCATGTTTTCAAAGCATGGATAACAGCACACAACTCCAATTCATGAGTTGGCCAATTCCTTTGAGAGGGAGAAAGCTTCTTGCTTTCAAAGGCTACTGGCCTTCCCTCTTGAAGGAGGACTGCTCCTACCGCAATGCCACTTGCATCGGTTTCTAGGAACAACGGTTTCTGGGGATCAACTATTTTTAACACCGGTCCTGAGACCACAACTTGTTTTATGGTGTTAAAACTTTCTTGTTGATTCTGTCCCCATATAAAAGGTACTTTATCTGAGGTCAGATCAGTCAATGGCGATACTATTCCGGAATATCCTTTGATATGCCTTCTATAAAACTGGACAAATCCCAAGAATGATCGCAACACGGTCAGACTCTGAGGGATTGGCCAAGTTAGTATTGCAGCCACTTTCTTCGGATCCATTTCTACCCCCTGTGGAGTAATTATGAACCCTAAGTATTCAAGCCTAACCATACACAGTATAGTTTTCTTTTTATTTACATAGAGACTGGCTTTCCTCAAAGTACTGAACACTATCCTTAAGTGTTCATGATGCTCAGTAACACTTTTACTGAATATCAAGATGTCGTCAATAAAATGTACTACGAACTTTCCGATATACGGACGTAGTAAATCGTTCATAAGCATGACGAATGTCGCTCGAGCATTGGTAAGTCCGAAGGGCATTACCAAAAACTCATAATGACCAAACCTGCTTCTGAAAGCGGTTTTATGCACATCCTCGGCTCTAATCCGGATTTGATGGTAGCCGCACTTAAGATCTATCTTGCTGAAAATCACGGCTCCATGTAATGCATCTAGCAAATCATCAATCCGAGCCATCGGATACCTGTGCTTACCAGTGATATTATTCAATGCTCTGTAATCTATACAGAGGCGAAACGTATCGTCCTTTTTCTTCTTTAATATCACTGGCGAAGCAAAAGGTGAGAAACTTGGTTGAATCTACCCCAACTTGAGGTATTCTTCCAGTTGTCTACGCACCTCCGCCTCTTCAGCAAAACTCATTCTATAGGGAGGTCTATTTACAGGTTCTGCCCCCGGGATCAGTTCAATCTTATGTTGAACTTTCCGCTCTGGAGGTAACCCATAAGGTAGTTCATCCTTGAAACATTCAGAGAACTCCTCTGTTATAAGATTAGCCAGCTTGGCCATCTCACCACTTTGTGTAACATCAGTGCTAGCCGAAGAATCATCCACCGGCTCTACCGATGCTGTGCAAAGGAATAAAAACTCTACTTGAGCCTTTCTGATTTCCATCACGGAAACCAACGGTCCCTGAGGTATATCTTTTTCACCTCGCAAGACATAAAGCACATCATTCATCTTGAATTGATATACGTGCTTTTTCCAATCAATGGCTGGATTCTTCCTAGAATGCCACGCCATTCCCAGGGCTATATCCGCATGAGCAAGCTTGGTCATTTCAAAATCAAGCTTCTCAGCATAGTCCTGAATCCGAAGCTCCAACTGGGTAACCCTTTGGTCCCATACTTCAGTTGAACTTCCATCTGCCATCCTGATTGTATACGCATAGTCAGATGGACTTGTCTTTAATTTCAGCCTCTTCACGAGCTTGGAGTTAATCACATTGTGAGTTGACGCCGAGTCAAACAACACAATGACATCATGACTGGCCACTTGCCCTTTCATTTTAATTAACTCCGTATCATTAAAGGCCGTATACCCCGTTGCTGCGGGCTTAGATAGGATGTTATCAGGTGCACTCGTCACTAACTTAGCAACAGATACACATAACAAACAAGGTACTAACCTCTGAGAAGGTCCCACCAGTTGCATCTGCATATGTTCCGCATTGGGACTCTCCTGCATTTCTACGTCGCATTCAGATATTATCATATTAGCCGTGCGACGATCTTTATTCAGTGACAATCCTTCCACTGATGTCGTTGAAGGCAGCCGAAGCACAATCCTTCTTTTCTAGCTTTCTCTTTTTGTTCAAGGGTCAACGAGGACTTTGACCAAGCCCGGGCTGCCATTGGAGTTATTTTCCTTTTCACCCCAACGGTGGTACTTGTTTTTACTGGTCCCTCAACCGGTTTCACCTGCTTGGTTTGGCCACTTGGCTGCGAGACACTTGTCTTTGAAACCCATTTCCTCGGAAATCCCCCTTTTTTCGGGTACTCATACTGAGTCCCTGCCTGCACAAATCCACCAGATCTACCTCTGGCATCCTCATAGTTCAGGGCTACTGCTATAGATTCATCTAATGTAGTCACATATTTAGCCCGAACTTCCATTTTGATTTTGTCGTTCAGTCCATAGATATAGTCTTTTAACTGAACCGACATAGGGAGAGGGTCTGTTATTTTCATGACACATTCCCTGAATTTGTCAGTGTACTCTGCCACTGACAGACTCCTCTGATGAAGATTTCTATAAGCATCCTAGGCTCGGGATTCTTCATCAGGTGGGAGAAAGTGTTTCTTGAATTCAGCTTTAAACCCTTCCCAGGTGGTTGGAGCAACTTGATCCTTCTGTTGCTTTATCCACCATCTGTCCGTTGCCTCAATAAACAGGTGTGTGGCCTCGCGGATCTTCTTTAGATCGGATCTAATTTCACAAATGGCGAAGGCTTCTTCCCACTTGTGTAACCAAACCTCGATCACATCAGAGCTGCACTCGGTCATCCGACCAGCGTACTTCTCCGGTCTATAATTAGCGATATTAGGCACTTTGACCCTTGTGCGCTCTAAGGAATGTATACTGGGCTCTGGCTCTACTGGAGCTTTGCCCTTGTCAGTTCTAGACGGTCTAGCCGACAAGGCTTGCACCATCTCCTTGATCTCATTTTGACCAGCATTCACTTGAAGCTGCTGGTTCATAATCTGCTGTAAAGCATCCTCTAATATCGAAATCCTACCAATCAATGTAGGTGCTACATGATGTGACATCTGTTGTGTAGACTGCACTCTAGACTCACTAGGATTCACCCTTGAATTCTGTCCTTCTGCCTCCATAGTTTCACAATGGAAGATGGGATTTTTTTTTTTTTTCTCTCTTATCTAAAACCCAAATAACCAATATATACACCCTTCACTTCTGTTCTGCTTTCCTGGTTCTTTTTTTTTTTTTCTTGTTTCTTTTCGACGGCGCAGAACTAACAGGACATATGAAAAACAAAAAAAAAACTGCATGGAAAGAAAGGCCCCCTGATGCAATAATCCGACGTTGCGGAGCCAAAGCCGGCGTTGCCTCACGAGAGAAACTGGACAGCCCAGTGGGTGGAGGTCCGAGCCCGAAATGATGGCTCAGCAATAGACCTGCGTCTCCAATCCAAAGTCGCCCTTCATTTGCGCACGCAGGGATGCCAGCAGTTGCTCCAACGACCCCGTCGAATTAGAGCGGACGTCGATAGCCTCGTTTACCCGTCACCTGCGACTAGTTTTCTTTTCACACTAACAGCCCGTCGCACGCTAATCACGTCACCTCCTTGGACTGCCTATCCGCATCGACCAGTCGCAATTTCTTCGCCGCCTGCTGTCCGTCCACGTAGTCCCTTCACGCACAGCCTTCGTAGGCCACGGTGGCCATTTTCTCATTCAGGACGTCAACTTCCCGTCGATCTCCTCGTAGCCTCCCGGGCTTCCATAGATTCACTTGTATAGACCCGCGTCACGGACAGCCAACGATCCTCCCCTCACCTTCCGGGAACCTTGCGCTCCATCGCTTCATCTCTTCACGAATCCCCCTTCCATCCTCTAGCCTTGCTCTGATACCAAAATGAAACGACTTCGTCTATCCTCATCTTTATCTGTAGCCTAAATCTCTACTTTTCGTTGAAATAATCACGGGCGATGGCTCTCTGTTATTCCACCCAGCCTATTCTCAAGGATAGTAAATCGTCAGAATACGTATTTTTCTTCGTTATTTTCCTTCATACTTATCCATGAGACCCTCAATTCCCTAGATAGTTCTCCTTGCCAAATGTCATCATTATAGCCTCTCCACTTGGTGCACCTTTTTTTTACCCCTCTCTTGGGGCACATTAAAAACCACTTGCCCCTTGGCATTATTGCACATTTAGGTGCAGCTAGGCCTTAGCACTCAGAACCATCTAGTCAATGCCATCTCGCCCTCACCTAGGACCTTGGCAGTTACTTCTCTTGACCATTTCAATTACGCACATTAACTATTACAAAAGTTGGTCATCTAAGAGAAAATGCCCACCGATCTATCCGAGGTCATGCTATCCCGGCTAGAGCATAACACACTAGGGACGCAAGGTTGAGCTTTGTTCTTCTTATTTCTTATTGTTCACAGTGGTGTTCCCTTGGATGTGCCTCTTGGTTTGACATTCAGGGTCTTCATAAATGTTGTTGCTCCTTTCCTCTAGAAGATGCCATTGTCTTTCACTTCTATAAGATTTGGCTATCTGTAAGAGCAGGTCGGCCCCATCATTCACCATTAGTCATGTTGTTGCCAGTGGCACCCCTTCACCTCCTCTCTATGTGTAGGCTTCCTATTATTTCTTGGAATGTGAAGAGCCTTAATGGCAAAAAATTCATTGCTGACTTAAGGGTCACAGGATGGGAGTACCTAGATTGCAGCTGCTTAGGGACTTTCTTCGTTACATTTCCTCGGGATCACATGCTGGTTGTTGTACTCATTCATGAGCATAAGCTCTCACAAGCCATGATCGATAGATGCAGATCACTTCTCCGAGGTCAGAGCAGGACTATTTGGCAGAAGGCATTAGGGGGTGGGGTTGTATTTCAATTTCAGCTAGATGGGCTTGTGCAATTCTTCTGGAGGGTTCCTTGGTGGATAGAAGGGTAGTTTTCATTATTAACTCCTCTACAAGTGTTCTCGACATTTATCCCCCCCCCTTTTTTTTAAGACTTAGATGCATCACCTGGAGTGGGGACTCAAGAAAGGTGAGGCCTTATATTGTCACTTTGTGGTAAACGTAAAAGCATTTGACCCAGTTTCAAGAACGAAATTGTAGGAGAGAATGGAAAAACTCCAAGTAGTCTATGAAGGGACACAAGGTAAAGGTAAGGCCTTATATTGTGACTTTGTGGTAAACATAAAGGCGTTTGACCCAGTTTCAAGAACTAAATTTTGGGAGAGAGTGGAAAAACTCCAAGTAGTCTCGAAAACATAATTGCTGAACTGGCAAGACCCTTGATTGATGGTGCTTTAGGAGAAGAAAAGCAATCCCTCATAAAGCAAGGACTGTAGCTTTTGAAAAGGCTTGGTGTAGAGCTGGAATTTCTTTATATTTAAAAGACTATAAAGTGTTCTTTCATTGTGTGCTAAGACCATTATTCACTCTTAAAAAAATCAGGCGTGAAAGTTCCTCAATCCAAGATTCAACTACGAGCATGATAGCAAGGGCGATACCTCCTGTTCTCACAGCTCCGCTTTCCAATGAGGTCCCTTTCACTTGATTTCACCTGATTTTGTGTGAATGGTTGTAACATGTTGACCTTACAACTTGGATGATAGCAATGTGAGTGCTTCTTGGCATGTTGGCTAGAGTTGTCTGCATTGACATGTTAATGTCCTCTATATACCTTGCCCACAAGCTCTAAAATCAGGACACTCAAAACAAATTTGAGTTAAAATTAAATAATGAAACATGTAAAAATTGTGTAGCATTGCAAAAGAGTGCTAAAAGTGCTGCCTTGATAAACTTGGTTTTAACATTTTTTAACTCTCTAAAAAACACTAGCCGCCTTTTAATTATGAGACAGACATAATCTTTTTTAATTATGAGACAGACAATTTCCATCGTCTATTCACAGAGGGCTTTTAGGGAATGCAAGGGGTACCACGTGTGGTGGCACTACACGTACTTGAGATTATTCTTCACATACAATGGTTTTTGAGGTGACATGCATGACACAATGCACACACAGATTTATGCACCACAGACACAAGTAACTCATATTCATATATCATGTCCAATACATAGCACTCAACCTCAAACATCACTTCTGTACCTGCCCTGTCACGTCTTTCATTTCGAGGTAGTGGACCTTCATGGCCTACAAAGCTGGCATGGGCAGCCCAGAGTTCATATTCTATTAAAAGTTCAATCTTGATCATAGGCATCTTTAACGTCATGTGTGGCTTCAGATGGTGCCAATTCAGATGCTGTGAACATGATATCAGCACATTAGCGATCTCTGTTTCTAGGACACTATTTAAGGTGCATTCAGCAATCTTTCTTTGCACTTGGTCACATTAGCCATCTCTCTCTCTCTCTCTCTCTCTCTCTCTCTCTCTCTCTCTCTCTCTCTCTCCAATTTGTGTGTATGTGCAATCATGCAGACATGAAGGACACCCCATATAGAATTTTTGGGAAGATACTTACAGCTCTTTCAACCGAGTGAATTCTTCCATGGAGGTAACTTGATATCCAGACAAGAATCTCAAAGTCTTCAGGCAAATAAGGCCGACTTTCTCTGCTACTTTCTTGTACATCCAATGGCTGAGATCGTCCAGAAAATGCTCCCTCTCCACCCAAATGTGAGACATGTTGCTGCCATTTTTATTCAACTGCGCTCGAATGCCGAAGCAATGGGTACGCACATTGCATGGGGTAAGGGAGTTGTGCGAGACTTTAAAGAGCTGGCCTGGAAAGCCAGAGATCAACTGACAAAAGCGCCCACGATTAGAGTGTGGTTTGGGAGACTTTTGGGCAACTGTTTGAGATGAAGATAGGAGTAATCTATGAGTACATGATGTCGATGCATGCAGTTGGTAAACAAGTCGGTTTTGAACAGAATTTAGTGATGGTTAAAGCAAAAAGCAATGAATTCTTGCACGAAGGCAGTCAATTCTTACACGGAGGGAGGAGGAGGAGGAGGACAGGGCGAGGGCAGCCATGGCCAGATAGCAAGCTTGCCCGAGCGTTCTTGTGGATCACGTTGCAGTCGTGGTGGTAGCCTGTAGATTCCAGACTAGACTACAGTGATGAATGTCGCGTGCGGGCGCACGTGCATCCATGATGGCGTCAGGTGGAGAATTTCTGAATTCCCACGTTTTACCTCGAGCCCACATTGTTCCAGCTAGCTAAAGAAGCCATGCATGAGGGAATGCGTCATTCCTCGCGGCAATTTTACACTTGACGCACACCCAAGTCACCTTATAAAATTTACCACTATTCAATCAACTTCAACTCTTGACTTAGTGGAAAGTGGATCTCAATCATATGTTCTGCTAACAAATAGAGGACATATAAAATAAGGTGATTGATATGCATATTCTATGCCTTGCATGCACAAAACTCGAGGGCCACACTAGAGATAATGCATATTGAAGCTTTGATTGTACATTGTATAAAGGAAAAAGGGTATGAAAGGGACATAACATGTTGTGTAGTAATGTAAAAGTTGAACTCGTAGGCCACATCATCAGAGGTTGTGTGATGGTTCTTTTAAAAGCTTCAAAGAGCCCAATGCCTTTCATCATGCATGGGGGAGGCCATTAAGGTTGTGTTCACATGTTGCCAACGAAGTTACCTTAGGGTGACTTTGTCGGCATGTGTTTACATGCTCCTAACTTTTTGTGGCATGTTAGTATCTTAGCTCATCTTCGTGCACTTGCAAAACATGTTCTCTTGCTTGTGGATATAAACCATCATAGCTTTTCCTTTTCTTGTGAGCCCCTTTTAAAGGAGGGGCTTCACCAAAGGCATTCAATTTGAAAATCTCAAAGCCATCATTATCCAATTTTGAAATCCAAATGAATGGGGAGGTAGGGCACTTTCACATGTTCCCAACCAAGTTGCTCGAGGCAAATTTTGTTGCCACGCCTTGTGTGGCATGATGTTGTTGTAGTCTGTCTTTGTATACAATCGAGCACATTCTCGTGCTTTGCACACGCACACGTACACGCACACAAAAAAAAGAAGTAACAGTTGTGCTCTCTTTAAACATGCATCATGGTTGTTCTTTCTAGCACACATGACCTTCATAGAGCTCCCAAAAATTGGGTTAAAAAAGAAATACGAAGTTTAAAGTTCTCATATGCAATAGCAATGTGTGGGTCATGCACTCATACATTAAAAAACTCACACATTGCTCACAATGTAATTTTCTTGACTAAAATTGAAAATTCCCAGCTAGAGTTGAAGGTTGCTTTAATAATTTTACATATTTTAGTTCTAAAATCTTGATAATTGTTTAAATTTTAAGGATCCTTATAGTTTAATCTTGAATAAACTTTTGATATTGCCCTTGTTAAAGGCCAAAAAAAAAAAACGTTTAGCCTTGTGGGATCGATCATAAGAAATATTAGATGGATTGCCACATTACGAAAATATCATGAGTTTATTTAGGGGAGGCACTATCACATCTAGCTAGTTGTAGCTAGGGGTTAAGGGACCATTTGCCCGCAAGTATGTTTTAGACAGATTGAGACATTATGAAAACGTAAAGGGCGTGGGTCGACAGAAAGGATCAAGACATATTCAGAATAGGAATTTGCTCCCCTAGATTCCCAGCTCTGGCGAATTCTTGGACATCTAGTTTGTAGCAATCTGACCAGTCTCTCGTAGTTTGGGCCTTGGCACTTAAATCCAACGTCCAAGAAAACCTAGTTTGATCTAGTTGGTTTCCCTCCCCTGGCAACCAGGCTCATTGTTGAAAAGTTCGTCAAAAATGGCTTGCGGCTGCTCGCAAGCCACTTGCCATTTCCAAGCACACTATTGTTGTTTATAAATAACTACTTATGACAGATGTTACTTCACCTTTTGATATAAACAAATACTTGCAATGTCTCAAAGTTGGGAATGTAATACTTCCAACACATAGTAAAACATATGTACAAGTGACTACCATGGTTGTGTAGATGTGCCAATTCATGGGTTGCGATGCTCATGTTCTTAGATGTTTCTTCTTTCTTGATTAACAAAAAAACATCGTATTTAGTCAATACAATATATATATAAAATATGGACAATAAAGAGCTTTGTGCATCTTCATGATAATGAAATCAAAATGTTTTTCCTTTTGTAAGAATCCTAACATTTTAGCCATTCTTTTGTTTCATGTGTACAATAAAAGTCATTGAGAAGTAATCTAATGGCATGGATTAAAAAACTTTGAATATTTTTTTGGCATTCGTGTGGCTTCATAAACTTGTCTAATCAAATGGTGAAATCACATGTGTATTTTCCATAGAAGCATTGGTTAGAGCAATGAAACCAAGTATACATCTTAAACTTTGCATTTTTCTTTTGAAAATTTCATATACAAGTGGCTCTCTTGAGAAGGTTGAATGTGGGTGATGGGATAGGTTAGGAAGAGTGAGGATTTTACCGTTGAATCATAATAAGCATGTAATAACATAGCAATGCAAATTATATAAAGAATATGCCAAATCAAATGTTGCACATGAGCTTGAACTTATTCAAATTTATAATATATTATCATTTTCATTTTTTTGAGTTCAACCTAAAGTCCTAAAGATCAAAATTCTTTTTACTCTTTATAGATGAATCAACAGGATTACTACCCAATAAAAAAGTGCAATTAATGTATTCAATTTCAAAACATTTAGATCATTGAAGGTCTTGAACAATATAGAAATACATAAGTATAAAAGGAAATCTTATGAAAATAAAAGCAAGAGAATAATACATTTGGTAAAAGAAACTAGGTTCTTCAACAATGACATACATAATAATAATAAAAGGTCAGTTATTTCTTATAGTTGTGCTAAATATATTTTTTCTTCACAACAAACTTTTTAGGCTAGTCAACTTTGATTGTCCTAACTATTTAAATGCCCTCCTTAATTATGAGGACTTATTATAGTATTTGTTTATGTATTCTCACATTTAAATATTTGTTCTAAGTAATTAAATGCCCTACTTAAGTGTGAGTCCTAATTATTTGGCATATTTGTTTCTATATTTAAGTGAAAATTATTTGTCTCGAGTGTTGCATTATCAAATTACTTTTCTATAGAAACAATGATGTAGCTACAAATATATACTTTCCAAAGTCTTCATATGCTATGCATGTTATCATTGCAATCTTACCAACATGTTTGTAAGTCTTGCCAAATAAAAAATGTCATTTTTTAGTGAACTCTTTGCAACCCAATTTCATTGTGTGTGTGTGTGTGTAGAACAATCATCCCTATGAATAGTGGTAATGATGCATCTAATTGATGGTATGCCAATCTTTTGTAAGAGATGAGAAAAGGTTTGCAAAAATGTATTCAAGGGTTTACAAAAAGGCTGCAAAAATGGTCTCAATAGTTGAAGGTATATTCTTCAATTTTATGAACATTGGATCCATCAAGAACGTTGACCAATCATCAAAAGAAGTGGTTAGATCCAAACTTCTTAATGCGTATGATATACCATACCATTCAAAGTTCATCAGACCATGGGCTTAGGGTATTAGGAGTTAGAACATTCGTAAGGTTTATAAAGCTAGCTAAAAAATAAGACCCACAACTGCTAACGTTTGCATCTAGCCATTCTCCAAAGGAAAAATGTCCAATTATTAAAGAGGGAAGCAACATTTTACTAGATGGTTTAATTGTGATGGCAAGTCAAGTTAAAGCCAGAAAAGTCAATCAGTAGGTCTATTTTTCCTTTCTTTGCATCCATTAGATTGAAAGAAGAAGAACATTGAGAATAATGGCATCACAAATGGGTTCCCTCTCTCTCGAGCTGGATGCTTAATTCACTTCATACCCGAGTGTATGAAGGATAAACGTTGTAAGCCCCTCAACTCACTTCAACAAGATTGCACTTAAGCATTAAGAGTTGGAAATATGATTGAATGTGGGCACCAAACATGAACAATCCCCCAACACACTCATGCAGTATATGACTGACCTCAATATGAGGCTTTTATCAACATTTTTGGAAACCAAGGTAAGTATGGCTAGATACATATTGCATGATAGCTCATGCACATAGAGGTCCATACTTTTTTCAGATGTTAGATCAAGGAAAAGCCCACAATAAGAGACCAACTTTGCAAGGGCTTCTACCTAATAAAGAATCAAAGGTAAAATTGTAATGTTGGCACAAGTCTCAGCATAGCTACTAGAAACTTCCAAAAAATAATGTATTTTTATACAATACGACCTTCAGAATATGAGATGGACCACGAAGGAGAAATATGGCATGGGGTGTGCTTCTAGTAGGAAAACATGCATAAATATACAATCCAAAGATGAAGTAAAAAATTATACTATCTTAGGAGCATGAATATTGAAGCTTGTAGTGTTCTAGAAACCAAAATATTTAGACCACTTGAACCGTTTAAAAAATCAAGATCAATAGAGAAGCATACTACAGAGGCAAAAGTTAGAACTGTATCATGGCAAGCAAGAGATTAGTCAGTGATTCCAAAAATGTCCTACTAAATTGTGCAAATTGTTGTCAAGTAAGCAAACAAAACTTGTTTCCATCATATTTAAAGTGTATATCTTAGATATAGTAGAGCTAATTCAGGATGAGCTTCTATAAACCAACACAATTTAGATTATCAATTGTCCAGGTAACAACTGTTTTAGAACTCGCTTAACCTAGAACTTGTATTGGAGCTATATCAATGTGCTTTGTAGCAGTCACACACATGTAAAAAACATTCCAATCAAACACCACTTTGAATGTGAATACAAGGTAGTAAAATCCTCAACTCAAAGACAGAATTAGAAACTAGCCAACACCATGCGGTTTATACTATCAGCTTGTTGCCAATGGTTTTTTAAAAATATATAGTCCCAGGCTCCCAAGACTGTCACATGCAAATACATAAGAGAAAAAATGAGAAATTACTTAAATCAAGGCACACAAGTTCCAACCTTGCCACCAATAGAGACAAAAAAAAAGTTATAGAAGTTTGGTTTATATGAGAACACTATAGACCAAATGTGTACCAACTAATGACCACAACATAGAGCTCATGGGGTGTGCATACAAATCTCAAACAAACCTAAGAGGGTTTTTATTGGAAAGCTAATCAAACCACTTGAATCATTGAACATGTTAGCATATCAATTGGCACATCGTACCACATAGAACATATCAGGAGAAAAAACATGTAAAGAGCTTGCAGGGCACCAATGGGAAGCCTCCATGAGGGGGAGCAAACTTTGTGAGGGAAGCCAACAAGCTTGAGCAAGATGAGCCATCCATAAGACATGACTAAACAAGGACCTTTGAGATTACAAATGGAACAAGGAGATGATTAAGTAGGTCACCACTCATGAGAGAAGTAGAATGAGTGAAAAGAAAGCCCAATTGCCTATGATAAAGAGAAGACGATAGTATAGAGAGGAGTGAAAGGAGACAAGATAGGTTTATGAAAAGGTGGCAATGGCTTGCAAGATTCCATGCGAGGGGAGAAGAGAAAGGGATTGTCTTACTATTTGTTATAAGGGTATCAATGTGTAATCAAGGAGAATGTTGGCCTAGCTAAAAGAGGAGGAATCCAAAGGAAGCATGGTTGGGGTCTCCTCTAAAATATCTAGGCTTAAATCTAAAAAAAAAGGATGGAAAAAAGGTTTCAATCTCTATGTCCAATTGTGAAATACATGCATTAATTACTATAAGACATCATTCTCCCTAGGGGGATACTCTTGCATCTATCTTAGAATCTTTTTCCAATATAATAAACCATGTTTATGAATAAAGGGCAAGGACCTTTTCAAAGGCTATGTGGTAGTGGTTTCAACATGGTTGGTATGGTTGTTTTTTATGTCTGTATGAGGTATCCTATGTAATGTATTAAAGAGACACCCTTCCCTTTGGAAGGACCATGCTTAGACTGGTGTATAGGCTTAGAAGGACATGATCTTTACATATTTTCAAATGTTAAACTATTATTGTAAAAAAAAATCCTCATGCAATTAAATTAGGTGGGCCTTGGTATAGCTAAATCCAATACTTGGCATTTTGGTATGGGAAGCATAATTCTAGTGTAGAGTATGTATTTTGTTTGTGAGGTGAGAAATGGTAATAATATACAAGCATGATGATACATACTATTGCGATGTACCTCCATTCTATTATTGGAAAATTACAAACTCTAACTAAAGCATAATTACGGATGATAAAATTTCATGTTTGTTTGTACCATAAGCCACATATCTTTTTTGTTAAGGTGAGTATGAAGAAGGATTCGATAAAACATGCGAACATTATCAAAGAGTACAATCACAAAGTAAATTGAGATATTGTCAGTGCTACATTTGATGTAATATATTTACCAATTTTAGGCATGATTTGTAAATGCATAGATAGTTTGATTTGTAGGAACCAAATTCATTCTTTGAAAACTATTGCTTTGCAAAATTCTATGACTAATAAAGTTATAAAATCTATGCTTATTAAGAAATGAGTTCTAGAATCAATGTGTTAGAAGTGTAACTTCCCCTCATCTTGGAATAATGAGTATGATTTTGAACATACCAAAGTTAAAGTACATTGCCATATATTTCAAGCAATGATTTGAAAGCATAATTCTATAGATCTTGGGATGATTGGTATGATTATGTTATGTACCAAGTCAAAGCTATGAGGAATCTTTAATGGCGTGCTAGAAACATTAGATAATAGATGCTATATGATGAGGAAACTAGGGTTGTTAAAGCTAATAGTGAAATAGGGCCTTGTGGATCTACCGCTAAATAGAAACTCAAGGTTAGGTTAGTTCAACTCTGTCGAGGCCGTAACTTATTCATACCAAAATGGGCCAATTGGAAGTCGATCTACCAACCACATTGTAGAGAGGTAACACAATTTACAGCAACTAACCTATAGTCTCCATTTGGCCCAAAGCCATCCATGTGGTAAGATATGGGATACCTTCCCACACTAGCAAGTAGCCTAGATAGCAATGTGCCGACTCTTATCAAAGTCATCTAGCCATTAGGCCACACTCAATCTCCATATGGTTCCTAAACTATAGCCTATCAAGCAACCATGCTACTCAATGCCTTCTCCTCATAATGGGGGGCTCACAAGGAGAGTTAGCTAGTACCCATGTAGTTATGTGAAAGTGGAGCATCGTTATCTAACATCCACCCTCAATGGCCACCTGAAGCCAAACTTCCTTTTTAGCCTCATCCCGACTTGATGAAGACATTGTTCTTCCAAGAAACTTCGTGAAGATGTCCACACCATTTTTTGTGATAGGACTATACACCATCTCAATCTCTCCATCCATGATGAGCTCATGCACAAAGTGACGTTGAACCTCAATATTCTTGGTGCGAGCGTGGAAAATAGAATTCTTTGCAATCACCATGAAACTCTTTGTCACATAGCAACTCTATAGGTTTCTATTGTACTACTCCCATGGCCCCCAAAATCCTCCTCAATCATACTATCTCGCAAGTGGCAAATAAGTCTGCTTTGTACGTAGATTTGATAGAAGAAAAAGAAATGACAGGTTGCTTTTTTCTAATCCATGAGATAGATCCTTATCTAAGTGAAAAATAATAACCTCTCATTGATCTCTTACTATCCACTTATGTTGCTCAATCTAAATCACAAAATCCAATTAAGGTCTTTCCCTTGGCAAAGATGATGCCATACTCAATTGTAACCTTGATAAACTTCATCATGTGGATCCGTGTCCTTCTATTGGTTCTTTTAAGGCTTATTAGAAAACTTGCCAATACAACAAATGCATAGTTGATGTCTAGGTGTTGCAAAAGTAAATCAGAATTCCTATGAGTCTTTTATACATAGACTCGTGGGTAACTATATCTTCTTGCAAAAGCTTTGCATCAAGCTCAATTAGGGTACCCATTGCCCTACACACAAATATTTTGAATGCTTTCTCTCAAGCATACTTGTATTGTGAGCCAAGATCCGATTTGACTCGTGCCAAACCTCAATCCCTAAATAGAGAATTATAAGTCAGAGATTTGTCATCTCAAACTCTCTACTTAGTATCTCCTTTCTGTATTAGCTATTTGCTTTATGATCATTTATCTACTATATTCTTCAAATATCTATGAATTTGCATTAGAAGGGTACATAGTGGTGCATTGGTACAACGCACGGGGGGTCTATTTTAGCTTGTAAAGCACCTTCTTGAGTTTTTAAACTTTACCTTCTAAACCAAGTTCTCAAAATGTGGTAGTTGTTCTAGATATGCCTCTTCCTTTATATGTCAGAAGTTGAGCTTTGTACTTAGCTAATAAAAAATCCAATGAACCATTGGACTTGTACTTAGCTATATATACTCACTTGATGCTAATGACCTTCCATTTTTGTGGACAATCCACGAGGTTCCAAGTTTTTTTCTTCATAATGGAAACATACTCTAGCTGCATGGATTCCATCTAATTTATGTTACCTTGCACTTCAAAAAGGCTCATTGGAACATACACACATGAATTTAACCATCGATGCACAATTGACCAAGTTTGCTTCTTGGTCTTAAACTAGAGACCTCATGTTAGGTAACAAAATTAAAAAAGCACACTTGAGAATTCCTTATACATTATCTAAAGCATACTAGTAGGAAAGTGATCTAGTTGAAGTAGAGCTTTTGATCTAGGATGGTGTAATCCTCGGAGAAAAAAGTATCCATAATAGTTTGGAGATCTTTTTACAACATGTTCTTGATGTGGCACCGTACAAAGACATTTCAGCTAGAGCATCAAGGCTTTCAATGACATCAAATTCTGCTTCCAAGAAACAAGCTTTGTGAAACTCATAGCCAGATGATTCTTTCAGATTTAGCATCCACCCTTCATCCAATAGACTCTCAAATGAGCAGATAGATTTTTTTTTGACCATGTTTTCTTGCATAAATGACAAAGCATTTTATAAACAAGCAAGTTCAAGCACTTGGGCATTCTTTGGTGTGAGTACAAGGGACAAGAAATTGCAAGCATAACTGATGAAACAAAGATGACTAGTCCAACACTTTCTTTACATACAATTGGGAGAATATGCAAATCCACAAAACTTATATGATAGCATCTCTAATACATCTTGACCCTCCTCTTCCCAACTCACCAACTAGAACTTTATTCAAATCTACCCTAGCGTTCTTAATCTGTCCAATTTGCCTTGCATGCTGCCACAGCTCCTTAGCTTTCCTACATCTAATGAAAAGGTGAGAGTGGTCCTCCAACAGCCCACAGTAGTAGCGAGATCCCTTGCCGAGCTTACATTTCTTGGCCTGCTCTCCCAACCACATCCCTCTATGCACTACCATCATTGTTTTTTTGTGATTGGACTTTCAAATTTGTTTTTCCAATTCCTTTGCAAGGACCTTATCTTCCATTTTCTATTAAGAGCTAGATGGATAGCCTCCTTGCTCTTGATCATAAGGATATATGTGACCTTGGTCCCATTGACCCACTTGAAGGAAAACCTCCCATTAGGGTTCATTCTAGCTAATTGCTTTGGAGACCAAAGATCCATCCTATTGTTGATGAAGGCCACCTGCTTGTTAATTAGTCTGCATTGAGCACTCAACTCTTTTGTTGACTTCCATCTATGATGCCCACTCTCCTAGATTTTCTTCCATAAGTTACATCCTTTAAGATGAATTTAAAAGGCCATACCTTTATGCTGACATGAGCATCACTCTCAGGGCTGCACCTATTTCTTTTGGAGAATTGGTTGGTTTGTTATTGCAAGAAGAAGAAAGAGCTCATATTTTTTCTTATGGCTTTCATGGTAGTGAGCAAGCTCTAGCCATTGGGGGGAAGGGAAAGTTTCAAAATATAAGCCTAAAAATAGCCACCCATAAGGGGCAAATAATAGTACCAATAATGCTAGATCAAGCAAAGATGAAGGTGAAAAAGGGTAGATGCAATTATTGCAAGAAGCTAAGCCATTACATTGCAGAATGTCAAAAATGCATTGCAAATGAGAAGAAGAGGCAAGGCAGCTCAAACAATAATTTTGTGGCTCATACTGAGAACAATGCATTTGGCTCACATGCACACTTTGCTCAAGATGATCAAGATTTTGTATTTGCAACCACACTCTCTAAGATATCTTCCAGCAGATCATGCTATTGCTCATAGCAACAATGATGATGCCTATTCACTTAATGTGAATGATAATTGAAATTTGAATAGTAGTGTTTCACAACATATGACTCCTCATAAGGAGTGGTTTGAGAGCATCAAAGTTGTTATGGGTGGTAGGTTACTTGTGCCAACGATACTTCTCATAACATCAAGAGAGTGGGAAATATTCCCATTAAGCTTGATAATGGCAAAATCAAGCATATTCACGATGTTTGGTGTGCTCCAAGGTTGCGGAAGAATCTTATTTTAGTTCCATCCATAGCCCATGATCAGCACATGCTTGTGGAGTTTCAGGATGATCAATTCCAAATTAAAGATCCTAGAAAGAGATATGTAGTGTTGCCATTGGCACTTATGATAAGGGTCTTTATAATTTGGATGCTTAGCCCCATGTGCAGCATGCCTTGGTTACATCTAATGCATCTTCAAGTGATTTATGGCACGCTAGATTTGGTTGTGCACATCATAGAGCATTGGCATACTTGCAAAACAATCAAATGGTTGAAGGGATGCCAAAATTACAGCAACCATCTAGTTCTTTTTGCGAAGGGTGTGTTATGGGAAAGTTGCACCATTTGCCTTTCAAAAAGGATGGATCAGTTAGAGCTACACACATACTACAACTTGTGCATAGTGATGTATGTGATGTGAATGTGTGATCACATTGTGGCGCCAAGTATTATGTGTCTTTTATTGATGATTACTCTAGATTTACATGGATCTTTCTCATGAAAGAGAAATTTGAGGTGTTTCATTGGTTTTAGAAGTTCAAAGCATTTGTTAAGGACCAAACTAATGCCAATATCAAAACACTTAGGACATATAGAGGAGGGGAGTACATGTCTCATGCCTATAAGAATTATCTACCAGAGCATGGAATTCATCATTAGAAGACATGCCCTTACACAATAGCTCAAAATAATGTTGTTGAAAGAAAGAATGAGACTCTCATGGAGATGACCAGATGGATGTTGAGCTACAAAAAGATGCCTAAAGTATTTTGGGTGAGGCTATAATTACAACCACATACACCCAAACTAGATGTCCAACTAACGCATTGGTGGATTGAACTCCTTTTGAGGCACTCTATTGATATAAGACAAAGGTTGGCCATTTAGATGCTATGAAATCTAAAATTCAGTCCTTTGAAAAGAGTGCCACTTGGGAATTGGTTGATCTTCTTATTAGGAAGAATGTGGTTGGCACCAAGTGGACTTATAAGGTGAAATATCATTCTGATGGCACAGTTGAGAAACATAAATCCCATTTAGTTTCCAAGGGGTATTGTTAGGAGGAAGGAATTGACTATGAGGAGACTTTTGCTCCTATAGCCAAGATGACAACCATTCGGATTATCATTTCTCTTACTACAAGTTACGATTGGCGTGTTTATCAGATGGATGTGAAGATAGCTTTCTTGAATGGAGACCTTCAAAAGAGATCTATGTGCAACAACCCCGAGTGTTTGTGGTTAAGGGATAGGAACATAAGGTATGCAAGCTACACAAAGCTTTATTCGTGCTAAAACAAGCACCTCGGGCTTGGTACCATAAGATTCATCAGTTCTTGTTGTCACAAGGTTTTGTTAGCTCTCATACTGAGCCAAATCTCTATGTGCTTCAAGAAAAATAAAAATCATCATTCTTATTCTTTATGTGGATGATATCATACTTACTGGTAGTGATGAGGGGAATATTGCATCAATAAAATCAGCTTTGTGTAGGTCATTTGATATGACAAACTTGGGTTTATTGCATTATTGTTTGGGCATTGAGTTCTAGCAAACTCATGGTGAATGTCCCAAACTAAGTATGCCATGACTATATTACAGAGATTTCACATGAAGCATAGTAAGCCTAGAGCTACACCTCTTGAGAAGGGTCTCAAACTAACTAAGTATGATAAGGCTAAAAAGTTTGATGGCACTTGTACAAGCAGTTGGTAGGGAGTCTTATCTATTCGTGCTCCATAGGGGCTCATATTGCTTATGCTATAAGAGTATTGAGTCAGTTTATGTATTGTCCCACTATCACTCATTGGAATGCCGCCAAGCATGTTCTCAAATATGTGCATGGCACAATTACTCTTGGGATGCATTATACCAATGCTTGTGAACTTGATCTGTGTGGCTTCATAGATTCTAATTGGCCAGGGGACATTGATGATAGAAAGTCCATTTTTGGCTACTATTTCTCTTTGGGTTTAGCATGCATATCTTGGTTAAGTAAGCAGCATGTCTCTATTCTTCTAGTGAAGCGGAGTATAAGGTAGCAAATGTACCTACTATAGAGTGCATATGGCTAAGGAAGCTACTCACTAACTTGCATCATTCACAAGATGATCAGGTCACTTCTATCTTGTGTGATAGTCAGAGTTGCATAAAGATTGGTAACAACCTTGTTTTTCATGCTCACATGAAACATGTTGAAAATCACTATTAGTTTATATGGGATTGTATAGCAAATGGCATCGTTAGCCTCATCTTTTGTCCATCTGAGGACGATGTAGCAAATATCTTCACTAAGAGCCTATTAGTAGAAGTGTTTGTACATCATCAAACAGTCTTGGGAATCGAAGACATTACAACAATGTCAAGGGGGGTTGTAAAATGACATTATTTTTCTTGTATACTATAGATTGCTATATCCTACTAGACAAATTTGTGCAACCATGGAACTTTAGGTACCCTAGGTACTTCTGAGGGGTTCCTAGAGTACTTCAGCCATACCATTGTGGGGGAATTTGATAGAATATACAATGGTATGATATTGTAGGCTAGACTTAGTCTAAGTTATTCTAGTCTAGGATTTTCACTTTATACTTGTGTTTCATATATATCCCAAGTCTTGTACTTCATTTGGAACTATTCAGCAGAGCTTTATGTGTGGACTACACTCTCATGTTCTTTATCAGCTTCATGTCTCTCCATAATTCCAATAGATATGCTCCACCTACCCTCAATGTGGTCAATCATGGAATGCCTTCCCGCACTTACATGTAGCCTAGTTGGCAGCGTATGAACCATATCTAAAGATGTCCAACCAAGGCCATAGATAGCCCCCATCTGGTGTCTAAACTAGGCCCTACTAAGTACCTAGCTACTCTAGTGCCTTCTTCTTACATGGGGGGCTCACAAGTAGAGTTAGCTAGTTCCCACGTAGTTATACAAGATTGGGGCCTTGATATCTAACACCCCCCCACAATGTCCAACCACAAGTGAACTACTTTTTTGGCCCAATGCCAAGTCAATGATGATGCCATTACAATAGCTCTCTTCTAAGAGCATTCATGAAGATATTTGTAAATACATATACTTCAATGTTGTATTTTAGGAAAGGTGCATCTCCAAGTCAATGATGATGCCATTCCAAAAGCTCTCTTCCAAGAGCCTTCATGAAGATATATGTAAAGACATAAATTTCAATGTTGTATTTTACCAGGAAAGGTGCATCTCCTAATGCCATCTATTAACACAGTGTGTATGCACACCACTTGTTATTATAGGCAAATAGCCATCTTCTCATATGGATACATATGTAAGAGCATAATGATGATCACAATCATTGTTTAAAAGTTATAGATAGTTTTTCATTTTTTATGCCAACTTTTCCTTTGAAAGTAGAACGAAAAAACCAGATCAATATGTAATTCAAAAAATTCGAACTTTTATTTGGTCGAATTGGACTTTAGACAAGTCCAAAAAATTTGAATACTATGTTTTATATTGTTATGTGAGAAACTTGTGTTTCTAGAAATGTAATTCTTTAATGTTTTTAAATTGTGTATCGAAATTCAACAATTAATTTAATAATGATATTTTAATGTCAATTGTTAGAAGATGTGTAGAATTGTGTTTCTATGAATGCATTTTTTGAATGTTTTGCACATGTTTCAAATTTTAAGTTGTGTCATAAATTTTATTCATTATTTTGTGGATAACCTTTAACAATTAAGCATACATATTTGCATGGCCAAAAAATAAGACCAAGAGCACAACCTACATAAAGAAGTAGGGAGAGAGGGAGGAGACTTGACGTCAACTTTCTTCACAACTCACAAAATAGAGAGGACACACAAGGTTGGAGGTTGAAGCTTATCTTCAATTTAGTACACAACAACAATGAAATGAGAGATAGGTATACACTATATGTGTAAAACCTAGAATACACAGCTCATATATGAACCCAATCCAAACATACATGGCTATATAACTATGCCACAAGTATACCTAACAAAAGATGGTGACATAAATGATAGTGACCCAAGATATACATCAGGGGTGGAGCTTGATATCTCAACACTCCCCCTCAAGCTCAAATCCATCTTGAGTACACCAAGCAAGCTCCTAAATCTGAGAAGCTTGTATGTACTCAAGGCCTTCCTAAAGATGTCAGCCACCTGCTCCTCATGTTGAAATTTACCAAATCAACCTCTGCAGCTAGAACCTTCTCTCTCACAAAGTGATAATTCACCTCAATGTGCTCCGTTCTAGCATGATAAATTGGGTTATTAGCAAGCATAATTTTGTTAATATTGTCACAGTAGATGAATATGACAACTGCACCATGTACTAAATGGTCTAATTCAACAAGTAGCTTTTGTAACCAAGCTACCTCACATGCAGCCATAGCTACATCGCTATACTCAGCCTTTGTGCTTGACAAGGCAATTGTTGGCTGCTTCTTGCTGCTCCAATTAATGGAAGAACTCCCAAGGAAAACATAAATTCACTAATAGATCTCTTATCAGAGATACTACCTACCCAATCAATGTCTGTGTACCCATGTACCTATATCGAACACCCGGCCTCATAAAAAAGTCCATACAGCAAAGTGGACTTCACATATCTCAATATGTACCTAGCCACATCCAAATGTGGCTTCCTCGGTGCCTACATAAATTGACTCACCAACCCCACATCATAGCTCAAATCTAGTTTGGTGATAGTCATGTATATCAAACTGCCAATTATGCATCTGTACATAGTGACATCTTCAAGAAGCTCCCTTTTTTTGCATTGAACTTCACATTGTGCTCCAATGGAGTTTACAACTTGTCATCCCAAACCATACTACCTCTGTAATAGCTGTATCCCACTAGGGGATCTAATAATTTCAATGCCCAGCAAGTAATGTAGCTCTCCCAAATCCTTCATTTGAAAATTTTGCTTCAAAAGTTACTTCACATCATCAATGTTTACATCACTATCACCTGTAACAATTAAGTCATTCACATAGATGACTACTAGTACAACACCTCTGTGTATTCTTTTCACATAAAGTGAAAAGTCTACATTGGAAATATGAAATCCATGTGAAGATTGTGGGAGAGAGGGAAGGAGTCTCACTTGCGGCTTTCTCACATGCACAATGGGGGAATACATACAAAGGTGGAGGCTGAAAACAGTTTTCCTCTTCTTAGTTGTGAAAGCTAAAAGAACTCTTGTACAAAAAAAATAGAAGAACCCTATATGTGGGTCTCAAATCAAACTCAACTAACTAAGGTGGCATACTAACTGAGCCACAAACTAGAGTAGATAAGGATAGCTGTCATCCAGCTATTATTCATGGGCGGTGTACCAACCGCATCTCCAGCTAACAAGTCGGTGACATAAATACACAACAGTCACCCTGGCATATCGCGAGTGGAGCTCGATATATCAACACTCCCCCTCGAGCTCAATCCCAATTCCTGCACACCAAGCAGGTCTCTAAACTTGCGCAGCTTCTCTACGCCCAATGCTTTCGTGAATATGTCAGCTACCTGATCCTCTGTGCTGACATAAACTAGATCAATAAGACCTAGTAAAACCTTCTCCCGCACATAGTGATAATGCACCTCAATGTGCTTTGTTCTAGCATGAAAGACTGGGTTCTTTGCCAAGTGTATACTGCTCATGTTGTCACAATAAATGACAACTGGCCCATCTGTAGACTGATGCATATCATAGAGTAGCTTATGCAACCAAGCTACCTCACATGCAGCCATTGCTGCACCCTGGTACTCAGCCTCTGTGCTTGACAAGGCAACTGTAGGTTGTTTCTTGCTGCTCCAAGTGACTGCAGCACTCCCAAAAGAGAACACATATCCCCACTGGTAGATCGCCTATCAGAAATACTACCAGCCCAATCAGCATCAGTGTATTCATGCAACTGTATCTGAATCCCAGCCTCATAAAATAGTCCATACTGCAATGTGGACTTCACATACCTGAGTATGCGTCTAGCCGCATCCAAATGCGGTTTCCTTGGAGCCTGCATAAACTGACTTACCAACCCAACAGCATAGCTCAAATCTGGCCTGGTAATAGTCATGTAAATCAAACTTCCTACTATGCGTCTGTACATAGTAGGGTCTTCCAAAAGCTCACCTGCATCTGCACTCAGCTTCACATTCTGCTCCAAAGGAACTGAAATAGGCTTACAGCCTGTCATCCCATATTTGGACAGCATGTCCAATCCATACTGCCTCTGTAAGAGCTGTATCCCACTTGGTGATCTAATCACCTCAATGCCCAAGAAATAACGCAGCTCTCCCAGATCCTTCATCTCAAACTTCTGCCTCAATAGCATTTCCAGATGAAGGATATCTTCATCACTATCACCTGTGATGATCAAATCATCAACATAAATGACAAGCAGCATAATTCCTTTCTCTGTTTTTCTCACATAGAGTGAGAAATCTGCCTTGGAAATCTGAAAGCCAATAGTGACAAGATACTGTCCTATCTTGTCAGACCATGCTCTAGGTGCTTGCTTCAAGCCATACAAGGCTTTCTTCAACCTGCAAACAAGCTCAGGATGAATAGCATGAACATAACCTGCTGGCTGCTCCATAAAGACCTCTTCTTGCAAATCACCATGCAAGAAGGCATTCTTTACATCCATCTGATGTAAAGGCCATCCCTTTGATGCAGCCATAGCAATGGCTGCTCTTACGGTTGCCATCCTTGCAACCGGGCTGAAAGTTTCTTCATAATCAATGCCATATGTTTGTGCATACCCCTTGACAACTAATCTTGCCTTGTATCTATTCACAGAACCATCTGCATTGTGCTTGATCTTATAAACCCACTTACAGCCAATTGCATTCTTGTCTTTAGGCAAAGGCACCAATTCCCATGTAGCATTTGCATCCAAGGCATCCATTTCTTTATCCATGGCTTTCTCCCATTTTTCATTTCCCATGGCTTGCTCAAAAGAAGTGGGTTCTGGTTCCTGTATCACTTTGACCATATAGGCATAGTGAATGGCTGTAAATCCATCATATTTCAGCCTATCCACAGGATACCTAACCCTGGTAGACCTGCGCAAAATAGGCTCACTTCTAGGTGCTCTCAAAACATCCTTGGTCTTCCTTACTCCAGGTGTAACAACAGAAGGAATACCCAACTCATCATCAATGCTCTGTTCTGAGCCACTGGATTCACCATCCACACAAGAGTGACCTGCATTCACATCAAACATGGGCTGATCTACCTTCTCTTTTCCTTTTCGTGATACCTGCGTACCACTCTCTGCATTGCTTTGAGGGGATTCTCCTGATCTCAATCTGCCTGTCCATGGCGAAGTATGTGAACCACTGGTAGAGGACACTCCAGGTCCACTGATATTTTGTGATTGCTGCTGTGCATTCTATGCAGCATTACCATTTTGTGCATCTACATCAATCATCACATTTACTGGTTTATACCAGCTACTCATCTCATCAAAAACAACATCTCTGCTCACTGTGAACTTACGTGTAGAAGGGTTATAGCATCTATACCCTTTCTGCTACAGAGAATAACCAATAAAGACGCACTTCTCAGCTTTTGGATCCAACTTGGACCTCAACTCATCTGGCACATGGACATAGGCAATGCAACCAAAAATCTTCAAATGAGAAATATCTGGTTTCCTACCAGTATACATCTCCTCTGGCGTCATGCCATGTATTGCTGCAGTGGGAGTCCTGTTCATTATATAGACTGCTGTAGCAACTGCTTCAACCCAATAATAATCTGGTAGATCTTTTTCATTTAGCATAGCCCGAGATACCTCTCCAATATGCCTGTTTTTTCTTTCTGCAATTCCATTTTGCTGTGGGGTATGACTGCATGAATATTGCTGCTTTATACCATGCTCCTGCAAGAACCTTGCAAACTCATTTGAGAGGTACTCTCCCCCTCCATTTGACCTTAGGCATTTTATTTGCAGGCCTGTTTCTTTTTCAACCATAGCTTTGAAAGCTTTGAAGTGCCCAAACACTTCACTTTTCTTTTTCATAAAATACACCCACAGTTTTCTGCTGAAGTCATCAATAAATGTGACAAAATAGTGACAGCCTCCAATAGATGTAGCTTTTGTAGTCCACACATAGAGTGGATTAATTCCAATGGCTTTTTACTCTCTTGAACATGCCTAGGAAAAGGTTTCCTTGCCTGTTTCCCAAATTGACAGGCTTCACAAACCTTGTGCATTTCTGCAACCTTGAATTTAGGCAATCCTACAACAATATTTTGGGCTTGCATTGATTTAAGTCGCTGTATATTAACATGACCAATGTGTTTGTGCCAAATCAATATCTGCAACTACACCGGTCCCATGTGCAAACATTGCTGCACTCAATTCAGGCATGTCCGCATCCAACATAAACATCCTGCCCTTCTTCTTTCCTTTTGCTATCAAGTGACCATTATATTTCATATCCTCAACAAAGCATCCATGAGGATTAAATCTGACCTGCAAGCCCTGCTCAACCATCTGACCAACAGAAACCAGGTTCTTGGTGATGTTCGGAACATGAAATACATCAGACAAGTATTTCTTTTTCCCATCCTGCATAGACAAAGGAATTTTGCCAATCTGCACAATAGGATGTGCAGTATCGTCACCAGTCTCCACAAATCCTGGTTTTTCCATTTTTCTTGCATCCTGCATCCATTCAGCGTGACCTGTCATGTGGTTTGACGCACCTGAATCAACATACCACACATCATTGCTTTCTTCTGCACTTGTTACAGAATTTGTCATATGCTGCACCATAAACAAATGCTCATTCATGTCATCACCCTGTCTACTAGAGGATGCATAATTGCCTTGCTGCAATTTTCCATTCATAATGTCAATCTCCTTTTTGTAGCAGTCTTTAGCCATATGACCCATTTTGCCACAATAGTAGCATTCAACATTGCTGTTTGCATTTTGGCCTCTCTGCCATCCACCACGGCCTCTTTGGCTCCCCCTGCCTCTAGAGTTACCACATCCCCCTGCATAGGACTGGTTTTCTTGCGTTTGCTGCATATTCTGATTTCTACCACGACCTGCAGATCGGCCTCCTCTACCTCTGCCTCTACCTCTGCCAGCATTTGAGTAGAAGACAGTTTCTTTTGAAGTTCCTGCTGAAGAAGATGCACCACCATTTCTCTGCTCTTCGAAAATTAGAAGAGCAATCAACTCCTCAAAATCAGGAAATTTTTCACGGACGGCAATGGATGTCCGAAACTGTGCATAATCCTTTCCTAGACCATTCAAGGTCACAGAGACCAAATCGTCATCATCCACTGGTGACCCAATGGAAGCAAGTGCATCTGCAATTTTCTTCACTTTCATGTGGTAGTCATTTATGCTCAAATTTTCTCTCTGCACATTGTGCAACTCCTGTTTGAGTTGCATTTTCCTGGCTTGCGTATTTGTGCTATACATTTTTGCCAAAGTATCCCATGCCTCCTTTGGCGTATTTGCATCTTGAATATGCACAATCATGGAGTCCGAAATACTGATAGACAGCCAGTACATAACTTTCCTGGCTCTCTCATGCCATCCTTTAAATGCCTGCATTTCCTGTTGACTGGGAACATTAGGAAGAACAGGTTCTTCTTCATTTCCTGTAATGAACTCCCAATAGCCTTTTCCCATCAAGAAATTCGTCATTCTAAACTTCCATGCCTTGAAGTTGTTCTTGTCAAGATTTTCAGTGACAATTTGTGAAAGAGAATCAGATGCCATTACAGAGCACTGCAAAATATTCTGTCACTGCAAAAAACACAGCTTTTGCCTCACACGGGCAGATCTGCAAAACTGACGAAAGTGGTATTTCACGACACAGTCACTTCCTAGTGACGATTTTGCATCAACTTCGCCCTATCCCGCAGCATATAATGCCCTCTCGCCACACCGCGAAGGGCGTCTCAATCTGAGACAGTGCACTCTTGCACTTCCGGCTGTGCTACCTGCAGAGATTTGCTCCCAAACTCGAAAAAGGAAAGCAACACTGGTCCTCTTACCAGGACACTGCGAACTTGGTTTGCTTTCTTGAGCTCCTTACCACGAACAAGGCTCTGATACCATGTGAAGATTGTGGGAGAGAGGGAAGGAGTCTCACTTGCGGCTTTCTCACATGCACAATGGGGGAATACACACAAAGGTGGAGGCTGAAAACACTTTTCCTCTTCTTAGTTGTGAAAGCCAAAAGAACTCTTGTACAAAAAAAATAGAAGAACCCTATATGTGGGTCTCAAATCAAACTCAACTAACTAAGGTGGCATACTAACTGAGCCACAAACTAGAGTAGATAAGGATAGCTGTCATCCAGCTATTATTCATGGGCGGTGTACCAACCGCATCTCCAGCTAACAAGTCGGTGACATAAATACACAACAGTCACCTTGGCATATCGTGAGTGGAGCTTGATATCTCAACAATCCAATGGTGACAAAATATTGGCCTATCTTGTTTGACCATTGTTTGACCACATGAGCGCCTATTTTAAGCCATACAAGGCTTTGTGCAACCTACAAACAAAATGGGGATGTGCATCATGTTGGTAACCTTTTGGATGCATTATATGAACCTCTTCTTGCAAATTACCATGCAAGAAGGCATTCTTTACATCCATTTGATGCAAAGACTATCCTTTTGCAGTAGCCATAGCAATTACTACTCTCATAGTTGCCATCCTTGCAACTGGAATGAAGGTTTTATCATATTCAATGCCATATATCTATGCATATCCTTTGGCAACTAACCTTGCCTTATACCTGCTCAACCCCTCGGCATTGTGCTTCAGCTTCAACACCGACTTGTAGCCAATTGCCTTCTTATCATGAGGCAAAGGCATCAATTCCCAAATGTGGTTTGCATCCAAGGATGCCATCTCCTCATCCATGATTGCCTCCCAAATTCTCTTTCCAATTGCATCCTTAAAGCAAGCTACGGACTCTGATTCTTCTAAGATTTTGACCATATATGCATACTGATGGGCTGAAAAACCATCATATCTCAGCCTATCAATAGAATACTTCACACGCGTGGACTTGCATGTAGCTACATCACCTCCAAGTGTCTTAACCACATTTTTGCTTTTTCTTGTAGCTAGAGTAACAACTAAGGAATCCAAAGTTCCTCATCAAGGCTCATTTCTGAGCAACTGGACTCTCCATTAACATGAGAGTGACACAATGTGAGACATCAAAGGAGGTGCAAGGTCCACCTTCTCCTTTCCTTTATGTGATACTTGTGCACCACTATCTCAGCTACCATGAGAAGAGCCATTAGATCGCACTCTCCCTGTCCATGCATTGGATCCATTGTTTGAGGACTCACGAAGACCACTCAAACTTTGTGATTGCTAGTCTACGTTTACATCAGCAATGCCATTTCTCATGCTTGCATCTTCGGTTACTTTTGTTGGACCATACCAACAATGCATTTCAATAAAAACTACATCTCTACTCACTTGCATCCTGCGAGTGGAAGGGTTATAACAACAGTACCATTTTTGCTTCAGAGAATAGCAAATGAAGATGCATTTTTTTGCCTTTGGATCCGTTCTCCTCTCATCAGGAACATGAACATAAGCTATGCAACAAAATACTCTCAAGTGTGAAATATTTGATTTTCTACCTGTATACTTTTCCTCAGGTGTCATTCCATGGACAATTGCATTGGGGGTTCTATTCATAATATACACATCAGTTGCTATTGCTTTAGCCCAAAAATAAAAAAGCATATTCTTTTTATTTAGCATAGCCCTTGTGACTTCTACAATATGCATGTTCTTTCTTTCTGCAACCCCATTCTACTAAGGGGTAGATTTGCATGAGTACTTTCTCTAAATTCCCTAGTCTTCGAACTAGTCACTAAATTCATTTGAGAAATTCTCTCCCCCTCCATCAGATCTCAACACTTTTATTTGACTGCCCTTTTCTTTCTCAACCATGGCTTGTATCCCATGCCTCCTTCAACATCTCTGCATCCTATATATGCACAATCATGGAGTCTAAGACACTAACAGACAACTAGTACATGACCTTCCTAGCCTTTGAATGCCACTCTTTAAATGTCTTCAGATCTGTAGCAATAGGAGTAGTACACAAAATTGGTTCTTGCTCATCACCATTAATGAATGGCCATACTCCCTTTCCCAAAAGGAAGTTTGCCATCCTGAACTTCAGTGCTTGGAAGTTGACTTTCTGAAGCTTGTCACTAATAATAGTGGGCAAATTCTCAAACATTTTGCGATGTCAAAATCTGTGACTGCACTCTTAAAGAACAGAGTTCTGCCTCACAAAGGTGGACAACAACAATTTTGCAACACCAAAAATTCTACCTCACAAGGGTGGTAAAACTACAGTTGTTGGATGATCTCCATAATCAAATATTGCAACCAACAAAATCTCCACCTGCACCACTGTTACATGATAAATTTGATCTATTTAAATACTTTGAGAAGCCTACTTTTATGCCATCTGGTTTTATGTAGCTCACTTGCTCAAAATAACCACCTAAAAGTAGTCATTTTGAAATTCTAAAGCCAATGTTTGGCAAAGTTTAGAATGGTGGCCTCTCACAATCTCTGTGATGGCCAAGAAATGCAAAGCATGGAAAAAATTAACAAATTTTCATTTGTCCTTCAAGTACTCATTTGCTAAGATACAAGTTGATAGAGCCAAGTTAGGTGACCACACATTACAAGAAGTTTGATTGGGCCTTCTATCATCAAGGTCTAAGTCCTTGCAAAAGTTGGCCCATATCAAAGAGCAACCTAATAATGCAAATGTCTAATTCACAATGTTGATATTCATCTCTATCCCATTCACAAATATAGATACTTGTGCTCTCTTGCAACATGAGAGGAAGTTTCAAGGTCATTTCTCTTTCAAAGAGAAATATTTACAGATGCACATGCCACAAGCCACAATCCTTACATAGATTACTTATCATAGAAAGCACCTCCTAAATCACACCCGCATGAATACCAATGCTTTAAAAATCACCATTATTTTGGATGAATGTCCTCAAACCTTGATTAGACCACATAAAGATTATTATGCTCATGTAGATAACTAAAAATACTCATAGAGACAAGGCGCCTCCCAAATCGCATTCGCATGAATACCAATTCTTTTAGAAATCACCATGTATCATGGATGAATGTCCTCAAGCACTAATTAGACCACATAAAGATTATTATGATCATGGCAGAGACATTGGCACAAAATTAGACCAATGCATTTGTTCTTAAACATATAAAATACCTACCAAGTAGAGGACTATCTATACTTTGTGAATTGCATGTGGAACTGGCCTCTTGAGGTGCTACTACTTTTTTAGATTTGAAGGTTTGCTTTGACATTCACTCTCCCCTATTGACTCTTATGAATCAATTGCCTCCTCTTCAAAATTGGATATTATCAATGGTTGTTTCTTCTTTGATGGCCCCTTCTTACTCACCTTGCCTTTTGGCTACACTAGCTTTTGCCACTGCTTCTCTTTGTCTACTTTGCTCTAGCCACTCTATGGCCTTGATTCCCTATGATGATATATTTGATAACTATTATAAGAAAATCTCATGTACTACAATAAGAAAATCAATATCAATTTACCTATGTTTCCATAGGTCCTCCTTTAGGATGTAGGTGCTCTTCTTGTAATCATGAGTTCATGTAACTCTATCACTTTCATCTCATTTAGCCATCCCAATATGATAAATTCCATTTTTGATAGCATTGCATGCTACTCACTTAGATTCCAAATGATGCAACAATGGGTCAATATGCTCTATAATTGTTATCCACCACACGTTTTAGGATTTACGATGGAACAAGAGAATATCAAGTAATTAAAAGTACTAAATGTAGATTAGTTTAAGGTAAGGAACTTGGTAAAGTACTTGTATAAAGCACGTTTCAAGTGATCTTGACGTTCGAGATAGAATCAGCTCCAAATGATGGCTTGGTAAATACATGTTGTGGCAACAAATACCTTATCATAGTGCTTTTTCTTGGCTCCTTCAAGTAAGTAAAAATGATATCCTCCATCCTCCACTTCATCCATGTGTGCTTTCTTAACATATGTGGACTCTATCTCCATATCATATATCATCCTTGTCACTGTGTCATTGAACAAATTTTGAAACTTACCCCATTTCTGATACATACCCTAAATAGAATGTAAGTGTGACAAATACCTTTTAGTATCATTGCATATCCAACCTTTGTGCAAGACTTTGGGTGATCTTTGATTTCCTACTACGTGCACAAATAAATAGCTAGAAGCAAACTATGAAATTCACATTTTTCCAAAATTTATTTGCTTTGTGAGGTGGAAACTTACTTTCTTGAAGGTCAGCTAATGTATCATAACTTATCTATAGTTGTTTTCTAGTCTTTAACATCCTATTCCTTAGACTGGAAAATGAAATCATGAACCCCTATCCATTCATTGAATTTGCAATCACTACCATCATGTATCTACATTTTGTGAATACCTTCTCCATGAATTATCTTATTCTTCTTTATGCTCACCCTCATCAAGCACTTATGTGCCTCTTCAACAATCCTTTTGTTGAAAGTATTTCTGAATTCATATTGTTAATGAAGAACATGTGAATATGTTGATTGTAGTATATTTGAAAATCAAGAAATAATATGCCTCTGCCATAAATCATACTTGGAAGGTGAACTGTCAAAGGATGGTCATTGGCACATTGTACCATCTCATTGCCCTTACATGCTCTTATTGTCTTTACCCACCTCTTCTCTCTAGTGAGCTTGTTCATCAATACATTGGGGTCCAAAAACCAAAATTCTTCATCAAAACACTTTGTGTGCAATAGTTTGAGGGATATGCACCTACATCACCCTACAATATGAAAATCCACATAGGTTTAGCTTGATATGCAAAGAATTCTTACTTCATACCTAAGCTCATGCACTTACTGAATCAGGTAATTGAGCTATTTAGGGTCGTGAAGTGCATTAAGAGCTCTACTTCCTCTCCCTTATTGATTGTAATTACTTGGCAATGAACTAGCAGGTACTTTTCTAGGAACCTATCTTGTTCTACTTAATACAACACATGTGGCTACCAGCCCATACAATCAATTTTTTGTGGTAAAGGTGATTCCACTTACTTGTTTTAGTAGCTTACAAAATAAATCACATGTATACCATGTCGGGCCCTACAAAACTAAATGAAGAAAATGCTGTGCTGAATTTATGGGACTAATTAAAGAAAATGTACAACCAAATGAACAACATAACATTCATTTACCTTAACATCGAATTCATGGGACTAATGTGTCCAATACCCTAGAGCCCGTTTTTTATCTCGAGGGTCAAAGTCCACTGACTTTCACCCTAAATAACTTTTTGACATAATTTTCTCAGCCTACATTAGAATGTAAACCACATGCAGAACCTATCATCAAGATCCTCTAGGTCATCATCAACAATATGTTACTGGGTTCACTCAAGCCAACAGAGGGGTACATGCAGCAACCTCACATCAGCATCCACAAAGTGCCTCAAAACAACCAGTCTTAGAGAACATTCGTTTTAAATTGTCTTTTGAATTCCTCTAGCAAATTCACCTCTATTACTACTTATGATGCTTGTTGTGCAATCTTTGAAATTTTTTTAGCACTTTGGGCGGGTAAGGGGGCCACCTACTATGGCTATCAAGTTCACATTTGGAGCCGAGCCACTAAGCTATGTGGACATATGGGATTCCATTGTTTGTGATTCTTCATGTTTGCTTGATTGGTGGTATACCCACATTCCCCTTCTTGGAATGTATCTTCGGTGGCATTTTTACTTACCTATTGAAGCTCAACATTGATATCTATGCCAATAATGCACGCTAAGTGAGACGACAGTGTGGGTGGGCAAATAATAAAAAATAAGCTCTTTCACAAAAGAAAGGGGAAAGTGAGATGACAACGATAAAGAGGGCACACATGCAAGAGTGAGAGCATGGGGGGGGATCATGAGGGTGAAAGAGGGATGATAGTGAGGGTGCTAGAGGAAGGGGAGTGAAGGCAAGGAATGAAGAGCAAATGTAAGTTTAGAAAACTTCCCCAACAAGCAATTGAAATGGCTACGATCCAACTACCTTGCATGCAAGAAAATGCACTACAACTGTCACTTCCACTATTACTTCCATGTGTGATTGACACACATGGAGTATTGTCTTCTATAGATGTGCGTAGCTTATGCAACACATGTACTTGACAATGCCACATCTACTAGTCGGTGACTAGTAAGCATCCCTTGGCACACCTCTATCCACATGCTCACTTCCACTATTACTCCCATGTGTGATTGATATAGATGGAATATTCTCTTCAATAGATGTGCCTGACATGTGCAACACATGTACTTGACAATTCCACATCTACTAGTCGATGACGAGTAAGCATCCCTTAGCACACCTTTATCCACATGCTTATGCCACATGTGCTTGCCAGTGATTGACAAGATTGCATACATGTGAGCTTGTCGATGAAAGGCAACATCACATAATGCACCGAGTCCAAGTGGGCCATGCCATGTTTGCTTGTCGATTACTATCAACATGGCACAACTTAAATCCACATGGGCTGATTTACATTCGCATGCCAATGACTGGCAACATGATGTGACACTAAATATCATGTGTCACTCCCTCTGCCTAGATGGCCCATGCCACGTTTGTTTGTGGTCATTGATAGTAGGATGCAATGCACTATGTGTGCTTGTGGCTGATGCCGCATCTCCTTACTAATGATTAACAACATGATGTGGCACCTTGTATCTACTCATGACCATGCCACGTCTACTTGCAGGTGATCAACAACATAACATGGGATGGCATTCATAATGACATTGTTGTTCCAGTTATCAATGGAAAAGGAATTGAGCATGGAGTTCTATTCAAGCTAATTCTACCCCTTGGGTACCATCATCACGATTGTAGGAGGGGAAAAATGTGTGATTCTAGTTCCCCAATAAGATGTGGAAGTAATTGGTATGTATATCTTGGAGGGGTCTTTTTTTTGTGTTGTACGAGGTCACCTTGAATTCAACATGTGAGACCCCCATGGTTGATGTAGTCCATTCAGCTCAAGAAAACACATTCTAGAGTAGCTCTATGAATATTACCATTGTTGTATTACTTACCTCCACAAATGGAAATAGTTTGACCAAGCTTGTGTTTTGTATAATAGAAGTTTGCCTGGAGCTTACAAAGACATATAATGGAGACGTTTTGTTTTAGTTTCCTTACATAAAGGATTTTGATTTGGCTATGGCTAGGATGGAGCACAAGTGGGGTGGGCATTAGTGGACAAAGCTAGCCATGTCAAATGTGGACTTCGATGGTGCCTAAAAAAGAAGCCATTATATTGGTGTGTCAGAGCACCATAACTCAAATTGTACATGGAACATTAAGAAAATGGTTGTCAATGAATTTTTTTAAAAAGGAAGACGACCTACAATGTGGGTTTTCCAACTATGACTAATGGCAACATGTTTTGCCACTAATGCAAGAATCCTATTGTATGTAGGGGATCTTATAGTTGCTATATTATTATTTCATGCCCAATGATGAAGCCCTCACTCGCATGATGATACACATGGCAAACATTTGCATGCTCTACAAGCAAGATAATCAAAGAAGCTATTCAAGTAGGATCATCAAAGAAGTTTGTTGACAAGAAAATGGAGATAGTCAATACAGTGGTTTGAGTTGATAAGAATGTTAATCTAATAAGGATGTAGATGTGTATTTCAAAGAAACTGGTAGTGTCATCACTACTACTAGAGGGAGGCAATGAGGTACTTGGGGAGAAAGACCTTAATGATGTGTTGGATGAGTTTAGACCAATAGTCCCCAACACAAATTAATTATGTATGGAGGAGTGGTTTTTTTACTAGATTGGATCTCTATAACCTCTCTTATGCTATTGATATTGATTCAGGAGGTGGTTTCAAAAGCATGTAAAGGCCCAACATAGGTTTTTTTTTTTGTTATTATGTTTTGTTGAGGTTGAAAAGGGATTGTGCCTATGGAATACTAATAAGGTGCAAACTTCATGAATAGGATGAGGCATTCAAGTAGTGATGATTTTTATTGAGCCTCGATACTATTCAACCACACCGAGCACACCTCATGATGGATGACACTAGGATACCATGTTTAAGATCCAAGGAAATAGAAAAATAACATACATGGAATTATGATAACATGACTATTGCAAACTTTGAAATTACTCGATTCATGGTTGTTGTTGTGTTGTAGCTTGTAGGAACTTCTAATGATAGCTACCTAGGGATTAGAAAGGAGGACTAGATTGTAAAGTTTATAATGAAGGACATGAGATGAAAGATTGAGAAAGGTCATGCTTGTTCCACTAGGCATAAAGCATCACCCTTCCTACCACAAGGAATATGGTGAAAGATTCCTACAATGTGCATAAGAGCATGCGCAATCAATGGTAGAATGCAATAAGAAGAGACACAATGAATGCATAGGTCAATCTCATCTACCAATGGTGGCATAGGTGCAATGTTATTGATCATGACATACCCATGATGGATTCATGGTTCAGCTGGTGGGAAATCTGTATTTTATTTAGGGCATAATGACATGTAAGACCACTGCACCTATGTGTTATGTAATATGCAAGGTTAATGGAAAACATGATCCTAGAACAAACACCACTTATTTGAGTGATTATCATAGGTGTTGAGACGATTGAATGGTGAATGAACATTGGGGATGGGCAAAGAGCGAGTTTTTCAAGCACTTTTTTTTTGGCAACCAATGAGTTTCTAGTCCACTTCATAAACTTATCCTCTCTCTCTCTCTCTCTCTCTCTCTCTCTCTCTCTCTCTCTCTTCCCATGATGCATAATTCACACACATACACACACACACACACACACACTCTCTCTCTCTCTCTGTCTCTTCTCTTGTCATTCTTTGTAGGAACTTGTAATAATCTCTCTCTCTCTCTCTCTCTCTCTCTCTCTCCCCCCCCCCCTAGCAAGCAATGCATACACATACATGATACTTGTTCTCATGAGAATTTTACTTTTGGAAATCCTCTCACAACAAAATTTATATTCCTTTGTCCAATCTTGCAATACATTTTCTATTCTTCCCTAGGTGTCACATGGAAGGGGTTTAACGCTACAAAATCTTGTATAGTCCCAAAATGTGCTGCTAATGCTCTCATATAAGGCAATAGCTCTAAAAGGAGGATAGTATTAGTTGGGTTCCCACTATAACTGGAGGGACAATGAATGTGTTTGGGGGATTATCCACCATCTTCACCATAGTGTCATCCCCACAAATGTTGCACAAGGGTCAAAGTGTTTTCATGTGATGTCGATTAAGCACTTCTTGTAAATTTGGTTGTTTCTTATTAAGCACTCCCCTCCTCTTCAGCCTTTATAATGCATTGGTTTTGGAAATATTCAAAGACAAACAACAATTATTGTTTGTTTTCTTTGAGGCATTTTGAACTCAGGTGAATCAACTACTGATGCATGTTCTCACATTTCATTGAGGTCCAAATTGTGAAATCGAATTTCATCCCAATCTCCAGTAGAAACTTGGCCAAGCTAGGCCTCAGCACCACCCATTGAGCCCTTGCATCGAAGGCATGTTTTGCCCTAGGCTCTACACTCTTGTACATTCAGTGTAGTAGCACCCCATTCAAATAAAAAATGACTAGCTTCCTTGAAGCTGGGGGGGTAGCTATTAAAAGACAAAAGTTAAATGAGTATGGTGAACAATTTTACCACACATAAAAAAGGATACTTCTTGCATTGAAAGAAGAACATTTACTTCTAAATAATGGAGACTCCATTACATATTTCACATCTAAGGAATAGTGCCTCTTTTGTAGTTCTAACAAGGCACACTACCTTGCACCCCTCTTGTATTGTGGGCACACTGAGATCCTCAACCCCTGTAGTATAGTCAAGGATTATGTTGCCTTCTTTTGTGAAAGCATGCAATAGCCCCTTCCAAAATACATTGCCCCATTCTATGCCACTTGCATGAAGACCAAAAATGATTATTTTCACAAACCTTTGGTTCTTATTTAAAATCATGCATTGGGAAAAAATGGTACATAGTTTGGTTTGAAATCACAATCCATGTTTTTTCCAATGTGAATTTGTCAAACCCAATTTGAGGACAATTGACATGTGTACAAACACGATTGTGCAAAGCAATAAAAAAATACCTTGTGTGAGACTCGCGTCCCCATAGTGCACCCGATGTGCCTTGTTGATATCATCCTCTATAAAGTGCTCCATGTAGATGGAAAATTACAGCCCATATATGCAAGCATACACAAGCACATGCATCATGTGTATTCACACAAATCTTAGGCATGAAACATATCAAAACTCTTCTACATCACATTGTACATACCTCTATTTCAAACGAGTGTCATGAAATGAGCACACACCTCTCTACCCTTCTCCACACATATTGGAGACTTGCAATGCATGGCCTGGGAGCAAACCATTTTCCACCTTTTTGTTTCACTTCTTTCCCACACAAGAGTATCATCCCCAGATCCCTTAAGAAGTTCTACCACTTGTGTCATTGTTTCCACAAAAACAAAAACACCTGCATCTGCTAGCAATTTGCTCGCAACATAGAATACATGCATTGCTTCATCAATGCCCATAATATTCCACCTTTTCACATATTCCTCCATCCCATATGCTGGCAAATTACTAAGTATGGAAACCACCATCAAATTGCATGCACAATCTATCATTTCTCCTACAACTTGCATGTGCTTCCCATTGTTTACCTCCTCAACAGACCACATCAACTCATCATATTGAGCATATCTCTCATTGCACCTTAATGCTAAACCAATTCTGAATGAGTGACATTTGATGACTCACCAAAGTGGTGGGATGTGATTTGTGCAGCTCTCAACATGCATAGGTGCGGGTTCTTCTTCATGCAATTGCACATGTGTAGACAACACACTACCACATTATAGAAAAAAACTTAGAATATTAAACAGATTTTTTGGCTGGCTCATGTATCCACCATGTTTCCCTTAGGTGAGCACCTCTGCATGGGTGGCGATTGCCTGCAATGTCCTCCGCACGTTGCTAACTGACTCTGTCTTTATCTGATATATCCTCTAGTCAAAGTCAAACATCCACATATTTGCTTTGTTCCTCTCAAACAAATTTTGCATTATGTAGAAAACCACGACACTTGCATGCACTCCTAGGCATTGTAGCTTGCGATGTGTTTGGTGCAAGGAGTGGATGATCATTTACTGCATCTTCTGTTATGTTTGGCAAAGGGGGCGATTGATGATGTGCTACTTCTTCTGATGTGTTTGGTGCGCAGGATAAATGAACATTTTTGTTTGCTTCTTCTGATGAGATTGCCATAAGGGGTGGATGAGCATGTGCCACTTCTTATAATGCATTTGATGTTGAGCAACTAGAGGAGCACGTCCATTTGTACTTTGCTATGCAAACACCTCTACGAAAGTGTGATAAGGAGAAATCATATTTGTTTTCATGGACATCATTTGCAAAAAAGAGAACTCCAAATAGCACACTGGTGCCATAGTTTACCTATTTCAAAGTGGCCCTCACCATGTTCCTTAATGTCGGGCATTGGCAGAGTGGAAATCTGTGCATGCAGTTCTGACATGGTCCTCTGAGAGCATGGTTTGGTTGCAGTAGATGACATTACAATGTGAATTATGCAGCTTCCAAATTTGTTGGTAGTCTTACCAATGCAACTTTGAAGTTTACAAGAATATATGTTCTCTTCCTAGATTGGCATACAAAAGGTTTAATGCTTGTTGGGTTTATAGTGTTTCCCTCCTTTGACTTCTCAGGCCTATTACTACACCTCTTCCCTTGCCTGCTCTTCCACTTGCTTGTGCTCGGGGGGTCCACCTTACATAAGCCAGCTATACAACGTGCGTTCGAAAGGTATTTAAAAAACCCCTCTGTAACCACATTTTATCTATTTATATACCCCTACTATGAATTTTTGGATCAATAATTATATCCCTTCAATAAATTCAAAATTTAAGAAGCCTATATTTTTTGCCCTCCTCTTGTACATTTCAGTGTAAGTTGAAACAAACGCTACTTCTGAGAAATTGTATTGTATAATTGAATAAAACCATTTAAATTGTATGTCGCTGAGATGCATGCTTTACATCCATACTAGTACCTAATAGAACGTATTTTCAACTTTTGATCTTTTCAATTCTCAAATTCTCATGTATTTACTTGACCTTATCCAATTTTGTTTCCCTTGCATGCTCCCAAACTGTCACCACCTACTAGAGATTTGCATGAAGTAACTTGAATTGAACAATTAATAAAATGGCACAAACTTATAAGAAGATGGCTTAAACTTTAACCTTGTGTTAATCTATTGTATAATTGAATAAAACCATTTTAATTGTATGTCGCCTAGATGCATGCTTTACATCCATACTAGTACCTAATAGAACGTATTTTCAACTTTTGATCTTTTCAATTCTCAAATTCTCATGTATTTACTCCACCTTATCCAATTTTGTTTCTCTTGCATGCTCCGAAATTGTCACTACCTACTAGAGATTTGCATGAAGTTACTTGAATTGAACTATGAATAAAATGGCACAAACTTATAAGAAGATGGCTTAAACTTTAACCTTGTGTTAATCTAATGGGAGTTTTTATATTAAATATGATGCATGTAGTAGCATTATGTTGATGTAGTCCAAGCTATAGCCAAATTTCATCAAAAGTACCAAATGAAAAGGTAGAGTTGAATCCAAAGTACAAGCATATTGATATCTAAAAATAGATACAAGTTACAACCAAGACTTGTCATCAAGAGTTTAATCAAAACCTTAGACTTGGACGTGGCAAAAAATCAGCTAGAGATAGCTAGACTAAAGGTTGTTACACAGACTTCTCCTCCTCATCGATGGATCCTTGAATGACCTCAGCTGGATAACACGGAGGATGTGGAATTTTCTTGTTTATAGTGTAAAGATTATAGCCAAGGGAGGGCCCTAAAACAGGCCACTTGGCTTCCAAATTTGACCCTCCATCCAGTATTGCCCTATTTATTCACCAATAAGAATCAAGAATTTTGCATGATTAATGTTAGATATAGCTAGAAAACGTTTGCACTCAAGTTTATCTAAATTACTTGACTTACAAAAAATATAGAATTATATCTGAAGATAGTTTGTATTCAAGTTTATCTTAAGGTATTTGACTTACAAAAAAATGTAGAATTTTGCCTCAAGAACTAGCCCAACTCCTTATGCGATACATGTGACATATCATTATCTGAAACCAAAATTAGCCAAGGATGATCCTTAGATGATGTAGCTCATTATAAAACATTATGGAAAGTTTTACCTTGCATGAAAAATGCAAAGTAAACTTACCTAGCACTTTTCAAAAAGTCATTAAAAACTTTGTAGTCATTCTCATCTAGCTGGTACTTGTCTGTTCTTACAATATATGTCAAATTTGCTAATGCAATAATTGTTTCAATGTCCACCATGTTTAAGTCTGTCAAATCATAAGTAAACGTTTGTGCTCCTTTTGCCCTTTGATACCATCCAAGCTGAACTTCCAAACCTTGGGGCCTATCTGCTAAATCAAAGCCATGCTTATAATCCACGTACCTCCCTCCGACTTTCTTCCTCATCTTTTGAACTCTTCCTAAGTACCATGTACCATAAGTTGCATCCATCTTCCTCGTGTTTGTAGCTTTGCCATTTCTTTTCATGTGTTGATTTCCTTGTCCTTTTGTGTCATCATGAAAGTATACAGCACAGTCACAACCTATGCCAAATAAATTTCCATTTGATGATTGTGCTTTTGCTTCATGGTTGAAGTAAACACCTTGCTTTACCCTTGTGAGTCTATCTTTTGACAAGGTTGGACATCCATTGAGTTGGCTCACCAATGTTGACTTGAAAATAAACTTTCCGTCCACCTCTACAATGGGGCTAATGTTTTTCTTAGGGGGCATGTTTCTTGTTTCCTTCAAAATGTCATCAATTTCATGTCTAATCTCACTAAGTGAAATAACCTCTTCACTTTCATTGCTATTCTCGTCCATAGATTCTTCTTCACCACATGGCTCCACAAAGTCATCATTCTCATCAGCTTCTCCCATTTCAGCATCTAGCTTACACCATGTAGACCCTGCATCCAGCCAAGGTTGAAACCACCATTTCAAGTCTTCAGCCTTGCTAGGTTTCAAATCCAAAGACTCGCATAGTATGTGAGCTTGTTGTAAGCCCTCCTTCAATGCATCAATCATCTTTTCATCAGAAGAAACACTCTCATAGTCACCTAGATTTTCTTCAATCATCCCTTCTTGTTTATTCAAATGTTTCCATATATGCTCTTGCTTTTTATGAGCCCTAGAGAAAGTTAGACCATTTTGAGCACACTCATGCATGGCAATTTTATTCAAGCTACCAATGCTATGTAGAAGATCTCCAAGATCAAATGCTCTTTCTTGCCCAATCATGCCTCCAACTTTACTAAAATAGATTTCAGCAGCATCAGAACCGGTAAGATGTAGTGGACACTTCAGATTAGGATAAAAATCTCGAAACATCTTTATGAGCAATACAACAAAATGACAAGAAAGTATGCAGTCCGTATAAGCCTCCTTACTGATGAAATTTTTCTTCAAGGTGTAGGTTGGATGGTGATGAATCCATAGTCACCAAATTTTGAAAAAGAAGACTACCTTGGCTGCAAGCACCACACGCTCCTTCAAGATCAAATATGGTGACAAGAAAATATCAATATAATCAGCAACAATCATCAAATAGGCCTCAGTCCCCTTCATACTTCTTTCTTTTTTTTGAAGTTTTCTCAAACATTTCTGTACTTGTCTACTTGCAATCCTTTGAGTTGCTCCCCAATTTTGTCGATCATTCCTTTGAATATCTCCATCTCGTAGCTTGTGCTCCTCAATTGAAAAAGAATTGTAAACAATAGATACATGATTTAGTGTGATCCAAACACATCCAATTGCTAGTTGTCGAGTAGGACTATCAAGTGGGCTTGTAAGTTTCTTTCCACAGTGTACAAAGTCTTGATCATGAAGGCCATACACATTTCCTCCTACAATTTTTGCTCTCATATTCCATCCACACCAATTGATAGCAAAAGGTTGTTCGCTTTTCTCCAAATAGTCTTCAAGCATCAACTTTCGTCTTCTACTATCTCCATCTGAAGCATGTCCAATTATGGGTCCAACTTTATCTTTCAGGTTTGCATTCCACATGGTCTCCAAAAGATTCCATTGGTTCCTTACAAAATCACTATCAAAACGATTGCATGTGCAATGCACAATTAAAGCCAAACATGGAAGAAGATCATGAAGAGGATTAACAATCAAAAGTCTAGCATAATGACCTATGATATGATTTTGAAAAGCATCTATAATATTCGAGTATCCTTGTGAGCCTTCACCAACAACAATGGAGTCATTTGATGAGCATTGATGATATTCTCCTTTCTTTCCACAAAACCCAATAAGAGTGTCATCTTTTGCATTCCATCTACACAACACGATTATAGAGTTTAATAACTTCCTCATCTTTTTGAGAGATTTCCAAACATAGCAATTATAAATATCTTGATGATATAGATAAAAGTAGAATGCATAGAGAGCTAAAATTACCTTATTCGACGCTTAATGGTTGTCTCATCTTCCACTATGATAACTGGAACTATAAAAATGACTCCATATCTTTTTTTTGCATCCATATAGATCTTCCCAACAGCATCGAATATGTATTCGTGCTCACCACAAATAAATTCAATTTCTTTTCTTCCTTGCCTTCTGGTGGTAGACAAAGATGGACCTCCAAGGTTTATACTCAAGAACTCATGTAGTCTTGGACCACCCCATAGCTTAATAACTTCATATATGATTTTTGTAGAGTCACTAAACCTGTGTCCTTGCTTTGACCGTAACATGTTCTGTGCCACTTCTTGAAAAAACTCCCACAAGGCTGATTTTCCACCAAACTTTCCTTGTCTATGAGCTTCAATTATGTTGTTACAAAAGCGTCGAACATCTTTCCTATTTATACATTCAAAACTTGATTCTTTCAAAGTTTTGACTCTGACTGACAGCATTACAATTTTTGATGTTGCCCACCATAGCCTTCTTTTTTCTTCATTCAAACTTTTCCTACACTCAAAAGTGGCATTTTTTAGCTCTTCAATTGTCAGGTAGTCTACCCGCCTTCCTTTGCCTCTTTTCCTGGTTCCTCTCTTCTGAACGGCAAGATTCTCCCTATATAATCTCATACGAAAATCAAAACAACCTGAAATTTTCTTACAGTGTTCACATGAGAAACCTTGAAATGGAACTCCAATGATTGATATACGAAGACAATTTATGTGCCTGAAGCATCCATCTATCTTGTATTCCATATTCCCATCATGTAAAGTGGCCTTTGTATATGGTTCACAAAACCATTCATGCCCCATCTTTTGATCCATCAAAAATGACTTAATATTAATTTCACAACCATTGACATGAACATTAGCTTGCCATAATCCCCAACATAACAAATTTATATTTGATGATGAAGATAAGAATGACTCAGTCAAGGAATCAGAAAGAGATTCTGTCTCACCACATTTTGGTTGCAACACTTTAAACTCCTTTGTTTGTACAAGGAACCTTCCCAACGATGTTTGTCGTGGATCTTTGTCAAAATGCTTCCTAGGTCGGCCAACAACCCTTGATAATACTGGACATGGCTCCATTGATTTCTTGCTGGAAGAAGTGATGTGAGCTTTTCCTTTGATATGTTCTGATAAAATTGTTTGTAGATCTGAACCTCGAGGGCACAAAAACAACCATATCCACATGCCACTCTTACAGCATTTTTATCCTTGTAGTCATTCAAAGTTGCTTCAACTATCTCAAACTTTGCTCCTGCAACATACTCGATAATGAAAAATTTCAGAAGAATATTTTTTTGACCCTATTTATGAAAATTTTAACAAAAGAAAGATTTTTGTCATCTCTACATGCTTCTAGTGGAGATTACCTTCATGAGAATTATTGAAAGTGTGCATTTCCTCAATAGCATCAAGAATTATTGTTGCATTATCAACATCGTCCTGAGCATCCTTCATGCTATCTTTTCGAAGACATGCTTCTTCAGTGATAAATCCTCGATTGGCAGCATATCTTTTTTGATGTTTCTGGCTTTCTAGAATATGGGTTCTTAGAAAATTAGACAAGCAAGTGTAAGCTGATTGCTTGCCTTCAATGGACCCTGATCCATATGGCATTCCACATTCAACACACCAAATTCGAACTTTAGGCTTTCCATTAAGATCCTCTGTGAGGAGCTCAAATTTATCATCTCTAGGTGTCTTACGCTGCCTCAATTTTTTGCGAACTTTTTCACAATGACTATCCCAATCTTCAAGAATAGACGTTGCTAAAAGTTTACTTTTGTGCATGTTTAAACCATGACTACAAGAAACATGCTCACGTCTTTCATCAACATTTACAATATCAACTTCTTTATGAATATTATCTGATGTTCTGCAAACATGTTTTGATGGTGTGATCTCATCGACAATCGTACTTAGAGACCTCTTTATACCAACACACCTATCCTCTTCAACATTCCAACGTTCTTCTTGTATTGTATTTAGTATGCAACCTTCATCATCATTGTCATCTTTGATAACAAAGTGAAAAGGAACATTAATGATTCCATCTTGCATAATCTCCTTACGGATCATGCTATAGGTAGAGTCACCAAGCACTCTAACATATCCCAAAAGCTTCTTCTCAGATGATCCATAGTCAAACACCTTTATGTGAGTCTTTGAAGCCATGATATGATCAATAGTATACCTAATCAAAATAAGAGAAAAATATAAATAAACTCATAACTTTTAAATTCTAAATGGTATGCCATAGTCTAAATCACTAATGATATTTATTGAAGATCAATATTCTAGCTTAAGAGGAGAGAAAAATAAAGTATTTCACAAATGCTATATCAAAACAAAAAAGTTGAAATGTTTTTTATATACATAAATAGATCATGTACTAGAAAGAAAACCATCAATCTTTGGAATATTATTTAGAAACTGTAGTGCTACAAAAGGTTACAATGCATCATGTCGTAATGCACTTTCACATGTGACTTTGAATATAACTTCAAATGTATGAGTAACATCTGTTGCAGTAGGTCTAGCTTTAGGAATAGGATTTCTCATTTCCTCTATTCTCTTCCACCAACGCTTTAAGTGATCTAACTTAGTTGTATCTTGGATGTGAACAAAGTACTTGTAAGCTAGCCGATACAACTTTTCCAATGAAAAGGCTGCAGCATAAATATCAGTTTCCTTGGAAAACTTTGCATATGGAAAAGTATACAACTCAGGAGCCAACCACTTTCTTCGCATGCATCGCTCTTTGAATTGAGGGTCACATCGATCCTTGCCATCATTGACATATTTATCACTCTTGCTTAATCCCCAATCGATAATTCCTATGAAGACCTTATCAGACTCACTATCAAAGTGAAGCATAATGTTCGAAGGATGCAAGTCATTATGCAAAAGGTCTTTTCCATGCATGTATTTTAACGTCCCCATCAAAGTACCAGCTAGATTTATGGCATGAGTACGGACACGAGATAAATGGTCTAGCTCCTCTCCCACATAGACTGAGTTCATAGCATTTAACCTTGACCATTTGTCCAATGTCTCCCCATTCCAATACTGGTATACCAATCTTGGAGGATTTATCACACGAGCAATCGTGCGAACAAGTCCTTTATGAGGTAATTGGGCTTGCATTGTTTCCATATTTGCCATTAACTCTCGCATGGACCTTCTCTCTTCCCTTTCACTTGGCTTTTGAGATACCTTAAGTTTCTTAATGGCAAAGGTCTCTTTTGGATCAAAGTAGTCTACACCAATGATGTTACCTTTCACCACTCTTCCATATGAGCCTTCACCCAGCACATAATCTTTCTCTTGTACATGAATCTGTTGCTTCTCAAGAAAAAACAAAGATGGCATTTTCAATCCTGTGGGATTGACACATTCTTTTGAAGAACTGGCATTGAATGCTTCCCTCTTTGAACTCATAACTGCCTTCCACTTTAAGGAAAACCAATCAATCAACTCTTCTTTATTATTTGTATCTCTGAGATTGAATGTGCTTGTCCGCTTTTCATAAACACTTTTAACTCTCCCTAGTTCTATGCGAATACTCACACAAAAATTATCTTGAAATTCATATTGCATATTCCATTGTGGATCTTCATTCTTCATCATGGTAATGACATCAGAGGAAAGATCCACACAAAGCTTATCCATCCCTCTTTCCCCTAAGTCAAAATACTTTTCCAAATCTTCCTACGTTTTTGATAACAAGCTCATGCAAAGACACTTTGAGAATATTTTTCGCATTCCTTCCTTGAATCTATATTCATATAACACGCGTTTTTTATGACTCTTCATCTTGTCCATGTTACCTTCTGCGCATAAAACAAAATTAGTTGCTTTTGTAAGATTATCCTCTCTCTCTCTCTCTCTCTCTCTCTCTCTCTCTCTCTCTCTCTCCCTCTCTCTCTCTCTATCCCTTCCTCTCTCTTTCACACACAACTAAACGGTTTGATTCTTGTGAGCATGTAGATGCATTTCCAATTATTGACTTGATTTTATAAGCATTCTTCCAAGGGAACTGCAGACCGTGTCAAGAGACCGGAGTACTCCCAAGGTTACATTGCTTACATACTTTACATTGCACGACTTGATTCTCTAAGCATTCTGCCAGGGGAATTGCAGACCGTGTCAAGAGACCGGAGTGCTCCCGAGACTAGATTGCTTACATACTATATATTGCATGACTTGATTCTATAAGCATTCTACTAGGGGAATTGCAGACCGTGTCAAGAGACCAGGGAGTGCTCCCGAGGCTAGATTGCTACATACTATACATTGCACGACTTGATTCTGTAAGCATTTTGCCAGGGGAATTGCAGACCGTGTCAAGAGACCGGAGTGCTCCCGAGGCTAGATTGCTTACATACTATACATTGTAGAACTTGATTCTGTAAGCATTCTACCAGGGGAATTGCAGACCGTGTCAAGAGACCGGAGTGCTCCCGAGGCTAGAGCTTACATACTATACATTGCACGACTTGATTCTGTAAACATTCATCCAGGGGAATTGCAGACCGTGTCAAGAGACCAGAGTGCTCCCGAGGCTAGATTGCTTACATACTATATATTGCATGACTTGATTCTATAAGCATTCTACTAGGGGAATTGCAGATTGTGTCAAGAGTGCTCCCGAGGCTAGATTGCTACATACTATACATTGCACGACTTGATTCAGTAAGCATTTTGCCAGGGGAATTGCAGACTGTGTCAAGAGACCGGAGTGCTCCCGAGGCTAGATTGCTTACATACTATACATTGCACAACTTGATTCTGTAAGCATTCTGCCAGGGGAATTGCAGACCGTGTCAAGAGACCAGAGTGCTCCCGAGGCTAGATTGCTTACATACTATACATTGCAGAACTTGATTCTCTAAGCATTCTGCCAGGGGAATTGCAGACCGTGTCAAGAGACCGGAGTGCTCCCGAGGCTAGATTGCTTACATACTATACATTGCACGACTTGATTCTGTAAACATTCATCCAGGGTAATTGCAGACCGTGTCAAGAGACCAGAGTGCTCCCGAGGCTAGATTGCTTACACACTATACATTGCACGACTTGATTCTATAAGCATTCTGCTAGGGGAATTGCAGACCGTGTCAAGAGGCCGGAGTGCTCCCGAGGCTAGATTGCTTACATACTATACATTGCATGACTTGATTGCTTAATACATACTAAGACTATAGAAATATTAAAGCATAAAGCATAAATGGCATAGAAGCATAGGCATATATAAACATGAAATTATTTGTTGCATGCTATATGCTCCAACAATCATCCTCATCTTCCAAAAGATGAGGTGGTAGCTTAAGTCATCATTGCATTTGAAAAGAGGGACGGGCTTGGAGGAGGCCCTCCAAGCTTCTGGAGGACCTTCCTACTCTCTTGCATATCAAATTCATAGAAGCTCCAAAGTTAAAAATTTGTCTCATCATGTCACTTTCAAGAAAATATTCCAAGCAAGTGTTTCAAGCATGTGTGGACGTTAAGTAGACCTATTTGTTTTCCCCTTTTAGCTACCTTATCGGTTTCATTTCCATACATCTAAGTTTAGCGATGGAGCAAGGGAGGTGCAGGTGGTGGCGATGGTGGTAGTATTACTCTTGGGAAGCAAGATACAATGGGAACTAGCAGCAGCAGCAACAACAACAACAAAAGCAATAGCAACAGCAACATCAAGAGCAGTAGTAGTAGCATCCACGAAGAGCTTGATAGAAGCAGACAAGCTTGCGCTACAAAAGTTCCTGTAAGCAACACTAGCTGGGGTTTCGTCATCGTCATCGTCTTCGTCTTCATCATCATCTTCTTTGGTCTACAATTTCAGTGCTCCAGTTTGCAAATGGCATGGAGTTCGGTGCATGGTCGATCAGCAACAACAGCAAAGAATTGTGGGTGTTTTCCTAGAAGATATGGGCTTACGAGGGAGCATCCCAGAGGCCACTCTGGGAGCTCTCTCGGCACTCACTCAGCTTAGTCTGTTCAACAATTCAATCCATGGAACCTTGCCTTCCGATCTCTTCTCGCTCTCCAAACTCCAATACCTTTCTCTCTCATCCAACTTCTCCATCGCTTCTCCTCCTCTCCTTTCCAACCTCACCCAACTTTCTCGTGTTGATCTCTCTCATCACGCAGCTTGAAGGGTGACACCTGATTTGTAACCACAGCAACCGCGCCTGAGGATAATCATCACCTTGGTGCATTTGTCGTTTCTGGCAGCCTCTCAGCTGAGTTGGACCTGCACATGGGACCCTCATTAGTCTCAACGGAGCTCACAAAACGGAGCTGCCAAAGCATGTAAACGGAGCTCATCATTCACCTTAACAATGAAGGTGAATTTGCTTCACCGCCCCCCCACTTTTATTGCACTATCAGAACAATTCAAATTTTGGAAAGAGGCTTGGATGATAATGATTCAATATTTGGAAAGAGGCTTGGATGATAACGATTCAATATTTAGATTAGTCTTGCTTATCATCCAGATCATTCGCAAGGAGAAACATGACATGCAAAACTGCAACAGGAGCTGCTCCTTTCCTCCAAACCCGATTCTTGTGATGCTCGCTATCATCCAGATCATTCTGAAGGAGAGAGGGAGGTGCAAAACAAGAGCACCTGCTCCTTTCCTCCAACCCGATTCAAGAAAGTCTCACTGTGCAGTGGACAGTCTTGCGAAGAACTCTTGCAGCTACAGTAGGCCTGGACTGCATTGCATATTGTAACATCTGGAGAGCTTCCCATATAATTATACCCAGCCACATATCGAGGGACCGGAAGTCTTGAGGGTAATGTTCACCAGCACTACCTAGCTTGTTGACGTATCAATGCCACCCACGAACATATCCTAGCATGATGATGCCTGTATCGCAAGAAAATGGACGAACAATCCTGAACCAACATAACCAGTCACGCTTAGACGATCTTGCAAAAGAGAAGGGACTTGATTTAATCCTATATCTCTGTTGTATCGTGCCCTAGACCATCACCGACAAGGCATCGACCTTTTTGCTCCATCACTTCTTGAACGCTCTTTCTATGATCTTGCTCAAGCGTTCAAACGCAAACGAACTCAACTCATGCTACACTTGCTCAACAGTTAGGAGATGAGTTTAGAAAGCACTACAGTATTTAAATCGTTCAATCTTGTCGCCAATATTATCCTCAAACCTTCCGCTCGAGATGTGGCTACTGGCTAGTATGATGGGGCTGCTCAAGATTTCAATCGACAAAGGTGCAGTAAATGTAGAGCGTGGATGGCAGGCAGTGAAGCCGTGAAAGTCAAGATAATTGATAGAGCTTCGTTTTTACAGTTGTACTGCTGATCTGCCTGCACCGTTTTGTGAGTTCCGTTAAGATGGAAGGGAGTCCCAAAAGGGCCCAGGTGCAGGTCCAGGTCAGCTGAGACTCGAGAGTATTCTTCATGAATCCTTGAGAAACGACAAATGCACCAAGGCGAAAATTATCCTCAGGCAGCAACCGCATGGGGTCGTATGTTGCTCAAGCGCACTTCCAATATCTTGGAGGCTGCCGCTGCCGAGTTGCTGCTAATGCGTCTTACGCATAGTTCCGCCTTACCTTTGGTCGAGCTGCGGTCGCCTCTACTCACCAGTACAATATCACAAGATAGCTCTTCTTTGCTTGTCGATTGCAAGCTTTGCAGCTCTGCATGGCCACCAGCAACCGCCACCCTCTCCCATCGCGCTCCACCATCAACTCTACAACCCTTTCCTCCTTTCCCATTGTGCATTTCCTCGCTGTTGCCCAACCTATCATACCCACGTAACCTCTGAATCCGTGCACTTGTTCGCCCCTTCACTGCCGCAAACATATTGCTCGATCCGGATGTGGCGCTACAGGACCAGCTCCTTCTCTGGTCCTCTCCCTCCTCAGCTCCTCCTCCTTCCCCATCTCCGCTTCCTCTACCTCTCCTCCAATTCCTTCTCTCATACCATCTCCTCCCAGACCTTCTCCTCCCCCTCCTCCTCCCTGTTCTCACTCGACCTCTCCGATAACCACCTCTCTGGCCGTCTCCCTCCCAACCTCGCTTCCCTTCTTCACCTCTCTTCCCTTAACTTCTCCAGGAACTCGCTCACCGGTCAGCTCCCCTCCTAGATCTCCAACCTGCTTAGCCTCTTCTCCCTCGACCTCTCTTCAACCACACCAACCTTTTACGAAACTTCAGAAGATGCATGAAACTCAAGCGCACGCACCCTCAGCCTTTTACGAAACTTTAAATGTTGAGTAAGCGACGAGCAAGTAACAACCTCAAAGTACCTGGAGTTCATAATCCTGGAGTCTAGACTGGTCACTGGAGTTCACGAATGGAAACGTTATTTTCAGCTTCAACTTTCTTTCGTTTGAAGTTTGCACTCTGCTTGCAGCGCTCGAAGAAGTCGGCTGTTGGAGACTGTGCTGTGTGCACTGTGGAGCACTAACTACGAAGTGGATAGTGGAGTACAAACTACAAAGTGGGCTATGGAGTATGAACTACGAACGACGAAGTGGGTCTGTGGATTGAACATGGAGCCTTGTCTTGAACAACGAAATGTTCAAGAATCAAGAAAGGCCTTAGAAGTTTCTAAACCCTAAGAGAAGATAAGGTGGCTTAATCTACGACTACAAAGATATTAGATCTACGGCTATAAATTAATCTACTTTTTAGTGTTAAGTTATTTTAAATATTACATATATCTCTTTTATATTTTATCATATATTACTAATTTTCAAAGTCCCTAGGCAATCTTAACGTATTCTATAGGAAACTTTAATTGTAGCTTAAATGTTAAAGGTTAATATTTCAAATACCTTTAAAATACATTTTGCCATTAAATTTAGCCCTTATAAATAACCTACTTGGCACAACTTATACCAGTTTTTTTCAATTTTAACCGGTGCAAAATACACTAAAGGGAGGTTTTTTCTAGCACTGGTTCATACACATGAAAGACCAACCATCAACACTCCCTCATCACTCAATGGTGTACATCATACAAAGAAAGTTTCAATATTCTCACAAGGCAAGGCTTTTAGGAATAGGTCTAATGTATTCTCCAAGAAATAGTTAACAATCCCAATTCCATAATGTTTTGATGTTGAATCCTTGGGTTCTTTCCAATGTAATGGAAATTTGATCATAAAAAAATATCATCACGGGATCTACTCTAAGATCTAGCATCGAATCTGCATACTCCAAGATTTGTCACAAACCATCTCATCCATGTAGCCTCACATCCAATTTCAAAAATCTTGAATACTACACTATCACCTTCAACAATCTCCATCGAAAACTTTATAGCATTAAATGCCATTGATTTGAGTATCTAGGTCCTTTAGGATTTTGATCGAGCAATTTAAACATCAAATCTCTTAGCTCTTGTAGTATAACCCTTTCTCAAAGAGTGACTTTCGTTCAATAATATTATTCCATCCATTCTTCAAAGTATGATTAGCCATATGCTTGATAGCAGTGCACTTTAGATGGAGAAGAACTAGCATGCTCATCAATATTTTGAACCTCAGCATTCACCATAAAAACTTGTCGAGCCTATATCAAGAGCATTGCTCAATGTATTATAGTGAACTTCATATGCTATATCTTTGCTTGAACTTTGAAGGATCACCAACATTATAATCGCTTGAAGGATCACAACAACATCACAAGTTTCAAGAGCATCACTCAACACATCATGGTGAACTTGATATGTTGCATCTTTGATTGAAGGATCATAAACATGACAATCACTTGATGGAACTAGTGTGATATGTTCCCAACATGAAAGGGGTGCTTTGTTAGAACACATCTTCCACATACCTTGAAAGCATGCATTATAGTAGCATGATCTAAGTGGTGCTAAGTGTTAAAGAGTACCCATTAACAAAATGAAGGGAAAGAGTGTTAGGAATGGAATCATAGCTCCATAAGACATCTCTATTCACATTTTGTCTCCATTTTGTTCTTCAACTTCCTAGAAAAAGCATTCAAAATATATGTCTTTCAGGAGATATAAAGTGTGAGCCTACATTTTATGCTAGCCTGTAGGAATGTCACAACATCACTAGCACGTTATAGCTTTACACCAGCTTGCTTTATATTTTTATGAGTCAGCATTCTATTTATAATGGCCCTTGCACTATCGTGCTCTCCCTTGCCATGTCCATGTCTAAGAAAGTTCCAAATCATGCACAAGCTTGTGAGACTAATAGACATGGACATGAATAGTGAACTACAAAGGTCTACATGCTTTGAATTGGGAGGCTATGCCATCAAACTAGAAACTCAATGTTTCTTTACAAGTAATTACAATCATTCGAGGTGTAACATAAAGCAATGTTATATGAACAAATTTTTGTGCTTCTTATCATTTGAAATGTAGAAGGTTATAAATATAGGAAAAGGTTATGTAGAAGGTTATATATAGGGTAAGGTGGTACTCTTTTTCCACTTTAAAGTGGTCAAGTTTGTCGGGCCCAAAAGATACATAAGTGGGAGAACTTTTGGATATTCAAACTGTACATGCTCGCAATGTAGTAGAAGCTTGCAATAACATCCTATAGTAGAATTTTCCTTAAGCCCATTCCACATTCAAATGTTCTTTCAAACACAATTTATCCACTTTGCAGAGCTTGACATTAGGTTACTAAATTTCCACTATCTCAAAGCATAGCTTAAAAGATACAATTTGAGTCCTCTCTCTCTCTCTCTATGTGTGTGTGCATGTGTGTGTCCTCTGTGTGTGTGTGTGTGTGTGTGTGTGTGTGTGTGTGTGTGTGTCTCGCTGAATCCAATACTAATATCTACTTATTATAACTGTGGGGGCTAGTTAGACATTAAAACTTTCAGCTACCCAACAACAAATTGTGACTGCTCTTAAACATCATCCTAGATCAGACAATATTTAAAAAATAACTTTTAATTTGAATCTGAGAATAAACACGCCCTACCTGTTAATTTAAAAATGGTGTATAAAATTACCCTTGCTATAAATATATTTATGTAAGTCTTGAGAATTAAAATACCCCTCATTTTGAACTCTCATAGTATACTTACATTTCCCAGATGGACCCCCCGAGGCTTAGGGCTCTAAACCAATTGACTGCCTTGGATTCTAGAGTGAGTTCATCTTTGTGAGATCATGAACATCACCAAAGGTACTGCATGGTTGCTCAAATTGTCCACATGGTCGATGAAATTTCTTTTGCCTAAGGACTTGGGCACTCATTTGGAAATGTGATGAGGCCTTGTGGACATAAGGGCCTCGCTACAAGCCACCAAAGCAATTGTTTCTCAAGCTTTCCCTCTTTTCCCTAAGGCTTCTAGGACCCTTATGATCTCATCGGTATGCTTGTGTAAAGGTGCAAGAGGAGGAGGGTAATGTGGATAGTAATTCATGGGAGGTAACATGTGCACATTTGAATGCCCATACTTTAGCACTAAACCAAACCCCATGGGTCACAAGGGACCTCCCATTGATCTGGTGTTTACCTCGTGTGTACATGTGCTTGTAACGAGTGGGCTCGAGCATGGAATTGAAATTTGAGAGCTAGACCATGTTAATGCCACCACCACCCATGAGAAATAAGCATCAAAGTGGGTTTTGCAATTGAGCAAGCTCATCGCCCAATAGGATGCATTAAGGTGGTAATTGACCAAATAGAAGGAAAAGGATTCCAAGAAATAGGAAATGGCATTGGACAAAGGAGAAAGAACCCACTCTTGAGAAAGTGAAGGAGGAGGATCTCAAGAAGGCTCATAATCTGCGGTAGAGGTGCACCTAGATTTCAAGATTAGGAGAGGTCATTTTAGCTATCCATGTTGTGGTTGTGCTCCTGAGAATGTGACATGTGCTATCGGTGGGGAGATCTCTATGTAAAAGTCATGTAAATACCTTTGAGCAAGCACACATTTAAAATACCCCCATATTTCAATTTTTTCATAAATTTTTACCCCTCTTTCATATGTAATTTTGAATTTTTAACTCCCCTCCTTACATTTACATGCCATAACAGTATGGCACTAGTGCCATTCTCCCATTGCAATGTCACGATTCAGAATCTTGGCTTTGCAAAGGGAAAATGGCACCAGTGCTCGTAGGTACTTTATTAGCCCCTCCTATCCATAAATGGTCTGTAAGACACCCAAATTTAGAAATCCCCTTCCATTAACTAGCATATTATCTTACATGTTTAAAGAGTGACTACCTCAGGCATGTGCTGTTGTTGCTACCACGTGAATTTTGGATTGATGTATGATAGATTTCAATCCTTTGATGGTCACAAGGTAGTGGTTTCTACTAGCTCTCATGACTTCATTTACTCCATATTGTGTGGACAAGTTTGTATCACTCCCTTTATTGTGTAGAGGGGAGGTGTATGGAATGTGGTGACTTTGCTAGAGTGCCACGAGTTGTGCTAGATGGCCGTGGTGTGTAGATGGTGTGTTGGTAGTAATATGAGTACAATATGTGGACATTAGATGGTGGTGCATAGTCTAGGAGGTTGCAACTTGTGAAGAAGCAGACTATATGCATTGTTATCATTGATGCTTTCTAAGGGAAATTGTATTGTATATACATGCCATTTTCACACTGTGAAGTGGGAGGATCGACAGTTTTGTGTTGCCTGCTTGTGCACATTTCTCATAGGAGTGGTTGTCTTAGTGGTGGACTATGTAAGGAACTATACCTTTCCACCACAACGTGAGACCCAGCCAGCATATTATTTCTTCGAACAGGTGACATGTGAACAAGTTCTTGTGTATTATTTTTCAATTCATTTATTTCTTTCCATCATCCTCATTGTTTTCTTTTGTGCCATCTTGTAGGTTGCTATATTTGTGCACATTAGCTATCATCATGTGCAAGTTACATGGATAATACCAATAGCACCATGTATTTTCATGCCATTGTGCGAGAGTATCACTTCTACATTAGCAATGATCACTTGCATGACGCCCATTTTATGTAGCACTACTTCAGTCTTCATAATAGTTTCTTGAGGGATCGAGGTGTGACATGGCAATAGCTCTAGGTTTGCTCTAATGGTTGTGGTGGTCAATTCAAGTTTACTAGGTAGTTTTATTGGTTTTATTGATGGCATCACGCGACAAGAATTCCACTAATGTAAAGCTACTTCAAGACAAGGCATGGTAAAGGAGAGCACAATGGGGCAGGCGCTTGTGTGAAGCATGCTTTGTAGTGATACTGGATACATCACAATGCTGATTGCTTCAAGGATGCATGTGATGTGGTGTAGTTGTGCACCCAACACTTGAGCACTAGTGCTATGTCCTCATTTCAGTGGCATTATAATAGGGTGGTGATACGATTTTTTGGGTGTAGACATTGCATAGTCAACTTAGACCCCACGATCTTTTCTTGACAGTTTACATGTTTTTGCTCAACATGCATCGATGATGATTGGGGAGAGTGGTCCATGATACCATGGGCCGATACATGGATCCAATGTGTGATTTCTCCCATCCATACCTGGAAGCTGGTACATGACAATGAAGGTGTAAGGCTGAGGTCGAGTGAAGGTTACCACCAATTGATAGATCTCTCATGTATTGATGATATGTTCATGGTTAGTGGTCCAAATGGAAATGAGGATGATGTAGATTACTACCTATTGAGATGCTCCATGGTGAAGAATGTGCTCAATGAGGATGCAGTGGATGGTCATGGGACATCTTTCGATGCTCACATTATCAACTTAGGTGGCTACTGCTTTCAAAAGGTATAGAGGCATTGTCACTTCTTTGAGTTTCAGAAGCACATCGTGGATCATGAGGCTACATGTATTCCCATCTTATTATTGGCGATGAGGCTTCAATTATCTCGTGTTCCCACTCATAAGGTGACATCCATTGTATGATGGTGCTTGTTGTAGAAGATCACAAGAGCATACTTGCAACTATTGGCATGAGCGTAGATCCTGAGGAGTAGTTCATCACATATCATTATATTGGGGATCATTGATTTATTACATATCATTGTATTAGAGATCTATAGCCTCATGTTGTGAGTATACCATTATATCTTTCTTGGAATTTTATGTATTTCATTATATATGATTTTGTAAGAACCATCAGTACTTTAACAAATACCGACAGTTAACTTATCTAGGTTTTCAATGATTTTTCTAGTTGCAATAAGAAAATGAAAAAACATAGAAACAACATAATTGCCAATTTATCTCCCACATGGCCAACTCATCTCTGACACGACACGTTATCACTAGAAACTTTATTACAAGGTGAGAACCTTTGGCATTTTCTATAGTTATTATTATCATGATTATTCTATTGCACGCACATGATATTGGCGTTGACCCACGAATAGGCCGTTCTGACTGTATAGACACATTCGAGTGAGGCTACAATCCAAATGTACGTACATTGTTTTATTATGACTTTTCATTTTTGTCCACTTTTCTGTCCGAGAGAGAGAAGTTTTAAATAAGTGTGTCCTTTGGAGAACCTCACAATATTAAAATACTACAAGAAAAGGGCAGGGTACAGTTCAAGAATTCAATCACGGAAATGGTAAGCAGCCAAGTATTTCAATATGTTTTCTTGATATGGTCGTTCATGAGGGCAGATTCAATCCGTAAATGGCCAACAACTAATATCGGCGCCTATTTAATTGGTAAGGGCGGATACATTTTTTGTTTTCCTTTAAAAGAAGGGCATGTTCAATGAAATCCTACATCACAGCCTGACCTTCTCTATATCGTGGCATTATACATTGCATTATCCATGGCTGTCGCTGCTGCTTCTTTGATTCTCGGAGCTGTTCGCACAATTGAACAGGTCGGTACGAATTATAACAGATACGTCGTTTGCATTTTCACGCAGTATCTACAGTTCTCCAATCTAGGATAGCATCCTTCAGCCCGTACTTTGTACATATTTAGAGTGTCGTCCTTTGTAGCTGGTGATAGCCGCAGCAACTCAGTACCGATTGAACTTGTATGTTTATATAACCTCATTGTTCTTGTTGCTTTTGCCTGGTACAGGTTATAAGCGATGGAAACAAGTTTATCAGCCAGGCTAACAATGAATCTAGAGAGAAGAAGATCATCCCGTATCATTGCAATCTGGCGCCGTGCTACGGTCAGCTCAAAGATAGCTTCGAGAAAATGGACAACGAGTTAAAAGTCATCATTACGGCCACGATCAATGTCCTCAGCAAGATGATCGAAGACGCAGCGGCATGTTGCTAGCTTATATTCAATTAGTTTCAGACAGACTTCCACATTAAGAAAACAGCATCATCTTCATTTTTAGCTTGTGCATGGAAGCACCCCCAACGGCACTTAGCTAAGTGTGTGGTGCGCATCTTTAAGAAGCTCATGGTACTTTCCTACTTTGTCCTTCTGTCAAATTTCTTGTGATTATATTTAGCTTTGTAGTCGGACTCTTCCTAATTGATGCATAGCTACGAGCGCGCGCGCGCGCGCGTGTGTTGTCATACACAGCAAAACCGGAACGATATCGGCATTGTACTATCTTGGGACAAGGTGATTGCCACATTATCCACAAACCCTGTTCTTGAACCTATGGACGATGCAGGAATCACTAGAAGTGATAAGCTTATCAAAGACAACATGAATTACTTTAAGTTCAGTGCCCAGATGACACCATTGTGAGAGAGGTAAGAGGTTAGAGTGAGCTTCCAGCTTGTTTAGTGGTTTCGATGTGGGCTAGACGGATCACTATCTGTAAAACCCGATGTTGAACTACGTATTTGTGGAATATAGTATTTGTGAAGTTTTCATGAATGAAATGCATCTTTTTCTTAATCAATGTGAACTTGTTTTCCAAAATATTTTTTAGCACACATTTCTTTAAGTGAAGATATGAAATTAAATAAGGTACCCAATCTTCTGGGTGGATACACAATGTTATGTGGATGCAGGTGCATACATGGTTCGTACAGTTAATATCAGATCCCGACGTGTTAAAGGATACTGGGATTGATATCGAAATAGTGGCAAAAATTGTTGCTCAGAGTGGTGCTACCATAACAGATCTGGAAACTCTGATTTACAAAAGGGAATATCACGAAACCCAGGTGCGATGTTTTCATGGTTGTAATTTCAGGAACTAGAATGCCATGATTCAAGCAATTATTATCATACGTTTAAACTTTAGTGCTGCAGTAAGATAATTTGATTGTTTTAGCAGGTGATGGATATAGGCGTCTTGCGCTACCCTGACATCGAGCATCCATATTTCAAAGTGTATCGCATCCAGCTAACGGCTTGGTCAGACTGCTCGCGTGTAGTGTTTGCACAACACGATTGCAATGGCATCACAGGGGTGTACAATGCGCGCAAATACAAACCGCGTCAAAGTGTGATCGCCAAAATTTCACCTGAAGTAGAAAAGAAGGCCGTGGACGAAGCCGAACGTATAATTATGGGAATATGAGAATGTTTGAGACGCGTTTCCACAATCTCTGTAATGATGAAACGACATCTTTCTCTTTCCGCTTGATGCGCATCAAGCACTCCGTTAATAAAATGCCGCTTGATGGGCAGCTCATGCTTTTGAAATTTCTTCGCTTGCTAATTTTGTTGCAATTTATGTTCGTAAATTAGCATGCAGATACATACAAAATCTTGAGCTTGAGAATAGCTGTGCAATATATGCTGAAATAACGAGTGATCATGATTGCCTTTTCCAAGCTCTCTCTTGCTTATTCATTAACGAAATTCCGAATTCAGCCCATGTTTTGGTTTCTTGTTGTGGTGGTCAAGTGACTAGAGGTACAAGGATATCCTATCACTAGAGAATTCGTTTTCGTTAATTTTTGAAGTGCCCCCATTGCAAAGACTTCTAGAACCCATTGCAAGATCTGGCATCAACGTGTTCCTTGGTACTACAATCGAATGTTTCTCAAATCATGGGAAGGAGAAAGTTGATGGTCCCCCTCTATAGTTGGGAGCAAGGAAGCAACTAGAGGAGGGACAAGGTCCATGAAAATGATATTGCAAAGTCAACAAATAGCACAAGGTTTGCAACATGACAAAACCCTCTAGGGTAAAAGCCCACAACACTCTATTAACTCAATCTCTAACTATGCTTAGGGGGGAAATACCTTTTAAATTAACTAATAAATTGGACATTTTAGATATTAGAATATTTCCTATACTCCCCTATAATGACAATGTCCTAATGTACAAGGTGTGATCTCAATCACCAAATCGAACCAAGCCCAGAGATTTGGTAAAGCCTCCAACTTTTCTTGATTCTTCTCATTAGATTGGCAACATTCTGATGTGTTAGACAAACTATGGTGGGTTTGTATCCTAGAATAGCCTATGCAAAGTTGCAAGTGCAAGTCTTTTGAGAAGGAAAATTACGAGCAGAGTCACAAATATATCACAAGTATATTTGCTAGATTGATGCATTCAACAAAGTAGACAATAGCACAATCTACAAAATAACGTGTTGCAAGATTTTGGCTATCAACATAACTTTGTGAGTAGCATAATGCCTTGAGAAATTGTTGCAAACTAAAACTATTTATCATCATTTGTCCTTGGCATTCTATTTTGCTTTTTGTTTGTGACACATAACTACTAAGTTTGTATTGAACTTAACTCATACCATTTTATAACAATTTCAGAAGAAGAAGTATAGAATGAGTAAAAATATGGGCTTGAGACGAGACACATGGTCCATCAAACCTAATCCTCCCTACAATTGTCAGGGGTGGTGCTTTATTACAGACTGAGTGATGTCCAATGAATTGTGTGATTTAGAAATTGTGCTCAACATATACATTCATAACGATATTCTCACAAGATCTTGTAACTTATTTTAGTGTATATAATATTGTGACAACCACATGTTGTCATCCTCAACTTGTATCCAGCTTTGCTATCCCTATTGTCTTCGAATATACTCTCTCATTAGGAATGTGTATCAACATCCGATTCATAATAAGTTTGTAAAATGCAAGCAAGCACATATTATAAACTACCCTACAGTTAAGGTTTTATATTTAACATAACTACTTACCCCTCTTCCACATCCATGCGTTCAAATGTAGAATTTAAATTTCCCCTTTGTATGTAACTAAAATACATTAGAGGAGCCTTTTTTTGAATCCCTCCCATCTACAAATGGGTAATAAGTCCCCTAATTTAAAATTTCTCTTCCATTAACTAGTGTGGTATACATCCAAAGTCCTATCAATTGAGTGATGGAAAATATTTAAAGTAATTAACATTATCAATCCATATTTCAAGCATCATAAAACAATTCCTCTATTTTCAAAAAGTTTAGACATGTTAGAATATTAGACACATTCTTAAGCATCTTCACATCACACAACTCAATATTGCTTGTGTTTGATCACCTTGGGATTTAAAGTCAGTGAGAAATCGATCCACTCATATATTAGTTTTTTTGGAATATGAGAATGAGGATTCAAGGAAAAAAGCTTTCAACATTGAACTAGAAACTTAGAGAGGGGGTTGAGATGAATGATATGTGAAATTTGTAAATGATATCAAGAAGTTGATAGCTTAAATAGATTCCATTAAAAACCCATTTATGTATTGTGATTCTTTTTTAGGTCAAATAATTTTCCAAGCTAAACGACATCGACTTGGTCATCAATTTAAAAATGGTAGTGATGGTTGTGCTTTAATTGGAATATTGGAGGGCCTTTACATCAAATTGAAAGAGATCAGTACAAGTATGGGTGTCTAGGAATTTGAAATGTCAACATATTGAAATATTCATACAGCTTAGTACATTTCCTAGCCTTGGGGGAATGGATTAGATTAGATCACACAAGTTTCAAGATATATGAGATCCATATTTTGAGGACCTTCAAGTAGGCTGGCATGAAAAGTAAAAAACAAACACTATATGTTGATCATAAAATAACGTATTTTAAAAAGTTTTAGCATGTGTCTCATGAAAGTGTACAATTCATTTTAACTTCTTTTTACATGCACTAGTTTCAAGGTTTTAAGAAACTAGCAATTTAGGACCATAATTTTGTATTGCCAAAGAGATTGTTATTTAATGTATTCGTTGACATAATGGACATATAATTTTCACTATAAAGGTATGGTTTTTTTAATATCATGCTAGCCAACATGAAGTGGGGATTTTTTTGTTTTATATATCCAATAACCAAAAAAATTAGGTTCACATGGTTTGCAAATTAAAATAACATAAGTAATCTTTTCACTTAGGCATGGTGTCAAAATTTATATAGGGATTATGCTTTTGGAAACATCAAATTTTGAAATTGTACTCTTCTTCTCTTACTCTACTGACCCCGTTTTCCCATCTTCTCCTTAAAAGAGAACACCTTACTTGGAAATTACAAAACCTCTTTGGTAATAAAATATGTGAAACACTTACACTAAATCCACACACATTTCACAATTCAAGACAAGACATAGATGCAAGGATCTAATCTCTAGTTCATGTCTAAAAACATTTACCAAAGCATACCCATAAAATATCATCATTGTATGGTAGTTGTAAGTACAAGGGTATCCAAAATGTTTCAAGAACAAACATCAAGAGCAATTAATTCCAAAAAATTTCTATAAAGTGAATTAAAAATTGAAGGGATCATTTTGGTACCATTGCAAGGATTTATATAGTATCATAATGGTAAATCATATAGATGAAAATTTACCAAGGCACTTGACTCTCCTTGTTCATGGAAGTTATTAGATTAAAATATAATATATAATTACAAAGAATAATGTTTCCACTAATAGTAATATTTTTTGGACCTATTAGAAGCTTTATGATGATTCTATTATTCATTGTTTCTATCATGAAAACTAATATTTTCTTTTTAGGTATTAACAATTATCGCAATAGTAGTACATTGATGCTTTCAAGAGCCATAAAGTGTTGTAACTTATAGTAGTACATTGATGCTTTCAAGAGCCATAAAGTGTTGTAACTCCATGGTTGCAAGGTTAAAATTAAAAGTTGCTCGCTGGGGTTAGGTTCAAGAGCCCCCAAATCTGTGCTCTTAGATCTTTGAATGTAGATCAAATCTTATTAAAAAATACAACTTGGGAAGGTCTACATTTTTACATTTATTTATGCATGATCAATCATTTTTCATCTTTTTTTTAAAAAAATTAACTATATAAGTTCTCCTTTGATGAAGTGAATCCGTTCTAAATGTGGATGTCATTCAGAACTTGGTTGACTCTTCTTTTTTACTAGTAACACATTATATTGGCCACATGGGGTGAGCACCAATTCCCCATGTAAGCATTGTTTGTTTCTCCTTGTGCTATTTGTTAGATATCAATGCCCCACTCTTGTGTAACTATGTGGGAACCAACTAACTCTACTTGTGAGCCCCCCTCATATGTGGAGAAGGCACTTGAATAGCTAGGTACCTAGTAGGCCTTGGTTTAGATGCCAAATGGGCACCATGTGTGGCTTGATGGTTGGATAGCTTTAGATGGGGTTGGTACAATGCCAACTAGGCTACATGTAAGTGTGGGAAGGCATCCCATGACTGGCCACACCAAGGGTAGGTGGAGCATATCCCAAGACAACCTACTCTCGAGTTGCGAGGCCTATTTGGGGACCTAGACAATCCTGGATGGCTTTGGGCTGAGTGGAGACCATAGGTTAGTTGCTCTACTATGTACCACTGTTTTGTCGATTGGTCAGTGTCCAAGTCGATGATCGACCTCCAGGAGGTTGTGTTGGTTGACTAGGTCAGCAACCTGCGTCTTGGTGGCTCTATATGAGTGAGCCAATTAGGTCCATATGCACCATAAGCTACAACAGCCCTAATATATCTACGTATAACCTTCACACTCTATTTTTTCCAACATGCCATTGAAGCTCTGTCTCACAAGAGCACATGACTTGGAGGCACGCCATCTATTGTACCTACTTACAGTAATCCAAATTTGTTCAACTCTCCATATTGTTAGTTTGTCTTTCTTGTCTCTGAGATCCTGTTCTCTATTAGCATAGAAGTTGTAATCTTTTCTTACATGGTATCAGAGCTTTGGTTATAGCAAGAAGACATGGCAGTTGTGTCTCTATTTGCAAACAGATTGTGAGAGATGGCTTAGCCTGCAAGATTGCATATCTAGCTTTTTGGTGAAAGTGGAAAGATGGATGGATCTAACTATCCTCTCTAGAAGTTCAAGATGAAAACCATCCTAAGCACTTATGAGCTTTGGAAAGTCACCATAGGAGTGGAGGTGAAGCTAGCTCCAAGTGCGAATCTAGTAAATGCATGTTAGTAGATAGTACCTATAGTAGATGAGATTCCTCATGTCCATATATATGTATCATAAACATCTAAATATACTTTTCAAAAAAATCATCCTACTAAAACTCCTTAACCAAATTGTTAAAAAACTTCCTCCAAATTCGACTCTCAAAAAGTAAGTTTATTTTCTTATCAACTTTTCAACTCCATGCTCATGAGAGGTACAAATACTCGAAAGGATTTGGTTTGAAATAGTATACTGAAAGATAATTATAATTTTTGCAAACGTCTAAATAGACATAAGAGTGCTCCAAAGGTGGTTTTTTTAAAACAGTACTAGTGCTAATAGTGGTCATTTGTGATTTGAGGGGGCAAAGTTTTAGCATAGTGTGTTGCAACCTATCATGCCTCATACCCATCAAATTGTACACCCATTTGTCCCAATTATCTTTTGACCATTAGAAACTTTCACCAAATTTTAGGTATTATTATTTCATATATATTTTCTTACATGGCTTGAATTCAACATAAACTCTCATTATCCTCAAAAGTTATAGGTTCAATCACATCAAACAAATTGCTAACCCAAAGTGAATCATAAAATTTTTCATCCTTTTCCTCTTATGCATCTCACATGTATCTATGTGCACATCTTGCAAGATACTAGTGTGGCAACAAGTTTGCTCTCATGAAGAGTTTATGCTAGCCAATGCATCTTGAGTGACTGCATCATCAACCATAAGCTGATTTAGGCACCTACAACTTGTGGTTCTTGCTGCAAAATCAAAATTTCAACTTGTACATTCGTTGTTGCATCATATGCAATGGCTATCAATTCTCAAACACATCAAATCACCCTTGATGTTGTATAACAAATCTTAAAATGGTATGTGGTATAATATTTGGAAAAAATCACGTCTACATAAGAAATCCTCTTGGTGACGCTATTATAGAGAGGGTATCCCTCACTTTCCTTCTTGTATTCGACAAATATGCATCTCTTTACCTTATCATGAGTCCATTCAAATGTGCATAGGCTAAGCATAAAAATTTATGGAATTAATCCATTCGGGGTTTTGTTTCAGAGCTTTCTTAAAAAGGACTGACAAACTTCAAATAATTTGTATGGGCATTAATTTAACACGTGCATGGAATACATGATTGAAAATTCATGATGAAATCCACTTTTCTCTATGAGAACATATTGATATGTTTGGCCTTACCATTTTATTGTGGAGTATAAGTCATGGCACAATGGCGAATCCCCTCTCTACTAGATATGTATGAAAAATATTGTGCATGTACCCCCTCCACCCCCATCTCCCATTCTATCTATCCTTATTGTTTTACTTTTCATCCTAGGATATCTTGGACCATAGTTTTGAAGTGTCAAAATTTGAGAAAGCACATCATATTTGTCTTTAAGGAAATACACCCATGTTAGGTTGGAGTCTCCAACTATGGAAAGCATGTTTGCATGCCCAAATTTGGCATGCCAAAGCTCTTTGTCCTACATAGACTAGGTTGAAGTTGAAGTAACATAGAGATCATGAAATGCCTCTCATATGAATCAAGTTGAATAGTACTATGTGTTGTAAAATACAAAATGCACGATTTCCTATTGGAATACTAAAGATTGGTCAAATGACTAATGCAAAGGCATTGTGCCCTATAAAGCTAAAGGCATGAGATTGGCTAGAAATTGTTGGCATGCATCCTTCCTTTTTAGGAAGAACCATCCAAATAGAAGTTGCAAGTGATACTCCATGAATTGATAGGATGATGATGATGATGATCGGACATTGGGACTAGGCAACCAAACCTTGAATGTTGATCGAAAACTCTAATTACTCATATTCACTCTTGGAAAGTGATGCATTTATGTCTGCATGATGATAACTATACTTGAGAATGCTAGAAACAAGGATGGGGAGAGAAGATGAAGTAGAAGATTCTTTGATACAATCAAAGGCAAAAAGGAAAGAATGAATGAGTCAAAACTCCATTAGAGGTCATCTTAGTAGGAAATTTGAATAAGAAAGTCTAGAAGGATGTGCATGCAAGCATAATCTCACTTTAAGAAGGTGAAAAAACATGATTAAGTTATGATACATAAACAAAAGGATTTTATTAGCATGAATGTCTACGAATTGACAAATGAGTTTAGGCCCTAAAATTCTTAAAATGATGGCTGAGGATTATGGGGTTGAATCCCAACTTCATTGGATTATAGGAGATCAAATTTGAACGAGAGACTTACTTGGAAACTCCAAAGAACTCAAAAACTTCATTGAAGACACTAGAAGAAGTAGCTAAAATTAGAAGACAAAGTGTTAAAGACCTAGAAGAATAGCTGGCAAATGTGGCTCTTGCCAGTTCAAAGATAGGTATCTAAGCCTTAAAAGAATTTCAATGTAAAATGAGGGTGAAAAAACATATAAAACTCAAAGAACAACAAGTACTGCTAGTTTGTAGCACCCAAAAGTCAAAACTATGATAAGCACACAAGAATCCAATTAGTTGATGGTTAAGATGGGCAACAAGGAAGAAACCATGATTCATTGGTGAAAACAACAAAAAGCCAAAAGAGTTTGACATACTTAGAGACCATGATGGTGTTCGAAATAGTAGATTTCAAAAATCACTAGATGAAGGCTACGATGAAATCGCCCCGAATTATGGCCACCTTGATTATATGCTATGCTAAAATTTTGTGCTCTAATTCAAAGAAGACAGAATTTTGTAGACATTTTTAAAAAGTGTTTGTAAATTGCAATCGAAAACTAAAGTTTTGTTGAAATTTGTAAAATATGTTTATAGAATGCAATGGAATGCTAGTGTCTATTTTTAACTTACATGAGTGAAACAATGAAGGTATATTTACGCTAGGGGGTCACTATGTAGGAATTACCCATAACACGTGTTGAAGGCTTAATTAAAATGTGTCGAAGGTATATTTACACTAGGGGTCACTATGTAGGAAGTACCCATAACACGTGTTGAAGGAATTACCCCTACTTACATATAGTTTTTCGAAAACATTTACATATAAAATGTGATTTTTCCTTGATGTCAATAAATAAACCCCTTATGCATGTAAAATTTATGTGAATAGTACCATTAAAAAAAACCTCTTGTTGAACCCACGTGCTATGGTTATATATTTTTTAGTGACCCTCCCCAAACCGAGTATTTATGTTGTTTTGCAAGGTTTCACAACATTTTTAAAAATTTTTGTAGATTGCAATGGGAATCTAATATTTGTTCTTGTTTAATGACTTCTTTTTATGTTGATTTGTGTGGTTTGTTAATTGTAATCCCAAGCTTAAAATATGTTTTGCATTACATGAGTGTGAAGTAGCGAAGGGCTATTTATATTAATTTGAAAAGTTTGTCGACATGATTAAACATGTTTATAGATTGCAATGAAAAGCTAGTGTTTGTTTTGAAGTTAGATGGGTGTGAATTAATGAATGCATATTTGTGTTGCTTTGCAAGGTTTCTTGAATTTGTAAAATATGTTTGTAGATTGCAATGGGAAGCTATTATTTGTTTTGAACTTAGATGAGTGTGGAGTAGTGAAGGGCCATAAGTTGGAGAGAGTGAGCATAATACTGATGAATAAGGCATTGAAGCATGCAAAAGATAGCAAAGCCATTGCGGATTTAGTGTGCAATACAAGAATCACATTTGGTACTTGTTGCTATCGAGGTTTGAAGAGAGAATCATGCTAACATGAAGTGGATCTTTGAATGATCTCCAATCCAAAGCGCAATTGATGCTCAGACAAAGTGAGAAACACTTCATGTTGAAGGATATGGATCCTTTAACATTGAGTGGCATATCTCATGAGATCTTAAAATATTAAAATGCATATTTGGCATCGAGATAAGTGCCAACAAGCACAACAGGAAAAGAAAAAAAGCAAACAATGTGAATGATTCAAACTACCGATGGTGCAATGGTGTTATGATTTTTCATTAAGACATGGCACCCAATCATGACAAGCTTGATGACAAATGGGATGCACTTTTAAACATCCCACTAGAAAGAGTACGCTTTTGTGTGTTGCATGCAAAAATGTGCTTGATTGACAAGTTCCCTTGTTTACACATAGTGTATATGTGGAATATGAAACCATAAGAAAGAGCCACACAATCAATCAAAAAGCTTGAAGCATTGCTATCTAGAATGGGATTGCATGGAGGGAACATAAAGTTTCAAAAAGATGTACAATTATCAAGAACATCTGGAAATTTTTTGTAAAGTTTCCATGGGTGGTGCAAAAGCACAAAGGTTTTTGTCCAATCATGGAAAATAAAGTGCAAATATCAATTGGGGATTTTGGAAACCATTGATTGAATGCACCACAAATTTAGTACTAGAACAAATTGTTAGAAATTTTAGGGCACGTGTATGGAAAACATTGGATAACATGGAAAAATTTTAGAGCAAAGATTCCATGAATGAAAGTGATGTTCAATTGTTCAAAAAGGTTATAAATGAGTTTACTCAAGCCTTGACAAACTTTAAAACTTTTGTACAAGCATCAATTTAACACATGCATGAAATACATGACTGCAAATTCATGATGAAATCCCTTTTCCTCTATCAAACATATTCATATGTTTGGCCACACCATTTTGTAGTGAATTATAAGGCATGGCACAATGTTGAACAATGCCCCTCTCTACTATATATGTATAAAAAATATTACGCATATACCCCCTCCACCCCACCTCGTATTCTATCTATCCTCATTGTTATACTTTTCATCCTAGCATTTCTTGGACCATAGATATGAAATGTTGAAATTGAGAAACACATCATACTTGAATGAATACACCCATGTTAGGATGGTCTCCAAGTATGGAAAGCATGTTTGCATGCTCAAATTTGGCATTTCAAAGCTCTTTGTCATGCATAGACCATGTTGAAGTTGAAGCAACATAAAGATTATGAAAATTCCTCTTGTGTGAATTAAGTTGAATAGTACTATGCCTTATGAAATAGAAAATTCATGATTTCCTATTGAACTACTAAGGATTGGATAAATGACCGATGTAGAGGCCTGAGCCCTATAAAGCTAAAGGCATGAGTATCTGAGATTGGCTACAAATTGTTGGCATACATCCTTTCTTTTTAGGAAGAATGATCCAAATAGAAGTTTCAAGTGATACTTGTGGGGGTTAAAGGTCACTGTGCCTTTACCCTGGTTATGTACAATACTCAAACACATATATAAAGGAATGAAAAAGAAGATTAGGGTGGTTCTGCACCCACCAAAACTTGTGGCTCTCTGTCTCTCTCTCTCTCTCTCTCCTTCTTCCGTTCTTGCTTCCGTTGAGAGCACTCTCAACTGGTATCAGAGCCCGGGTGATCTAGCTGAGTGTGCGTGAATGCTTGGAAGCTCAACAGCTCTGTGGGAGGAAGGAGAAGCTCTGTGGGAAGCTTTGTGGGTGACTTTACTTGCATCCGAGTGTACAGAGACCTTGGAGGAACCTTTGGAAAAGTCACTTTGGTTTTGTGAAGTGGTTTTGAGAGCCTGTTAAGTGTTTTCAAAGAAAAAGTTGTTTTTTGAGCTTTTCCCTGTTCTGTTCGATGACAGAGACTCCGTATAATTGACTTGTAGAGGCAACTATTGCTTGCTTTTGGTATCCACTTCACTTCAGGAGCTTGGAAACACCTTCATTCTTGAATCTCGGATCATTTCATTGGATTTCTGACTCACTGTGTCAGTTTCTGCATTTTTTGCCCGAGTGTTGGAACTCAAGTTTGGAGTAACCATTTGCAGATCTGTCAGTTCTGGTGGACTCAGGAGGTCCTAAAACTTCTATGTTGCTCATCATTCGTACTCCGGTGGAGTTTACAAACAGCTCTGTTTCCAAAAACGTTTTTTAGTTCGTGTGTTGGACCTAGTGATTGAGACCACGGTTTCCAAAACCGTCTGTCCTATTGCATTTCGGACGTCCAAAAACCACTACCTGTCAGTTCTTGTGCGATTCGGTGGAGGATTTTCAGAGTTATAGATCTCTGTGTATTCGATTTCGTCTCTCTGTTATGCATTTTTCATTCTAAGGTTTTGAAACCTTAGATTTATGCCACATGGCAGTGGATAAGTGTTGACTCCTATTTCTCACTCATCGGTTGGGATTTTGGAGTTTTGGCAGAAGAGAGATATTTGCAGATTTTCTTGCTGAGTCCGATTATGCAATGGCGCCTATGTTTTGAGGCATCTCAGGTTCCATTTTCAATAGCGGTCATTACCGTAGGACCATGATTTCTTGAGCATACCTTATGCAGATCACTCTGGTTGTAGTTTGAGCAGTGTGCACTCATTCGTGGTATGCATTGGTTGTAGTGGATGATTTATAGGCCATTTGGATGCATCACGGTCCTTATTGGATGCACTGATAGGCCCAAATTGCCTTATGGGATGCTATTTTTTATGGACACTTTGCACATGGATGCTATTTTATGCTGAGGGACAGCTTTGACACATTGCAGGTGATGCACTGATAGTGCTATGCTCTCTTGGATGAGATATTATTGATGCATATGCCAGTGGACGGTGTTTATGCTTGAGTCATTTGGCACTTATTGGCATTTTGGATTGCCATTGTAGTTGGCATTTTCTTTTAGGCCAGATTTGCTCATATGGATGCATAGTATATGCACATGAGTCAGATGCATCTTTTGATGCTTTGAGCTTTGAGTTTTGGTGATATTTCACCCTATTGTGGCATACACATTTGGGTGCACCTGGTATTTGGTGTGATTCTCTCTTAAGGCACTAGCATTTGGGATGTTGCTTTATTTGCATCATGGCATCCTCTTCCATGTCTGAAAAGGAGTTTTTCAACATTAAAAAGTTTGATGGGACAAACTTTTCTTTGTGGAAAGAATAAATAAGGGATGTGCTTATTCAAAAGAAGCAGAATAAACCCTTGGCAGGGATTGAAGCTAAGCCTGCAAATATGTCTGAGGATGATTGGAATGAGTTGGATGCATTAGCAAAGTCTACTATTAGACTTCATTTTGCAAAGTCAGTTTATTTCACAGTAGTAAATGAGCAGACTACGGAAGATTTGTGGAAGAAACTGTGTGCCACTTATGAGAAGGAAACTGCCTCTAATAAAGTTTACCTCATGAAGAGGTTGTTTGAGCTACAGATGAAGGAAGGGGTCTCCATTGCTTCTCACTTGAATGAATTCAATATTATTTTCAGCCAGCTTCAGGCTCAGAAGATGAATTTTGATGCGGAGACTAAGGCAATATTTCTCTTATGTTCATTGCCATCCTCATGGGATACCTTCCGTACAGCTGTCAGTAACTCTACACCTGGTGGAGTACTGAAATTTGACGATGTTGTGGGTAGCTTGTTGGCCGAGGAGATTAGACGGAAGTCTATGGATGGCAACAAGCAGGATGGATCCTTAAATGTGCAAAGGGGCAGATCACAGTTCAGGGGGAAGTCCCAAGAAAGAGGGAAGTCTCATAGCAAATCCAGCGCACGGAACATTGAGTGTTACCATTGTGGCAAGAAGGGCCATATGAAAAAGGATTGCTACAAGCTGAAAAGAGAGAAAAAGGATAAGAAAAAGATGCAAATTGGGGTCCAAATCAAAAGGAAGAGAGTCCAAGGGAGGACAAAGGAAAAGTGAAGATCGAGGAGATCAATGCAATCACACATGATAGTGACAATGACGTTCTCTTCATGTCTAGTTTATCTGCAGAGTTACTTACCACTTCAGATGATGCATATTCCCAGGATTGGATTTTGGATTCTGGTGCTTCATTCCATGTTACTCCCCATAGGGAATGGTTCTCCACTTATGACAGTGGAAAGACAGGTTGTGTGCATCTTGGAAATGACTATGCATGTGACCTAGTGGGGGCAGGTGACATAAAGTTTTCTTTTGCAAATGGGTCTGCATTTGTTTTGAAACATGTGAGACATGTGCCTAAGCTGACCAAGAGTCTTATTTCAGTGGGTCAGCTAGATGGCGGCTGGTTTTTACACCACTTTTGGCTTTCAGAGTTGGAAAATTGAGAAGGGCTCTATGCTTTTGGCCAGGGGTGCCAGTGTGGGACTTTGTATCCCTTACATGTATCAGGGGTATTTGATCATGTTGTTGCAATAACCGAGCAGCCAAGCACTTCTTTGTGGCATTGCAGGTTGGGGCACATGAGCCACAATGGAATGAAACTCTTATGCCGTTTGGGTTATGTACCGCATTTGAGTTTCTCTGATTTTGAATTTTGTGAGCACTGTCTCTATGGGAAGCAGACTAAATCAGCCCATAAAAGAAGGGAAAAGAAAGAGTTTGAAAAGCTTGATTTGGTGCATTCAGACGTATGTGGTCCCATGCCTACACGGTCATTAGGCAGGGTTGAATACTATGTGACATTCATTGATGATGCAACTAGGAAAGTGTGGGCTTATGCTATAGCTCAGAAGAGTGATGTGTTCCAGGTATTTCAGAAATGGCTGGCCTTGGTTGAGAATCAGTCAGGTAGAACGCTTAAATGCCTATGGACTGACAATGGTGGAGAGTATCTCTCTCATGACTTTCAGCATTTCTGTGATACACGTGGGATTAAGAGGGAGCTCACATCCCCTCATACTTGAGAGCAAAATCCAGTTGCAGAAAAGATGAACTGTACCATTCAAGAAAGGTTGCAATGCATGCTTTCGAATGCAAGTCTTTCTGGTGATTTTTGGGCTGAGGCAATGAAGACTGCAGTGCATGTGATTAATAGATCACCTAGTAAGAGTTTGGATGGTGGTATTCCTAAAGAGGCATGGAGTGGTAAGAAGCCCTCTTACTCTCATTTGCATATATTTGGGTGTGAGGCATATGCACATGTGCCAAAAGAGCTTCGAAAGAAGCTAGATCCTAAGTCTAGGAAATGCATCTTTCTGGGTTATGGTGAAAGTGGAGAGATGGGCTATCGTCTCTAGGATCCAGAAACAAAGAAGATCATACACAACCATGATGTGGTCTTCAATGAGAAGAAGATGCATAAGGCACCCATGAGGGATGTGGAAATGAGGAGAACCACTTTCCAGGATGTGAATCCACTTGCATATGTTGATAGACAGCAAGCTGTCCATGCACCAAATGTGCAAGAAATGGTACCACCAAGTACTCCCACAGGTATACAATCAAGGGTATATGATGGATCATCTATTGGTGGAAATGATGAGCCAAATGTGGCTGATATTCAGGTGGGACAGCAAGTTGAAATGCCCTTGAGAAGATCTTCTAGAGTGTCTAGATTGCCTGACAAGTTTATTCCAGGGGTAGACTATGTGATGCTTACTGTGATTGCAGGGAGCCTTCTTGCTACAAAGAGGCTATGATGCGCGAGGATCAATGCAAGTGGGAGTATGCTATGCAATCAGAGATGAGTTCACTTATGAAGAATAAGACTTGGGACTTGGTTTCTTTGCCACATGGAAAGAAAGCATTGCCATGTAAATGGGTTTACAAAATGAAGGTCATAGGTGATGATGTGCCTAGGTACAAGGCCCATTTGGTTGCTAAAGGGTTCAAGCAAGAGAAGGGTGTGGACTTTGATGAGATATTCTCTCTAGTTGTGAAGATGACCACACTTAGATGCATGCTTGGACTAGTGGCATTAGAGGATATGGAGCTAATGCAGATGGATGTCAAGACAGCTTTCTTGCATGGGGATTTGCATGAGGAAATTTACATGGTGCAACCGGAAGGCTTTGAAGAAAAGAGCAAAGAGCATTTAGTTTGCAAGCTGAAGAAGAGTCTCTATGGTCTTAAGCAAGCACCTAGAGAATGGTATCAGAAGTTTGATGCTTTCATTCGGTCCCAGGGTTTTAGAAGGAGTGAAATTGATCACTGCCTCTACACTAAAAGAGCTAAGGATAATAGCTTGATAATCTTGGCACTATATGTGGATGATATGCTATTGGCTAGCAAGAATACTTATGAGCTAGATGCATTAAAGGCCAAGTTGCATGAGGCCTTTGATATGAAGGATTTGGGACTTGCAGGTCATATTCTTGGTATGCGCATCACGCGTGATCGGAGTAGGAAACTCCTTTGGCTTTCACAAAAAGAGTATGTTACAAAAGTATTACAGTGTTTCAATATGGAGGGGGGGAAGGTAGTGAGTACTCCATTGCCTCCATATGTGAAACTGAGTCATACAAATAGTCCCAAATCAGATGAGAAAAGGCTCGGGGGGGTCACTATGTATAACCCTCTATATCACGTGCGTTCAAGGCCTATATTTAAAGTCCCTTATCTGTAAAAATTTTCATTAATAAAATGTGCCCCTTTTCTATACAAATCTGTAAATTTTTTCCAAAACTATTTTAAATAGTCCCTTATGTATATTTATTTCTGTAAATTTTAGAAATTAAAAAAATCCTTCTGTTGAACTCACGTGATAGGGTTACATATGATGAGTGACCCCCCCGAGAGAAAAGGGCCATGATGGCCAAGGTTCCTTATGCATCAGCAGTTGGGAGTCTTATGTATGCTATGATAGCTACTAGACCAGACATTGCATTTGCAGTGGGAGTTGTTAACTGGTATATGGCTAATCCAGGAAAGAGGCATTGGGAGGCAGTTAAGTGCATCATGAGGTACAAGAAGGGTACCAAGGAGATGTGCATCTGCTTTGGTAAAGGAGACATGCATGTACTTGGGTACACAGATTTAGACTATGTAGGGCATGTGGATAGTAGGAGATCCACTTCTAGTTATGTGTTCACCTTTGCAGGTGGTGCAGTGTCGTGGATGTCTCGCACACAGAAGTGCGTTGCTTTGTCTACCACAGAGGCTGAGTATGTTGCAGCCACAGAGGGTTGCAAGGAGGCTATATGGCTTGATCGGCTAGTGGGAGATTTGGGGATTCATATAGGTGTACCGACATTGCATAGTGATTCCATGAGTGCTATTCAGCTAGCACGGAATCCGGTCTTTCATGCAAAGACCAAACGCATTGAGGTCAGGTACCATTTCATCAGGGAGGTACTTGAGGAGAAGCGCATAGAGCTTGTCAAGGTTCATATAGATGATAACCCTGTAGATATGCTGACGAAGAGTCTACCTAGTCAGCGGTTTGAGTATTGTCGTGTATTGATGGGCATTGGATAGTATGCTCACTGGTTGTTCTTCCTTAAAGGCACATTGTCCTTTAAGTGGGAGGTTGTGGGGGTTAAAGGTCACTGTGCCTTTACCCCGGTTATGTACAATACTCAAACATATATATAAATGAATGAAAAAGAAGATTAGGGTGGTTCTGCACCCACCAAAACTTGTGGCTCTCTGTCTCTCTCTCTCTCTCTCTCCTTCTTCCGTTCTTGCTTCCGTTGAGAGCACTCTCAATACTCCATGAATTGATAGGATGATCATGATTAATGGACATTGGGACTAGCCAACCAAATGTTGAATGCCGATTGAAAACTCTACAATACTAATACACACTCTTGAAAGTGATGCAATGATGTTTACATGATGACTATACTTGAGAAGGCAAGTAAATACTTGCCTCCTCAATAAAAGTTAGAACTATTGAGGGTGACCCTCATGGGATATTAAACTAAAATTGTGGTATCTTCCTAAGGAATTGAGAGAAGGATGGAAATGCTAATCACACCCACCCAAATAGAAGTGGAAGTGGCACTCTGTGAACTAGTAGGATGATGATGATGCCACTCGAACAAGTCAACCTAACTTCAATGATCCCTATAAACTAATGCATTGATGTTATGACTTGTGTAAGAAAACTTTAGAATATAATTTCCACCTCTACTAAAATGAGAGCCAATCAAGGTGAAATCTTTGCCAACCTCATGAGATGGGCATGAGATTTAAAACTAGAATTCCAGATGCCTTCCTAAGGAATTAAGAGAGGGATGGAGCTATTGAATGAAATGGCTAGTTAAACTCCATGAATTTCTAGGATGATGATAAAGCCAATGGGACTACAAAACCAAAAAGAAACGCCACGACAATAAAAGATATTTGTATCTACTGAATACTAATGTGTTGATATTTGCATGACTAGGGTAAGAGAATTGTAAATATACTTTCTTTCTATTGAAGTGAGAAGCATTGAGGGAAAAATCTTTCTCAAAATCTTGTGAGATTTAAAATTAGAATTGCAAATTCCTCCCGAAGCAATAAAGAGAGGAATGGAACTATTGATCATACATTGAAAGGATTGTAAATGGCAAATATCTAAAGAAATATTGCTCTACAAACTGCAAAAGATTGAGACCACATCTCTTGGACTCAAATAGGTGGAGGTTTGCACACATGTCCTTAAGAAAATATTTTGTTTTTTTCTCCATGTGGAAGAAGGCTTTTTCTCTTCTTGAACTCTTTAAAAACAAATTTATCAAACAATTCCTAGCCGCAACAATACTGTTGTGCAAATGGGCATGCTTGACAATAGTCACTATTTGCTAAGTCGCTAGTGTTAAGGGTTTCACTCATAGTGGTCATTGCGTTGTCCATTGACTATAATTGATCCTAATTAGACATTTCAAAAGAAACCCTTCTAGACCTTGGAACTTAATCAATAGTTTCAAAATCCACACCGAGGTTGATTGAGAATGAAATAGAAAAAGGTTGTGATTGTTCTTGGACTAGCTCCATTTTTTAAGAGTGTTTTAGTAGTAATGGCATGGTCACATTCGAGTTAGCGGATCCGAGAGCTTAAACTAGTGGAAATATGAATGGTGTCCAATCCAAACTTTCACAAGAGTGTCCACACAAGGGTGACAGAAAAAGGGCAACGTGAGTGATTTTGGATTTGTTCATCTAGTAGATGATGTAGAAGGTGAAAGGAACGAGATCATACAAACATCAAGTAGCAAAGTGGAGATAAATAGCATGCATTGCGGGTGGTGTTAACCAAAGATTTAAACTCTTGTATATGTAATATGAAAGAGTGGTATATGCATATGTGGCATTAGTAGCATAAAATAATGCATGCCCATGGCCCATGGTTGAGGTGGTAGGGAGCTCCATGTGCCACCCTCCATGTAGGCAGGCATCTTTTGAATTATGCATGTAGGTTAAGGAGTGTGCACTATAATATGTATAAATGTAATGAGATGGAGGAGAATCTTGAATGGGTCATGGCTCCACCTCACCCACTTTTAATCGACAATGAGGATCAAATCAAAAGGATTTAAGCTATGGTCTAGAGCATAGGGAAGATGAATTCCAACTATTATCGATTGCACTTCATGGTGCGACCGACTATGGGCTATGAAGAGGACAAACCTTGGAAGAGGTACGTTATGCCTATCTAAGACACAACACACAATATATCTTTTCTAGCTTTGCTACACTCCCCTCCATTAGTCTCCCTCATTCACATTTGATGCTTCCTCTCACTTAGATTTCCATGCTCCACCTAGAATGTTCAACGGCTCTTTTCCTTTTTGTAATCTCCCCATGCCATTCCATTATGTGTAAGCCTCCATTCTCCATGAATATAGTCTCATGCCACCATTCCTTTGCAATGATTACCCTTTGAATCTCCTTTAATCTCATGTAAAGTCTCCCTTTGCCATTTATATCATGCCCACCATCTCTTTTTCCTCTGTAGCTCTCTTATTGCAACTCGAAATTGACGGCTGGTGTCTCCTTCCTCATGGTGCAACACTACATCCTAGATGTGTTAGTATGCAACACCACTACCAAAATGTTGTGCATATACATTTTTGGTGTTGCTATTGGGATGCAAATTCTCTATGGCTAGGGGCTCTTTAAAAAGAAACAAAGAAACTTCATCAACATATGCGACTACAACCGTTCTCGCTCCACGTGACCATAAAGTACAAAATTGTGGCACATTTGCTACGACAACTATGTATAGATCTATCATGCCACAACTAGTAAAACTATGGTAGCTCTGCTATAGTTGTCTGTAGATATGTTGCTATTGTAATTGGCCAAAAAAAAACTTTGTAGCCTTCCTCACACCCCCTTATCTTCTTCTTCTTCTTCTTCTTCTCGTCCCTCTCTTTCTCTCTCTTCTTCTCTTCTCTCCTCTCCTCTCATATTATTAAGGAGTGGGATTTGAACCCAAGACCTCTCCAATAGCAAAAGGTTCCCTTACCAATGGGTCAAGAAATGAGCAATGATCAGTATGTGAAGATATTGCTTATATGTTAAAACTCTATAAGCGTGGGGACTTTCCTCTTTCCATAAAAAGCAAAAGTACTGCACTTCATGTGCTCCATTCATATGTCATAATAGATTGCAAATTCTGAACTTTTGCAAGTTCACTCCAATGCATGCCACACAAGGAGGCTGGATATCATGGATGTCGATATCATGGGGGGTTGAGTCTTGTCAATATCATGGATGTTCGGGTGCTTACCAGATTTATTTTCGATTCTTATTGGAAGTGGAAGTACGAACACCCACAAAAGCTTTGAGGAGGATACAGAAGACCATCAATAAGCATGTTCCCTCCTACATATGTTCAAATGGGAATACAACCCGAATGGAGAGTTCCACACCTCAAGAAAAATTCCATGACATGGAATTACTACTGCTACTTGGCACAACACAAGTGCATCAACCCCTACTACATGCCAATACCAAGAAGATATGGCTGGCAGATGTTCCAAGATCTAAAGAAGATGGACAAAAATGTCTGATACAACTTTCCAAGATTCGACTTCCCACCTATACTCACCACAAAAGGCCTGGTTTTATAGCTCTGGGCATGGAATCAAAAGTACAAATAGGTGCCAGACCCAGTAGTCATTGCAGTGTGTCATTTTAACAGGCTCATTATATGTTGCTGGATGACATGCTGAGGCTCTCACCTATAGACAAATTGTAGGAGCTGGGAATTAAAAAACCAATTTTATTCAATGCAAACAAGGGCCCAGACTTGAAGTCAATATGCAGATTATATTTTTGAGTGCGCAATCTTCATGCCTACCATATACTCACCTTCGAAGATATAATGGATACTTTTTGGACATCCCATCCATATTTTATGCGCATTTCCAAGAAGCCATTTGCATAGCATAATCTTATGAAAGCCGTTCTTGCCACCAACTTACTAAAATACTAAGTCCAAGGCCAAAATTAAAACAGGAAGGGGGCATGTTATGCAATTAACATCCTCAATTTTGACAATTCATTGTATTTTGATTCATTATAGCTCGTGGGCCAATCTTGCCAAAATAAGGGCTCAGAAGCTATGTAGGAAATTAGGGTTAAACCTCCCTTCAAAAGGTCCATGTATAAAAGCCAAGTGTTTTGACTTGGTCTTCATTCTTCCATTCTTCAATTGTAGACTTCAATTGTAGAATAGAGAGAACAAGCTTCTTTCATTTGGTGTTGGTGTCCATTGTCTCTTTCTTCTACTCTTGTTATTTGCTGCTATGAGTACGAATCGATTCCCCCTTCACCACACTCATGTTTACTCTTGTCTTCTTCTCATTCCCTCTCCCCTTATGATTGTCTAGCAACATGGAATGAATCCAAGGACAATGCCCGTGATATCACTGCACAATTACATACGAAGCAGCTCTCACAAGGAAGCGGGTTGGAGGACGAGCTCCCCATAGTGGCTTGGTTGGAAGATCCCCATGACACATGAGTCTCTGTCAGGAACTTAACACACATCTGGAACAAAAATGCATTGTTTTACCAAGTTTTCCAATAAGTAATAACAATATCTATCTTGGGGTCATATTCAAATATCACTTAATTCCTTACAATGTTGGACCCATCTCTACAATTGGTCGCATGACCAATTGTGGTTTAATATGTAGTTGATCCATCCTATCCTTTACTTCAGCCATGGGAGGATGTGCAACTACATTTTTATTACATATGTCCTTTGTAATGATTGATATATGATACATTTTTGTAAAATCTACATGCATTCACCACTCTTGCTTTAGGTATACATTGAGATACTCTTTCCAAAATTGTATGATTTGCTTTATGATCCACCTGAGAGTGTATACATCTGATGCCTTTGAATATGCATTTGAGGATGTTGGATCATGAATTTTGAGGGCCACCCACTCTTTGGCTTGTTGAACTCCTCAAATCAGTTGAAACTTCATCTCATATTCCATCAATTGCATCCCAATAATTGTAGTAACAAAATTTGAAGGTTGTCTAGTCTCCCTACCTTTAGCATAATGTCCTAATCAATGATTCCTATTATGGGACGATGGTCTTTGGTAAAATTCAATACAATATTATGTGCAAGCAAGTCACTTTGCACGGCTATTTCCCAATGAGAAATGGCCATTGCTTTAGCAAGCACATCTATAATAGAAGTTACACAAGTAAGAAACCTATGAAACCTTGCTAGTTCATTGGGTGCAAGCACTAGATATTCCCTTGTATTTTGATATTTCTTCTTACCTCACCCTTACTTCTATTCGTTTGAATGTACCCTTGAGAAAAGGTAGTTGCATCATGCATTTCCCTAAGATGATGCCATTGAAGTACAAAAATATTGTCACCTATGGTGACTCTCCCATCTTGGCTATGCAATGCACAAGGCTACATCCCTTGCTTCATGTCAAGGCCTCAAATTGCTTTCCCACTAATCGTGCAATGTACTTCTTTGCACAATATGTCACATGATCGAGAAAGAATGATGTTCTAGCAAATTCAACCTTGTGACATGCACCATACGATCCCTTCCCAATCTCTTCTTGCCTCACCATGCCATTGTAGGGCACTATAATGATCACCATTTGGACTTCAAGATAATAATTGTCGACTTTTGTAAAATACTTTTCTTTGGCTAGTTCTTCTTGCCTTCTTCCAACTTCTTCATCAAACCCTTACTACCCAATGGTTACTTCCAAAGGTAGTTGGATCGATTCTTCCCAATGTTATGTAGTTAGTTGCCTTCATATCACTACCATTTGCTACTTCTCTCGATCCTCCCTTTCATCATGATGTGCTTTAGTTATGCCTTCCATGCTTGGTAGGTCCTTCAACAATGTTGTTGATGCTCTAGAATACTACTATAGGCCTGCAATCAAGGGACCTATTTTTGCATGCTTGTTTGAACTAGACATGTCGCTCCACTTCATTTCAAAATTCAGTTTATTGAACAACAAACCAACCCATGAGACCTTCACTCCCTTCTCTATTGCCCAAATAAATGTTTAGCTATCATGTGACATGGTGCTAGTTTTGGCTAACAATTTGATCCTCTCCAAGTACCATTCTAGTTGTTGTCTCCATATGGGATCCTCAATATTAGAAAGCTAAAGGTAGTTCTTAGTTGTTTCTGGTTGGCCAGACTCACAGATCATACTTGCCTCCATAGCCTTGATATCAGCCTCCCCATCCTTGTTGTAGTTACCATCATCGTCCATGTCAATAGATAGCTTAAAGAATTTAGAAACCAAAGTTTATGTCAATGTTGTACTTGGAAAAATTTGTGTACTAGCCTTCTTAAAACGCTCATAGAATTTTGGATTTTGAGGTTGTGATCTCCATTCATTCCATGGCAAGGAAGCATAATCGAATAGAGGGACAGATTGCAACTACTTTCTACTTCTTTGGAGGTTAACTAAAATCCAAAAAGTCTTTATTGTAATAGTTGCGAATTGCTTTTTGAATGGTAGCATTGTACCCTCATCAAAATCTTCATTTGGAAAGGCAATTGCAATTAGTGTAGTTGAGAAGGCAAAGGTAAAACTAGAGCAAGGTTGGATGAACTTGGGAGGATATATCCATGCAGTCGACAAGATGGACTTGCACTCCCAAGTCAACCAAGTGTGAGATAAGTGGAGTGGCTTGGCAATGAGCACTCCCCACTAGACTAACTCAAAAGAGACACCCCTTGAATTGCCACTTGCTAATAAAGTAGTGCCATGCACCCATTTGGAATGGTGGTGATACTCCTCCTCCTTGCAATGATTAAACCAACATCCTTCTATCCTACCGATCTCAAAGATGCCAATCATTACATTTGTTTACCCAAGCCAACACATCTTTGCACTAATGGTCGAATAATTTTGTTCAATGCAAGGACTAAGGAACAAGTTGAACCACCACACTCATGCGATACACATCACAATGATGCTAGTCAAACAATAGTTGTTTTTTGGGTTGGAGTGCCAAGATGGAGGTCTCTAGGCCCCATAGTTTTTGTGAAGCAAGTCAGATTGATTTTCTGGAATCAAGTCAAAATACACGCTGGGAAGCAAGTTGGACACTTCTTTTCCTAGCAATTCAGATCCTTTGATGCAAGTGGGACATGGCATTTTACCCAAGTTGGAAGTTTCTTGGACATTATAGTAAAACCCATCCCAAAAATGATGATCTTTAGATATTGGTTAGACCCACTCATAGCCTCATCTTACAAGTCAAATTGGAACTTTACTGTTCCTATGAGGTCGAATTGTCATCCTTCTAGCTAAACAAAGTTGGATTGCAAACTTGGGTTATCAACTAATATACAATAACTTTGACTCATTCCACTTGAACTAGAACCTCTTCCAATCATGGAATTTAAACTGGATCATATCTACAAACAACCAAATCATTCTATATCTTGCAATAAAAAACATTAGCAAAACCACATGGATCATTTTTATAGGGTAGAGATATCAATACAACACTAGGTAAGTCATTTGGTATTCCAGTTAGATCTTCTTCCAAGGTCAATCTACCTAGGTATTCTATGATGGCATGTTGTTTCCCTAATGTATCAATAACTTGATAGTCAAACTCCTGCAACAATATGTAAGAAAAGATTACAACATTTATGCTAGCAGAGAATAGGATCTCAGATACAAGAGAGACAGATTGACAATATGGAGAAAAATTTAGATTACTATAAGTAGGTACAATAGATGGCGTGCTTCCTAGTCGTGTGCTCCTATGAGAAAGAGCTTCGATGGTGTGATGGACACAATGGAGGACAGAGACTTAAGCAAAGATATCAGGATTGTTGTAGTTTATTTTTGTATGGACCTCACAGGCTCACTCATATATAGACACCAAGAATTGGTCGATTAGACCCAGTTAGATCACCGACCCAATTGGCCCAACATGGCCTCTTGGGGGTCGGTCACCGACTTGGACATCAACTAGTCAATAGATTAGTGACATAGATTAGAGTAACTAGCCTATCGTCTCCCTTCAACCTAGAGCCATCTGATATTGTTTAGGCCCTAACTACTCTAGTGCCTTCTTCTTACATGGGGGGCTCACAAGTAGAGTTAACTAGTTCCCATGTAGTTATACAAGAGTGGGGCCTTGATATCTAACACCCCCCCACAATGTCCAACCACAAGTGAACTACTTTTTTGGCCCAATGCCAAGTCAATGATGATGCCATTACAATAGCTCTCTTCTAAGAGCATTCATGAAGATATTTGTAAAGATATATATTTCAATGTTGTATTTTAGGAAAGGTGCATCTCCAAGTCAATGATGATGCCATTCCAAAAGCTCTCTTCCAAGAGCCTTCATGAAGATATATGTAAAGACATAAATTTCAATGTTGTATTTTACCAGGAAAGGTGCATCTCCTAATGCCATCTATTAGCACGGTGTATATGCACACCACTTGTTAATTGTAGGCAAATAGCCATCTTCTCATATGGATGTATGTAAGAGCATAATGATGATCACAATCATTGTTTAAAAGTTATAGATAGTTTTCATTTTTTATGCCAACTTTTCCTTTGAAAGTAGAATGAAAAAACCACATCAATATGCAATTTAAAAAATTCAGACTTTTATTTGGTCGAGTTTTGGAATTGGACTTTAGACAAGTCCAAAAAATTCGAATACTATGTTTTATATTGTTATGTGAGAAACTTGTGTTTCTAGAAATGTAATTCTTTAATGTTTTTAAATTGTGTATCAAAATTCAACAATTAATTCAATAGTGATATTTTAATGTCAATTGTTAGAAGATGTGTAGAATTGTGTTTCTATGAATGCATTTTTTGAATGTTTTGCACATGTTTCAAATTTTAAGTTGTGTCATAAATTTTATTCATTATTTTGTGGATAACCTTTAACAATTAAGCATACATATTTGCATGGCCAAAAAATAAGACCAAGAGCACAACCTATATAAAGAAGTAGGGAGAGAGGGAGGAGACTTGATGTCAGCTTTCTTCACAACTCACAAAAGAGAAAGGACACACAAGGTTGGAGGTTGAAGCTTATCTTCAATCTAGTACACAACAACAATGAAATGAGAGATAGGTATATAGTATATGTGTAACCTAGGATACACGGTTCATATGTGAACCCAATCCAAACATACGTGGCTATATAACTAAGCCACAAGTATACCTAACTCATACCTAACAAAAGATGGTGACATAAATGATAGTGACCCAAGATATACATCAAGGGTGGAGCTTGATATCTCAACACTCCCCCTCAAGCTCAAATCCATCTTGAGTACACCAATCAAGCAAGCTCCTAAATCTAAGAAGCTTGACTGTACTCAAGGCCTTCCTAAGATGCCAGCCACCTGCTCCTCATGATGAAATTTACCAAATCAACCTCTGCAGCTAGAACCTTCTCTCTCACAAAGTGATAATTCACCTCAATGTGCTTCGTTCTAGCATGATTAATTGGGTTATTAGCAAGCATAATTTTGTTAATATTGTCACAGTAGATGAAGATGACAACTGCACCATGTACTAAATGGCCTAATTCAACAAGTAGCTTTTGTAACCAAGCTACCTCACATGCAACCATAGTTACACCCTTATACTCAGCCTTTGTGCTTGACAAGGCAATTGTTGGCTGCTTCTTGCTACTCCAATTAATGGAAGAACTCCCAAAGAAAACATAAATCCACTAATAGATCTCTTATCAGAGATACTACCTGCCCAATCAATGTCTGTGTACCCATGTACCTGTATCAAACACCCGGCCTCATAAAAAAGTCCATACAGCAAAGTGGACTTCACATATCTCAAAATCTACCTAGCCACATCCAAATGTGGCTTCCTCAGTGCTTGCATAAATTGACTCACCAACCCCACATCATAGCTCAAATCTAGTTTGGTGATAGTCATGTATATCAAACTGCCAACTATGCATCTGTACATAGTGACATCTTCAAGAAGCTCCCATTTTTTTGCATTGAACTTCACATTGTGCTCCAATGGAATAGAGATGGGCTTACAACTTGTCATCCCAAACCATACTACCTCTGCAACAGCTGTATCCCACTAGGGGATCTAATAATTTCAATGCCCAGCAAGTAATGTAGCTCTCCCAAATCCTTCATTTGAAAACTTTGCTTCAAAAGTTACTTCACATCATCAATTTTTGCATCACTATCACCTGTAACAATTAAGTCATTCACATAGATGACTACTAGTACAACACCTCTGTATATTCTTTTCACATAAAGTGAAAAGTCTACATTGGAAATATGAAATCCAATGGTGACAAAATAGTGGCCTATCTTGTTTGACCACATGAGCACCTATTTTAAGCCATAAAAAGCTTTGTGCAACCTACAAACAAAATGGGGATGTGCATCATGTTGGTAACCTTTTGGATGTATCATATGAACCTCTTCTTGCAAATTACCATGCAAGAAGGCATTCTTTACATCCATTTGATGCAAAAACTATCCTTTCGCAGCAGCCATAGCAATTATTGCTCTCAGAGTTGCCATCCTTGCAACTGGAATGAAGGTTTTATCATACTCAATGCCATATATCTATGCATATCCTTTGGCAACTAATCTTGCCTTATACCTGCTCATCCCTTTGGCATTGTGCTTCACCTTAAACACCCACTTATAGCCAATCGCCTTCTTATCATGAGGCAAAGTTATCAATTCCCAAGTGTGGTTTGCATCCAAGGATGCCATCTCCTCATCCATGATTGCCTCCCAAATTTTCTTTCCAATTGCATCCTTAAAGCAAGCTGACTTTGATTCTTCTAAGATTTTGACCATATATGCATACTGATGGGCTGAAAAACCATCATATCTCAGCCTATCAATAGAATACTTCACACGTGTGCACTTGCATGTACCTACATCACCTCCAAGTGTCTTAACCATATTTCTACTTTTTCTTGCAGCTAGAGTAACAACTAAGGAATCCAAAGTTCCTCATCAAGGCTCATTTCTGAGCAACTAGACTCTCCATCAACATGAGAGTGACCACATGAGACATCAAAGGTAGGTGCAAGGTCCACCTTCTCCTTTCCTTTATGTGATACTTGTGCACCACTATCTAAGCTACCATGAGAAGAGCCATTAGATCGCACTCTCCCTGTCCATGCATTGGATCCATTGTTTGAGGACTCACCAAGACCACTCAAACTTTGTGATTGCTAGTCTACGTTTACAACAGCAATGCCATTTCTCATGCTTGCATCTTCAGTTACTTTTGTTGGACCATACCAACAATGCATTTCAATAAAAACTACATCTCTACTCACTTGCATCCTGTGAGTGGAAGGGTTATAACAACAGTACCATTTTTGCTACAGAGAATACCAAATGAAGATGCATTTTTTTGCCTTTGGATCCGGCTTAGTTCTCCTCTCATCAGGAACATGAACATAAGCTATGCAACAAAATACTCTCAAGTGTGAAATATTTGATTTTCTACCTGTATACTTTTCCTCAGGTGTCATTCCATGGACAATTGCATTGGGGGTTCTATTCATAATATACACATCAGTTGCTATTGCTTTAGCCCAAAAATAAACAAGCATCTTCTTTTCATTTAGCATAGCCCTTGTGACTTCTGCAATATGCATGTTCTTTCTTTTTGCAACCCCATTCTACTAAGGGGTAGATTTGCATGAGTACTTTCTCTAAATTCCCTAGTCTTCTAACTAATCACTTAATTCATTTGACATTTAAAGATAGTGGATATGGTTGAAGGATGGTTTGCAATTGAAACAATGAGAGTGCATGTGCAAGCATGCTTACACTTTGGGGTGCCCATCACCTTGTGTAGCATCTATTCTAGGCTAGCCATTGCTGCTAACACCCTAACACACTCCTCATTTTGTAGCTTTGATGATGCCATGATGTATAGTCTCTCCTCATTGCAGGCCCTAGGGGACTTCACTCCCCACTACAAGTTTGTGACCACACTACCAACACAAGAAACCCTCAATAAGCAAACGATCAATTAATTTTCTAGTTTGCAATTCAATGCCTTGACTCCTTCCTACTTGAGACATGCTTGTCCCAACTCAAGATTTGGCATCCTCATCAAATGACAAGTACTCTTCATTAACTTCTCATGGATGCTATTAAGAACCTCACTCCACTTCCTCTTGAAATCATCCTCGGGGGGTCCACCTTACATAAGCCAGCTATACAACGTGCGTTCGAAAGGTATTTGAAAAACCCCTCTGTAACCACATTTTATCTATTTATATACCCCTACTATGAATTTTTGGATCAATAATTATATCCCTTCAATAAATTCAAAATTTAAGAAGCCTATATTTTTTGCCCTCCTCTTGTACATTTCAGTGTAAGTTGAAACAAACGCTACTTCTGAGAAATTGTATTGTATAATTGAATAAAACCATTTAAATTGTATGTCGCTGAGATCATGCTTTACATCCATACTAGTACCTAATAGAACGTATTTTTAACTTTTGATCTTTTCAATTCTCAAATTCTCATGTATTTACTTGACCTTATCCAATTTTGTTTCCCTTGCATGCTCCCAAACTATCACCACCTACTAGAGATTTGCATGAAGTAACTTGAATTGAACAATTAATAAAATGGCACAAACTTATAAGAAGATGGCTTAAACTTTAACCTTGTGTTAATCTATTGTATAATTGAATAAAACCATTTTAATTGCATGTCGCCTAGATGCATGCTTTACATCCATACTAGTACCTAATAGAACGTATTTTCAACTTTTGATCTTTTCAATTCTCAAATTCTCATGTATTTACTCCACCTTATCCAATTTTGTTTCTCTTGCATGCTCCGAAATTGTCACTACCTACTAGAGATTTGCATGAAGTTACTTGAATTGAACTATGAATAAAATGGCACAAACTTATAAGAAGATGGCTTAAACTTTAATCTTGTGTTAATCTAATGGGAGTTTTTATATTAAATATGATGCATGTAGTAGCATTATGTTGATGTAGTGCAAGGTATAGCCAAATTTCATCAAAAGTACCAAATGAAAAGGTAGAGTTGAATCCAAAGTACAAGCATATTGATATCTAAAAATAGATACAAGTTACAACCAAGACTTGTCATCAAGAGTTTAATCAAAACCTTAGACTTAGACGTGGCAAAAAATCAGCTAGAGATAGCTAGACTAAAGGTTGTTACACAGACTTCTCCTCCTCATCGATGGATCCTTGAATGACCTCAGCTGGATAACACGGAGGATGTGGAATTGTCTTGTTTATAGTGTAAAGATTATAGCCAAGGGAGGGCCCTAAAACAGGCCACTTGGCTTCCAAATTCGACCCTCCATCCAGTATTGCCCTGTTTATTCACCAATAAGAATCAAGAATTTTGCATGATTAATGTTAGATATAGCTAGAAAACGTTTGCACTCAAGTTTATCTAAATTACTTGACTTACAAAAAATATAGAATTATATCTGAAGAAAAGTTTGTATTCAAGTTTATCTTAAGGTATTTGACTTACAAAAAAATGTAGAATTTTGCCTCAAGAACTAGCCCAACTCCTTATGCGATACATGTGACATATCATTATCTGAAACCAAAATTAGCCAAGGATGATCCTTAGATGATGTAGCTCATTATAAAACATTATGGAAAGTTTTACCTTGCATGAAAAATGCAAAGTAAACTTACCTAGCACTTTTCAAAAAGTCATTAAAAACTTTGTAGTCATTCTCATCTAGCTGGTACTTGTCTGTTCTTACAATATATGTCAAATTTGCTAATGCAATAATTGTTTCAATGTCCACCATGTTTAAGTCTGTCAAATCATAAGTAAACATTTGTGCTCCTTTTGCCCTTTGATACCATCCAAGCTGAACTTCCAAACCTTGGGGCCTATCTGCTAAATCAAAGCCATGCTTATAATCCACGTACCTCCCTCCGACTTTCTTGCTCATCTTTTGAACTCTTCCTAAGTACCATGTACCATGAGTTGCATCCATCTTCCTCGTGTTTGTAGCTTTGCCATTTCTTTTCATGTGTTGATTTCCTTGTCCTTTTGTGTCATCATGAAAGTATACAGCACAGTCACAACCTATGCCAAATAAATTTCCATTTGATGATTGTGCTTTTGCTTCATGGTTGAAGTAAACACCTTGCTTTACCCTTGTGAGTCTATCTTTTGACAAGGTTGGACATCCATTAAGTTGGCTCACCAATGTTGACTTGAAAATAAACTTTCCGTCCACCTCTACAATGGGGCTAATGTTTTTCTTAGGGGGCATGTTTCTTGTTTCCTTCAAAATGTCATCAATTTCATGTCTAATCTCACTAAGTGAAATAACCTCTTCACTTTCATTGCTATTCTCGTCCATAGATTCTTCTTCACCACATGGCTCCACAAAGTCATCATTCTCATTAGCTTCTCCCATTTCAGCATCTAGCTTACACCATGTAGACCCTGCATCCAGCCAAGGTTGAAACCACCATTTCAAGTCTTCAGCCTTGCTAGGTTTCAAATCCAAAGACTCGCATAGTATGTGAGCTTGTTGTAAGCCCTCCTTCAATGCATCAATCATCTTTTCATCAGAAGAAACACTCTCATAGTCACCTAGATTTTCTTCAATCATCCCTTCTTGTTTATTCAAATGTTTCCATATATGCTCTTGCTTTTTATGAGCCCTAGAGAAAGTTAGACCATTTTGAGCACACTCATGCATGGCAATTTTATTCAAGCTACCAATGCTATGTAGAAGATCTCCAAGATCAAATGCTCTTTCTTGCCCAATCATGCCTCCAACTTTACTAAAATAGATTTCAGCAGCATCAGAACCGGTAAGATGTAGTGGACACTTCAGATTAGGATAAAAATCTCGAAACATCTTTATGAGCAATACAACAAAATGACAAGAAAGTATGCAGTCCGTATAAGCCTCCTTACTGATGAAATTTTTCTTCAAGGTGTAGGTTGGATGGTGATGAATCCATAGTCGCCAAATTTTGAAAAAGAAGACTACCTTGGCTGCAAGCACCACACGCTCCTTCAAGATCAAATATGGTGACAAGAAAATATCAATATAATCAGCAACAATCATCAAATAGGCCTCAGTCCCCTTCATACTTCTTTCTTTTTTTTGAAGTTTTCTCAAACATTTCTGTACTTGTCTACTTGCAATCCTTTGAGTTGCTCCCCAATTTTGTCGATCATTCCTTTGAATATCTCCATCTCGTAGCTTGTGCTCCTCAATTGAAAAAGAATTGTAAACAATAGATACATGATTTAGTGTGATCCAAACACATCCAATTGCTAGTTGTCGAGTAGGACTATCAAGTGGGCTTGTAAGTTTCTTTCCACAGTGTACAAAGTCTTGATCATGAAGGCCATACACATTTCCTCCTACAATTTTTGCTCTCATATTCCATCCACACCAATTGATAGCAAAAGGTTGTTCGCTTTTCTCCAAATAGTCTTCAAGCATCAACTTTCGTCTTCTACTATCTCCATTTGAAGCATGTCCAATTATGGGTCCAACTTTATCTTTCAGGTTTGCATTCCACATGGTCTCCAAAAGATTCCATTGGTTCCTTACAAAATCACTATCAAAACGATTGCATGTGCAATGCACAATCAAAGCCAAACGTGGAAGAAGATCATGAAGAGGATTAACAATCAAAAGTCTAGCATAATGACCTATGATATGATTTTGAAAAGCATCTATAATATTCGAGTATCCTTGTGAGCCTTCACCAACAACAATGGAGTCATTTGATGAGCATTGATGATATTCTCCTTTCTTTCCACAAAACCCAATAAGAGTGTCATCTTTTGCATTCCATCTACACAACACGCACGATTATAGAGTTTAATAACTTCCTCATCTTTTTGAGAGATTTCCAAACATAGCAATTATAAATATCTTGATGATATAGATAAAAGTAGAATGCATAGAGAGCTAAAATTACCTTATTCGACGCTTAATGGTTGTCTCATCTTCCACTATGATAACTGGAACTATAAAAATGACTCCATATCTTTTTTTTGCATCCATATAGATCTTCCCAACAGCATCGAATATGTATTCGTGCTCACCACAAATAAATTCAATTTCTTTTCTTCCTTGCCTTCTGGTGGTAGACAAAGATGGACCTCCAAGGTTTATACTCAAGAACTCATGTAGTCTTGGACCACCCCATAGCTTAATAACTTCATATATGATTTTTGTAGAGTCACTAAACCTGTGTCCTTGCTTTGACCGTAACATGTTCTGTGCCACTTCTTGAAAAAACTCCCACAAGGCTGATTTTCCACCAAACTTTCCTTGTCTATGAGCTTCAATTATGTTGTTACAAAAGCGTCGAACATCTTTCCTATTTATACATTCAAAACTTGATTCTTTCAAAGTTTTGACTCTGACTGACAGCATTACAATTTTTTATGTTGCCCACCACAGCCTTCTTTTTTCTTCATTCAAACTTTTCCTACACTCAAAAGTGGCATTTTTTAGCTCTTCAATTGTCAGGTAGTCTACCCGCCTTCCTTTGCCTCTTTTCCTGGTTCCTCTCTTCTGAACGGCAAGATTCTCCCTATATAATCTCATACGAAAATCAGAACAACCTGAAATTTTCTTACAGTGTTCACATGAGAAACCTTGAAATGGAACTCCAATGATTGATATACGAAGACAATTTATGTGCCTGAAGCATCCATCTATCTTGTATTCCATATTCCCATCATGTAAAGTGGCCTTTGTATATGGTTCACAAAACCATTCATGCCCCATCTTTTGATCCATCAAAAATGACTTAATATTAATTTCACAACCATTGACATGAACATTAGCTTGCCATAATCCCCAACATAACAAATTTATATTTGATGATGAAGATAAGAATGACTCAGTCAAGGAATCAGAAAGAGATTCTGTCTCACCACATTTTGGTTGCAACACTTTAAACTCCTTTGTTTGTACAAGGAACCTTCCCAACGATGTTTGTCGTGGATCTTTGTCAAAATGCTTCCTAGGTCGGCCAACAACCCTTGATAATACTGGACATGGCTCCATTGATTTCTTGCTGGAAGAAGTGATGTGAGCTTTTCCTTTGATATGTTTTAATAAAATTGTTTGTAGATCTGAACCTCGAGGGCACAAAAACAACCATTTTCCATCATATCCACATGCCACTCTTACAGCATTTTTATCCTTGTAGTCATTCAAAGTTGCTTCAACTATCTCAAACTTTGCTCCTGCAACATACTCGATAATGAAAAATTTCAGAAGAATATTTTTTTGACCCTATTTATGAAAATTTTAACAAAAGAAAGATTTTTGTCATCTCTACATGCTTCTAGTGGAGATTACCTTCATGAGAATTATTGAAAGTGTGCATTTCCTCAATAGCATCAAGAATTATTGTTGCATCATCAACATCGTCCTGAGCGTCCTTCATGCTATCTTTTCGTAGACATGCTTCTTCAGTGATAAATCCTCGATTGGCAGCATATCTTTTTTGATGTTTCTGGCTTTCTAGAATATGGGTTCTTAGAAAATTAGACAAGCAAGTGTAAGCTGATTGCTTGCCTTCAATGGACCCTGATCCATATGGCATTCCACATTCAACACACCAAATTCGAACTTTAGGCTTTCCATTAAGATCCTCTGTGAGGAGCTCAAATTTATCATCTCTAGGTGTCTTACGCTGCCTCAATTTTTTGCGAACTTTTTCACAATGACTATCCCAATCTTCAAGAATAGATGTTGCTAAAAGTTTACTTTTGTGCATGTTTAAACCATGACTACAAGAAACATGCTCACGTCTTTCATCAACATTTACAATATCAACATTCCTATGAAGACCTTATCAAACTCACTATCAAAGTGAAGCATAATGTTCGAAGGATGCAAGTCATTATGCAAAAGGTCTTTTCCATGCATGTATTTTAACGTCCCCATCAAAGTACCAGCTAGATTTACGACATGAGTACGGACACGAGATAAATGGTCTAGCTCCTCTCCCACATAGACTGAGTTCATAGCATTTAACCTTGACCATTTGTCCAATGTCTCCCCATTCCAATACTGGTATACCAATCTTGGAGGATTTATCACACGAGCAATCGTGCGAACAAGTCCTTTATGAGGTAATTGGGCTTGCATTGTTTCCATATTTGCCATTAACTCTCGCATGGACCTTCTCTCTTCCCTTTCACTTGGTTTTTGAGATACCTTAAGTTTCTTAATGGCAAAGGTCTCTTTTGGATCAAAGCAGTCTACACCAATGATGTTACCTTTCACCACTCTTCCATATGAGCCTTCACCCAGCACATAATCTTTCTCTTGTACATGAATCTGTTGCTTCTCAAGAAAAAACAAAGATGGCATTTTCAATCCTGTGGGATTGACACATTCTTTTGAAGAACTGGCATTGAATGCTTCCCTCTTTGAACTCATAACTGCCTTCCACTTTAAGGAAAACCAATCAATCAACTCTTCTTTATTATTTGTATCTCTGAGATTGAATGTGCTTGTCCGCTTTTCATAAACACTTTTAACTCTCCCTAGTTCTATGCGAATACTCACACAAAAATTATCTTGAAATTCATATTGCATATTCCATTGTGGATCTTCATTCTTCATCATGGTAATGACATCAGAGGAAAGATCCATACAAAGCTTATCCATCCCTCTTTCCCCTAAGTCAAAATACTTTTCCAAATCTTCCTGCGTTTTTGATAACAAGCTCATGCAAAGACACTTTGAGAATATTTTTCGCATTCCTTCCTTGAATCTATATTCATATAACACGCGTTTTTTATGACTCTTCATCTTGTCCATGTTACCTTCTGCGCATAAAACAAAATTAGTTGCTTTTGTAAGATTATCCTCTCTCTCTCTCTCTCTCTCTCTCTCTCTCTCTCTCTCTCTCTCCCTCTCTCTCTCTCTATCCCTTCCTCTCTCTCTCACACACAACTAAACGGTTTGATTCTTGTGAGCATGTAGATGCATTTCCAATTATTGACTTGATTTTATAAGCATTCTTCCAAGGGAACTGCAGACCGTGTCAAGAGACCGGACTACTCCCAAGGTTACATTGCTTACATACTTTACATTGCACGACTTGATTCTCTAAGCATTCTGCCAGGGGAATTGCAGACCGTGTCAAGAGACCGGAGTGCTCCCGAGACTAGATTGCTTACATACTATATATTGCATGACTTGATTCTATAAGCATTCTACTAGGGGAATTGCAGACCGTGTCAAGAGACCGGGGAGTGCTCCCGAGGCTAGATTGCTACATACTATACATTGCACGACTTGATTCTGTAAGCATTTTGCCAAGGGAATTGCAGACCGTGTCAAGAGACCGGAGTGCTCCCGAGGCTAGATTGCTTACATACTATACATTGCACGACTTGATTCTGTAAGCATTCTGCCAGGGGAATTGCAGACCGTGTCAAGAGACCGGAGTGCTCCCGAGGCTAGATTGCTTACATACTATACATTGCACGACTTGATTCTGTAAGCATTCATCCAGGGGAATTGCAGACCGTGTCAAGAGACCACCGAGGCTAGATTGCTTACATACTATATATTGCATGACTTGATTCTATAAGCATTCTACTAGGGGAATTGCAGACTGTGTCAAGAGTGCTCTCGAGGCTAGATTGCTACATACTATACATTGCACGACTTGATTCTATAAGCATTTTGCTAGGGGAATTACAGACCGTGTCAAGAGACCGGAGTGCTCCCGAGGCTAGATTGCTTACATACTATACATTGCACGACTTGATTCTGTAAGCATTCTGCCAGGGGAATTGCAGACCGTGTCAAGAGACCGAAGTGCTCCCGAGGCTAGATTGCTTACATACTATACATTGCAAAACTTGATTGTCTAAGCATTCTGCCAGGGGAATTGCAGACTGTGTCAAGAGACCGGAGTGCTCCCGAGGCTAGATTGCTTACATACTATACATTGCACGACTTGATTCTGTAAACATTCATCCAGGGGAATTGCAGACCATGTCAAGAGACCAGAGTGCTCCCGAGGTTAGATTGCTTACACACTATACATTGCACGACTTGATTCTATAAGCATTCTGCTAGGGGAATTGCAGACCGTGTCAAGAGGCCGGAGTGCTCCCGAGGTTAGATTGCTTACATACTATACATTGCATGACTTGATTGCTTAATACATACTAAGACTATAGAAATATTAAAGCATAAAGCATAAATGGCATAGAAGCATAGGCATATATAAACATGAAATTATTTGTTGCATGCTATATGCTCCAACAATCATCCTCATCTTCCAAAAGATGAGGTGGTAGCTTAAGTCATCATTGCATTTGAAAAGAGGGACGGGCTTGGAGGAGGCCCTCCAAGCTTCTGGAGGACCTTCCTACTCTCTTGCATATCAAATTCATAGAAGCTCCAAAGTTAAAATTTTGTCTCATCATGTCACTTTCAAGAAAATATTCCAAGCAAGTGTTTCAAGCATGTGTGGATGTTAAGTAGACCTGTTTGTTTTCCCCTTTTAGCTACCTTATCAGTTTCCTTTCCATACATCTAAGTTTAGCGATGGAGCAAGGGAGGTGCAGGTGGTGGCGATGGTGGTAGTATTACTCTTGGGAAGCAAGATACAATGGGAACTAGCAGTAGCAGCAACAACAACAACAAAAGCAACAGCAACAGCAACATCAAGAGCAGTAGTAGTAGCATCCATGAAGAGCTTGATAGAAGCAGACAAGCTTGCGCTACAAAAGTTCCTGTAAGCAACACTAGCTGGGGTTTCGTCATCGTCATCGTCTTCGTCTTCATCATCATCTTCTTCGGTCTACAATTTCAGTGCTCCAGTTTGCAAATGGCATGGAGTTCGGTGCATGGTCGATCAGCAACAATAGCAAAGAATTGTGGGTGTTTTCCTAGAAGATATGGGCTTACGAGGGAGCATCCCAGAGGCCACTCTGGGAGCTCTCTCGGCACTCACTCAGCTTAGTCTGTTCAACAATTCAATCCATGGAACCTTGCCTTCCGATCTCTTCTCGCTCTCTAAACTCCAATACCTTTCTCTCTCGTCCAACTCCTTCTCCATCGCTCCTCCTCCTCTCCTTTCCAACCTCACCCAACTTTCTCGTGTTGATCTCTCTCATCACGTAGGTTGAAGGGTGACACCTGATTTGTAACCACAGCAACCGCGCCTGAGGATAATCATCACCTTGGTGCATTTGTCGTTTCTGGCAGCCTCTCAGCTGAGTTGGACCTGCACATGGGACCCTCATCAGTCTCAACGGAGCTCACAAAACGGAGCTGCCAAAGCATGTAAACGGAGCTCGTCATTCACCTTAACAATGAAGGTGAATTTGCTTCACCGCCCCCCCACTTTTATTGCACTATCAGAACGATTCAAACTTTGGAAAGAGGCTTGGACGATAATGATTCAATATTTGGAAAGAGGCTTGGACGATAACGATTCAATATTTAGATTAGTCTTGCTTATCATCCAGATCATTCGCAAGGAGAAACATGACATGCAAAACTGCAAGAGGAGCTGCTCCTTTCCTCCAAACCCGATTCTTGTGATGCTCGCTATCATCCAGATCATTCTGAAGGAGAGAGGGAGATGCAAAACAAGAGCACCTGCTCCTTTCCTCCAACCCGATTCAAGAAAGTCTCACTGTGCAGTGGACAGTCTTGCGAAGAACTCTTGCAGCTACAGTAGGCCTGGACTGCATTGCATATTGTAACATCTGGAGAGCTTCCCATATAATTATACCCAGCCACATATCGAGGGACCGGAAGTCTTGAGGGTAATGTTCACCAGCACTACCTAGCTTGTTGACGTATCAATGCCACCCACAAACATATCCTAGCATGATGATGCCTGTATCGCAAGAAAATGGACGAACAATCCTGAACCAACATAACCAGTCACGCTTAGACGAGCTTGCAAAAGAGAAGGGACTTGATTTAATCCTGTATCTCTGTTGTATCGTGCCCTAGACCATCACCGATAAGGCATCGACCTTTTTGCTCCATCACTTCTTAAACGCTCTTTCTATGATCTTGCTCAAGCGTTCAAACGCAAACGAACTCGACTCATGCTACACTTGCTCAACAGTTAGGAGATGAGTTTAGAAAGCACTACAGTATTTAAATCGTTCAATCTTGTCGCCAATATTATCCTCAAACCTTCCGCTCGAGATGTGGCTACTGGCTAGTATGATGGGGCTGCTCAAGATTTCAATCGACAAAGGTGCAGTAAATGTAGAGCGTGGATGGCAGGCAGTGAAGCCATGAAAGTCAAGATAATTGATAGAGCTTCGTTTTTACAGTTGTACTGCTGATCTGCCTGCACCATTTTGTGAGTTCCGTTAAGATGGAAGGGAGTCCCAAAAGGGCCCAGGTGCAGGTCCAGGTCAGCTGAGACTCGAGAGTATTCTTCATGAATCCTTGAGAAACGACAAATGCACCAAGGCGAAAATTATCCTCAGGCAGCAACCGCATGGGGTCGTATGTTGCTCAAGCGCACTTCCAATATCTTGGAGGCTGCCGCTGCCGAGTTGCTGCTAATGCGTCTTACGCACAGTTCCGCCTTACCTTTGGTCGAGCTGCGGTCGCCTCTACTCACCAGTACAATATCACAAGATAGCTCTTCTTTGCTTGTCGATCGCAAGCTTTGCAGCTCTGCATGGCCACCAGCAACCGCCACCGTCTCCCATCGTGCTCCACCATCAACTCTACAACCCTTTCCTCCTTTCCCATTGTGCATTTCCTCGCTGTTGCCCAACCTATCATACCCATGTAGCCTCTGAATCCGTGCACTTGTTCGCCCCTTCACTGCCGCAAACATATCGCTCGATCCGGATGTGGCGCTATAGGACCAGCTCCTTCTCTGGTCCTCTCCCTCCTCAGCTCCTCCTCCTTCCCCATCTCCGCTTCCTCTACCTCTCCTCCAATTCCTTCTCTCATACCATCTCCTCCCAGACCTTCTCCTCCCCCTCCTCCTCCCTCTTCTCCCTCGACCTCTCCGATAAGCACCTCTCTGGCCCTCTCCCTTCCAACCTCGCTTCCCTTCTTCACCTCTCTTCCCTTAACTTCTCCAGGAACTTGCTCACCGGTCAGCTCCCCTCCCAGCTCTCCAACCTGCTTAGCCTCTTCTCCCTCGACCTCTCTTCAACCACACCAACCTTTTATGAAACTTCAGAAGATGCATGAAACTCAAGCGCATGCACCCTCAACCTTTTACGAAACTTTAAATGTTGAGTAAGCGACGAGCAAGCGACAACCTCAAAGTACCTGGAGTTCAGAATCTTGGAGTCTAGACTGGTCACTGGAGTTCGCGAATGGAAACGTTATTTTCAGCTTCAACTTTCTTTCGTTTGAAGTTTGCATTCTCTGCTTGCAGAGCTCGAAGAAGTCGGCTGTTGGAGACTGTGCTGTGTGCACTGTGGAGCACTAACTACGAAGTGGATAGTGGAGTACAAACTACAAAGTGGGCTATGGAGTACGAACTACGAATGACGAAGTGGGTCTGTGGATTGAACATGGAGCCTTGTCTTGAACAACGAAATGTTCAAGAATCAAGAAAGGCCTTAGAAGTTTCTAAACCCTAAGAGAAGATAAGGTGGCTTAATCTACGACTACAAAGATATTAGATCTATGGCTATAAATTAATCTACTTTTTAGTGTTAAGTTATTTTAAATATTACATATATCTCTTTTATATTTTATCATATATTAATAATTTTCAAAGTCCCTAGGCAATCTTAACGTATTCTATAGGAAACTTTAATTGTAGCTTAAATTTTAAAGGTTAATATTTCAAATACCTTTAAAATACATTTTGCCATTAAATTTAGCCCTTATAAATAACCTACTTGGCACAACTTATACCAGTTTTTTTCAATTTTAACCGGTGCAAAATACACTAAAGGGAGGTTTTTTCTAGCACTGGTTCATACACATGAAAGACCAACCATCAACACTCCCTCATCACTCAATGGTGTACATCATACAAAGAAAGTTTCAATATTCTCACAAGGCAAGGCTTTTAGGAATAGGTCTAATGTATTCTCCAAGAAATAGTTAACAATCCCAATTCCATAATGCTTTGATGTTGAATCCTTGGGTTCTTTCCAATGTAATGGAAATTTGATCATTAAAAAATATCATCACGGGATCTACTCTAAGATCTAGCATCGAATCTGCATACTCCAAGATTTGTCACAAACCATCTCATCCATGTAGCCTCACATCCAATTTCAAAAATCTTGAATACTACACTATCACCTTCAACAATCTCCATCGAAAACTTTATAGCATTAAATGCCATTGATTTGAGTATCTAGGTCCTTTAGGATTTTGATCGAGCAATTTAAACATCAAATCTCTTAGCTCTTGTAGTATAACCCTTTCTCAAAGAGTGAATTTCGTTCAATAATATTATTCCATCCATTCTTCAAAGTATGATTAGCCATATGCTTGATAGCAGTGCACTTTAGATGGAGAAGAACTAGCATGCTCATCAATATTTTAAACCTCAGCATTCACCATAAAAACTTGTCGAGCCTATATCAAGAGCATTGCTCAATGTATTATAGTGAACTTCATATGCTATATCTTTGCTTGAACTTTGAAGGATCACCAACATTATAATCGCTTGAAGGATCACAACAACATCACAAGTTTCAAGAGCATCACTCAACACATCATGGTGAACTTGATATGTTGCATCTTTGATTGAAGGATCATAAACATGACAATCACTTGATGGAACTAGTGTGATATGTTCCCAACATGAAAGGGGTGCTTTGTTAGAACACATCTTCCACATACCTTGAAAGCATGCATTATAGTAGCATGATCTAAGTGGTGCTAAGTGTTAAAGAGTACCCATTAACAAAATGAAGGGAAAGAGTGTTAGGAATGGAATCATAGCTCCATAAGACATCTCTATTCACATTTTGTCTCCATTTTGTTCTTCAACTTCCTAGAAAAAGCATTCAAAATATATGTCTTTCAGGAGATATAAAGTGTGAGCCTACATTTTATGCTAGCCTGTAGGAATGTCACAACATCACTAGCACGTTATAGCTTTACACCACCTTGCTTTATATTTTTATGAGTCAGCATTCTATTTATAATGGCCCTTGCACTATCGTGCTCTCCCTTGCCATGTCCAGGTCTAAGAAAGTTCCAAATCATGCACAAGCTTGTGAGACTAATAGACATGGACATGAATAGTGAACTACAAATGTCTACATGCTTTGAACTGGGAGGCTATGCCATCAAACTAGAAACTCAATGTTTCTTTACAAGTAATTACAATCATTCGTGGTGTAACATAAAGCAATGTTATATGAACAAATTTTTGTGTTTCTTATCATTTGAAATGTAGAAGGTTATAAATATAGGAAAAGGTTATGTAGAAGGTTATATATAGGGTAAGGTGGTACTCTTTTTCCACTTTAAAGTGGTCAAGTTTGTCGGGCCCAAAAGATACATAAGTGGGAGAACTTTTGGATATTCAAACTGTACATGCTCGCAATGTAGTAGAAGCTTGCAATAACATCCTATAGTAGAATTTTCCTTAAGCCCATTCCACATTCAAATGTTCTTTCAAACACAATTTATCCACTTTGCAGAGCTTGACATTAGGTTACTAAATTTCCACTATCTCAAAGCATAGCTTAAAAGATACAATTTGAGTCCTCTCTCTCTCTCTCTATGTGTGTGTGCATGTGTGTGTCCTCTGTGTGTGTGTGTGTGTGTGTGTGTGTGTGTGTGTGTGTCTCGCTGAATCCAATACTAATATCTACTTATTATAACTGTGGGGGCTAGTCAGACATTAAAACTTTCAGCTACCCAACAACAAATTGTGACTGCTCTTAAACATCATCCTAGATCAGACAATATTTTAAAAATAACTTTTAATTTGAATCTGAGAATAAACACACCCTACCTGTTAATTTAAAAATGGTGTATAAAATTACCCCTGCTATAAATATATTTATGTAAGTCTTGAGAATTAAAATACCCCTCATTTTGAACTCTCATAGTATACTTACATTTCCCAGATGGACCCCCCGAGAAATCATCATCTGAGTATGTGTAGCATTCTCACTTGACCTTATGGATGGCCTTGCTGTAATCACCCTACAAAATCAATGGTCAAAACCTTGGCATAATTGAAATAAAAGTTAAACAACTATAAGTCTATAGGGTACACTCTAACATACTCACCTTCTATGACTTGCGTGATTACAACAATCAGAGTTTGGTACCATGATTGCATAAGGCTCGACTTCAATTTGTGAGCTTCCACCCAATGCCTTTGTTCATTCATTAGACCCTCCATAAGGGTCACTGCCTTTGTCTCCCCGATCATGTACACCTCGCAAATAAGGTCGACGAGGTATGTGGTGTGGATGGTTCCCTTTTGCACTAGCCTGTAAGACAAACAAACAAAAATAATGTCATCCAATGATGGTATGAAATCTCATAACTACAAAATCTACATATCATTGCACAGTCACTTGTTTATCCATGATAAAGCAAACAATAAAGACCCCTTCATGCTCATTTGACACTTCCGCCAATCGGCACCGAACACACACATGATAGCTCTCATCATGATATTATGCTACAAAGGAGATATATATTATGAAAAAAAATTCAAGAATGAAGTGGATGTTGAAGATGACCATATCTGAAGATGAAGTTGCTTACTCGCTTTTATCTCCCTCACCAAGTTCCATGTTTGGTACATGCAATGTACTCTAATTTTTTCATCCACTCCTTTAGCATAAAAACTAGTGCCCTAGTCATTTTACTTCTTCCTATGGCTCCTAGTTCATGGGGATTGCCAGTTGGCTAGGCTAGCACCCAGATGGGCACGATGGAGGTTTCTCAAAGGTGCTAGAGATGTAGGATTGAGACTTCAAAGCACTATCTTTGGAATTGCTAACAAGCATAGGCAATCTAGTGTAGAGCATTCAATATTTTGACTCTAGCGGACTCAAGCTTGGATTTGTCAACTGGGGCACTTTTTGTTAGGCTATCACAACCGACGGTAAGCATTTGGCTATTGAGGTTGAGCCACAGTATATTACCCTCTACACCTAGATTCAAAAGGTTGGAAAGCTAAATGGTCAAAGTTGATGCATGATTTTTGTCTTTGAAATACAAACTATAGGAGTAGCCAGTAATATTGATGGTTGGAGCCACATTGGGTAAATGAATGTGAGGAGTTTTGATAATGTTTGATTTAATCTCTTCCTATTCTTTCAAGGAAAGCTTGCCTTGATTCTATACCTCTACAACATGTGCTAAGTGTCACAAGTTTGGGAGATCATCAATAGAATTGTGGGTTGGGACATTTAGAAGGCTAGGTGCATGCAATTTCTTAGAGGACACACACAATCATCTCTCAAATAATGGCTAACAATTGGAGCAAGATGATCGACTCCTCAAGGGGAAGTGGGACCAATTCCAAGGTTACTCCCGAGTGTGCCCAAATGTAGGAAGTGATTCCTTCGTCTTCAAACAAGTTGAATCTCTTCTTATATTTGTCTCCTATTGACTTTCATCGGCATTTTAGGTCTCCCCTATGGGTTTTTGCCCTACTGTTCTAATTTCACCCTAAAAAGCTTGTGTTCTTTTACCTTGTGTTGATGTTGGGATAGTACCCCAATTTCAACCCTTGTGCCGACTTCTCATTGTATTTTCATGATTTTTTGAGTAAAATAATCACAACTATCCTTCATTGCAAAAAGAAAGAAAAGAAAGCACTTTTTACATTTACTTTAGTTTATTTTTGGGACAAGATGCATTCATGATTGCATTCATCATTGGTAGGAGGGAAAGGGTGGAATCATAACGCCTCTCCCATGTGCACACATTAGGTGTCTATGTACTCATTATTTTCTTAGTAGAGTGATGATATTTAATGAAAGCTAGATGGTGGAGTTATTGTACACACATCTTGCATGAAGCATGGAAGGGGTGTTACACCTAGTGGAATCTACTACATTTATGCCTATCATTTTTGTATTTTTAAAGCATAATTCTGCACCCTAAAAGAGCCATCATGTTGTCCCCAACACTAGGAAAAGACTAGCCTAGAAGAGCATTGCCAAAAGGGCAATTTTGTAATGAAAAGAACTTTGTTTGAGAGTACTTTTGTGCTAGGGTTAGGTCCAAACCCTAAAAAGGCTATGTAGTTGGAATTTGTTCTTCATTCTCACTATTAATAATAGAAGAGCAGCAAACATCCATTATCTTCTCCAACTAGACACTTAGGAGAGTGAAATTTGGGAACAAAAGTGGCGATCTTGCCATCCATTGGTGTAGTAGTGCTCCACAAGAGGGTTACCACAAAGGTGAGCTCTTTGTAGGCTGCTTACCATAATTCCCACAGTCATTGAGTGTAAAAGAATAACATTTTAATGCCATTTTTGGGGAGCAAGGCATTTAACTTACTATGCATCAAATTCTCTTGTTAATCAACACATTGCCCACCACCAAATTGTCATCATGAACTTTGAAGTGGCTGGTTTAGGAATTTTAGGAGGCCATTATGAATGAGTGCAAATGATCTAGGTGGTTTTAGTGTTATTGATGTGCAAATGATTGGAATAGTTAGTTAATGTGATTTCAAAAAGGTGTGTTTTTTTTGTTGATTAAAACCCTCAAAATATGAAGTTTTGGGATGTCAAATTTTGGAAAAAGTTAATGTGATAGTTCCTCCCACTTTAAAAATTATTTTTAAGTAAAATTTTATTCTTTTTTGGATTCTTTTACCTTCTATAGTTGAATCAACTCCCCGGAGGTTAACTCCAAGATCCTCACATGGATCTTGACCCTGCACACTTTCTGTCTAATTTTTTTTTTATGGATGTGATAACACATGCTTAATCTTCATCATTTCTCAACCTATCTCAGGATCCTCATGTGGATCTTGAATAATGGTCATATTAGTTCTTGGATTATTTCCAAGGCTGTACTTGCATTTCCATGTTCCTAAAGTACCACAATAACACCTAGAATTGATTAAGAAACCAAGAGTTTCGGCTGAAACATGACACAAGTATCCTAAATTATACCCAAAAGCATACCTATGACATGCCAGTGCTTTAAAAAGCATCATTAGCCAACCTAGGTCAATCAAGAGTAAATTCCAACACCATCACAAAGATGTTGAAAGCATACTAATCTAGATCCAAGTCACTACCAAGTGATACCAAGGGTCCTCTTGGACATTAAACTACAAAGTCCAGATAGCCATTTTTAGAATCTTTGCAAGGATTCTGAAGCTGACTAGTTGGTAGCTAAGAATCCTTTTTTTGTATTATTCTTGTTAATTCTAAACTAAACTTCATTAGAAAACCATTTCGAACTCCATCTTGAAGATCCTCATGTGTATCTTGAGGAATACAACTTTAGCTAAAAACCTAGTCAAGGAACTTTATTTGCATTCTATCCAATAGCTTGGCTCAGAAATCCCCAGATTGTCTACATGGATGATCTTTGCAAAGATCTTAAAAGGGATTCATACAATAGTCACCACCCTGTGGAAACATCCAATCCAATTGTGGAGACCTTGCTAGCTCTTGAATCTACCATTAATGACTCAAAAGCACCTTGGAGCCTCTTGAAAGGTTACATGCATCCAATCTTGAGCTTGATGATAGTGATTCCGACAACAATTACGAGCAGTTGAACTATTTACCAAGTTTACTTCCTAATGGCTAGGTGACTCAACCTATAGGGCCTCTTGATCTTAGGGCAATGCAAGTAGACAAGGCAAGCACAAATGATTCCTTGAGCTTTGATGGAAGCATGGATAACCCAAATGAATTTAGAGTCATGATTTCCCCAAAGTCCACATTAGTAAAAGGACAATCACCCAGTTCATCCACATCCACTCAATTGTATCAAGGAGTCTCCAATATAATGGGTAGATTTGGGTTCCAAGATCCATGAGAAATGGAAAATCGATTTGCTAGGTGAACAACGTTGCCTATAAATTGAACCACTGATTGCAACAAGATCTCTGGTCAAACAAATCCAATGACCAAGGAACCAACACCTATAAGAGCTTCTAGAAATTTCAATCTAGAAGAACCAATTTTGAGAAGAGTGCCAATACGATTGGATGAATATGAAGCAGGCCCATCACATGGTTATAACCTGAGAGATATGCAAGGGATTTACCAAAAACCATATTATTTTCTAAGTTCCCTAACATGCCACCAACTACCACATCAACTATGGTGGAACAATTCCAAGGAACTCCAAATGTGCCACCGACATGACAAGGAGGGAATAACTATTCTATGCAAATTAGCCAGAAGAAATGGTGACTTGGACTCCAATAAGGAAAGATTTTATCATCATATTTTCACCAAGTGGATAGAGATGGAGTCCAATACACCAACTATACCAAGTGAAACAAGAACATTTATCACTATGGGATTATATTGCCAAGATTAAACATTAGAATGCCTGATTTGAGCCACATGAGTGGCTTAGTGTGATGAGCAGTTGTTGTCTAGATTCTTTCTTGGACTGAAAAGAAAGAACCTACATAATCTATTATTCATGATGAACAAGATCTTTTGAATTATGTAGCAAGAATGTGATCAAGTTGGGCAATAACATGATGGAGAATGACAATGGACCAACATCTCCATCATCATCAATCAACGGATCACAAGTCTCTAGACCATCGATGTCTAAGGATTCCAATAAAGCATCACATTCTTGCAAGGATTTGAATGTAGAAAAATTGGCCAAAAAAATCTTCAAATGATTTGAGCCCACAAGGCCAAGGAGTGGTGCTAAGAGAATCACTCACTAATCCACACATACAACCATGACAAGGCAATGTCTAGTGTTGTGTGTGCACTAGAAATCATCCTACAAATGAGTGCCCTTGCTTGAGAGCACGACTACAACCATAGTGTGCACATTGTGTAAGATGGAGAAATCATGACACATCACAATGTCATTGCCCATGAGCCACTCCCTAACCTCAAGTCTATCAGTGAAGTCTACAACTCATGCTGCTAGCACCTCCAGGACAAACAAATCAACCAATGGGGCTACCAGGACCATCACCTATGGTTTAAGGGCAAACATGCCTTAGACAATGCAATTGCTATCGACCAATATTGGAACCTCAACCATCATCATCCCATATCACTCTTAGAAATGAATTCATGGTGGAATAAGTATCCAATGACTAGGTGGAGTGAAAACTATTTCTAGAGGGAGGATGTACCCCTTTGATGGTTGTTAAAGGAAAACATGGCCTACCTCTCACTCAACCTATCACGATAATGGAATGCATTCTCAATGAAGTGCTCAAACTCTACTGTTGCATGATAGTTCCATTAGGAGAATGTAGAACTCATTTCGGGGCCCTATAAGAAATCTCTTTTTTGTCACTTTAAAAATAAACGATATCCATAAGCAAACTAACAAGGTAGGTGATCTAGTGGATGTGCCACTCTTGTTTTTGACATTTTGGGTGCAAAATTCGGTGATTTTGACATTGTAGGTGCATCTGAGCAGCCCCTTAAACTCTACTGTTGCATGATAGTTCCATTAGGAGGATGTAGAACTCATTTCAGGGCCCTATAAGAAATCTCTTTTTTGTCACTTTAAAAATAAACGATATCCATAAGCAAACTAACAATGTAGGTGATCTAGTGGATGTGCCACTCATGTTTTTGACATTTTGGGTGCAAAATTCGGTGATTTTGACATCACAAGTGCATCTAAGCAGCCCCAAAACCCTTAAGTCGACTTTTGAAACACTCAAAATCAATGTCAAGAGGCTTGAAAAAGGTCAAAAATGGCAAGAAAGGTGCATTTGTAGAAAAACAGGATTTGGCTTGTTTGTGACTAACAAACATGCCAAATTGTGTTTTGCTGCAAATGCACCTTTTTGGCCAATTTTGGCCTTTTTCAAGCCTCCCAACGTCAGTTTTGAGTGTTTCAAAAGTAGCTTGGGTTTTTGAGCCGCTCCGGACATGCCTATGGTGTTAGAATTACCTAGTTCTGCACCAAATTCTGCACATGAATAAATGAGAAAGATATCTTCACAACTCGATGGTCTTCATTTGAGTATGACCCTTTTCCATTTTTCCTCCTTTTATCTATTTTTTACGATGTTATGTTGGCCCTCCTCTGATTGGTCGAGAGACTATTTTTCAAACCCTTAAAGGCCCCAAAATGACCTCACTTTTTTTCTAATGATTGCAAGCCTTCGATGTATGTCAGTCTATGGGTGTCACCTCCAAGGTGGCGAGATGCTCTCTTGTGTTGCTCCACTGATGACGGAGGATAAGGGAATATGAGAGGATGAGAGAAGCATGAGCATGGTGAAGGGAGAATTGTATGCATAGCAACAAGACAAGTTAAAGAAAAGGGAAGCCACAACAATCCACAACTAAGGGATGCAGGGAAAGTAGCAACTTGTATTCCTCGCAATGAGAATGAATACCAAATTCCACTACTAGACCCAAATTCTTATAGAATATAGATATAGTGAATATGGGCCTCATAGGTTCACTCTTATATAGCCACCAGGGCATGGTCGATTAGACTCAGCCAGGGGTCCAGCTAACCTAGTTAGCCTGGCATGGCCTCTTGGGGGTTGATCTCCTAATAGGACACCGACCATTCAATGGAATGGTGGCATATAATAGAGCCCTTGACCTAAGATTCCCATTCTATTGAGAGCCATCTAGGATCATTTGAGGCCCCAAACAGGCCTTGTAACCCAAAATTGTGTTGCCCCAGAAAATGCTCTACCTACCCTTTATGTCGTCATTCATGGGATGTCTTTCTATACTTGCGTGTAGCCTAGTTGGTGGTGTACCAACTCTATTTGAAGTCGTCCAGCCATTAGACCACACCCCTATTTGGTGTCTAAACTAGGACCTACTTGGTATTTAGCTACTCAAGTGCCTTCTCCTCATATGGGGGGTCGCAAGTAGAGTTACATGAGAGTGGAATATTGATGTCTCGCATAATGGAGGAATATAAAAACCTATAGCTTTTTCATGTGTTATCCAAATTTCAAGGTGTAAAGACATATTTGAAGCTCTTTTAGTGTAGAATAGAACAATTCTTATTCTACCAATTTTTACTCATGGTATATTTTTAATTCATCTCATACTTGAGAGAGCAATGGCACACAAGTGTTTGTAGTGATCATGGGGAAGTGAACCATGATCTCAGTGTTTTGGGAAGGTGAGCGAGTGTGCATTGTCTTGTAGGTGTGGAATGTTGCATTGATTCTTTGCATTTTCTAATTGCATACCATAAATGCAAGTTCAATTGCATGCGAGTATTTTCTATGCTTGTGGGGTCCATAACTTGAAAAGCACAACTTGCATGGGCTAGAATGAGATTATGCTTATAATATTTGTGGTAACTTTATCATGTGGAAATGCAATTTTGTGGAATAGATCAATCTGGTGGAGCACCTTACATAAGGGGTTACTTGCTCACCCTTTAAAAAGAATATTGCACATTGTACAATCCTTGGAACTACTTTGGCACCTCTTGCCTAACAAAGAAGTTAGAGGAAAGTAGAAAAATCCAAAAGAGATCAATTTGGGAAGCTCATGGTGTGAGTTTAATAGGCAGACTAGAGTTTGCAAGCATATTTAGACAAGGGTAGTAACAAAATACATATTATTGAGTTGGCACCCCAAGTCATAGTTGTGGTCTACAATTACCCCAAAACACAAAGAATCCAAGTAGCATACTAGCCCCACACTCACAAGCAAACTGCACACTCATTCACCTTCCCAGATGACTGAGATTGTGGTTCACTTTTGTCCCAATTTACCAAGAGTTTTGTCGGGGAAATGGACCACAAACTTGTTTAATGAAGGCAAGAAACCTCTATCGTATTATAATATAGCCACCAAATCAGGGATTGTGTTACTATAATTACATTAACGTGAACATGTTTTAATGCTATGCAATTACATTGGGATTTCATGTTAATAACATTAAGTTAAATTAGTATCAATAAAACAAGTCAAAAATTAACTTTGTGACTAGTTATTAACAAAGTTTGTCAGGCTTTTTAAATCCTACCAGGGCCAACTAGGCTTTTGGTAAATCTTGCTAGGCCCTATCGAGCTTTTGGTAAATCCCACAGAACCTTGCTAGGCTTTTTGGTTATACAATTGGGCTATGATTTCTATAAAACTAGGAAGCTCGCCAATGTTGTGGTAGCTTATTTAGGCAATTCTATTGAGCAACATGCCCTTGGTAGCAGTTGGTTGTACACCATGTCCTTAAGTAGTGCCTTAGAAGTGATCTATTAATTACATGAGACCTTACATCTTGCATGAATTGAGCTACATGTCCTTTATTGGGCAAGAGTAGTTCTCGATATGTGATATTATTGCTTGGACACTCAACACTCCATAGACTTGTGAAAATGTGTAGGCATTTGGTCTATTTGTCATAATTTGAACAAGAGTAGTCTTGATATCTAGACACATGTGCTATTTATGTTGTGAAAATGTCGTAATTTCCTTATTGTTGCATAAATAGGAGGTTTTTTAAAGCATGCAATTTCTAAAAGTTATTTATTGTTGGATGATTAGGAAGTTTTAAAGAGAAAATCCCATTAGGCTTTTACCAAGTTACCAAGTCACTGGTAACCTGTTCGTCATCACACCCATGATAGCATGAATGCATGAAAAATTATTAACATGTGTTAACAACATTAAAATTCCTTGTGATCACGTAATTACTTAAGGCAAGAAGCTAGAAAATTTGGTGACAAATAGTAGCTCCAGTAGTCTTTAGAGTACCATCAATACATTGGGAAATTATCGATGGTATCTTTAATATTACTATCAATATTTTTGTTGTTATCGATAGTATCTTTGTTTTTACTGGAAGATAATTTTGTAAGAACCACCGATACTTTGACAAATATCGACAGGTAACTTATACGTCGTAGTTTTCAATGATTTTTTGATAACTAGCAAAACACCTCAATTTCATGCTATTTGAGGATAAAATTAACAAAACGTGATCACCCATTCATGAACGTGAAAACATGAATGAAAACTCTACATAAAATGGAGTTCCTTCTTAACTCTTTGAGCTCCTCAGCAAATGTGCTTGGTAGATCACCACCTTCTCATTTGGTGTGACCATCATAAGAGCATAAAACTTGGACATTCAACAAAGAAAAAGAAGCTCCAATAGCCCAAGAGCATTAGTGTGATAGACACGTATATGTTTAATACAACACAATCGCTACTCTTGAGGCATTGCTCATTCTTTAAGGTTGTGAGCTTGATGTTAATAAAGGTGTGTTCCTTTTACTCTACCTACATGTGTGGAAACTCTTGACATCAATTGCAAATACTATAGCAACATATAAGCGTGGGTTTAGTACTTTCATTTTTTGTGTATAGAAAAGGCATAGTTTCAGCTACCTAAAACATTTTGCCAAATTTTTGGCAATCTCAATAAAGAGATAAAAATATTCATAGGACATTACAGGAGGTGTTTCTTACTAAGTGCGTTACAAATAGTGTATAAAAGAATTTGTTAATCTCTTGAGTTCCACGTTCAAATAAGGAGTTGAGATCTAACCATGTCACCAAATCTGTATGAGGGCCCTACAAAGAACATGCTGAGAAAATTTGACCATGTAGACAAATATTTATGAGGTCCCTATTCCATGATCGATTATTTATATAACTATTTTCAGCTCCAACATCTATGCAATTCTACTACTACTAGATGGCTTGAACCACTTTCAACACATGTGCTGTATCACATTAAACATCATGAAATCTACTAAGTCAACTTGTTGTAATAAGAAAAGGAAAAAAGATATAACAACATCATGGCCAATTTATCTCCCTCATGGCCAACTCATCTGAGACACAACATGTTATCACTAGAAACTTTATTACAAGGTGAGAAACTTTGGCATTTTCTATAGTTATTATTATCGATTATTCTATTGCACGCACATAATATTGGCCTTGACTAACCAATAGGTGAGAAACTTTGGCATTTTCTCACAACATGTTATCACTAGAAACCAACTTTGACTAACCAACTCATCTGAGACACAACATGTTATCACTAGAAACTTTATTACAAGGTGAGAAACTTTGGCATTTTCTATAGTTATTATTATCGATTATTCTATTGCACGCACATAATATTGGCCTTGACTAACCAATAGGCCATTATGAGTGTATAGACACATTTGAGTAAGGCTACATTTGACTTTTCATTTTAGAGAGAGAGAGAGAGAGTGTGTGTGTGTCTGTGTGTTTTGTAGATAAGTGTTTCTTTTGGAGAACCTTACAATATTAAATAGTACAAGAAAAGGGTAAGCAACCAAGTACTTCAATATGTTTTCTTGAGATCGTCGTTTATGAATGCAGATTCAACCCGTGAATGGGCAACACATTTATTTATGTACGGGCGGCTACATTTATTTATGTAAGGGCATCACATTTATTTATTTATGTAAGGGCAACACCTTTATTTATGTAAGGGCGGCTACATTTTTTGTTTTCCTTTTAAAGAACTGCGGCCTGACCTTGTTTACATCGTGGCATTATACATTGCACTGTACAGCTTGCTCATGGCTGCCTGACTTCCTCTAAAAGGACGGCTGCCTGACTTCCTCTACATCGTGCCTATTCAGCTTGCCCATGGCTGTCGCTGCTGGTTCGTCGATTCTCGGAGCTGTTCGCACCATTGAACAGGTCGATACGTCGTATACATTTTCATCCAGTATCCACAGTTCTTCAATCTAGAATAGCATCCTTCAGCCCTTACTTTGTACATTAGAGTGTCGTCCTCTGTAGCTGCTGACACTAGCGATTGAACTTGTATGTTTATGTAACATCATTGTTCTTGTTGCTTTTGCTTAGTACAGGTTATAAGCGATGGAAACGAGCTTATCAGCCAGGCCAACAATGAATTTAGAGAGAAGAAGATCATCCCCTATCATTGTAATCTTGCGCCGTGCTACGGTCAGCTCAAAGATAGCTTCGAGAAAATGGACAACGAGCTAAAAGTCATCATTACTGCCACGACCAATGTCCTCAGCAAGATGATCGAAGACGCAGCAGTATGTTGCTAGCTTATATTCAATTAGTTTCAGACAGATTTCCACATTAAGAAATCAGCTTCATCTTCATCTTCCCCCTCTTTAAGAAGCTCATGGTGCTTTCCTACTTTGTCATTCTGTCAAACTTCTTGTGATTAGATTTAGCTTTGTAGTCGGACTCTTACTAATTGATGCATAGCTACGAGCGCGCGCGCGCGCGTATGTTGTCATACACAGCAAAACCAGAACGATATCGGCACTGTACTATCTTGGGACAACGTGATTGCCGCATTATCCACAAACCCTGTTCTTGAACCCATGGACGATGCAGGAATCACTAGAACTGATAAGCTTATCAAAGACAACATGAATTACTTTAAGTTCAGTGGGAGCCCAGAGGACAGCATTGTGAGAGAGGTAAGAGGCTAGAGTGAGCTTGGAGTTTGTTTAGCGGTTTTGATGTGGGCTAGACGGATCACTATCTGTAAAACCCGATGTTGAACTACGTATTTATGGAATATAGGATTTGTGAAGTTTTTCATGAATGAAATGCATCTTTTTCTTAATCAATGTGAACTCGTTTCCCAAAATATTTTTTAGCACACCTTTCTTTAAGTGAAGATATGAAGTTAAATAAGGCACCTAATATTCCGAGTGAATACATGATGTTATGTGGATGCAGGTGCATACCTGGTTTGTACAGTTAATATCAGATCCAGACGTGTTAAAAGATACTGGGATTGATATCGAAATAGTGGCGAAAATTGTTGCCCAGAGTGGTGCTACCATAACAGATGTGGGAACTCTGTTCTACAAAAGGGAATATCACGAAACCCAGGTGCGATGTTTTCATGGTTGTACTTTCAGGAACTAGAATGCCATGATTCAAGCAATTATTCTCATACGTTTTAACTTTAGTGCTGCAGTAAGATAATTTGATTGTTTTAGCAGGTGATGGATATAGGCGTCTTGCGCTACCCTGACATCGAGCATCCATATTTCAAAGTGTATCGCATCCAGCTAACGGCTTGGTCAGACTGCTCGCGTGTATTGTTTGCACAACACGATTGCAATGGCATCACAGGGGTGTACAATGCGCGCAAATACAAGCCGCGTCAAAGTGTGATTGCCAAAATTTCACGTGAAGTAGAAAAGAAGGCCGTGGACGAAGCCGAACGTATAATTATGGGAATATGAGAATGTTTGAGACGCGTCTCCACAATCTCTGTAGTGATGAAACGACATCTTGCTCTTTCCGCGCATCAAGCACTCCGTCAATAAAATGCCGCTTGATGGGCGGCTCATGCTTTTGAAATTTCTTCGCTTGCTAATTTTGTTGCAATTTATGTTCGTAAATTAGCATGCAGATATATACAAAATCTGGAGCTTGAGAATAGCTGTGCAATGTAAGCTGAAATAACGAGTGATCATGATTGCCTTTTCCAAGCTTTCTCTTGCTTATTCATTAACGAAATTCCGAATTCAGCCTATGTTTTGGTTTCTTGCTACTAAACGTAGGAGGCTTATAATCCTTATCCTTGTTTAAATTTGCTTTAGGAGTAGTAGGTGGTTGTGGTGGTCAAGTGACTAGAGGTACAAGGATATCTATCACTAGAGAATTCGTTTTCGTTAATTTAGAAGATGCTTAAGAATGTGTCTAATATTCTAACATGTCTAAACTTTTTGAAAAAAGAGGAATTGTTTTATGATGCTTCAAATACGGATGATAATATTAATTACTTAAAAAAAATTCCATCACTCAATCGATAAAACTTGGATGTTGTATTATGATTTAAAAGCCCATGGTGGTCGCTTTACAGAAGCTGCAAGATACCACTCTAGTTAATGGAAGAGAAAATTTTAATTAGTGGACTTATTATGCATTTGTAGATGGGAGGGATTCAAAAAAAGGCTTTTCTAATGTATTTTAGTTACATACGAAGGGGAAATTTAAATTCTACATTTGAACACATGGATGTGGAAGAGGGGTAAGTAGTTATGTTAAATGTAAAACCTTAACTATAGGGTAGCTTATAATATGTGCTTGCTTGCATGTGTTTGATCACCTTGGGATTTAAAGTCATTGAGAAATTGATCTACTCATATATTAGCTTTTTTTGGAATATGAAAATGAGGAGGCAAGGAAATAAGCTTTCATGACATTCAACTAGAAACTTAGAGAGTAGTTTGAGATGAATGAGATGTGAAATTTGTAAATGATATCAAGAAGTTGATAGCTTAAATAGATTCCCTTAAAAACCCATTCATGTATTGCGATTCTTTTTTAGGTCAAATAATTTTCCAAGCTAAATGACTTGGTCATCAATTTAAAAATGCTATGATGGTTGTGCTTTAATTGGAATATTGGAGGGCCCTTACATTGAATTGGTCTCTCTTTTTTAGGTCAAATAATTTTCCATGCTAAATGACTTGGTCATCAATTTAAAAATGCTAGTGAGGAGCACACGACTGGGAGGCATGCCATCTATTGTACTTGCTTATAGTAATCCAATTTTTTTAAATTCTCCATGTCATTTTGTCTCTCTTGTATCTAAGATCTTGTTCTCTGTCAGCATAGACATTGCGATCTTTTTTACACTATTGGCTACATTTCAAAAATTGACGCTCATATAAGGCTTATAGTATTTGAAAGGATATTTTGTGGGGTTTGTCATGGTAAAAATTGGAAGTATTTGATTAATAACAACAAAAAGTTCACATATCTATTGCACAAAGTCCAAATTTCCCTAAGGATGTAATTTAGCATTCAAATCATGGTTTGTTATGCACACTTTATGATTTCATTCTATCTAAAACATCTTTGTCAGTTTTGTAGACTTGGCCCAATATAAACTAATGTCGGATACATTCTTACAAATTTTGCAAGCACTCTCCTTGTTCAATGTTCTCTCTTGTGGAATTTCTTGTCTAGTTGGTGGAGTAATACAATTTCTGTTCTCTTTGTTGTTGCAACACGCACCCTATCGCAAAAAGTAATACATCTACGTGAACATGAAAATCACATCCCACTTGGGGCTCTTTAGAATAAGTTCAATTAGTAGGGAACATTTTAGTTTGTTATAGGCATGTTGGCACTCCTGTATCCACACAAATATTATTAACAAGTAGTACAAAGGTTGTGCAATTTTGGCATATTTCAAAATTGATAAACACCCTTAGTGCTTTTGATAACCTTGATATTTGTGGAGATCCCATTCTTGGAAATGATGTGCCCAAGAGTCACTCCATGTTTTACCCAAAATTGGAATCCAACGAGTTGAGAGATATGTGAAACAATAGGCACGAGCATGTGGGACTATGTGGCAAAAATCAAACATCTGTAGTTCTAGTATGAACCCCATGAGAGATTGAACGACACTTAATTATTTCCCAGGTTTCTCCTAGGGATCCAAAATGTGCTACATGACAACCTTATCATAAAAAATCCTACCTCCTTCATGTCATGTGGCAAAGTTGCCATTCATTTGAGAGACAACATGAAGGATGAAGGAGAGGTAGGCAAAACATCATCTCTAGGTTAAAACACGAGTAGTGGAATCGACTCTAGAAGAACAAGGAAACCTTATCTAGAAGCAAATAAACCAACTATATGTGAAGTGAGAAGCCCCTAACAATGCACATTTGTCTCCTTGAAGGGATGTGGTTTAGTGTGTGAGGTGTGCAAACGAAATCATAAACATCCAAATTCACCCACTCGCATGCTAGAAAATCTCTCTACTATAAGCATTGCAAAAGGTATGGGAACCATCATAGATATCAATGCCAATACCCTAGGAACCCTAACCTTATCCAATATCCACCTAGACAACCATTGACATTACCGGCTGGAGTGTACACACAAACTGAGTTGTACACTCAAATTGTAGAGGTGCACCTAGATTTCAAGATTAGGAGAGGTCATTTTAGCAATCCATGTTGTGGTTGTGCTCCTGAGAATGTGACATGTGCTATCGGTGGGGAGATCTCTATGTAAAAGTCATGTAAATACCTTTGAGCAAGCACACATTTAAAATACCCCCATATTTCAATTTTTTCATAAATTTTTACCCCTCTTTCATATGTATACATGTTTTAATTTTGAATTTTTAACTCCCCTCCTTACATTTACATGCCATAACTATATCACGTAGGTACTTTTTTAGCCCCTCCTATCCATAAATGGTCTGTAAGACACCCAAATTTGGAAATCCCCTTCCATTAACTAGCATATTATCTTACATGTTTAAAGAGTGACTACCTCGGGCATGTGCTGTTGTCGCTACCACGTGAATTTTGGATTGATGTATGAAAGATTTCAATCCTTTGATGGTCACAAGGTAGTGTTTTCTACTAGCTCTCATGACTTCATTTACTCCATATTGTGTGCACAAGTTTGTATCACTCCCTTTATTGTGTAGAGGGGAGGTGTATGGAATGTGGTGACTTTGCTAGAGTGCCACGAGTTGTGCTAGATGGCCATGATGTGTAGATGGTGTGTTGGTAGTAATATGAGTACAATATGTGGACATTAGATGGTGGTGCATAGTCCAAGAGGTTGCAACTTGTGGAGAAGCAGACTATATGCATTGTTATCATTGATGCTTTCTAAGGGAAATTGTATTGTATATACATGCCATTTTCACACTGCGAAGTGGGAGGATCAACAGTTTTGTGTTGCCTGCTTGTGCACATTTCTCATAGGAGTGGTTGTCTTAGTGGTGGACTAATGTAAGGAACTATACCTTTCCACCGCAACGCGAGACCCAGCCAGCGTATTATTTCTTCGAACAGGTGACATGTGAACAAGTTCTTGTGTATTATTTTTCAATTCATTTATTTCTTTCCATCATCCTCATTGTTTTCTTTTGTGCCATCTTGTAGGTCGCTATATTTGTGCACATTAGCTATCGTCATGTGCAAGTTTACATGGATAACGCCAATAGCACCATGTATTTTCATGCCATTGTGCGAGAGTATCACTTCTACATTAGCAATGATCACTTGCATGATGCCCATTTTGTGTAGCACTACTTCAGTCTTCATAATAGTTTCTTGAGGGATCGAGGTGTGACATGGCAATAGCTCTAGGTTTGCTCTAATGGTTGTGGTGGTCAATTCAAGTTTGCTAGGTAGTTTTATTGGTTTTATTAATGGCATCATGCGATAAGAATTCCACTAATGTGGAGCTACTTCAAGACAAGGCATGGTAAAGGAGAGCACAATGGGGTAGGCGCTTGTGTGAAGCATGCTTTGTAGTGATACCGGCTACATCACAATGCTGATTGCTTCAAGGATGCATGTGATGTGGTATAGTTGTGCACCCAACACTTGAGCACTAGTGCTATGTCCTCATTTCAGTGGCATTATAATAGGGTGGTGATACGATTTTTTGGGTGTAGACATTGCATAGGCAACTTAGACCCCACGATCTTTTCTTGACGGTTTACATGTTTTTGCTCAACATGCATCGATGATGATTGGGGAGAGTGATCCATGATACCATGGGCCGATACATGGATGCAATGTGTGATTTCTCCCATCCATACCTGGAAGTTGGTACATGACAATCAAGGTGTAAGGTTGAGGTCGAGTGAAGGTTACCACCAATTGATAGATCTCTCATGTATTAATGATATCTTCATGGTTAGTGGTCCAAATGGAAATGAGGATGATGTAGATTACTACCTATTGAGATGCTCCATGGTGAAGAATGTGCTCAATGAGGATGCAGTGGATGGTCATGGGACATCTTTCGATGCTCACATTATCAACTTAGGTGGCTACTGCTTTCAAAAGGTATAGAGGCATTGTCACTTCTTTGAGTTTCAGAAGCACATCATGGATCATGAGGCTACATGTATTCCCATCTTATTGTTGGCAATGAGGCTTCAATTAACTCGTGTTTCCACTCATAAGGTGACATGCATTGTATGACTATGCTTGTTGTAGAAGATCACAAGAGCATACTTGTAACTATTGGCATGAGCGTGGATCCTAAGGAGTAGTTCATCACATATCATTATATTGGGGATCATTGATTTATTACATATCATTGTATTGGAGATCTATAGCCTCATGTTGTGAGTATACCATTATATCTTTCTTGGAATTTTATGTATTTTATTATATATGATTTTGTAAGAACCATCAGTACTTTAACAAATACCGACATTTAACTTATCTAGGTTTTCAATGATTTTTCTAGTTGCAATAAGAAAATGAAAAAACATATAAACAACATAACGGCCAATTTATCTCCCACATGGCCAACTCATCTCCGACACTACACGTTATCACTATAAACTTTATTACGAGGTGAGAACCTTTGGCATTTTCTATACTTATTATTATCATGATTATTCTATTGCACGCACATGATATTGGCGTTGACCCACCAATAGGCCGTTCTGACTGTATAGACACATTTGAGTAAGGCTACAATCCAAATGTACGTAAATTGTTTTATTATGACTTTTCATTTTTGTCCACTTTTCTGTCCGAGAGAGAGAAGTTTTAAATAAGTGTTTCCTTTGGAGAACCTCACAATATTAAAATACTATAAGAAAAGGGCAGGGTACAGTTCAAGAATTCAATCACGGAAATGGTAAGCAGCCGAGTATTTCAATATGTTTTCTTGATATGGTCGTTCATGAGGGCAGATTCAATCCGTAAATGGCCAACAACTAATATCGGCGCCTATTTAATTGGTAAGGGCGGATACATTTTTTGTTTTCCTTAAACAAGGGCATGTTCAATGAAATCCTACATCACAGCCTGACCTTCTCTATATCGTGGCATTATACATTGCAGCCACGACCAATGTCCTCAGCAAGATGATCGAAGACGCAGCGGTATATTGCTAGCTTATATTCAATTAACAGATTTCCACATTAAGAAAACAGCATCATCTTCATTTTTAGCTTGTGCATGGAAGCACCCCCAACGGCACTTAGCTAAGTGTGTGGTGCGCATCTTTAAGAAGCTCATGGTGCTTTCCTACTTTGTCCTCCTGTCAAATTTCTTGTGATTATATTTAGCTTTGTAGTCGGACTCTTCCTAATTGATGCATAGCTACGAGCGAGCGCGCGCGCGCGTGTATTGTCATACACAGCAAAACCAGAACGATATCGGCGTTGTACTATCTTGGGACAAGGTGATTGCCGCATTATCCACAAACCCTGTTCTTGAACCTATGGACGATGCAGGAATCACTAGAAGTGATAAGCTTATCAAAGACAACATGAATTACTTTAAGTTCAGTGGGAGCCCAGATGACACCATTGTGAGAGAGGTAAGAGGTTAGAGTGAGCTTCCAGCTTGTTTAGTGGTTTCGATGTGGGCTAGACGGATCGCTATCTGTAAAACCCGATGTTGAACTACGTATTTGTGGAATATAGTATTTGTGAAGTTTTTCATGAATGAAATGCATCTTTTTCTTAATCAATGTGAACTTGTTTTCCAAAATATTTTTTAGCACACATTTCTTTAAGTGAAGATATGAAATTAAATAAGGTACCCAATCTTCTAGGTGGATACACAATGTTATGTGGATGCAGGTGCATACATGGTTCGTACAGTTAATATCAGATCCCGATGTGTTAAAGGATACTGGGATTGATATCAAAATAGTGGCAAATGACATGTGAAATTTGTAAATGATATCAAGAAATAGTGGCAAATGATGAATGAGATGTGAAATTTGTAAATGATATCAAGAAGTTAATAGCTTAAATAGATTCCATTAAAAACCCATTTATGTATTGTGATTCTTTTTTAGGTCAAATAATTTTCCAAGCTAAACGACATCGACTTGGTCATCAATTTAAAAATGCTAGTGATGGTCGTGCTTTAATTGGAATATTGGAGGGCCTTTACATCGAATTGAAAGAGATCAGTACAAGTATGGGTGTCTAGGAATTTGAAATGTCAACATATTGAAATATTCATACAACTTAGTACATTTCCTAGCCTTGGGGGAATGGATTAGATTGGATCACACAAGTTTCAAGATATGTGAGATCCATATTTTGAGGACTTCAAGGAGGCTGGCATGAAAAGTCACAAAAAAACACTATATGTTGATCATAAAATAACGTATTTTAAAAAGTTTTAGCATGTGTCTCATGAAAGTGTACAATTCATTTTAACTTCTTTTTACATGCACTAGTTTCAAGGTTTTAAGAAACTACGAATTTAGGACCATAATTTTGTATTGCCAAAGAGATTGTTATTTAATGTATTGGTTGACATAATGGACATATAATTTTCACTATAAAGGTATGGTTTTTTTAATATCATGCTAGTTAACACGAAGTGGGGATTTTTTTGTTTTATATATCCAATAACCAAAAAAATCAGGTCCACATGGTTTGCAAATTAAAATAACATAAGTACTCTTTTCACTTAGGCATGGTGTCAAATTTTATATAGGGATTATGCTTTTGGAAACATCAAATATTGAAATTGTACTCTTCTTCTCTTACTCTACTGACCCCGTTTTCCCATCTTCTCCTTAAAAGAGAACACCCTACTTGGAAATTACAAAACCTCTTTCGTAATAAAATTTGTGAAACTTTCATATAAATGAGCATAAAATGGATGGAAAAGTAAGTTACACAGTATCGTGAATTGTGTGTGGTGCACACATCCACTTAACATCTTGTTAGGCTAATGCTGATGGCTTGGCTCTGCACATGAGATGCAATCAGAACTTCATAGCAATGATTGCACAATATGAAACCAATGCCTTCAAATGAAGCATGGCAAAAGATATGGGGTAAGTAGGGGACCCCACCTCAAGTAGATTGTATTACTTGCCATAAGTTACAACACTCTATGGCTCTTGAAAGCATCAATGTACTACTATAGCGATAAATCTTAATACCTAAAAAGAAAATATTATTTTTCATGATAGAAACAATGAATAATAGAATCATCATAAAGCTTCTAATAGGTCTTAAAAATATTACTATTAGTGGAAACATTGTTCTTTGTAATTATATATTATATTTTAATCTAATAACTTCCATGAACAAGGAGAGTCAAGTGCCTTGGTAAATTTTCATCCATATGATTTACCATTATGATACTATATAAATCCTTGCAATGGTACCAAAATGATCCCTTCAATTTTTAATTCACTTTAAAGAAAATTTTTGGTATTAATTGCTCTTGATGTTTGTTCTTGAAACATTTTGGATACCCTTGTACTTACAACTACCATACAATGATGATATTTTATGGGTATGCTTTGGTAAATGTTTTTAGACATGAACTAGAGATTAGATCCTTGCATCTATGTCTTGTCTTGATTTGTGAAATGTGCGTGGATTTAGTGTAAATAACTTTATTGATTTAATATGATTATACAACATGCTTGCATATAGTTGAATATATGAATCCATGGTTGCAAGGTTAAGATTAAAAGTTGCTTGCTGGGGTTAGGTTCAAGAGCCCCCAAATCTGTGCTCTTAGATCTTTGAATGTAGATCAAATCTTATTAAAAAATACAACTTGGGAAGGTCTACATTTTTACATTTATTTATGCATGATCAATCATTTTTCATCTTTTTTTAAGAAAATTAACTATATAAGTTCTCCTTTGATGAAGTGAATCCGTTCTAAATGTGGATGTCATTCAGAACTTGGTTGACTCTTCTTTTTTACTAGTAACACATTACATTGGCCACATGGGGTGAGCACCAATTCCCCATGTAAGCATCGTTTGTTTCTCCTTGTGCTATTTGTTAGATATCAATGCCCCACTCTTGTGTAACTATGTGGGAACCAACTAACTCTACTTGTGAGCCCCCCTCATATGTGGAGAAGGCACTTGAATAGCTAGGTACCTAGTAGGCCTTGGTTTAGATGCCAAATGGGCACCATGTGTGGCTTGATGGTTGGATAGCTTTAGATGGGGTTGGTACAATGCGAACTAGGCTACATGTAAGTGTGAGAAGGCATCCCATGACTGGCCACACCAAGGGTAGGTGGAGCATATCCCAAGACAACCTACTCTCGAGTTACGAGGCCTATTTGGGGCCCTAGACAATCTTGGATGGCTTTGGGCTGAGTGGAGACCATAGGTTATTTGCTGTACTATGTACCACTATTTTGTCGATTGGTCAGTGTCCAAGTTGATGATCGACCTCCAGGAGGTTGTGTTGGTTGACTAGGTCAGCAACCTGCATCTTGGTGGCTCTATATGAGTGAGCCAATGAGGTCCATATGCACCATAAGCTACAACATCCCTAATATATCTACATACAACCTTCACACTCTATTATTTCCAGCATGCCATTGAAGCTCTCTCTCACAAGAGCACATGACTTGGAGGCACGCTATCTATTGTACATACTTACAGTAATCCAAATTTGTTCAACTCTCCATATTGTTAGTTTGTCTTTCTTGTCTCTGAGATTTTGTTCTCTATTAGCATAGAAGTTGTAATCTTTTCTTACATGGTATTAGAGCTTTGGTTATAGCAAGAAGACCTGGCAGTATGTCTCTATTTGCAAACAGATTTTGTGAGAGATGGCTTAGCCTACAAGATTGCATATCTAGCCTTTTGGTGAAAGTGGAAAGATGGATGGATCTAACTATCCTCTCTAGAAGTTCAAGATGAAAACCATCCTAAGCACTTATGAGCTTTGGAAAGTCACCATAGGAGTGGAGGTGAAGCTAGCTCCAAGTGCGAATCTAGCAAATGTAGGTTAGTAGATAGTACCTACAGTAGATGAGATTCCTCATGTCCATATATATGTATCATAAACATATAGATATACTTTTCAAAAAAAATCATCCTACTAAAACTCCTTAACCAAATTGTTAAAAAACTTCCTCCAAATTTGACTCTCAAAAAGTAAGTTTATTTTCTTATCAACTTTTCAACTCCATGCTCATGAGAGGTACAAATACTCGAAAGGATTTTTTTTGAAATAGTATACTGAAAGATAATTATAATTTTTGCAAACGTCTAAATAGACATAAGAGTGCTCCAAAGGTGGTTTTTTTAAAACAGTACTAGTGCTAATGGTGGCCATTTGTGATTTGAGGGGGCAAAGTTTTAGCATAGTGTGTTGCAACCTATCATGCCTCATACCCATCAATGGTACTATGTGACTTTCAATTCAAATTGTACACCCATTTGTCCCAATTATCTTTTGACCATTAGAAACTTTCACCAAATTTTAGGTATTATTATTTCATATATATTTTCTTACATGGCTTGAATTCAACATAAACTCTCATTATCCTCAAAAGTTATAGGTTCAATCGCATCAAACAAATTGCTAACCCAAAGTGAATAATAAAATTTTTCATCCTTTTCCTCTTATGCATCTCACATGTATCTATGTGCACATCTTGCAAGATACTAGTGTGGCAACAAGTTTGCTCTCATGAAGAGTTTATGCTAGCCAATGCATCTTGAGTGATTGCATCATCAACCATAAGCTGATTTGAGGCACCTACAACTTGTGGTTCTTGCTGCAAAATCAAAATTTCAACTTGTACATTAGTTCTTGCATCATATGCAATGGCTATCAATTCTCAAACACATGAGATCACCCTTGAGGTTGTATAACAAATCTTAAAATGGTATGTGGTATAATATTTGGAAAAAATCATGTCTACATAAGAAATCCTCTTGGTGACGCTATTATAGAGAGGGTATCCCTCACTTTCCTTCTTGTATTCGACAAATATGCATCTCTTTACCTTATCATGAGTCCATTCAAATGTGCATAGGCTAAGCATAAAAATTTATGGAATTCTTACACCTTGCTTGAAAAGGACTGACAAACTTTAAATAATTTGTACGGGCATCAATTTAACACGTGCATGGAATACATGATTGCAAATTCATGATGAAATCCACTTTCCTCTATGAGAACATATTGATATGTTTGGCCACACCATTTTATTGTGGATTATAAGTCATGGCACAATGGTGAATCCCCTCTCTACTAGATATGTATGAAAAATATTGTGCATGTACCCCCTCCACCCCCATCTCCCATTCTATCTATCCTTATTGTTTTACTTTTCATCCTAGGATATCTTGGACCATAGTTTTAAAGTGTCAAAATTTGAGAAAGCACATCATATTTGTCTTTAAGGAAATACACCCATGTTAGGTTGGAGTCTCCAACTATGGAAAGCATGTTTGCATGCCCAAATTTGGCATGCCAAAGCTCTTTGTCCTACATAGCCTAGGTTGAAGTTGAAGTAACATAGAGATCATGAAATGCCTCTCGTATGAATCAAGTTGAATAGTACTATGTGTTGTAAAATACAAAATGCACGATTTCCTATTGGAATACTAAGGATTGGTCAAATGACTGATGCAAAGGCATTGTGCCCTATAAAGCTAAAGGCATGAGATTGGCTAGAAATTGTTGGCATGCATCCTTCCTTTTCAGGAAGGACCATCCAAATAGAAGTTGCAAGTGATACTCCATGAATTGATAGGATGATGATGATGATGATTGGACATTGGGACTAGGCAACCAAACCTTGAATGTTGATCGAAAACTCTAGAATACTCATATTCACTCTTGGAAAGTGATGCATTTATGTCTGCATATGATAACTATACTTGAGAATGCTAGAAACAAGGATGGGAGAGAAGATGAAGTAGAAGATTCTTTGATACAATCAAAGGCAAAAAGGAAAGAATTATTGAGTCAAAACGTCATCTTAGTAGGAAATTTGAATAAGAAAGTCTAAAAGGATGTGCATGCAAGCATAATCAATTTAAGAAGGTGAAAAAACATGATTAAGTTATGATACATAAACAAAAGGATTTTATTAGCATGAATTTCTACGAATTGACAAATGACTTTAGGCCTTAAAATTGTTAAAATGATGGCTGAGGATTATGGGGTTGAATCCCAACTTCATTGGATTATAGGAGATCAACTTTGAAGGAGAGACTTACTTGGAAACTCCAAAGAACTCAAAAACTTCATTGAAGACACTAGAAAGAAGTAGCTGAAATTAGAAGACAAAGTGTTAAAGACCTAGAAGAATAGCTGGCAAATGTGGCTCTTGCCAGTTCAAAGATAGGTATCTAAGCCTTAAAAGAAGTTCAATGTAAAATGAGGGTGAAAAAACATATAAAACTCAAAGAACAAGTGTTGCTACTTTGTAGCACCTAAAAGTCAAAACTTTGATAAGCACACAAGAGTCCAATTAGTTGATGGTTAAGATGGGCAACAAGGAAGAAACCATGATTCATTGGTGAAAACAACAAAAAAACAAAAGAGTTTGACATACTTAGAGACCATGATGGTGTCTGAAATAGTAGATTTCAAAAATCACTGGATGAAGGCTACGATGAAATTGCCCCGAATTATGGCCACCTTGATTATATGCCATGCTAAAATTTTATGCTCTAATTCACAGAAGAGAGAATTTTGTAGACATTTTTAAAAAGTCACGTTTGTAAATTGCAATCAAAAACTAAAGTTTTGTTGAAATTTGTAAAATATGTTTATAGAATGCAATGGAATGCTAGTGTCTATTTTTAACTTACATGAGTGAAACAATGAAGGTATATTTACGCTAGGGGGTCACTATGTAGGAATTACCCATAACACGTGTTGAAGGCTTAATTAAAATGTGTTGAAGGTATATTTACGCTAGGGGGTCACTATGTAGGAAGTACACATAACACGTGTTGAAGGAATTACCCCTACTTACATATAGTTTTTCGAAAACATTTACATATAAAATGTGATTTTTCCTCGATGTCAATAAATAAACCCCTTATGCATTTAAAATTTATGTGAATAGTACCATTAAAAAAAACCTCTTGTTGAACCCACGTGCTATGGTTATATATTTTTTAGTGACCCTCCCCAAACCGAGTATTTATGTTGTTTTGCAAGGTTTCATTACATTTTTAAAAATGTTTGTAGATTGCAATGGGAATCTAATATTTGTTTTTTTTTTATGACTTCTTTTTATGTTGATTTGTGTGGTTTGTTAATTGCAATCCCAAGCTTAAAATATGTTTTGCATTACATGAGTGTGAAGTAGCAAAGGGCTATTTATATTAATTTGAAAAGTTTGTTGACATGATTAAATATGTTTATAGATTGCAATGAAAAGCTAGTGTTTGTTTTGAAGTTAGATGGGTGTGAATTAATGAATGTATATTTGTGTTGTTTTGCAAGGTTTCTTGAATTTGTAAAATATGTTTATATATTGCATTGGGAAGCTATTATTTGTTTTAAACTTAGATGAGTGTGGAGTAGTGAAGGGCCATAAGTTGGAGAGAGTGAGCATAATACTGATGAATAAGGCATTGAAGCATGCAAAATATATCAAAGCCATTGAGGATTTAGTGTGCAATACAAGAATCACATTTGGTACTTGTTGCTATCGAGGTTTGAAGAGAGAATCATGCTAACATGAAGTGGATCTTTGAATGATCTCCAATCCCAAGCGCAATTGATGCTCAGACAAAGTGAGAAACACTTCATGTTGAAGGGTATGGATCCTTTAACATTGAGTGGCATATCTCATGAGATCTTAAAATATTAAAATGCATATTTGGCATCGAGACAAGTGCCAACAAGCATAGCAGGAAAAGAAAAAAAGCAAACAATGTGGATGATTTAAACTACCGATGGTGCAACGGTGTTATGATTTTTCATCAAGACATGGCACCCAATCATGACAAGCTTGATGACAAATGGGATGCACTTTTAAACATCCCACTAGAAAGAGTACGCTTTTGTGTGTTGCATGCAAAAATGTGCTTGATTGACAAGTTGCCTTGTTTACACATAGTGTATATGTGCAATATGAAACCTTAAGAAAGAGCCACATAATCAATCAAAAAGCTTGAAGCATTGCTATCTAGAATGGGATTGCATGGAGGGAACATAAAGTTTCAAAAAGATGCACAATTATCAAGAACATCTGGAAATTTGTTTTGTAAAGTTTCCATGGGTGGTGCAAAAGCACAAAGGTTTTTGTCCAATCATGGAAAATAAAGTGCAAATATCAATTGGGGATTTTGGAAACCATTGATTGAATGCACCACAAATTTAGTACTAGAACAAATTGTTAGAAATTTTAGGGCACGTGTATGGAAAACATTGGATAACATGGAAAAATTTTAGAGCAAAGGTTCCATGAATGAAAGTGATGTTCAATTTTTCAAAAAGGTTATAAATGAGTTTACTCAAGCCTACATGGGGTGAAACTCACATCACCGACTACATGGTGGAATGTCAATCTTCACTTTTCATTCAATGTGTGCATCATTTTAATTCCATCTTTGACTTTGTCTTTTATTTTTTGAAATATAGCACATTATTTTTGCTCATGAAACTTTGTTTGTGGACAAGTATGGCTTTTTAAATACCTAGAGTGCACAACGTATGTAAAAGGCACTTCATCCAAGTTACAATTTAAGAACGTTGACTTCACATCAATGTGAAAATGGCCACTTACGATGAGCAGCCATAGATCGAGATGTGCATATTTTAAAAGTACACAACATGGTGGAGTCGTTCGTAGCAATGCTCTCTCTCTCTCTCTCTCTCTCTCTCTCTCTCTCTCTCTCTCTCTCTCTCCATAGAAGCAAGATAGGAAAGAGCACTATTATGCAAATAGATTGACTTCTTGATTCTTTGATAGAAACAAGTCAAATGATACAAACCTAAATAAAAAATGTTTAAATATCTCATATGCACTCGTAGTTGGAAGCGAACAGAGCTTGTTTTACAGGATCCAAATGCATGTCACGAGCTATGTAAACATGTTTAACCCTTACTTTAATGCTTATTTTGGTATTCAAGAACCCAACAATATGGCCTTTCCAATGATCTATTTGTTTGCTCTATCCTTCAAAACCTTGTGTGGGCATGGTTGCATGGTAACCCATGCTAGGAGCTTGAAGTGTTGAGGAGTAAAAACATCATTGGCATCCTTCTAGCTATGGCAAACATAAGATTGAATAGATGCCTTTCTTTTGGGAGATGAGAGTGCTTCATGGGTTTGGGAGATTGGGAAGGCTTCACCATTGTGATAGATTCATAAAAGGAGGAACATAGGAGAATAATAACAACAGGATAGACTTCAATTTTCACCTTGGAAGAGGTCTTGGATGCATGGGAATGCTTTGGGAGGGCAAAAGGGAAGGTAGGTGGGACTCAATAAGCTACCATGTGGGTCAATGGTGGGGCACAAAATCCAAGAGGACCATGTGGGGGTGGGGCACAAACTCGGGGGGGTCACTATGTATAAACCCTCTATACCACGTGCATTCAAGGCATATTTCTAAAATCCCTTATCTGTAAATTTTTCATTAATAAAATGTACCCCTTTTCTATACAAATCTGTAAATTTTTTCCAAAACTATTTAAAATAGTCCCTTATGTATATTTATTTCTGTAAATTTTAGAAATAAAAAATATCCTTCTGTTGAACTCACGTGATAGGGTTACATATGATGAGTGACCCCCCCGAGGGCACAAAAAGATAAGTCTTATGGAATTAATCCATTTAGGGTTTTGTTTCAAAGCTTGCTTGAAAAGGAGTGACAAACTTTAAAACATTTGTACAAGCGTCAATTTAACACATGCATGAAATACATGACTGCAAATTCATGATGAAATCCCTTTTCCTCTATCAAACATATTCATATGTTTGGCCACACCATTTTGTAGTGGATTATAAGGCATGGCACAATGTTGAACAATGCCCCTCTCTACTATATATGTATAAAAAATATTATGCATATACTCCCTCCACCCCACCCCGTATTCTATCTATCCTCATTGTTATACTTTTCATCCTAGCATTTCTTGGACCATAGATATGAAATGTTGAAATTGAGAAACACATCATACTTGAACGAATACACCCATGTTAGGATGGTCTCCAAGTATGGAAAGCATGTTTGCATGCTCAAATTTGGCATTTCAAAGCTCTTTGTCATGCATAGACCGTGTTGAAGTTGAAGCAACATAAAGATTATGAAAATTCCTCTTGTGTGAATTAAGTTGAATAGTACTATGCCTTGTGAAATAGAGAATTCATGATTTCCTATTGAACTACTAAGGATTGGATAAATGACCGATGTAGAGGCTTAAGCCCTATAAAGCTAAAGGCATGAGTATCTGAGATTGGCTACAAATTGTTGGCATACATCCTTCCTTTTTAGGAAGAACGATCCAAATAGAAGTTTCAAGTGATACTCCATGAATTGATAGGATGATCATGATTAATGGACATTGGGACTATCCAACCAAATGTTGAATGCCGATTGAAAACTCTACAATACTAATACACACTCTTGAAAGTGATGCACTGATGTTTACATGATGACTATACTTGAGGAGGCAAGTAAATACTTGCCTCCTCTAATAAAAGTTAGAACTATTGAGGGTGACACTCATGGGATATTAAACTAAAATTGTGGTATCTTCCTAAGGAATTGAGAGAAGGATGGAAATGCTAATCACACCCACCCAAATAGAAGTGGAAGTGACACTCTGTGAACTAGTAGGATGATGATGATGCCACTCGGACAAGTCAACCTAACTTCAATGATCCCTATAAACTAATGCATTGATGTCATGACTTGTGTAAGCAAACTTTAGAATATAATTTCCACCTCTACTAAAATGAGAGCCAATGAAGTGAAATCTTTGACAACCTCATGAGACGGGCATGAGATTTAAAACTAGAATTCCAGATGCCTTCCTAAGGACTTAAGAGAGGGATGGAGCTATTGAATGAAATGTGGCTAGTTAAACTCCATGAATTTCTAGGATGATGATAAAGCCAATGGGACTACAAAACCAAAAAGAAATGCCACGACAATAAAAGACATTTGTATCTACTGAATACTAATGTGTTGATATTTGCATGACTAGGGTAAGAGAATTGTAAATATACTTTCTTTCTATTAAAGTGAGAAGCATTGAGGCAAAAATCTCTCAGAATCTTGTGAGATTTAAAATTAGAATTGCAAATTCCTCCCGAAGCAATAAAGAGAGGGATGGAACTATTGATCATACATTGAAAGGATTGTAAATGGCAAATATCTAAAGAAATATTGCTCTACAAACTACAAAAGTATGAGACCACATCTCTTGGACTCGAATAGGTGGAGGTTTGCACACGTACTTCAGAAAATATTTTGTTTTTTTCTCCATGTGGAAGAAGGCTTTTTCTCTTCTTGAACTCTTTTAAAAAAATTTTATCAAACAATTCCTAGCCGCAACAATACTGTTGTGCAAATGGGCATGCTTGACAATAGTCACTATTTGCTAAGTCGCTAGTGTTAAGGGTTCCACTCATAGTGGTCATTGCATTGTCCATTGACTATAATTGATCCTAATTAGACATTTTAAAAGAAACCCTTCTAGACCTTGGAACTTAATCAATAGTTTCAAAATCCACACCGAGTTTGATTGAGAATGAAATAGAAAAAGGTTGTGATTGTCTTGGACTAGCTCCATTTTTTAAGAGTGTTTTAGTAGTAATGGCATGGTCACATTCGAGTTAGCAGATCCGAGAGCTGAAACTAGTGGAAATATGGATGGTATCCAATCCAAACTTTTGCAAGGGTGTCCACACAAGGGTGACAGAAAAAGGGCAACATGAGTGATTTTGGATTTGTTCATCTCGTAGATGATGTAGAAGGTGAAAGGAACGAGATCATACAAACATCAAATAGCAAAGTGGAGATAAATAACATGCATTGCGGGTGGTGTTAACCAAAGATTTAAACTCTTGTAAATGTAATATGAAAGAGTGGTATATGCATATGTGGCATTAGTAGCATAAAATAATGACAAAATATGAAGAGGGGAGAGGAGAAGAGTGGAGATGAGGAGAGAGGGCACAGCTAGAGAGCACACCACAAATGACTAACTGTACACTAGAATTAGTTGAAAAAATAGAATATATACAAACCCTTTTAGGGTTAGGGTTAGGGGATCTAACCCTTTCCTTTATAGCACTCTATAAGGTTAGTGCTATGCACATATGATCACGTGATGTTGAGCATGAACTCTCAACACCTTCCCTCAAGATCAACATCATGAAGTAGGCCTTCCCTCAAGATGATGATTCTGGGGAATCGAAGAAGGACTGAGCATTACATTCCATCACACCCCTTTAATGGGAATGTCCTTCCTCTGCATCAAACCAAGAGCTAGTCGGTGTTTCTCGAATAGCTCTTTACCGAGTGGTTTGGTAAAGATGTCTGCAACATTTTCTTTGCTATCACAATGCTGCAGTGTGATGTCACCAAGTAACACTCTTTCTCTGATGAAGTGCTCTCTGACATCAATGTGCTTTGTTCTGGAGTGATATACTGGATTTTTGGCCAATGCTTGAGCCGATTGATTATCACAGTATATTGTTGTTGGCTTTGACTCATCAAAGTAATCTGTTTCTGACAATAGTCTTCTGAGCCATATAGCCTCACATGCACCTGTAGTGAGTGCTCTATATTCTGCTGCAGTCGAAGACAAAGAAACAGTTGGCTGTTGGTTTGACAACCATGATATAGCACCTTGACCAAGGAAAAATGCATATCCCTGTGTCGATCTCCTGGTCTCATGATTGGCTGTTGGTTTGACAACCATGATATAGCACCTTGACCAAGGAAAAATGCATATCCCTGTGTCGATCTCCTGGTCTCATGATCTCCAGCATAGTCACTGTCACAGTATCCATGCAACCGTGGATGACTTCCTCTGTATTCTATCCCAAATTGTCTTGTACCTCTGATGTATCTCAAGACTCTTTTGGCTGCATTCCAGTGAGACTGTTTTGGATTTGCCATAAACTGTGCTAGTGAGCTTACTGCATAACAAATATCTGGCCGTGTGATTGTCAGATATATAAGAGATCCAATGAGTTGCCTGTAGTATCTGTCATTGACTGTAGGCTTTTCTGAATCTTTAGTAAGTTTCAAACTCTGTTCCATGGGAGTGGCTGCAATCTTGCAATCTGCCATATGAAACTGCTTCAGGAGACTGTCAACATATTTGAGCTGACTCATGAATGTGCTATCTGAATCTCTCCAGAACTCAATTCCAAGACAATAGTGCATAAGTCCAAGATCTTTCATGTCGAACTCTGCAGATAAGTCTTGTTTTAGCTTTCTGATGAAGCTATCCTTGCTTCCTGTCACAATCAGATCATCTACGTACAAAAGTGCAATAGTAATATCTTCCCCTTGAACTTTGTAGTAGAGAGTATGATCTGCATTGGACTTCATGTATCCCAGATCAGCAAAATACTTGTCAATTCTGCTGTACCAACTTCTGGGTGCTTGCTTTAAGCCATAGAGACTTTTCTTGAGATGGCAAACCTTGTTCTCCTGTCCTGGTTCAACATAACCGGCTGGTTGTTGCATGTAGACTTCCTCGTCTAGATAACCATTGAGAAATGCATTCTTGACATCGAGCTGATACACATTCCATTTACTGAGTGTCGCTAGTGATATCAAGAACCGTATGGAATCCATCTTTGCTACTGGAGCATAAGTCTCATCATAATCTTGGCCATATTGTTGTGCAAATCCTTTTGCAACTAATCTGGTTTTGTATCTCTGAATACTGCCATCTGGATTGTACTTCACTTTGTATACCCATTTGTTGGCTATGGCCTTCTTTCCTGGTGGAAGTCGCATAATTCCCAAGTGTTGTTTTTATACAAAGCATCCATTTCTTCATTCATAGCAGTTTGCCATTCTGGCTTATCTACTGCGTCTTCGAAGTACACTGGCTCTTCTGTAGCCATGATGGTAGTCATAAGAGCATAGTTGGTGGTCTCCACATGAATTGCTTTGCCTTTTTGAGCATATGTCAATCTGGCTGGTGGTCTGCTTTCCCTAGTAGACCGTCTGAGCTGCTGTGATGCTGATTGGGGTGTTGCTGGCAATTCTTGCTCTTCTTCATCAACCTGTTCTGTAGATGATTGTGAAGCGATGTTTCTATCTCCTGTGTAGGTGAGGTTTTCCATTCTGATTCCTCATCGAAGATTACATCTCTGGAGATAATGACTTTGCGGTTGATGGGATCATACAATTTGTATGCTTTACTTTCTTCACTGTAGCCAACGATGATGCATTTGCGTGACTTCGCATCCAATTTCTTGCGATGATCATCATGTATGTGGGCATATGCTATGCAACCAAATATGCGGAGATGCCCAATGCGTGGCTTGTGTCCAGTGAATGCTTCATAAGGAGTCATACCTTGTATCGGTTCGGTAGGAAGCCGATTAAGCAAATAGTTAGCTGTAGCTATTGCTTCTGCCCAGCCCAATACTGATTCGGAAGATGCTTTTCACTAAGCATTGCTCTAGCACTGTCTGCTAAAGTCCCATTCTTCCTTTCAGCTATTGCATTTTGCTGAGGAGTATCTGCACATGTGAATTGTCTTCGAATGCCGTGAGTTTTACAAAAGTTCATGAAGGCTGAAGACATGTATTCACCTCCTCTGTCTGATCTCATGACCTTGATCTTTCTGCCTGTCTGGTTTTCTACCATGGCTTTGAATTCTTGAAATCTGGCAAACACTTCAGATTTCTCTTTCAGAAAGTAGACCCAACAATATCTGTTGTAGTCGTCGATGAAGGTCAAGTAATAAAGTGAACCATTGATGCTGCGGGTCTGGGCATAACCCCATACATCTGTATGAATTAAATCAAGAATACCTCGTGCACGAGAGGTGCTTCTGACAAAGTTGGTTCGCTTTTGTTTGCCGAAGCAGCATGCTTCACAAACTTTTCCAAGAAACTGTAGCTTCGGAATCCCAATTGCCATATTTTGATTCCTGAGATCTAACAAGTACTTGAAGTTGACATGACCATATCTTTTGTGCCATTTTGCAGAGAGTGGCATCTGTTGCATTTGAGCTGACATGGCATGCTTATCTGGTACTGTAGCTAGCATCCTGTATAAGCGTCCTTCCTTGACACCTTTTGCTACTAGCTGACCTCTTTTGGATTTGTCTCTGATAGTGCATTCATCACCGTCGAAGATGACTTTGTAGTTGTGTTCCGTCATTTGACCTACTGACAAAAGGTTCTTGCTGAGCTTCGGAACATAGAGCACATCTTTGACTAATCCTTTTGTACCAGTGAAATTGTTCATAGGGATAACACCTGTCCCTTGAACCGGATTCGGTGTATTGTCTGCTGTGTAGATGACATTCTTTTGACCTTCTAATGGCTTCATTTCTGTGAACCATTCCTGATGATTTGTCATATGAGATGATGCACCGCTGTCGATGTACCAAGGATCCTGTTCCACTTGGTCGACTTGATAGCTGAAATCCTCTTTGGGATTGAAATCAGTGTCTTGGTGCATTGTATCAGTCTGATGCAATTCCTCACTTGCAAGAAACATATTTCCATGTTCATTTGCAAAATGACTGTGACTAGAATGTCCACCACGATGATTTCCTCTTCCTCGGGAATTCCCTCGATTACTGCTGGATTGACCGCCTTGGTCATACTGCTTCTTGCGGCAATCTCTTTCATAGTGTCCAAACTTGTGACAATAGTTGCATTGAATGTTTGACACATTGGTGGATGCATTCCCTCGTCCTTGGAATCTTCCTCTGTTGGAATGATTTCCTCTTTGCTGATTTTGATGTTGCTGAGGATGCTGCTGATGCTGATGCTGATTCTGACTTTGATTTTGACCACTTTTCTGATATGATCTACCTCTGTTTCTACCTTTGCCTCTGCTTCTGTCTGAAGCGGTGAATGCCTGATCATTAGAATGACCTTTACGTGCTTGAATGGCCTGAGTCCTGAGTTCTTCACCAAGTAGAACTGACTGAAGTTCTTCAAGTGTTGGAATTTGCCGTTGAATGGCAATACTCTGGACCAGATTCTCATATCCTTCTCCTAGTCCATTCAGGATTACTTGAACCATTTCTGCGGGATTCATAGTCTCTCCTGCTGCTGCAAGTTGATTGTTGTAGTCTTTGATGCGGAGTACATAAGCATGACCAGTTTCATTGCTATTGCGGAAACTCTGGTTGATCTGGTTTCTCAAGGTGAGAATCCTGGATGTGTTCTTGGACTCGTAGAGAGCTGCGAACATATCCCATGCTTCTTTTGATGTCTTGACTGTGTTGAGCTGTCCTAGCATGACATCTTGCACATTCTGCTTGATCAGGTGATAGGCATACTTGTCTTTCTTATCCCATTCTGCTTGAGCTCGGGCAATGGCAGGATCTGCTACTGATGCGGAAACTGTTTGTGTAGATGTAGATCCCGATGTAGATCCCGTTGCTGGTGCGGTGACAACAGATGGAGTAGAGCTACTGGTGGCTGGATCTGCCAATGGTCTAGGTATGGATCCATCAACATACTCCCATTTGTCCTGAAGCACAAGAATGGTCTCCATTCGGTATTTCCATGTACCGTTATTGGAGTTGTCTAACTTAGCAGATGCCTCCAGATTGAGGTTGCTAGTCGACATGGTGCAAACAATGTACTCAAAAAGTGTCCTGGAAAACTCTGTATGAATCAACTGCAAATACACTGAAGATGCCAAGTGAAATCTCTGTACCGTCGGTGAAGATAGAACTGCAGTAAATAAGATCTGACCTGTGTTACAAGGCTTGTGGCAATGATGCCGGGAATAGCCAAGAGGCTTTACAAGGCTGAAAATGATGTGCACGATGCCGTGAGATAGCCAAATAGGCTTTACAATGGTGGCATGTGTGTGTGAAATCAAGTGCTATCTGCCCACTGAATCAATCTGCAATGCCTCTGAACTCTGAAGTCTGCTCACTAAACTGATGAACGTAAGGTTTCAGGTAATGTAATGATGTGAAATCGGATGTGAGCGTATGGACTGACTCCGAGTAGGTACTAGTCGGGAATTTCGGGCATGGCTTCGATTGGCAACTTGGGGAATTCAAAGCGTCCCCTCTATGGCGATCTAGTCTACTCTGATCTAGATCTAAACCAACCGTCGATCGATGAAAGAGCAGCAAATAATTCCTTTTCCTTTGTTCTTGTTAAGTGCTGGGTCAGATGCATCGATGTAGAGGCAAATGTGCGTGAAGGAAGTGGTTTTGTCGGCAAGGCTCAAATGTGAGTGTAACTTGCGCCGAAATGTGCGCGTGATGTAACGAGCGCGTAGAGCACAAAAAATCGAGCGACTTTCCTTTTTGGAGCACCCTCAAATTCTTCCTGGATCAAGAGATATGACTTGATCTAGGTGGAGGGGCAAAAGGAGTGCAAATGGTGCTCAATGATGATGTGTCACTGTGAGTCACATGCAGTGATGATGTGGCACTGTGCTTAGCAAGAGGTGTGCCAGTGAAGCTCTGTGCTGAGGTGGCAGGAGTGTGCACATGCAGTGTGTGCACAGTGTGCCTGGCAAGGGACTGTGCCTGCAGAGGGTCAGTGCTGACTGGACTGCTGAGGTGGCACAGATGATGTCAGCAGGGTGATGTGGCACTGATGACGTGGCCTAATGATGTGGCCTGATGACGTGGCAGTGCTGACGTGGCAGATGATGTGGCAGTGCTGACGTGGCAGATGACGTGGCAATGCTGACGTGGCAGATGACGTGGCAGTGCTGACGTGGCAAATGATGTGGCAGTGCTGACGTGGCAGATGACGTGGCAGTGCTGACATGGCAGATGACGTGGCAATGCTGACATGGCAGATGATGTGGCAGTGCTGACGTGGCAGATGATGTGGCAGTGCTGACGTGGCAGTTGACGTGGCAGTGATGACGTGGCTAAGGTGACGTGGCTGATGATGTGGCACAGGATAAGATGATGACGTGGCAGATGCTGGAGCCTGCTGACGTGGCCAGATAAGATGTCGTTGCCACGTGTCGATAGGAGGCCTACCGGAATCTTATGAAGATGCGACAGAATCTTCGAGATTCCGTCTCCCTGCGGATTTGTGGGCATCGCTATTTGCGTGCTTGGAGAGGCGTGGCGCGACGAGCTTGTTGCGAGGCGTGAGGCTCCGGCCGCGGGGCGTGCAAGGCGACGTAGAGTCGTAGAGCTGTCTACCTCCCATCGGCTGTCGAGAGCGCCTTGGAGGGCTCTGCGCCTGCTGGCTATGGTGGCTTGGCGACGGCGATCAGAGCTCTGGTGGCTTGATGTTGTAGAAGGCCGCGTTGAGTGCGCTGTCGAAGGCGCTGTTGTGAGAGGCTAGAGGCGCTGTCGAAGGCGCGTGCGCTTTGCCGTAGGAGGCATAAGCTTTGCCGTAGGAGGCGTAGGAGCCTCGACTTCTTCTTCGTCGTCGGGTCGTTGAGGAGGTGCGGCTGTGGCGTGTGGTGTAGTAGAAGCTGTAGATGCCTAAAGTTGTCCTTCATAGCCTTTGACACCCCTTTGCAACCTCTGCAATATGGCAAGCGTCCGTCGAGAGCTCTGTGCTAGAGCCGCAGTAACAAAAAAGAGCCTGCTTAACGGGACAGTCATCAACATGCTGTGGGTCGCTCGTGCTGGCTCGATGAAGTTGGGTGGGACTTTATTGGGAGCTCATGGGAGCTTGTAGAGATGGATGTGCTAGGAAGTCGTTCATTGAGCTGTGGGCTGAGCGTGTGTCGAGGATGCTTGCTGCAGGGAAGAATAGTTGCCCCACTGTGTGCAAAGCATTGATGAAGGGCCATTTTGAAGCTTTCTTGCTTGTAGATAGATGCTCCTTGCTCGTTGTATGTCGTGGTTCAAGCTTGTAGACAACACTTTCTTTGCTGTGTCGTAGCTCTTTGGAGACAAGCTTTCCCTCAAACTAGAATGTCAATTCTCTCCCACAAGGACAAAGAGATAACAATTCTCAAGAGTGAAACTCTCACAATCAATGAAGAATCTCTCTCTCTCTCTCAACTCAAGAAACACTCAAAGGAAGGAACTAAAATCTCTCAAGAATGAACTCAAAGAAAGAAGAATGGACGGAAATTTCTTCTCAATGACGGAAATTTCTCTCAACGGAAGTGAAGGGAAAGATCTCACAATCACTCAAGAGAACTCTCAATCTCACAATCTCTCTCACACTCTCAAGAAACTCAATGTCTCAACGGAAGACAAGGGAGCTCTGATACCATGACAAAATATGAAGAGGGGAGAGGAGAAGAGTGGAGATGAGGAGAGAGGGCACAGCTAGAGAGCACACCACAAATGACTAACTGTACACTAGAATTAGTTGAAAAAATAGAATATATACAAACCCTTTTAGGGTTAGGGTTAGGGGATCTAACCCTTTCCTTTATAGCACTCTATAAGGTTAGTGCTATGCACATATGATCACGTGATGTTGAGCATGAACTCTCAACAAATAATGCATGCCCATGGCCCATGGTTGAGGTGGTAGGGAGCTCCATGTGCCACCCTCCATGTAGGCAAGCATCTTTTGAATTATGCATGTAGGTTAAGGAGTGTGCACTATAATATGTATAAATGTGATGAGATGGAGGAGCATCTTGAATGGGTCATGGCTCCACCTTACCCACATTTAATCGACAATGAGGATCAAATCAAAAGGAATTAAGCTATGGTCTAGAGCATAGGGAAAATGAATTCCAACTATTATCGATTGCACTTCATGGTGCGACCGACTATGGGCTATGAAGAGGACAAACCTTGGAAGAGGTACGTTATTATATTGGTAGGGTTCCCACGTCTCCTTGCCTATCTAAGACACAACACACAATATATCTTTTCTAGCTTCACTACACTCCCCTCCATTAGTCTCCCTCGTTCACATTTGATGCTTCCTCTCACTTAGATTTCCATGCTCCACCTAGAATGCTTCAGCGGCTCTTTTCCTTTTTGTAATCTCCCCATGCCATTCCATTATATGTAAGCCTCCATTCTCCATGAATATAGTCTCATGCCATCATTCCTTTGTAATGATTACCCTTTGAATCTCCTTTAATCTCATGTAAAGTCTCCCTTTGCCATTTGTATCATGCCCACCATCTCTTTTTCCTCTGTAGCTCTCTTATTGCAACTCGGAATTGACGGCCGGTGTCTCCTTCCTCATGGTGCAACACTACATCCTAGATGTGTTAGTATGCAACACCACTACCAAAATGTTGTGCATACACATTTTTGGTGTGGCTATTGGGATGCTAATTCTCTATGGCTAGGGGCTCTTTAAAAAAGAAACAAAAAAACTTCATCAACATATGCGACTACAACTGTTCTCGCTCAACGTGACCATAAAGTACAAAATTGTGGCAGATCTGCTACGACAACTGTGTGTGGATCTATCATGCCACAGCTAGTAAAACTATGGTAGCTCTGCTATAGTTGTGTGTAGATCTGTTGCTATTGTAATTGGCAAAAAAAAAACTCTGTAGCCTTCCTTACACCCCCTTATCTTCTTCTTCTTCTTCTTCTCGTCCCTCTCTTTCTCTCTCTTCTTTTCTTCTCTCCTCTCCTCTCATTTTATTAAGGAGTGGGATTTGAACCCAAGACCTCTCCAATAGCAAAAGGTTCCCTTACCAATGGGTCAAGAAATGAGCAATGATCAATATGTGAAGATATTGCTTATATGTTAAAACTCTATAAGCGTGGGGACTTTCCTCTTTCCATAAAAAGCAAAAGTACTCCACTTCATGTGCTCCATTCATATGTCATAATAGATTGCAAATTCTGAACTTTTGTAAGTTCACTCCAATGCACGCCACATAAGGATGCTGGATATGTATGTCACTTTTCACCGAATTCAAGGACTTGGTACTTGGGCCCCAACACATCACTGCAACTAATTGGCATGACCTATTCCTCTATCTCCACATCGACCTTCGACAAATCATAATGCAACACCTTTGCCAAGGAGACAACGGGTGTGATGATTCAAAATGGATAGTTCGAGGTGATGAGTTAGTGATACATTGGGTGGATTTTGATTTTACATCAACACATTGTGCCTACATTGCACTTCTAGTAGCATCCCAAGTGATCAAGAGGGTAACCTTCTTCCCAATTGGAATGACCTAGAAGATTGGGGGGAGATCTTGCGCATTTGCTTGTTAATACCTTTGGACAAGCTTGTTATGAACAATCTCCTTTCAATCTCACTTCAACAATTCTTAGGAATTGATTATGGTTGTTGATGTTCCATACAAGAAATCTGTTTGTACCTGACCAACCATTTCAATTGCATTTTGAGCTGCTTTGTTGTAACCTTATTTGGATAAAGATTAACCACCAACAATGCATTATTAGCCTCTTTGGTACCGAACATCTTGCAAAGATCTTGAGATTTCTTCATCCTCTCGATCTACCGATCTTGGACTACCGGGAAACCTAGGATGTCCAAAATTTAGTCTTGGTGTAATGACATCTTGGATTCTGCAATTTGATGGAGCATAAAAGCCCTTGACCAAGGCCACTAGTGTCGGTGTGAAGCTCACTTCATCAAGGGGTGAGGTGTATTGTTATAGCAAGTCTATGCTTGTAAGCACTTGCAACTAAATTGAGTACTCAGTACATTTTTGGGCTACAGAAAGCATCAGAACATCACATCAAGCAACTTGAGGTGCGACCAGATTCTCAACTTATGTGTGAACAAGCTAGTGGAAGGTGGAAGGTACACAATCAAGGCTTGGTTCCATGACATCACCAAGCATTGGAACTTTGCCAACAATTTGAAGATGTAAAGATTCAGAATGTCCATGAGCTCTAAATTTAGTTGCTAATTTCTTAGCATGTGAAGCTTGTACTTCGATCATGCATGAAACGAATGGTAGCACTGCCTCAACGAAGCCACAAGTCACGAATGAGGTTGATCATTTGTAAGGAATGTAGAGGAAATTGTCATCATGAAATTAAGTGATATGATTCTACCAACTTTAAACCATCATCAGAAAGGACCTCAAGAACATTTTTTAAAAGAAGGATGCCAAACTGCACACCCCTTGAAGAAATAGTCTAGCAGTTACAAGAGTTGAAGGTGATGTGCAAGCTCTCCAATTGTTGACATTTGTCATGGCCTTCTTGTTTTCCTTGATGAATAGCCTCATGCAATGTCGTGTCTCTAATCCTCGCTTGTAAAGGTCAGTCCAAGATGGATGCAATAACATGCCTTGACTAATAAGCATTAGCCCTTTTAAGATTGTTTATGAGCTATTCTATGCTGAAGATTCCTCCCATATAGTGCTTCACAATACACTAGTTACACCCTACCCATATAGCTTTGTGGATGTATCTTCATCTAATTTTTAATTCAAGCTACCTCTTTTGATTGTTTGCCGATAGATAAGCCTCATTTCACACCTCTCTCTTTTCCCCCATTTCTAATGGCAGACATTCCTATATTGTGCAAGACGATGGATGAGAACCCAAAAGAGTATCTTGTTGCATTCAAATGCAAATGTGTCTCTTTGAATTTCTTAATAGAAGATCGTTGGTTAGTGATTTTTGCCAACTTTTCTAAAGGGCCTTGTGCAAGTTTGGCTTGAATGAGAAGCAACTAGAGTTTATCAAACAAAGTTAGTCGAGGTTGATTGCACCAATGGTAGGGCATTTTCAAACAAAGATGGAATGCGAGAATGTGCATCAACTGGTGAAAATTTTAGGATAGTTAGAGCGAGAGTCAATGTGACAGTACATGGATCTGGCGACTGAGCTACTTGATTGTCTAACTGCCATATGCAATCGGATAACAAAGTGTTCCAAGCAAGAATGTCCACTTACTTGCTAAGTGGACATTCTTGCTTGACCAATGAAGCATCATATGAGTTTTAATTAAAGCTCAAGTATGAGGAGCCTATGACTATGGCACATGCACAAGAGATTGCTCAGAAGGTTGACAAGGTACTTTCTGATCCCACTTCCAAGAAGAGCTTTTAGTTTATAAGAAAAATTATAAAATGCATTTTAATGTTTTTCTGAAATTTATGAATTACGAGATTTTTTATTTAAAATGTGAAAATTAATTTTATTTTTTTTAAATAGAGCTTTTTTTAGTAAATAAAAAAACGTTCATATTAATAATTATAAAATATTTATAAATTTGAAATGCATTTGTAATTTTTTTTTTTTTTAGTTTTTAAATTACGACATTTATAATTTAAAATGTGAAAATTTTAAATTTAAAAAACGTTTAATGAGGCATTTTTTATTCAAAATGTGAAAATGTTCAATATTTCTGTTTTTTTTATGTAGGAGTTTCTTTTTGGTAGAATTTGATTAAATTTTAGTTTATAAGAAAAATTATAAAATGCATTTTAATGTTTTTTTGAAATTTATGAATTACGAGATTTTTTATTTAAAATGTGAAAATTATTTTTTTTTTTTTAATAGAGTTTTTTTTAGTAAATAAAAAAAGGTTCATATTAATAATTATAAAATATTTATAAATTTTAAATGCATTTGTAATTTTTTTTTTTAATTTTTAAATTACGACATTTATAATTTAAAATGTGAAAATTTTAAATATAAAAAACGTTTAATGAGGCATTTTTTATTCAAAATGTGAAAATGTTCAATATTTCTGTTTTTTTTATGTAGCATTTTCTTTTTGGTAGAATTTAATTAAATTTCAGGTTAAAAGAAAAATTATAAAAAATTTCTAAATTTCAAATGCAATATAATGTTTTTTTGAAATTTATGAATTACGACTTTTTTTATTTAAAATGTGAAAATGAAATTTTTTTTTTAAATAGAGCTATTTTTAGTAAATAAAAAAACGTTCATATTAATAATTATAAAATATTTATAAATTTGAAATGCATTGTAAAATTTTTTAAATTTTTGAATTACGACATTTATAATTTAAAATGTGAAAATTTAAATTTAAAAAACGTTTAATGAGGCATTTTTTATTCAAAATGTGAAAATGTTCTATATTTCTGTTTTTTTTATGTAGCATTTTCTTTTTGGTAGAATTTAATTAAATTTTAGTTTATAAGGAAAATTATAAAAATTTTCTAAATTTATAATGCATTTTAATGTTTTTTTGAAATTTATAAATTACGACATTTTTTATTTAAAATGTGAAAATGAAAAATTTTTTTTTTAATAGAGCTATTTTTATTAAATAAAAAAACGTTCATAGGAATAATTATAAAGTATTTATAAATTTGAAATGCATTTGTAAAATTTTATTTTTTTTTGAATTACGACATTTATAATTTAAAATGTGAAAATTTTAAATTTAAAAAACGTTTAATGAGGCATTTGTTATTCAAAATGTGAAAATGTAAAAATTAGGTTTTTAAAAATCATCTTTAGAAAAAAAGAGATTAAAGTTATTTTTTTTAATTAGAGCTATTTTTATTGAAATAAAAAACGTTTAAATCTTAGTTTATAGGAATAATTCTAAAATATTAATAAAATTGAAATGCATTTGAAAGTTTTTTTAAATGATTTTTGGAATTACGTAATTATTTATTTAAAATGAGAAAATGTAAATATTTTGTTTTTAAAATCATCTATTAAAAAAAAGAGATTAAAGTTTAAATTAGTGCTATTTTTATTAATATAAAGAAACGTTTAAATTTTAGTTTATAGGAATAATTATAAAATATTTTTAAATCTGAAATGCATTTTAAAGTTTTTTTAATTATTTTTGGAATTATTTTTAGTCTTCAAAACCATCTTTTAAAAAATCATCGTTTATGTGGAATATTATAGATTATATAGTTGGTTAAGAGTTGTTTCATAATTTAGGTAGAGTAAGTAGGCTGTATAAAACACCACATGGGCATTATCCCTAAAACACCACACCACATGGGCAAAGACCCCAACACTAGAGTGGTTAGATGCATAAGCATATGGCTAATTGGATCTTGTAAATGCACCAGCGCATCGAAAACACATACGTAATTTATGATTGTCCAAAGGTCTCCTCTCTCCCCAAGCATGGGAACCAAGTGATGATCTATAGGAATGGCCACTAGTTGAGGTGGATTGCCCAACCAAAATAGATAATATTGAAAAGGCTTAATTATTTTCTCAAAGTTCTCGCTTTAAAAGGTCTGTAGTGTGAACCCGCTCTCTTTTTTAATGTGTAGTCCGAGAAATACTAGATGCGCCTTGCTTGTCTATCGTTCAAAGTAATGTATTAGGTATCCTTCTATCTCCTCCATATCTATTGCAAACCCAAGGCAGTAAAGCATTCAAAGAAGGTCTTATTAACCAAACCTCTCCACTATCTGTCCTTAGTATAGGGGCCATAAGTGGACAATGTGGTCCTTACACCACATGTGGAAAAGTTTCATATTGGATAAAAAGTGAAAAAAGGGAAACATATAAGGAAAAAATATTAGCTAATATTGAGCCACACATTTGGCCCATCTACCGGTAGGTGCATAGGATCTACCTCATCAAGGAGTACGTACAAATAGTTTTCATTACGTAAATAGATTATAAGTCATATTGAATAGAATATTATTTTCATTACCCAAATAGAATATTAATTTCCATGTGTTTTTTTTGTACATGCGCCAGCCAGCGCACAGGTTCTAGCACCACTATTCGTATGCAGATAGAGATGCTGAGAGCTGAGATGAGGGCATTGCAGGATGCTAGGGCACCCCCTCACTTGGTTGCGAGCCTGGATTCAGTTATTGAGGCTCTGAGTCGATTGGACACAGTTGAGGACGTTGTGGATAGCTTTCAGGCACAGGCTGAGGCGGAGATCACTGGTGGTGGCTTGGATTGGAGAGCCATTCGACAGTTGTTTGAGCGTGAGTCACATCACAGGGAGGCCTTGGAGGATATGTTTTGGGATGGTCACACCGAGGCGATGCGACCACGATCAGGGCTCCCCTTGCATATTTTATGGTGTAGGCACCCCATCATAGCAGCACACATTTATCCGAGATATCTCGCTGTGAATGGTGGTCGATTGCCTCACAACCGCCAGATAGCCAGGTCGTTTGCCATGCAGCTTTACGCTGAGTTTGTCCTTGGTCATCGGGTGGACTACCTTAGTACCCGTCCAGGATCAGGAGCGGGACGTGGTAGGATGGGGCGTCAGGAGCATCAGATTGTAGGTGTTTCGGCGTCGACGCGAGGCACCAGAGTTGCACACCATCCCTGCACCGGCATTGCGAGCGGTGGGAGGACAGATTAGGGGGGATGTTCATTCAGTGGCATCATCCTTGCAGCACATGGTCTCTGCCCTATCGAGATCTATTGCGATCCCACCCCCCCCACCTCGATCATCGATGGAGCATCCCACATCTACACCACCTCCCACATCTACGGTGCCTCATCATGAGTTGGAGGCTCGAGACACACGGATTGCAGAGTTGGAGGCATTGTTGGCCGAGTCTAGGGACGAGGTTAGTTATTTTGATTATGTTAGTTTATTTTTTTGTAGCGTGTTTTGAACTGAAGTTTTTTTGTTAATTCTCACCATGTACGCGACATGTTTGCATTGCAGGCACATCTATTGCGTCAGGAGATGGAGTCTTGCGTACGACTGTTGCAGACAGATTTGGAGGAGCAGAGGATTCGGACACGCATAGCATACCATCGTGCAGAGCACTATATTTTGCAATTGAGGCATATTAGTCGTGATCCATCGCGCCATAGGATCGACCCCAGCGTGGCCCTATACCCTGCTCCTCCTGTAGATGTGCCGACTAGGACACCCATAGACGCAGCAATCATAGTGAGGCTTCCTACTACCACTTGTGTCCTCTGCCACGAGGAGTTTGACATCGTAGGGTGGTTTGGACTAGGGTGCGGCCACATCGCACATCTCCATTGCATGACCCGCCACATGGTGGCACGTTCAGTGTGCCTTGTATGCTTTGCTGACATTGATGTGGCGACATACAGAGGACTGGGCATGGATGATCTATATCCTGGTCATCGTCAGGCTGTTGATCCATTCGCCCGTGTAGTCTTGATAGAGCACTACAGGGAGGAGGCACAGAGAGCGTTGCTGATGCAGGAGGGTGTTGATACATCGGTGGTTGCATCATGCGTTCCACGACGCTTTTCGTACGGTGATTTCATGCCAGGTGACGAGGCACGAGCGGAGGAGGCACGCCGGATTGAGCGAGAGGCAGAGCTGCAGACATCATTGCAGCAGAGTGGGTGGAGTAGCAGCTAGGGCGGCGGGGCCGAGACCAACGTCTTTCACATGTAGAGACGATTACTTGAGGCACGAGTATTCACAGATGCACGGCTATGGGAGCTGAGACGCGCGTACATAGAGGAGGCGAGGGAGGCAGAGATGGCAGCAGTGGCGCGTGCAGCATGCCCTCCTCTTGATCAGGATGAGGCTATCCCATCTCATGCAGGTGATGAGGCTAGCCCATCTGAGCCGGCTTTGCCTGAGGGCACACAGCGGACGGTTGGGCACGGACGCTTGGGCAGCGGGTCATACAGAAGCCACGTCAGCGTTCCACTAGAGGATCATATGTAGAGTTATCAGATTCGGATTCAGATTGATTGTTTAGGCTTCACACGTTTCTTGTATAGGGATGCACTTTTGCAGCATGATGATGATGATGTACAGATTCATTTTGGTACTTTCATGATATTGTTCCCACTTTTATGATGTATGAGCATTTTCGTACTTTCATGATGTTCTTCACACTTTGTTTATCTCAGTTTATAGTTTGTTTAATACATAAGGTATTTAAAAAAGAATGCCATGTGAAGTAATTATAAACATTAAACATTAATTGTAAACATTAAACATTAAACATATCAAAATTCATCTTTTTTTGGATGAAAATTTTATTTTGCTGATAAAAGTTTTTCATTTTTTAAACAAAAATTTTATTCTATTCATGTTTGTCAATAAAGTGTGTTTCAAATGACATGTTTGCTTTGAATAGACCTCTTTTATGGTCGTGGACTCCATATATGCCTTCCCATCTTAATATCAAAATATGTTGAAATTCAACCATTTGATAAACTAATTTGTATAAAAAGAAAATTACTTTTTTAGACAATGCCATAGCCCAATGTAAAATTGTTTCATCAAATGAAATTAGATATTAAAGTAACATCAATTTTACCAACTTTCAATTTATGCTATTTACAAAAAGTATTCTAGAAATGTATATTGGTACAAAACTTATCCATGACTCCGAGGGCAATGTTGTTACCTATGTGTAAATCAATTGATAAAAAATTCTTTCAACACCAATGAACTTGAGGGAATGTGTGATCTAGAGATACTTAAACAACATGACAAAAGGAAAAAATTCAAGAAATCACCAATGTGTGGACATGCTTAGTTTGTAGGGTGTAGAAATTCTTGTATATGGATTTGATATGGGCACTTGCATAGAAAACAATTGGTATTTCAAAGAAAAAGCTCTAGCAACTCTCTTAGTTGAATGAAGCAGTTTCTTCTCCTTTGCAATTTGTCATGGTTTTTAAATTAAAGGAGAGAATACTTTTTGCAAATGATAATACTAGACATTTTTAGGTTTTGCAACAAAATATAAGTAATATTTTATGCATTCTTTTTTCACAATTCTAGTTTTTTAATATTATTGACATGAAGCGTATATTTTGTCCCTACAATTTTTAAAAAATATAAATTTTTTGGGGATTTTTTTCAAAAATGGAGTTAGACTTGTCCTTTGCATGATTTTGCTGTTATTTATTATGACTCAGTGTTTAATTTGTCTCTTATTGTTAACAATACTTGTGCTAATTGGTGATCAAAGAAAACAAGACCTAATTATTTGTCATATTCGAACCACAATCACATGTGCCTTCCAAATCACAATCGCATATGCCTTCCAAGTTTCTAAGGACTATTTCAATTTCCTTAATATGACATTTGCCAATGCACCAATCTAATTATTATGCATGTATAAAAGATAATGAACATAAAGAAGAGAAATCAACACAATTGGCAATTAATGCATGTATATGGGAATACAAGGAAGGTGTGGCATGCTAGCCCACCATTTTATTTCACTATTTTCTTTTGCATTTAGTGGTTTATGTACAAGAGAAAGGATTGGCGGTTGGTATAAGGAAAAGTGTTGGTATTTGGTTTATGTAAAAAGAAAGGGTTGTTGTGGCTATGCACCAAAAAAATATACACATATTAACAATCCCACTTCTCCCTCTTAAACTCTACTCATGTATGGGAGTACAAGGAAGGTGTGACATGTTAGGCCACAATTTAATTTTACTATTTTCTTTTGACTTTGGTGGTACGCTAACGTGTATGGGAGTACAAGAAAGGTGTGGCATGTTAGCCCACCATTTAATTTCACTACTTTCTTTTGGATTTGGTGGTTTACGTACAAGAGAAAGGATTGGTAGTTGGTGCAAGGGAAAGTGTTGGTGTTTGGTTTATGTAAAAGGAAAAGGTTGGTGTGGCTATGCTAGTAAATTTCTCCCTCTTAAACTTACTTTGGTCTTGTAAATTTCAAGATGTTAAAAATAATATTGACTATAGGTGATTTTGTGACAATTGATATCTAACGCTGGTCATGTTCAAGTTCCAACTTTATCATTTTGAATATCATATTGAATTTCGTATATATCAATGCTTGCAATTATTACACTAAACCTAAGAGCCGTGCGAAGTTTCATCCCCATGTGCGTATTTAAAATTAAGAGTATGATTTTGAATTTCAAATATCTCAATTCACACATCTAATACATAATGTATTTTAAAAATAATGCCATGTGTCGTAATTGTAAACATTAAGTATTGAAAAGGTGCTTGCAAAAATGCATGCACTTCGATGTTATACTTCACCCAATCCGTATCATGCACAATCTTCTTTACTACATGTGAGATTTTGGATTAGTCGTGCTAGTACGGATTGCTTCTACGTGGCGCAAACCAAATCAATTGGAGACCAAATCTTGCGTGGATGTACGTCTAGGGTATCCTAAGAGACGTGTGAAGTTTCGTCCCCAACAGGGTTTAGGATTTAGGGTCCAGGGTTTAGGGTTTAGAGTTTAGGGTTTAGTCGTGCTAGTAGGGATTGCTTCTACGTGGCGGAAACCAAATCAGTTGGAGACCAAATCTTGCGTGGATGTATGTCTAGGGTAGCCTAAGAGGCGTGTGAAGTTTTGTCCCCAACAGGGTTTAGGATTTAGGGTCCAGGGTTTAGGGTTTAGGGTTTAGGGTTTAGTCGTGCTAGTAGGGATTGCTTCTACATGGCACAAACCAAATCAGTTGGAGACCAAATCTTGCATGGATGTACGTCTAGGGTAGCCTAAAAGGCGTGTGAAGTTTCGTCCCCAACAGGGTTTAGGATTTAGGGTCCAGGGTTTAGGGTTTAGGGTGTAGGGTTTAGTCGTGCTAGTAGGGATTGCTTCTACGTGGTGCAAACCAAATCAGTTGGAGACCAAATCTTGCGTGGATGTACGTCTAGGGTAGCCTAAGAGGCGTGTGAAGTTTCGTCCCCAACAGGGTTTAGGATTTAGGGTCCAGGGTTTAGGGTTTAGGGTTTAGGGTTTAGTCGTGCTAGTAGGGATTGCTTCTACGTGGCGCAAACCAAATCAGTTGGAGACCAAATCTTGCGTGGATGTATGTCTAGGGTAGCCTAAGAGGCATGTGAAGTTTCGTCCCCAACAGGGTTTAGGATTTAGGGCCCAGGGTTTAGGGTTTAGGGTTTAGGGTTTAGTCGTGCTAGTAGGGATTGCTTCTACGTGGCGCAAACCAAATCAGTTGGAGACCAAATCTTGCATGGATGTACGTCTAGGGTAGCCTAAGAGGCGTGTGAAGTTTCGTGCCCAACAGGGTTTAGGATTTAGGGTCCAGGGTTTAGGGTTTAGGGTTTAGTCATGCTAGTAGGGATTGTAAAAATGTGTGCATTTGTCCTTCCACGTGGCGCATACCAAATCAATTGGAGACCAAATCTTGTGTGGATGTACGTCTAGGGTATCCTAAGAGGCGTGTGAAGTTTCGTCCCCAACAGATAAGTCCACGTGCATATTTCATTAGTACGTGCGCCATTTTTCATACGTAGTTGTGCTAGTAGGGATTGTAAAAATGTACGCAACTGTCCTTCCATGTGGCGCATACCAAATCAGTTGGGCACCAAATCTTGCGTGGATGTACGTCCACGGTAGCCTAAGAGTCGTGCGAAGTTTCATTCCCAACAGATAAGTCCACACGCGTATTTCGTTAGTACATGCGCCATAGCTCATACGTAGTCGTGCTAGTAGGGATTGTAAAAATGTACGCATTGTACCTTCCACGTGGCGCATACCAAATCAATTCAGACCAAATCTTACGTGGATGTACGTCTACGGTAGCCTAAGAGCCGTGCAAAGTTTAATCTCCAACAGATAAGTCCACATGGATATTGGGTTAGTACGTGCGCCATTTTTCACACGTAGTCGTGCTAGTAGGGATTGTAAAAATGTACGCATTATACCTTCCACGTGGCGCATACCAAATAAGTTGGAGACCAAATCTTGCGTGGATGTATGTCTAGGGGGCCTAAGAGTCGTGCGAAGTTTCATTCCCAACAGATAAGTCCACATGCGTATTTCGTTAGTACATGCGCCATAGCTCATACGTAGTCGTGCTAGTAGGGATTGTAAAAATGTACACAGCTGTCCTTCCATGTGGCGCATACCAAATCAGTTGGGCACCAAATCTTGCGTGGATGTATGTCTACGGTAGCCTAAGAGCCGTGCAAAGTTTAATCTCCAACAGATAAGTCCACATGCATATTTGGTTAGTACGTGCGCCATTTCTCACACGTAGTCGTGCTAGTAGGGATTGTAAAAATGTACGCATTATACCTTCCACGTGGCGCATACCAAATAAGTTGGAGACCAAATCTTGCGTGGATGTATGTCTAGGGTGGCCTAAGAGTCGTGCGAAGTTTCATTCCCAACAGATAAGTCCACACGTGCATTTCGTTAGTACATGCGCTATGTAGCTCATACGTAGTCACGAGTGCTAGTAGGGATTGTAAAAATGTACGCATTGTACCTTCCACGTGGCGCATACCAAATCAATTCAGACCAAATCTCGCGTGGATGTATGTCTAGGGTGGCCTAAGAGTCGTGCGAAGTTTCATCCCCAACAAGCAAGTCCACACGCGTATTTCGTTAGTACGTGCGTGAATTTTCTTAGTCACGTTTTTAAAATGTCCTAAAGCACAAAACAAATTACAACATTACTACTAATAAACAATTTTTTGTATTACAAACACAACAAATCCCATTGAGAAGACATCGGACATCATGTTAAAAATAGAATCTAATACAATGATGTGTATGAATGTGTATACAGCCATCATAGTGAAATACAAAATATGAGTCCATGAAAATTACAATGGTACGGTCACACAGTGAGCCTATACATATCAAATACAAAAAAGTGTAATCAACTAGTGATACCCAATAAAAATCAATCTGATCAACTGATGATCCCAAAAAATATGATATGTAATGTGCTACTCCTCAGGATCATCTCTCATGCCAATAGTTGCAAGTATGCTCTCGTGATCCGCCACTGCAAGGTGCCATCGTGGAGTGGACGTCGCCTTGCGAGTGCAAACACGACTCAAAGTAATCTTGATCCCAACAACAAGATGAGAATACATGTATGCCTCCTGATCCGCCATGTACTCCTGGAACTCAATATAGTGACCACGCCTCTGTATCTGCTGAAAATAGTGGCCACCTACGATCATGCTATGAGCATTGAAGTGCATCCCATGCCCATCCACTGTATCCTCATTCAGCACACTCTTCAGCATAGAGCATCGCAACAAGTAATAATCCACACCCTCCTCATTGCCCTCCGAAGCAATAACCGCGAAGATATCACCAATACACAAAATATCTGTAAGCTGGTCATAATCTCTAGAGGAACTGAATCCCGCATCCTGATCATCATGTATCTCCTCCCAAGGCTGGAAGGGAGAAAGCACTCGCCGTACCCATGGATCGGCCCATGGTATCATGGATCACCCTCCCCAATCATCATCAATGCATGCAGAGCAAAAACATGCAAACCGTCGAGAAAAGATCGCGGGGTGAGACTCACCTACGCTCCTGATGGAATGGAAATCAAGAGTGCCAGGCACAGAACGACAATCAAAAGGCCTCGACCGATCAAGACTCCCAATGTCCACGCACCAAAAATACCGGCTCACCACCCTATCGTCACGCGACTGAAACGAGGACGTAGCACTAGTGGGGCTGCACCACCACACCACATCATGTGCATCCTTGAAGTGATCGGCACTGTGACGCAACTGGTATCGACACAAAGCACGCTTCACGCAAGCACCTGCACCATCGTGCTCTCCCTTACCGTGCCCTATCTCAAAGTAGCTCCATGTGATCGGAATGCCTGTCTCATGGTGCCATCTGCAGAACCAATAAAACTGTCTAGCGGATTTGAACTGACCACCGCAACCGTCTGACCAGATCCAGCGCCACTGCCATGTGACACCATGATCCCTCAAGAAACTATCATGCAAAGTGAAGCAATGCTGCACAAAATGGGCATCATGCGATCGATCATCACTAATGTAGAAGTGATACTCTCGCACAATGATGCGTGAGTCCATGGTGCTATCAATGCCATCCACATGAGTCTGTGCATGACGATAGCTAATGTGCACAAATATAGCAACCTGCAATATGGCATTGAAAAAAATTATGACTATTGAAATAATTCAATATAATGAGGCGGGGAAAAAATCAATACTCAATCACACGTCACCTGTTCGGAGAAATAATACTCCGATTGGATCTCATGCTATGGTGCAAAGGTGTAATTCTCCGCAAAGTCCACCACTGAGACAACCACCCCTATAGGAAATGTCCTCAAACATGCACGAAACTGACGATCCTCCCATTTCGCAGTGTGCGAGTGGCGTATGTAGCGGTACAGCTTCCCTCGAAAACAGTCAATGAATACAACACGTGGTGTCTCCTTCCCCACAAGCTGCAACCTCCTCGACTATGCACCACCATCGAATGTCAAGGTACAGTACTCATACTGCTGCCAACGAACCATCTGCACATCACAAGTATCTAGTGCAACTCGTGGCACTCTAGCAAAGTCACAACACAAAGTACACGTGCCTTCCACACAATCAAGGGAGTGGAATAAAGCATCACCATCTCGTGTACACAATATGGAATGAATGAAGTCGCGAGGGCTAGTAGGAACCACTCCCCTATGACCATCAAGGGAACGGAATACGTCATACGTCAATCCAAAATCCACATTGGTAGTGACAACAGCATGTGTCACGCTCCTGAGAGCATTGCACAAACCATGGCCTGCATCACTCAAATGACCTCTGCCCAATCTTGAACTCCGGGTGCGCCTCTACAAACTGAGTGTACAACTCAGTCTGGGTACACTCCAAAAAACATGCACCATGCTCAATGTACACACCGCGTGACACCCTCTTCCGCAATGCCTTCTTGAACACCGAGGATGCTCTGCAATGCTTTTCCCAAAACTGTTGTATGAAGGACCTAGTGGAATCATCCAACAATCGATCGCTGCGAGGTGCACGACCACTCGAAGCCCAAAGAACATCAGTCTCACTATCCTCTAGACTCTGCCTCCTAATGATGCCTGCTCGCAAATGTGCGCGGTGCAATCTGAAGAAGACGTGAAGCGGTACGCACATGGCCTATCATATGAGGTCTACTAATGGCAGCCACAATAGCACGACGTGCTGCCAAGGCATCACTGGAGTTCCTATGCTTAATAGAAGCATAGGAACGTCGAACACTGCTAAGGACCTCGCTAGATACAACCCTATCTCTACGTGCACCAAGACCAGCAAGCCTCCTACACTCTACCAAGTCAGGGTGATCAATCAGGGACGTAAGAAGAGAAGACTGCGAAGCTGGCGTGAGGTCACAAAAAAAATAATGCACAATCTTGCTAGTACGACGACGGATAGTGGACTTCGGCAAGTCACGTCGTGAAGCAACACTGCTGCTGCAAGGTGGGGCAAGGGGATCAATGGGAGATGGTAGGGTGGACGGGGGAAGAGAGGCGCCAAGCGGAGCAGGGGGAGGGGGAGGGGAAGGGGGAGGGGGGAGGGTGGAGGGGGAAGAGGTAGAGGTGGAGGCCAAAATGTAGGTGGCTAGGGGAAGGGCGGAGGCTAGAGGTAGGGGAGCGGATGAGCATGGGGGGACAATGGAGGTGGGGGTGGGGGTGGAGGTGGGATGTAGAGGTAGAGCTGGAGGTGGATCAGTGGTGGCAGCGCGAGCTCGAGCTCTAGAGGCTCTCTTGCACTCACGAGCCTTCCGCTTGCGCTCCTCGTCAATGAGATTTGGGGGGGGGTTCCTACATCTTTCACGTCTACTAGCTCTACGGTTTTGAGAACCCATTCTCAATGAAAGTAGGATGGAAGGTGTGACAAAGTGATGAGGAGGCAAGAATGGCTAAGAATGGGTGAAATGAACCAAAACGTGGTGTCTTATAGAGAGCCTCAACTCATCCACTAGATTGCTCTTAGATTGCTCTTCATTATTATTGGTGGAGAGGTGCTAAGATTGATACTAATTGGCTTAGTTTTGGTGGAGAGGTCTGCTATGCCCAGAGCCCCGATCATATACCTTGATCAGACCTTATACCTCGATCGAGGTATTCAGTGCATTACGCATGTATGTATGAACCTCGATCGAGGTATCTCTAGGTGTCCTCGGTCACATACCTCGAACGAGGTATTGTATGCCTCACCTAGGTTATATACCTCGATCGAGGTATTGTATGCCTCGCACATCGTCATGTGTATACATCTGGCTGATGTGGCACCATGCATGGTCATGATGTGGTAATATAGTCTCTTCTTGCATGGTCATGATGTGGTACTGGGCCTCTTCGATGACATTGAAAGGTGATGTGGCATGATGAGTTGGCATTCATGAGGTGGTAGATTGACATGGCAAATTGAGGTGGAGGGATTGGTGACGTGGCAAGGTTGAGGAGGTATGCCAAGGTGGCATTGTGTGATCACATGGCTGATGATGTGGAATGATGAGGTGGCACATGTGGCAGCACGTGTGGCAATGTAAGGTGACATGGCAAGGAGTGATGTCACATCTGCTTGATGAGATGGCACCACGTGGTCTAACAACGTGGCATGGTTTTGATGACTCAGCCTTCCACATGGGCAACATGCAGACTCCAAAGGCTTGCCACTAGGGTCGGTGATGCTCCTAGCCTACCTCACCAAGCCTAATACCAAGCCTACCTTGTCTTGGTATTAGGCTTGGGTGGCCCTTTTTCCCCCACAAAAGGGAGATTTAACTGTTGGAGGCCATATCATACATTTCCCTTACTCAAATTTAACCAAAATTTTTTCCTCTTATTCATCATGCAGAGGACTAAAAATATTGACATTTTTGAAATGTTTGGTTATGTTTGAGAATTACTAGATTTATTTTTAATATTCTTTATTGATCCTCTAAGGAGTAAAAGTAAAAATTAAACTTCAATCTTCCTAAATCTAACCGTTGGATTTGGGATTTGATGATTCAACCACACACCCTTATGTAGACTAACCTTCCACCGAATTGGATTTGCTTAATTATTCAAAATACTAAAAAAATGTGGTGTGCTACTAAAATGCATGTATTTTATGACTTTATTTATTATAAATAATTATTTATAATTAGATAAATCATTCAAAAAATTACCAATAAATCAAGTTAAGCTCTACATAATGCAAAGAGACCACTTACAAAGTTTCAATAACATTTAATCTAAAATGAGTGAGAAATTTAGAATTTAATATGACACTCTTTGTTCGTGACAAACGTGTGACCACCCTGGAACCATGCCGTGTGACACACAGAAATTTTTTGTGTGTGCATCGAATTTTCGATCAGACTATACGATTGTGTGCACAATAGCAAGTGTGATGTTGTGTCAGAAGACTTCAAAGACTAGATCCATAGGGAAGTAGGTGAGATTTGCATTTTTGTGTGCTAAAAAGCTTGTTTTTCCACCTCCTAAGGATTGGGGAGTGAACAAAAAGTGGACACCCTTAGCTTGCTACCACCCGATGTAGCTCTCTATAGCTTGTATCTACTTGTCTCTTAGATAAGAAAATGAATTATGGTGATTTCTTCATGGGCGTAGCCCACATTGGGTGAATAATATAAATATGTGTCTTGCTCTCTCTTCCATTTTGTTAACTTGTGCATTGTATAATTCTGCATCTTCTTCATTGCATCATTGCTCTACTAGCATGTTGCTCCTAACAACCGATATCACAATGTACCTATGACTGGAGGCATTTACTCTGCTGGCTTGAGCACATCTATTAACTCATTGGAATGAAGATTTCCTAGTTTGAGTGAGAGCAATGGCAGAAGAAGGAAAGTTCAAAATTGAGAAGTGTAATGGGAAGGACTACCAACATTAGAAGATGCAAATTGAAGATTATATGTATCAAAATGATATATTCTTGCCATTAGGCGAGATTGCAAAGAAGCCTATGAGTTTGACAGCTAAAGCAGGGAAAGTGCTTAACGAAAAGGCACTAGGAACCATACAATTGTGTCTAATAGGATTAGTGGCTTTCAACATCACTGATCAAAAGACAACAAAGGATTTGATGAAGGCATTGAGTATGTTGTATGCAAAAATGTTAGCGGGTGGCTATGTAGCAACTCATTTGAATAAGTTCAACTCGATTACAAGCTAGCTAACATCTGTATCAGTGAATTTTGCTAACAAGGTTTGAGCTCTCTTGATCTCATGCTAGTTGCCAAAAAGCTGAGATCGCTTGGTCATGGCTCTAAGTAACTCTATTTTTGGTGCAAACACATTAGTGTTTGATGATGTTATTGGTGTTATCCTTAGCAAGGAAATGCAAAGGCAAAACACAAGTGAAACATCAAGTAGTGGTTTGAGTATTGAGAATAGGGGAAGACAAAGGGAGACATGAAAGAATCAAGCAAATCGTGATAAGTCAAGGAGGAGCATATCAAAATCAAAAGCAAACTTGGAATGTTGGCATTGTGGAAAGAAAGGACATGTGAAGAAAGAATGTTGGTTGAGAAAAAAAAAGGAAGAAGAAGCACATCAAGATAATTTGCAAAAGAAGCAAATGCAACTAACCATGGTATGTGTATAAACAACCATTTAAATCACCAAAACACAATACACCATTTAAAGATACCTAGTAGTAAACACTTGTACACTATAAAACAAGAAATGGAATGGAGGAGGCAATGTGGATAATTAATAAAATAGAGTCAAATACACCAGTTATGTCATATATAATGAAATACTTATTCCAAGAAAAATATAATGGTATACTCACAACATGAGGCCATAGATCTCCAATACTTTGCACGCACCTCAACCTAGTTGAAATGGACTTGCGTGCAAAGTTGAGCCCCCAACTGAGAAGTACTTGTTTGAATAACACACCTAGGACCTTGTTTTTTTATGGTTGTGCATGACACTAAGGCAAAAACAGTGTTTTATGCTTGATCGACAATGCAAAGCATATTTGATGGGCACAATACTTTGCACACCCCTTAAACTAGGTGGAATTGACTTACATGCAAAGTGGCGTGCCCATCCCATAAGTACTTGTTCAAATAACACATCTAGGACCTTGTTTTTTATAGTTGTGCATTTTACTAAGGCAAAAACGGTGTATAATGCGTGATTGCCTATGCAAAGCATATCTAATGGAAAAAATAGTTTGCATATGCCTCAATCTATGTGTTGTTGATTTTCATGCAAAGTGATGCTCCCATACCATAAGTACTTGTTTGGATAACACACCTAGGAATGCGTTTTTTGACAGTAGTGCATATCACAAGGATGCATGATTGACAATGCAAATCATATCTAATGGGCATAATACTTTGTGCACACCTCAACCTAGGTAGTATTTATTTGTGTGCAAAGAGGTGCCCCAATCTGATAAGCACTTGTTTGAATAACTCTTCTAGAATCGTGTTTTTTAACGGTTGTGCATGACACTAAGGCAAAAACGGTATTTAATTCTCCCTCGACCATGCAAAGCATATCCAATGGGCACAATACTTTGCATGAGCCTAAAAGAGGTGGTATTGAGTTACATGCAAAGTACTACACCATCCGATAAGAACATGGTTGGATAACACACCTGAAAGCGTATTCTTTTATGGTTGTGCATGACATTAAGGCACAAACGGTGTTTAATGCATGATATACTATGCAAAGCATATACTATGGGCACAATACTTTGCATGCACTTAGGATCTACACTTATGCCAATAATTTCAAGTATGCTCTTGTGATCCTCTACAACAAGATTCCATCGTACAATGGATGTCACCTTATGAGTGGGAACACAAGTCAGTTGAAGCCTTGTCGCCAAGCTTTACGTTGTCAGGTAATCCCACCATTTCTATTTCAAACTCTGTTCTTCAAGCTCCTCTTTATCTTTTGTACTTTTTTTACTTTTACTTTTTTTGTACGTTTTTAACCTTTTGGTACTTACTTAGATAATAGTAATCTAGTAGAACCTGACATCAACCTTCTCTAACATCATATTTTCAATGTAAGCCATAGAAATTTTATTTTACCTTTTGTACTTTTTAAACTTTTTTCCCTCTAAAAGAAGAATCCAAGTCATAATTTGAGGCAGCCCACCATAGAAAATGCATAATATGCTCTTGGGAATCCAAATTTGCATTCTAGATACCCATTGAGTATAGTGGATAATGAGGACATGAGAGATGCAAGGAACACCATTGTAAATTAAGGATCATGATTCAAGCCCCCTTCATACCACATGTTGAGGACTGCATCTACACACTTTGCGACCTACATGACGAGTCCAAAAATCACTTACTTAGGTGCCCTATCTACTATGCTATCCGAGGCTACTATCACTACCTCTTTCATGATGGATTCAATCCCCTCTCATAAACGTTGTAGTACCCGGACCAATGATGCCTAGCAACTTTCCTACATGAGATGACCCACCACCGAAACACATCCCTCCAGTCACGACAGTGCACCCAGCTCACACATTGTGACACCACCCAATGGATCCTTACTAATTTCTTCCCATCACAGGTTACACAGTCTAGTAGATGACGCAGATGCGAGCAAAAGCTTGAGCCATGAAAATTGTACTAGTGTACAGACTCACATATCTGGGTCCACGACCTCCCAGCTATGCTCTTAGTTCATTCTAATGGGTTCATCGTCACACTCATTTGCCATAGAGCCTGTTGCCCCCAACGATTGACCTTGACCACCAAGTAGCATGACATCAAAGCACAATCATCCATCGTAGGATTTTTTTCTACCTCCCAATTGATAGCCCCTCGATGATTGGCCTTTGACAATTTTTGTACCATCTTGTGACATTTCTATGACATTTTTTGTATAATCTACAGACAAACATTCTTTTTGTATCAAGATTAGACACGCTATCCTTTGTATTTTTTTTTGTAGATATAGTTTGGTAGGTCTGTCACCATAATGGCAATTGTATCAGTTATCTTCAGTCTCATAGACCTTCACACTCTACTAAAGAGTTTAATAGACTCTCTCTCTCTCTCTCTCTCTCTCTCTCTCTCTCTCTCTCTCTCTCTCTCTCTCTCTCTCTCTCTCTCGCACACATGCACACACACACACACATGTAAATCAAAAATATGTTTTATCATGCATTTGATTTTTAGCTTAAGGCTATCAAAAGTCCAAAGTATCTTGGCATATGGGTTTGACAAATTATTCACCTTGTATAATAGTATAAACATTGACTTAGGGCATTAAAAATAAACTAGTTAAGAAAAGAGTGATAGAAATTTAGCAATGTACAAGTGTGGTAGAAATATGGCACCACTTTGATTATTGGCATAAAGAATGACAAGAGGAGTTCATACTACATAACATTGTTATGTATTAAGTGGGTAACATTGCGCACAAACAAGAACTAAATGGAATAATCAAAGCAAATATTTTGTGCTTTTTGAATCATAATTAAAAACACTATTGCACAGTATCATTATGGAAAAAAAAGGTATACAAAAAATGTTATAAATTTGGAAAAAAAAATCTTGACAAGTTTCAAATGTGGTTAAATTTTCATAATATGTGACACATCTTGTTGGAGCCTCATCCTCTAGACTCACACGATTGCAAATGGAAGGGGCATTATGTCTCCATAGGGATGAAGACAATGTTCTTGTTGATAGTGTGGAGAGGATGGATCGTCTTGATCATCATGATCAAGACGATCCATCCTCTCCACACTATCAACAAGAACATTGTCTTCATCCCTATGGAGACATAATGCCCCTTCCATTTGCAATCGTGTGAGTCTAGATCATCAAATCATGACAAAAACCTTAGTGGTTATGAAACTCTAGGTATTGATACAAAAGAGGATGCTTTTATAGAGTGAGATGATTTTTGGATATGTGGGAATCTCCTACCGTTCATCTTTTTTTTTAATATCATTGAATCAAGAAATTGTGCAACTTTTCAATTTATTTGATAAAGTTAGAAAAACATAAGATCCTTGCATTGTGTTGCATCCATTTTTTGTAAGTTAGAAATTGTACACAAGTATGTCTACTTCTCCAAGATCAAGAACATCCTTGCACCTCCCTTCATTGAATGTGGCCTAGTTGGAGGCATGGCCCATGAAGGTGCTCCTCCACATCAACCCATTTATATAATCTAATGCACACTCACTGGGCTATATACATAATTCAAGATATGCATGTCTACATGGAGGGGCGGCACATGGAGCTTCCTACCACCTCAACAAGAGGTCCTATGACACACAATATTCTTTTATATCTATGCTAGACATACCCTCAACCATTTATTTATTGCATCTACATAGATTTATTTTTTCCATTAATAATATTTATCCAAAAGGGAGAAAGGGAGAAAAGACCATGGCACATGATAATCTTACCATTCCCTATAGAGGTATGAGTAGATTTTCTGAGCACCAATCCAAGAATTTCATTCAGGGTGTTTCGAACTACCTCACTACAATGACCCAAATAATGGCACATGGACAAAAAACAAAACAAGTGGTATGTCGAATTGCAAGGTGGCTTCAACACATCAACAACGTTTTGGTTGAATGCTTGGCCACAACCCAAGCACTTCTCAAGTTTTAAGAAAATTGTGTTGCCCACAAATGGGAGGGAGCAAGGAATTGATTGTAATGCATAACCTACAACATCTGCTTGTAGAAATGTAGGTGCCCCATTACTTCTTAAGGTCTCTCCCTCTGTTGCTCATCAAATTTTACCTACCATTCAGCAAAACAAGTAGTTAGAAATCAATAATACATCATCTTGTTAGCTCATTTAAAATTACACACTGATCAAATATCCATTTCTTGCACAAGAAATGTTTACCTAACTTTAGCCAAATAACCATGCTAGTGAATTGTTTCCATTTCTAATTGTGCATAGGGTGCCCAACCAGTTATGTACCTCCATGTGCAAGAAACATTACTTTGTAGTGCTCAATGCACAGCTTTTATAAATGCTTGTTTGTAGGAGGCTCTTGGTAGATGTTGAAGTGTAGCAATACTAGCTCCTCATAAAATTCAAGTTGAAGTGAAATTTCAATTATATTTTGAAATGCCTTTAGAAATTGACAGTTCCACATAGAAAACCACTCCTCGAATTTATCACACTGTCTAGAAATATTCCTAGGATTATGACCAATCATGAAATATATCACTATGTTTTGAAATATTCCTAGGATTATGACCAATCATGTTGATCCTGTAGTCCTCATCAAATTCTTCAACAACAAATCAAAACCTCTTTTGAAAAGGAGGATCCACATGTGATAGCTTCCTCTGCCTCTTCTCCTATGAGCAGCTTGACAACATGAAGAAGTCATATATATTATGAACTATTAAGAGGCCAATAGGAGGAGAATGCATTGTGTAGCAAGGAGAGGAGGACATAGACGTTTGAGATTGCTTTGTCAAGAGACCAATAGGATGATAATATTAGGAGAATGCAACATGTAGCAAGGAGAGAAGAAAAGAGAAATTTGGGATGAGGGAAGAGCTAAATGGAGAAGATGAGAAATCTATGTGAGCTGAATGCACTCTATTGCAAAAGTTTGAAACATGAAGGGGTTTTTTCAACAATGAAGACATGCTTATGAAGAAATGAAGTCATGCACAATGAAGACATCCAACGGGGACAGGGTTACAAGTAGTTTTGTCGGTCTAATTTGCATAAGGGCATCTAGGATTATGTCATGAAGTGTCATAAGTACTAATAAAGATAAATGTCTTAAGATAGGTGGCCTTTTAATTCCATTGAAGAATCTTGATGGAAAGTGGAAAAGTATCTCCATGGACTTTATTGTTGGACCAACCAAAATGAATGGAGGCCATGATTCAATATGGGCAATTGTGGACTATTTACCCAAAATGTGTTGATTCAATCCAACCAAAAGCACAGTGAAGGCACCTTAGTTGGCTTGTGTCTTTATCGATAATATCTATCACTTATATGGCTTTACCAACTAAAATTGTAATCAATCGAGATGCTAAGTTTAATCTCCATTTTTGGTAGGGCAATATCGAAGCTATTCAAAACTCAGTTAAGTATGACTATTACAAACCATCCCTAGAGTGATGGGTTGACTAAAAGGGTTAACAAGTGCTGAAACATACGCTTTACGCATGTGTTAAAAAGAAGAAAATGAATTGGGAGCATATCTTCTTATAGTGGAGTTTTTGTTTGACAAATCCAAACAAACCTATGAGGTATAGCCCTTTTATGTCACACACAATTTCCAATCTCGATCCCCCATGGTCATTGATGTCCCGAAAGAGAAACTAAGTAAAGTTAAACACTTTTTTCAAGATCTCAATAAGATGTTGAATTTAGCCAAATTTTATGTTAGGTGAGCTCAAGAAGAAGCTAGGCTCTGGGGGATCGGACTACTTTGCTGTTTGACATAAGTATGCTTCCAAGTCTAAGATAACCTTAGGGTTACTTGCATTTTTTATCCTAAGGATTGAATAGTAGTAAAACTTGAAACATGTGTGAGTATTTTGAACTTAATACAAAAGGCCTTCATGCATTTTTAATCCCGAGGATTGGGTCTCTAAGTTGAAGACTCCATGCCAAGTTGAAGACTCCATGCCAATCCCAGGGATCTAATTCTAGTGAGTCTTTGTGCAAGACACCTCAGACCATAAGATTTCGATCCTGAGGATCAACATAGTGCCAATTTCCCATGCATTTTTATACCTTTTGAGGTTAGAAGATGCTCATTTTCTGCCAAAAACCCTCTTGAAGCACAAATTTTTGATCCCAGGGATCAATTTTACTGTAATAGTTGTACGATTGGATATTTTTTACACAAATTAGACCCTAGAAACAAATATTATCAATTTTTACTGTGGTTACCAGGGATTTGGATATCACAATACATGCTGCCTATGTATGCTCCTATTTTGGAAAACTTTATAGAACTTCGATCCCAAGGATCAACATGAGATGCCTGTTGTCACTTGGTTCATGCCTGGGATTTTGCTATTGTATCAATCTTGTAGTTTGTTTCTAGTGTGCCAAAGAATGACAGTGGTGTGCTAGTGATTTGGAAGAATGATAGAATTTCGATCCCAAGGATCGACATGAACTACTTGTTTGCATGGAAGTCCTGCATAGAATTTGCTTGTTCCCCATTTATGTATTGTATTGCTTGTTTGAATCAAAACTAACCTTATTTTATAACTTGTTTGTGCAAACACTTCAAGCTGAAGGTCAAGCCTCCAAGGGAAGAACACCTTATCTTTGATAACTCTCTTTCCTCCCCTTCTCCTAGCCCTTTGAAGCCAGTGAGAAGAAACAGAAAACAAAGAATTCCTCCCCCCTGCCCAGAGAGCCTCTTTGCTACTAGCAGCCAACCCAGGTCCATGATGAAAATAAAGCCAAGGAGTGCACAAAAGGAGACTGGCCAAGAAGTTGCTGGGATGGCAATGCAGGACATATCAACAACCCATAGTTATCCTCGACATAGATGGTATCTTGAATTAGTGGAGAATAATGGATTATTGTTCTACCTGGCTAGGGGGCCCTTGCTAATAGAAAACAAGGTTGGTTTTTGATGAAAATAAATGTTCTGATGCTATGAGGAGATATGATCAGTTTTTTCAATTAGCATTCAAAAAGCTCCTATATGGGATCTTCAAGATAACATTTTTGACATATGGGAAAAGGGGGAAGTAAAGGGACAAAAGCAACTAAAAGTCAGAGATGTATGAAAAAGTCATCCTATCAACTTTGGCTCTGGTCAAAGCAAGAGAGCTATCTCTTGATGAGATGTCTCTTTATTTTGTCATATTTAAGCATGTTTTAAAAATCTTTTTTTGATATCTATGTTTTTATAATCTTATTTCTAATTCAATATCTTCTTCCTATTGTAGTCATAAGACTTATGTCAAGATGCAGGAGCAAATGATGGTCAGGCTCAATGTTTCAACATGGGAACAAATTACAAAAGATTATCCTATGTCCAATGCATTTGATTCATTGAAGCCATTTCTTTATTACATTCAAGAAAATAGTAAGTGTATCCATTTTTTGCATCTTTGCAATACATAATAAGTTAAGTTTATCAAAAAGTATTAAATTATGTTTTTGTTCTTATTGCAAAAAACTAGATCAAAATCAAACAGCTTGGACTTTCCTTGCCCGACTAATTTTTTAGCACACATTGAAGCTACAAGGCTTGAGAAGGAGAGGAGAGAGGGGCTACTTCAAATACAAGATGCTTCAAGCATGAAGATATTTAGCCCCCTCTTAGATCCTCTATCCATCAATCATTCTAATGGTTTTTGCTGTGATGTGAAAGATTTTGCTGCAAATATTCCAAGATGCAAATATAAGCTAGCTATAGCTGACATTCCATATGGATTTAAGCTAAAAGTTAGTATAAATGATGTAGCTTTGAGTCATAAGTAGATTGATGCCATGATTTCGGCATTCAAATCATTTAATACTACTTTAAATTGGAGCTTTATTATTTTTCACTCGATAACCCAAGCAGCATCAGTTGTAAAAGCTTTCATGGATCATTGCAATTCTTGGGAAAACATGATATGGTAAGTTCTTTTTCAGGAGTGCTCTATAGTTTTTTTATCATATTTTAAATTATTTTGATAAAAGTTTGAATACATCATAATTATTTGTATAATTTATCTGATTAACAAGGTAAAGACCAATTTGAAGCATGTTCATGGGGATAAAATGATCCATGCTTTTTTGGCTACTTCTCAGTAGTGGAGAAGTCAAAGACTCTCCTTCATTGCCCAAGAAGAAATGTTTCAAATGTTTTTCATTTTCCAGATGTAATTAGAAAGCTCAGATCTCTTGATAGTATGAAAGGGATTATCAATCCATACCAAAAGCCTCAACGTTTGATAAATGAGCTTTTGAATTTATATATTGTTCGAGATGATTGGGTTTGTGATTTTTTTGTGGGAACTAGAACAACCACTGTCTATGCTCTACAAAAGAAGAGAAACTGCATTGCTGTGGAAAAAGACCCTTTGCAAGTAGCTTTCATCTTGCAAAGGATTTGTGCTATTAATGATCTTTCGGATGTTGATTAAAAAGTCGGTGCAAAGTCCTGTGCCGAGAATGCAGCAGTGCAATCAATGACCCAATTCTCCTCCAGGTCTCATTTTATTTACCAAAGTCAACCCTTGAACTAGAACCTTGGGTAGATATATTTCATATTTAATATAAATGTGTTTTTGTTTTTCATGCATTTTATCAAATTTTATCCAATAATAGATATCTTTACTGATGTTGGAAGTTATCCCAATTAAACATTTAAATTTTCTTTAAAATTAGATAAAATTAAAATTAAAATCCATGTGGTTTTTAAGAATCATTAGAGATTTTAGCTTATTGTGATTGCATTTTATTTTTTTATTTATATATATGTTTTTAACTATTTTTTAAAAACGCACTGTGGATTATAGAATTATTTTAAAATATGAGTAAAAATATTGTTTTTTTTTTTGGGAATCTTTAAAGCGGGTAACCTACAATAGTCCTCACTTAATACGCAATGGTGTTACATAGACAACAAGAATGACAAATATTTTGGCATGTTATAAAGAGGTCCTTATAAATCTTTGCGTGCCAATAGGGATCCATGAGTTGTAATTAATACACATGTGCCTTCATCCACTCAAGATAAAAATTCACCCCTTAAGGTCTTATACATATAAAATATTTGATATTTGTTAAGGTGACAGTCATGCACACAATAAAATTTTACTCCTCACCCCATGAATTAAATATGAAGCTTCTTACAAGTTGCAAATATTATACATATATGCTTGGTGCAAGTGATGGCTTATGAGGGACTTAACATACGTTATTTTACCAATCACATGAGGGATATAAAAAACTAGCATCAAGTGCTTCATAAGGTCAATAATCAACTAGTTGCATGTGAATCTTGGTAGAATTGGTCACTAAGAAATGAAGGATCTATGGATATATATTATATACATTTATGTGCAACGATTGTTATGTCTAGATTCTCATAATAAGAAAGAAGAGTATTTTTGTATTGCATGGAAATCAAGGGCAACACCATCTAAAGTGGTGCAAATGTTAAAAATGCTTAAGTTCTTCTAAGATAAAATTTGTGAAGGAATTGAATTAGGTTTAAATATAATCTTGAAATCTAGTCAAAGCAAATATACATTTGCGAGAACAATAATACCTATCTCATGATTCCACAATGTAATATTACCCTTGCATACTTTTCTTTTAAATTCCTAAATTTGACAACTTATTAGCCACGCCATTGTAAAACAAAGGTGTACTTTATTTGTAGGTTGTGTAGTAAATAATTTTCATTTGCTTCATAGTAAGGATTAAAATCTTTCTCTTATGATCAACCTTTATTATCATTATCTCACATGGCATATTTTGGATAAAATCTTTCTCTTATGATCAACCTTTATTACCAATATCTCACATGGCATAGTTTTGATGCATTTAATGAAGTAAATACTTTAGCACACATATAAAGTAGATGTGTCTCTCGCTAATGCCTGAGTGATACTTAGTGTGGTTAAATGTTGTTCAAATGTTAAGTAGCCATCTATGCCACTCTTTAATATTATTACCAAAGCTCTTATGTCATGGTTAGTATGGTGAAATATTTAGTAAAATACTAGTGTAAGGGAATATAATGTACAACACTCAGGAAGAAGATGCATTTCATGGTCCAAGTCAAAAAGTCAAGGTTAGTATGGGAAAGGTTGATAACATGCAAGGAAAATGGAATATAACAACATAGTCGAGAAATGAAAATTTTTATGAGTTGTAGAGGGCACATGAAACAAGAATTAATAGCATACTAATGCCTCGCTAATCCCACAGACCTTTCTTATACCATTATAAGCAACTTTGAAAACCATAATTAAATAGGTTGAAAGTCACACGCAAATAAAATGCAAAATCCTTTACTCACAATGAAATGAAAACCTATACATAGGCCTTAGATGATTTCATGTTGTGTCTGATTTTTCTTTTTTTCAAACCTTTGAGAAAATGAGCTTGGGCAGCATGATTGAAAGCAAAACTATAGTCATTACACATTTCATAGGAGATAACCATATGTTTTCTTTTGAAGATTTTATACAAAGGAAATTTTGACTCTTTCCATGAGATGTCCCCACTTTGTTACTTGCATAGAGCATTCACTTTATTTTGTTCTTAATGGAAAATTTACTAATGTGCTGTCTATGACAAAATGTTGAAAATGCCAATACTTTAATAGGTGCTTCCACTAGGAGAGCTAATCAAACTCAATAGATTTGTGGTACACCCTGATTTTACATGTTGATCACAACTATAAGGGGCTCTTCATAAATGACATCATCCAAACTTAAGCTTACAAGCTGGCCCCATGTTGAAATATGTGGTGCCAAAAGGAAAGGTAGGAAGAGTGGTGAAATGTAAACCTCATGCCTTGTAATAGCCATGTTGGCACCAAGGAGGGGTGTTGAAATATGTGGTGCGAAAGTGCACTAGTGGGTGTAGAATGGTCAATAGATGAGGAGCATGCCATGTGACAAAGAGGCATCCCATAATGATGTGTGGCCCAAAGTGGTGTGTACCTTTACTCCTATTAAAAGTGAGGTCACTACCAATCAAAATCATATCAACCTTGCGCATTTGTCTCAAGAGTCTTTCTATGAGTCCAAGCTAATCTATCTTAGAACCTAATTGACTTGAGCAAGACATCATGTGCACACTGAGATTCATCCACCTTAGATTTAATTTTTGTCTACTTTGTTTACTTTTAGTTAGGTTCTAGTTTTTCCTCTTGCTTAGGAGAGCTTGATCCATAGTTTTATCATGGTATTAGAGCATAGGACTAGCTCTCATTTGTTATCTATGCACTAGTTCTTGCCATATATAGCCTTAAGCATCTGATTAGGGTTTCCATATCCTCCTTGTCATCCAAAAGGGTTGAATGACATGGAGGGGGTCAGAAAGAAGTGAATGTCCATGTCTACTTCTATGTTTCAAAGGTTGTGCTGAGATAATTTCATGGTTTCTTAGCCATTGCCATGTGTTGCTGCCCATCTTGGCTATCTCAAAACCTATCACTTGACATCATGAATGGAGTTTAGATCAAATGCATGGCCTTGAATGGCACAAGTGGCACTTTCCAATGTCTTTAATTTAAATAGCAAAAGAGGTAGCTCATCGCAACCGAACAAAGTCATCAACGCATAAATCTAGGTTAGCCGAGAGTGCAAAGCCATATCCTTCATATCCAAACTACAGGCCTATGTGTAGAAACTACATTGACAAATGCATAATCTGAGCAAAATAGATGTTCCTCTGTACAATTGTCTACACTTTTGCTTTGACTCCATTGCTTCACAAATTTAGCCATACGGTTGCAGGAATGAAAGGAAAACTTAAGGGCAACTATCCTTGGACAATCAATGTCTTTGTCCATGGCTATTTCTTTGCAGGTGATTCGTGCAGTGACACATATTGTCATGGGGAAAGACGGTGTTCTTGATTTGCTTTCAGCCGAGAACAAGCTTGATGGCAGTAATAATTATCCTTTGTGGTCTTATATGATGAAGCACATACTTGTGGCTGATGGGCTTAGCAAGATTGTTGATGGTACTGAGGTTAGACCCGGTACATGTGCTACACCACCTGATGATGACTCTGCCACTACTTCTACTGTCACATATGGTAGAAGGGTACCTCCTCCACCACAAGTGCCACCCACTGAGGCTCAGCAAAAGTGGGAAGAAAAGGATGCAAAAGTGCATGCAATGATTGCATTGTCTGTAAAGACTGGTATTATACCGCACATACGGTCTTGTCAGACGCAGACGGGTCTTGTCAGACGGCAAAAGATGCATGGGACTGCTTGGCAAATTTGTATCAGGTACGAAATGAAGCCAAAGTTGCCTATCTTAAAAGGCAATTGGAGCATCTTGTTATGCATGAGGGAGATGCAATGGATGATTTTCTCACCAAGTTCAAGGACTTGCGTGAACAGTTAATCTCTCTTGGTGAGGAGATATCAGATGGTACATTAGTCACCATTATCCTAAATGGTATTCCAAATTCCTATCAATCACTTGCATCCACATTACGTCTTATTATGAAAGGGAATCCAGACTCTTTCAAGCTTGATGACTTGGTGCAAGTGTTGTTGCAAGAAGAGAAATCAAGAGAGAATCGGAATATTATGAAGGAAGGGGATCAGGCCTTTTATGCAGGGCAGAAAGCAAAAGGGAAAGCTGAAAATAAAGTGGCTGGAAACAAAAGCAAAACAGCACCAAATCAGCCCTCTTCCAGTGGGGAGAAAGAGGAGTCTAAGGGCAAAAAGAAGGGCAAGTGTCATTATTGCAGAAATCCAGGGCATCACATCATTGAATGCCGCAAGAGGATTGCAAAAGAGAAAGCACAGGGCACAAAGCCAGAAGCAAATGTTGCAGTAACTGATACCCATGCAAGTGAGAAGAAGGAAGTAGCAAATTACACTCACATTACTCATGATGATGATTATGATGAGGAGTGGGCATTTATGGTAATTTGCAGCTATGATCCTTCTATGCATGATGATGTATGTTTCTCTGTGGCTAGTACTCAGGAATGATACTTTGACAGTGGTGCTAGCAAGCACATTACAGCACAGAGAGAGCTATTCTCAGATTTTGTGACTACCTCAGGGGGGTATGGTCACATGTGCCAATAACTCCAGCTATCCAGTGCAGGGAGTTGGCAAGGTTGTGTTGAATTCAGCCCACGGTGGCTCTTTCATCTTGAGTCACGTGTTGTATGTGCCAGGTATCAGGAAGAATCTTATATCCGTCCCTGCAGTTGCCTTGGGAGGATTGGATGTGAAATTCTCAGGACCAAAATGCACAGTGCATGATCTTGAGGATGCAGGTACCATAGTGGCTTCAGGCACACTTTGCAAAGGATTATATAGGCTGGATCATTATGCAGCAAGTTCACATGATGCTATGGTAGTGGTAAGCACAAAGGAGAGGGCCAATGCTGAATTATGGCATGCACGGTTTGGTCACTTAAATTTTAAGAGCTTACAGAGACTCCATGCACATGAGATGGTGTTAGACATGCCACAGATACATGCCCCTGGTAGACATGTTTGTGAGGGGTGTATTTTGGGAAAGATGCATCGGGCTCCATTCCCGAAAGATGCCACTGTAAGAGCTGTCCACAAATTGCAGCTTATACACAGTGATGTATGTGGTCCCATGAGGACACACAGTCTTGGTGGTTATGCATATTTCCTCACTTTTATAGATGACTTTTCATGCTTTACATGGGTGTATCCTTTGAGGCATAAGTCAGAGGTGTTTGTTAGGTTCAAAGAGTTTCTTACCCTGCAGGAAAATCAAACCTCAGACAGGGTGAGTACATTGCGTACTGATAGAGGTGGAGAGTATATGTCAGATGCCTTTCATGGTCTTTTGGCAGAAAAGGGAATTATACATCAATGTACAGTGCCATACACTCCCCAGCAGAATGGGAAGGCAGAACGAAAGAATCGTAACTGTGATGGAAATGGCGCGGTGCATGATTAAGGCTAAAGGCCTGCCCCCAAGTTTTTGGTTGGAAGCAATCATTTGTGCCAATTATGTGTTGAATAGGTGTCCAACCAAAGCTCTCCAAACCATTACACCTTATGAGGCATGGACAGGTAGGAAACCTACAGTTCAGCATTTTAAAGTATTTGGATGCCTGGCATATGCATAATCCCTGAGCATAAGCGGGGAAAGCTTGATGATAAGGCTGCAAAATGCATTTTTGTGGGCTATAGCACTGAGAGCAAAGGCTACCAGTTGTACCACCCAGGGACACGGAAGATTATTGTGAGCAGAGATGTAATGTTTGCAGAGGATTCAGTCCTACAATTGCAGTCCATTAGGCAGCAGCCTGCAGTCTATACACATGACATTTTTGAGTCATTCTTGCCTCAGAAGGAAGGAAATATAGCTCCACAGTTGAGCCCTGTGTTGGAGCCTCTGACAACCACAACTCAGCCCATAAATCAGCAGGAAATTGCAGTTGGTTTACAGCCAACTAACACTTCTCATGATGTGCCACAGGTTGATGTGCCTGAGTCTTCCAGAAGGGTACCTAGGTGGCTCACTGAGACACTAAAGGACAGCCCTCTTGATATGCCTTTGTCAAGCAGGACAAGATTAGGTGCACGCAGAGCTCAAGGTCTTTGTACTGAGTATGACTTGGAGAGCACATGTCATGAAGAAGAGCCTGTCTCATTTGAAGAGGCAGAAGAGGATCCACATTGGATGGCAGCCATGCAATCAGAATTTGATGCAATCATGAAGAATGACACATGGTTTCTGACAGACTTGCCAGTGGGCAAGAAAGCAATTGGTGTGAAGTGGGTCTATAAGATCAAAAGGCATGGAGATGGTTCAGTGGAGAGATATAAGGCTCGTCTTGTGGCCAAAGGGTATGCACAACAGAAAGGCATTGATTATGATGAAACATTTGCCCCCACTTCTAGTATGACTACTGTCAGGAGCTTGATAGCATTGGCTGGTCATCATGCATGGGTTATACACCAGCTGGACATAAAGACCGCATTTCTCAATGGAGATGGTTATACACCAGCTGGACATAAAGACCGCATTTCTCAATGGAGATATTACTGAGGAGGTCTATGTACTTCAGCCCCAAGGTTTCAAAGTTAAGGGACAAGAAGCTAAGGTGTGCCGGTTGCAAAAGGCCCTCTATGGTCTTAAGCAATCACCTAGAGCTTGGTATGCTAAAATTGATTCCCATTTCCTTTCACAGGGCTTTGTATGCAGTTCAGCAGAGAGTAGTCTATACATTAAGAGTACAAATGATATGTTTCTCGTCATCGTACTTTATGTCGATGACATGCTGCTTACAGGACCTCAAGAGGATCATATTGCAGCCTTTAAGGCTGAATTACAGCAAGTTTTTGACATGTCAGACCTTGGTCCTTTGCACTACTATCTTGGGATATAGTTTATGCAGACAGAGAGGGGCATATTTTTGCAGCAAAGTATGTATATTCAGAATTTGTTGCAGCGGTTTTCCCTTCAAGACAGCAAACCCGTGGCTACTCCTGTGGAGCCAGGTGCAAGGTTAACTCTTGAGGACAGTGGGGAGCCGTTTGATGGCACTCTTTACATGCAGGCATGCAGGCTGTGGGATCATTGCTTTATGTGTGCAACACTAGGCCTGACATACAATACGGGGTTTCTCTCTTAAGCAGGTTTATGCACTGCTCAGGAACAAAACATTGGCAAGCAGTGAAACGGGTGTTTTGGTACTTGAAAGGTACTATGCATCTTGGATTGTTTTATCCCGGGGGGGGATGTCATGCTTGCATGGATTCAGTGATTCAGATTGGGCAGGAGATTATGACACCAGAGTGTCCACGACCGGTTATTGCTTCTACATTGGAGATGCATGTGTTTCATGGCTTAGCAAGAAGCAACCAACTGTGGCCACCTCTAGTTGTGAGGCAGAGTACAAGGCTGCTTACACAGCTACTCTTGAGTGTGTATGGCTCAGAAGATTATTTGCAGATCTGGGTATGGAGTAGCATGCTCCCACATCCCTCTACACTGACAGTATGAGTGCCTTGGCGGTTGCCAAGAATCCCGTGTTTCATGCTTGCACGAAGCATATAGAGGTGCACTATCATTATGTCAGAGAGAGACCCTTAGCGGGGGAGATCAGCATGTCTCATGTATCGACACACGAAAATGTGGCAGACATTTTCACCAAGGCATTACCTCGTGATAAGTTTGAGAGCTTTCGACAGCTTTTGAACTTGCTTCCTTTTGGTGATTGAGGCTACATCCCTGTACATTCACCACACATCACTCCAGGGGGGTTTGTTGGGTTTTTATCCATATAATTGTACCGTCCATGGGAGTGCTGGTGGTTGGTAGGTGGGCCGGGGCACTTTTTACTTCCCTTATGAAAGGTTTTTTCCCCAGGCTAGTAATAGCCCATGTGACCTCATTCTGAGGCTAGGGACACTCTGTTTTAGGCCTAGATAGCACTTTGTGCTTAGTAGGCACAACCTAATCCATTAGGTTATGTGCATAACATTACATTGTACAAGCACTTCTTTTCATTCTACTACTGCAATATACAATCGTGTTCACTCTCTCCTCCTTGAGTACTCATTTCCTTGCATCCATTTCCAACACTACAATACTAGCACCCCCTCTTGTGGTTGGAAGGGGGTTCGGCAAAAGTTAAAAAGAAAAAGAAAAAGGAAAAGGGAATGATTAAACAAAAAGAGAAGGAGAACGTAGTTAGAACCTAAAAGGAGTAGAAAGGAAAGGAACCTGAGGACGCAGTCATGATAGAGGCCCAAGAGGTGGCTTCTTCCATTCCTCCGCCTTCCCCTCCTCCTCCTCTTCCTCCTCCTCCCCCTCCCCCTCCCAAGCCTCCTCTTAGATCCCCCCCCCCTGGGGCAATCCCACCTACCTGTATACCTCCTGTAGGAGGCCCCTTAGACCCCCAAAGCTCCCAGGCTCCCCCGCATCCCCCACCCCCACCTCTAGCTCTAGATCCTCAGTGCTCTCAAACACCTCCCCCTCCCCCACCACAAGGAGGAGATCCAATCTCTTAGCATTTGCAAGAGCCACTTACCCCACCCTGCAATGTTTCGCAAAGCAGGAGTCAAATTGCCCAAGCCCCTCTTGTGCCGAGAGGAGTTCATGGAGTCTACCTCGTCTACTCCCCATTGAGTTCTTGTGCGTTGACCGGTGCATGTTTGGATATTTCGGTCATGATCCTTTGAAAGGGGCAGACCACAAGATCACTCCGTTGGCCCCTCTCGATGGTATGTGCTCTTCCTTTACCTTCCACAGTGGATGGACTAAGCAGTGGACAAGCGACCTTGTATGGGACTTAATCCAGGATTAGGTAGAATCTCACGTGGAGGCTTGGATCGGTACAACAAGGTTGGACCTCTTGTCAAAGCTTTGGACTTGTGGAATGGTGCCTATCAGATGGTGTCACTCTACGAAGAGGTTCCATGTGCAGCTCTTTTACGCCCTCCTCTATGCTAGGAGTACCCCATGGATGTGAAGGCATGGACACAGACAAAGAGAACCAAATACTTTGGTAGGCACTTGTCGGCGATGACAAGGTGGCTCACCAAAGCCTACATCTGGGGAGTCAGATGACAAGGTGGCTCACTAAAGCCTACACCTAGGAGTCAGTGGGTTTCACTCCTATGATCAGAGCTTGCGAGGAGGACAACTTGTCGTTTCCCTCCAAACCAGTGGCCCCTACGTGACTATTCTCGTTAGCCAGACTACCTCGTTGACCTCGCACGATAGTTGTTTGGAGACACAACCTCTTTATCATGAGTTTACATCCCATCTCTTGGAACGTGAGCAAGTTTCATTCCTCACATACCTGTGGCTCTAGGAAGTTGGTTTTGAAACAATAGATGCAACCAACCTTGATGGGTGGTATAGATGTGCTCTTATTACAAGAGCACAAACTGATAGGCTCCTAGACACGCCAATGTAGGAAGATCCTACACTTACTGGAAGCCTTCCATGGGGAGAATGGACACAGCACTGGAGTATGCATCTCTCTTGGTACTTCCTTGACTTCTTCTATTTTTTGGACATGGATCTTTGGTGCTAGGAAGAGCCTTATGGGTGGGTCTTGACATGGAGGGTTCACGGGTTGGGATTCTCAATGTTTATGCCTCCCCTAACTTAGAATGACAATGGTCTTTTGGAGGTCTATTGTTGACACTCTACCAAAGATGGACTCTTGGATTTTGGAGGCAACTTCAATACCATGGAGACTCAGGAGGATCAGCAGGGTTGGGGTGTTGATTTTGAGGGCATCGCCCGAGGGGAGTAGCCAGCTTAGGAGCTCTTCCTCTTCATTGTTGATGGCAGAGACAGTTGGAGGGAGGCTGCCTTCCGCCGCTGTTGGCCGGGCACCCTAGACTTCTCTTGGGATTTTCTTCAAGAGGGCGGGAAACTACTCGAGCGTTTGGACAGGTTCTATGTTAATGATTGGGCGGTAGGCAGAGGTGGGTAGGTTGGGATTGTGACAAGCACGACCCTCTTAGATCATGCTCCCATTCTCTTAGCCTTAGATGCAGCGACCCATTTCTTGGCACCTCGTTCGGGCCGCATTCCTATCTCCATCTATACATGGGAGGAGGTATGCAGACGTATCGAGGATTTATGGTTGAGGAGTTGGGATGGTCTTGAGGATATTGCAGAGTAGGTGGATCAAACACTAGTGGACTCCAACAGGATTTATGTCGAGGCAGCCTTGCAAGTCAAATAGGAGCTATGGGCAAGAGAGAGAGAGAGGCCTTCGCAGAGACCTAGCTTCCATTCACAGGATGCAAATGCTTGAGAGGGTGCAATTGGCCTTGGATACCTTTTGCTATACAGCATGCATGAAAATCAACTAGCACAAGTCAATTGGTTTTCTCACAGATCCCAAGGCCTCCTCACAGTAGGGGATCCACTTAGGCTTCAAGTGGATGCCCAGGGGGTAGATGTTCAGGTACTTAGGCTTCCAGGTGAGCCTTGACATCACACCTGCTCACCAATTTCTCTAGATTCTTGATTAGATCCGTATTGCATTTTGGAGTAGTGCCAAGCTTTCCCAAGCAGGACGTGCCTTGGTGGTGAACCAAGTCCTTTTGGCTATAGTTGGTATGTGGCCTCGTGCTGGTGTTTCTCATGGTCCTATGTGGCGCGGCTATGGTAGCTAGTCCACAACTTTCTTTGGGCAAGTAACAACGGCACAAGTGACACCGGGGATAGAGTTGCTTGGCGGACCATTAATCAGCCCCAGATTGCAATAGTTCTAAGCATCATTGATCCATAGTTATAGAGCCAAGCTCTGTTGGGCAAACTAGTAGATCGTGGCCTCACCCCAGGTAGGCAGACATGGAAGGTTCTCTTGTAGGAGGGCTTCAGCACTTGCACACCGAGCAGAGGGGGAGAGTGGCTGCCCTCTTTCCGTACACGATTATATTGTCACGATTGTTTGTGGTAGGAATTGTTATCATAGTACTCAAAATTTATATTGGAATAGCAGCACCATATGCAATAACCTCACCTCAACATGTCAGAAATTTTTGCAGTAATTTCATCGTGATTGGAGATTTGGTGGCAAAGGGGGAAATGAAAAACTAGGCAGCCATGGGTGTGGTGAATTCAAAATCATTAGAAAATGACATGTCTTCGAACTTCAGGTTGGAGCCACCTAAAATGGTCAATTCTTTTCCCTTGCTTCCAATTCTCCAATATCAACCCAGCAGTGGTTCTTTTACCAGCTCCATTGCCCAGTAAGTATCCAACATAAGAGCCATGCGATCGAAGGAGTTGTCAGAGGCATAAACTTGTTAATGATGGTTAAAAAAGACTACTAACAAACCAGTCATTCCTTGAAGCTCTTGGGTATCAATGTATTTTTTGTATTTTACATTTTTAATGTGGAAGTGATTGTTGCTACAATATAATGGACTCTCTTTAAAGTCAAAAGGAGTTGTTGATCAATCATGCAAGCATAAAAACTCTAGACACTAAGAAATCAAAAACATCTTCATTATTTTCATTCATGTATTCAAGTAGTAAAACATTGCAAGATTCTTGAAGATCATGTAGGTGAACACACCATATATCCATCAAAAGAGAACGGTGTGGTTAATGCCCACTCCTTGACAACTACTACTATTGATACAAGATCGATGTGGCTAGTGCAACGAAAGTACTAATTTCTCGAACTCCAAACCAATATGATTACGACTACGAATATCCAAGTAATATGTTGATATCTTATCCCTTCACGATGCTACTTCACAATTCTTATTGGACTCTTATATTCTCGACTCTCACAATGCCCCAGGAAGGGCCTGTTCCCTCAGATTAGAAATATTTAGGGAAGGAAACGCACCACCTTCTTGTCCACACGATGTGTGGTTATCGTGCTTACATTATATATTATTATCTGTTTCAATAGATGTTGTTTTCTCTTGTCCAAAACATATTACTTCAATTTGAATTCTTACAACGTTCCTCTCTTTTAATGCATGTTTTCGATTCGAGTGAGCATTTGGAGTTAGCAAAGATGACCAAGTTACATGCAGGTTGGTTGTCACAATGTTATATCGGCTGCAATTTGTACAACTTCTGAACTATAGTGAGGATGCATTTCTTTAGCTTTAATTTTCAAAACACACAATTCTTTTGACATTACCAACTCAATAATAAAGCAGCACTTGTGACAATTGTAGAGAATCGGGTCATGAAGGACCTCGTGTCGTATTTCTGCTCTTAAAAAATCGGATTTTTGTAAGCACATAGAATGAAGCCTGCCTACCACCCTAGTTCTACCAGGGAGAGAAGGTGATGTGGGATAGGGCAAAGGTTGATCTGGTTGACCTCCCAAAATCTCACGTTATACCCTCAAACTTTAACCTTCATCTTCCATTTTTTAAAATCACACAATTGCATGTATCCGCCCTCACATTTGAAATCCCATATTTACAATTGTGATAACCTATATGTCAAACTGCAAAACTATAAATTCACACTATACGGGCATACTCTGGAAATTAATACAAACTGCCCAATTTTTAATAATGGAGTGATGTATGTATCCTATGTCTCCTTGACTATAACAAGTGAGAAACTTCATGAGAGGCTAAGTATGATCCATTTCCAAGAAGGGATGGTGGATTTCCATTCATTCCTAGTGATCTAGTTCCATCACAAAATCTTAGCCCTTGGTTTGAACGTTCGATCCATATTGGAACATACAAAAACATTCTCTCAAATCATGTGACATAAATGATCATCTTGGACAATGTCTCGGGGTGCAGAACGAATTGGAATGCTCATGGCGTAATTTTTAAAAAACTTGACGATGTTTCATTTTTGCTACAAAATGTAGACGTAAATGCTTCCATAGTGTTCTGCTTGAAGAAGATTGACTGAAGAAATGATTTGAATTGTCCTCTCAAGCGTGGAGTGAATTAGACCAAAAATTAGTGACGATTAAAGGAAGGAAGAGCATGATATGTTTGCACAGAATGCCTACGAACTATGTGGACTTTGCGTGGGAAACCGATGTCGGAATATGAAAAGAGGGAACCATCCATATGTGTGTGGATATCTTAATTTTGGTCGACGCACAACAAACATATGGAGAAAGAGGCGGAACGTGAATTCTAAGACCGAATTCGCCTTGATCAGCGTTGCTCAGGACCTTGACCAATTTGGGGATGGAGATGAAATTAGAGAGCGCATACGTATTGATTGAACAAATGCATTTGCAAAAAAATCTCAAATTGACATTTGTGAACATGTGTTATCGCACATGAACTCTGCAACGTATGAAATTTTGATGGGAACATGTATTGAATAATACTGAATTAAGCTCGCATCAAGACGCTGCACAATTTTATCCATAGGTAGTGGATACAAATTCTTCGTTTTGGAGATACAGGAAACTAGATTGAAGCTGTGGCTCCAAAATGGTATGCTGAATATAGGGAGCATCGCCAATTGAGTGCAGGACTGCAAGCAATAGAAGAGAACAATGGACCCTAGAGCAGATTGAGACCTTCCGCAAGGAGGGTAAATGTTTCGGATGTGGCAAAGAAGGGCATGTAGCTGCCCAGTGCCCCAACAAGCCCTCTGCATCAAGGGGAATAGGGACAGAGAAGCCACCAGGTACATCTATAACAATGGCAAGAGGAGTCCCTCAGATATTGGGAAGTAATGCTAACCTGGAGGCTCAGGAATTAATGCTAGCATGGGGAAAGATCCATGATCAGCCTGCTCTAATTTTGTTTGATCTAAAAGCTAGAGATAATTTCATGTCACAAAATCTTGCTATGAAGCTAGGGGTTGAGACATAAGAACTAGCAAGGGCAGTGGATGCCGACCAAATCTTCCAAGGAGAGCTAGTGCATGTTACTCCCTTGATTGGGAAATTAAGGATTCACATTCAGGATTATGTGGATCAATAGTACTTCCTAATCTCTCCTCTTAAGCATTATGATGTTGTGTTGGGAACTCCGTGGTTTCACAATAACAAAGTACATATTGCATATCTAGATAGGCTTCTTAAGTTTGTACATAGGGGCAAGGAAGTCTAATTAGTAACCAGGAAAAAGGGTGAAACAATTTCTCTTGTAAATGGTGTGGCCGTTGGCAAATCAATAAAGTCTGCTGTTTTTGCATACTTGGTTTTTGTCAAGGACAAGCCAGTAGACTCATTTACTGATTTTGATAATGCTGAAAATAAAAAATTACAGTTTTTAGAATAATTTCAAGATTGTTTTTCTGATGCATTACTGGGAGAGTTGCCTCCTGAGAGACTAGAAGATCATGGTATTGATTTGATTCTGGAAAGTGAACCACCTAATAGACCCCCTTATAGGGTGAGTGTGGCTCAAAGAGAGGAGATTCTGATTCAGGTTCAAGAATTGCTGAGCAAGGGTTGATTCAAACTAGCTCTTCTCCCTTCTATTCACCAGTGCTCCTGGTAGAGAAGAAGGATGGTTTATTTAGAATGTGTGTGGACTACCGTGTATTAAATAAAATGACCATCAAGAATAGATTCCCAATACCTAGAATTGATGATGTGTTGAATCAACTAAATGGAGCATCAATGTTTAGTAGGATCGATCTTAACAGTGGATATCACCAGATTCGAATCCAACCATAGGATGTGCCTAAGACTGCATTCCACAATACGTTTGGCTTGTATGGGTATTTGGTTATGCCTTTTGGGTGACAAGTGCCCTAGCTACATTCAATAGAATGATGAGCTGGTCTTCCATCAGTACAAACATTTTATTGGCACCTTCTTTGCTGATACTCTTGTGTTTTCTAAGATGGAAGAAGAGCATAAAAGGCATTTGGAAATTGTGTTCCAGGAACTACGGGTGCATAAACTTCTTGTCAATGGCAAGAAGAGTGAATTTTTTCTTAAAGAAATCCATTATTTAGGGGACACAATTTCCAAAGATGGAATTAGAATGGATCATGCAAAGATAAGCGCCATACAAGAATGACCAAAGCTTAAAATGGTACATGAACTACGAAGTTATCTAGGCCTATGCTCTTATTATCGGGGATTTATCCAACAATTTGCTGAAATTATAGCTCCTTTACATGATCAGATGAAGAAAAATTCAATCTTTAGATGGGGAGATAAGCAAAGGACAGCATTTCTCACATTGAAGGAAAAGCTAACTAGTTCCTGACTTATACAAGTCCGTAGAAGTACACTGTGATGCATGTGGGGATTGCACTGGGACTGCTCTCCATCAGGACGGACATGTAGTGGCTTATGAAAACCGAAGACTACAAGATGCTGAGAAGCACATGGGAATCTATAAGAAGGAATTGCTAGTTGTACTTCATGCCTTGAGCACTTGGAAGCATTATCTCTTGGGTGCAGGATATACAGTCCGGACTGACCACCAGAGTTTGAGATATTTCCTCACTCAAACTAAGATTTCGGAAAAGCATATGAGATGGGCAAATATGATGTCTATGTATCATTTTCAGAACATTCCAACCCTAGGAACTCATAATAGCGTGGCAGATGCTTTATCTCAAAGGCCCCAGATAAGTAATGTGACTATTGCTTATCATTAGGACTTGGAAAAGGATGAGAGAGCACTATGCTACTAATTCAGATTTTGAGGAAATATGGCAGCAATTGCAAGAAGGGCAGTCTTCAAGCCAATATTCAGCCAAAGATGGATATCTTATGAAGGATGACTACATATTTATTACCTAGGAGATGAGGAAAAAGATTTTAAATGAGTGCCATGCACCACCTTACGCTATGCACAGAGGAATTGCAGCCACCACTAAGGCAATAGAGAGAGACTTCTTTTGGCCAACGATGCGGAAAGACATACTTCAATATGTTATTGAATGCCTGACATGCCAGAAGGTGAAGTATGATAGACATAAAGCACATGGCTTGTTGATGCCTCTCCCTATCCCACAGGTACTGTGGGAAAGTATTGCAATGGACTTCATTTTTGAGTATCAAGGAATGGCAATGATCGTATTTGGACCATCATAGATAGATTCAATAAGCAAGCCCATTTTCTGCCAGTCAGAAAGACAATCAAGGTAGATCACATGGCAAAAGTTTTCTTGGCATAGATCTTTAAACATCAGGGATGCCTAAGTCCATTGTTAGTGACCGTGATCCTAGAATGACCAGCCTATTCTGGAGAGCATTGCTTGACAACATGGGGACAAAGCTGGATTTCTCTTCTGCATTCCATCCCCAAACGAACGGTCAGAGTAAAATAGCAAATTCAACAATATTGGCTATGCTAAAGTGCCATGTGGCTGACCAAAAATCAGGGTGAGAAAAGTATCTCCTACTGGTGGAGTTTGCATATAAAAATATTGTGCATTCGTTCATAGGAAAAGCTCCATTTGAGATCATCTACAGAAGGTGATTCTACCACCTATCCTTAGGACTAAGGATGAGATATTTGCAGCAGATGAGTATGTTAGAGACCTTAACACAGTGTTCAGCCAGGTCTGGACAGCAATCGAAAGGTCTCAAGAAAAGCATAAGGACTTTGTAGATAAGCATAGAAGACTGATGAATCTCAAAGAGGGAGAATGGGTACTTCTCAAGTTTGAGAAAGCATGACTCCATAAGCTAAATGGATTCTACCACCTCCTTAGGACTAAGGATGAGATATTTGCAACATATGAGTATGTTAGAGATCTTAACATAGCATTTAGCCAGGTCCGGACAGCAATTGAAAGGTCTCAAGAAAAGCATAAGAAAGTTGCAGATAAGCATAGAAGACTGATGAATCTCAAAGAGGCAAAATGGATACTTCTCAAGTTTGAGAAAGCATGACTCCGTAAGCTAAAGGGCAAAGAAAAAATGTATGTCAAACTATCACCTCGGTATTATGAACCATTCAGAGTCTCCAAGGTGATTAATGAAGTCACTTTTAGACTCGAGTTGACAGAACATTGTAGGATTCATAATGCCTTTCATATTAGCCTCCTCAAGAAGTACTAAGGACCAAAACCCACAGAACCGGTTCTGGAAGATCCACCAGAGGTGGAAGAGTTGGAGGAGACCCTCCAGCTAGAGCAAAATGTACATCATGTTGTATGAAGATATGCTATCTGATCATCCAAAGTTAGTGGATGTTTACAAGGAGGCTTTTCAGTTGAGGACAACTGATTAGAAGCCGAGGGGATGTCACCACATTGTAAATATCCAAGGATAATTCAGCATTGACAAAGCTTGACTTTAGTCAAAGTGCTATTTTAGCTGGTCAAAGTAATGTTGACTTTTAATTAAGGACTCAATTAAGGTCAAAGGACTCCGAGGATTCCAAAAGACTTAGAGGATCCTAAGTAAATGGGAGGATTTCCAAGTATTATTTATATGTGGGTGAACATCAAAGTCAAAGAGACTCGGAGAATTCCAAGTGCATGAAGTGGTTTAATCGAGGAATCTGGAGTATATAAATAGGGAACCCGCCTAAGTGGATTGGCATTAGTCATCCAGGAACTCAGTGTGACTTCAGCATGCATGCAACACAATGCTCTATGTGCAAAATGATGACATCCACCTGAGAGGGTGCTGTTTTCCTTGGATGCTTGTTTCTATGCAGCAGGTGTGAAAATCAACTGGCACAAGTTAGTCGGTTTTCTCACGGACTTGAGTGCTACTTCACAGTGGGGTTCCACTTAGACTTCAAGTGGATCCCCACAAGACAAACATTCTGGTACCTAGGGTTCCACACGCATCTTGACATCACCCTAGCTTAGCAGTTCTTGCCGATCCTCGATTCCATCTATAGAAAGTTGGCATTCTAGAGTAGTGACAAGCTTTTCCTTATTGGACGCGCCTTGATAATGAACCAGGTCCTTCTAGTCACAGCTATGTAGCCTCTTGCTGATGCTTCTCAAGGGCTTGTGTAGCACAATTACAAAGGTTGATCCCAAACTTTCTTTGAGCGGGGAATGATGGCACGTGTGACACCAAGGCCCAAGTCACTGGGCAGACAATTATGCAGCCTCAGTCCGCAGCCGCTGTAGGAGGGCTAGGAATCATTGATCCAGAGCTTGAGAGTTAGGCTTGTTGGGCAAGTTTGTTGTACGTAGTCTCACCCTATGGGGGTAGACATGGAAGCTTCTCCTACATGAGGAGCTCAATACCTACGCACCAAGTAGAGTGGTTGCCTTCCTTTCGTTGGATCTTCACATCAGCACCCATGGGTCAGCCTCGCTCATCCTTTATGCGGAGCCTTCTCTTGGTTTGGCAGGAGTTACGCCATAGCCTCACACAAGTTCCTCCCAGTAGCCAAGATGAGATCGATAGACAGCTCCTCATCTGGAAGAACACAGTCCTAGATGTGGAAGCATAAACAATTGGGAGAATACACACAAAGGTGGAGGCTGAAAACAATTTTCCTCTTCTTAGTTGTGTAAGCCCCCGCCAGTTAAACGACCGTTCCCATATCCCTTGGGTGACTTGGGCAGCCGGACCCGCTCACTTTTTGCGCATTTGGCGAGACATTTTTAGGCACTTGGACGTGACAACCCTTGCGATTGCGGTAAGTGGGACCAAAGGGACAGAGATCCAGAGAGCAAAGAGAGAGAGTGTCATCACTACAACTTTGTTGCTTCCTACCAAGCAGGGGGGTTCTTCATCCTAGTGATGAGCAGTGGCTTGGACAGTTCTCACTGGTGGGGGTATCCTTGGTGATAGCAAGTTGGCTTGCAAATTCCTCAATCACGTTCTTCACCTTTAGAGAGGATGGCCACCTTTTATGGGATGTTACTACAGAGGCACCTTCCTTTTCCTTGCAACGGATTTGGGTGGTCGGCCTTCGCAAGGAGTGGCATGTGGACCCGGAGATTGAGGCGGAAGAAGTGCAGTCATGGAGGTTGTGGTTGTGGGGGGGTAGAACATGTACAGAGCTTGATCGGGACCTAAGGGAGTGGAGGTGGCCTCCTAAATCAAAGTTGCAGGGTCCGGTTCCTTCCTTCATCTACAGTGCCAAGATTGGCACGAGGGCGTTGGGGAGGCTACAGAGATAATGGGCTCAAAGCTGGTATGCACAAGAAATCTTGCTCATCTTCCTCCATTCATTTTAGTGCCCTTTGGGCTAGCTAGAGACCCCATTTCATATCCTTCTTCATGTGGCTTTGGGCACACGACAGACTACCAATAGGTAGTTGGCTCATTCAGATGGACCACAATGGGGATTGTCAGATCTACTTGATACACATCATAGAGACCCCAAAGCATTGCCTTTGGGGGAGTACTCGAGCTCAGGAGATCTAGTGTGGCCCTTTCAACATTCTGGCAAGAGTTGTCCCAAAGTTAGGGTTGAGCTAGACTTCTCCTTGAGGGGCTTGGACAACAATCAGTTATAGATGAAGCTGTAAAGGCTTGTAAGGCTTCTCCCCCTACCTCCCAGTTGGTCTCCACAATCAAGGATTTAGTGCATACCGAAGTTCAAACAATTAAGAAGGAAGTGAGTGTGGAAGTGGACACAAAAGCAAGTAAGACTGATATTCAAGCAAAGATTAAAGAACATGATGCTAGATGGGGCGACGTGCTGAAGATTAGAATAGGGGGACTTCCAAAAGATTGGTACAAAGAGGACACATTTAGTGAAACATTGGCAAAGGTCAAAGCACCCTTGCCCAACATTGAATGGACGGATGGTGATGGGAAGGAAGATGACGACTCCAGACCAGCTTCTATTGGACAATCTAAAGGTCATGCCATCCTTACATTAAAATCAAAAGATTTGCGGATCAAGCTTCGACGACAATCTTATAAGCTAAAGGGTACCAAAATATGGATAGCTTAGGAGCTTACACAAGCTCAACTCAAGAAGTACAATAAGCTACACTTAAATAATGCAAGAAGAAACAATGCACTTGTACAATGTAGTTAAGAGTCAAGACTCATCACTCAAGACTTAAAAGTTAAAGTTAAGACTCACGACTAAAGAGCTCACAGGTTTTGAGTACTTAAAGGTTTAAACTGACAATTGAATCTTGTCACATGTGACATGAATGAAAACTGCATCTCGATACATATAATTGAAAGGAAGTTTTCGACTCTCAAGACTCAAATCTCTGAAGATTCATCCTAATCTAAATCTATGAGGTCACTGCCACTGCTAGATCCAAAGTCACCATCAATGATAGCATGGCTAAGTCAAACTCAATGTGTGTTGTTACTCCCCACCCACCAAAAAAAAAAAAAAACGCAAGAGTGTCTTAAGGTAAGACACGTGTCTTAAGTGTCTTAAGTGTCTTATCATAAGACACGAGTGTCTTAACAACCATGCACTAGCACACAAGCTCGTCACCCACTGTGAGAGATCATTGGCAGCATAGTGGGCTGGCATATATGGAAGGCCCGCTGCTCTCAAATCCTAGGGGAGGAAACCCCAGCACAGTGGCTCAGATCCTAGCTAATATCTGGGTGAGATTTTTCATTTACTCAAAGGTCAGTGTGAGAAAAATCTAGAGAGATTCAAGAGCAAGTAGAGAGAAAAGGAGGCGGTTCCTTCATGACTTAATAATCAGGACCTCTTCTTCACGATTGCCCAAGGAGGGCCTCAGTGGCACTTTACGCTGCATCTGTGGATGTTTATCCACAACCCTTTGAATCAACCGAGAGAGGCTTGTATTAGTTTTTGTTTTCTTAAACACTATTACCCTTAGCTAGCCAACACGCTAGCCCTCAAGTAACTTCTCAGTTTTTCAAGTAATGTAATCAGTCCTACCTTTTTTCAAGAAAAAAAATTGTGGACCTGCTATATTGCTAGGGTGATTTGAATTAGAGTCTTCACGTTATTTTCATATATTACACTCTTTGTGGTACAACGATCATGCACATATGAGGCACTATTGATCTCAGCATCATAGAGCCTCTTTAGGGTTTGGTTCCTTCACCGTAAATGAGTTTGAGGCCAACGATCATGCATAGATGAGGCACTATTGATCTCAGCATCATGGAGCCTCAAGATTTGTTCTTGCTCCCTACTCTAGCTCAGGACCCTCTACCTTCTTCTTTTTTTTTTTGCGAAAAACAGTGCTGATTATATTACTTGAGAAACGAGAGTACTAAGGGTCAGCCTTGCGGCCAACGGGCTACAGTCACAAATCGGACGCAGCCCTAAGTAGGATCAAAAATAACCTCTTACGGTGGGATAAGGCGGGTGTGAGTGAATAACCAGAGAGGGGGGGAATAGCGCCACTGAAGGCCCTGAGGGGTATGCTCAAAGAAGAGGTCATGCGTGTCCCAATCACGGAGGAAGCATCTCCTCTTCTCCCGGCCGGCCCGAGAGTCTCCCAGAATCTGGTACCACTGACCTCTAAGCGTGTGAATGAGCTCGCTCTAGATATCAGCCAAGATCTGGCCAGTCGACGGGGTGGTACCTCCAAGGATCTGCGCGCAGTGCAAGGTCCAGATGTGCCAGCCGACGATGCTGTCGATAATCTCCCAGGCTGGCTGCCTCTCTTGCGAGCCTGTGTCCAACTCTGCCAAGTGCTGAGGAATGCCCTCAAGAGGACCCCAAGTCCCATGGGTGATGAGGTAAACCGGGTCCTGCGGCCCTGCCTCGAAAATCTGATGGTAGCCAGGTTAGGTGCTACACCAGCAAAAGGCGCCCCAGGTGACCAGTCCAAGCTCTGGGGTTGCACGAGTGAGGATCCCAAAAGCCCACCTCCACACTTCCTGGGCGCGTGTGCAGCTCCACATGCAGTGCTTTGGTGACTCCTCAGCCTCAAGAAAAATCTGGCACAGTCCCTCCTGACCGATCTGATGCAACCAACTCCCCACTGGAAGTCCCTTGTGGGCAAGTAGCCAAAGGAAGTAAGAAATCCTCCGCGGCGGCCAACTTGCCCACAAGGCCTTCCAAAAGGCCTGAAGAAACAACCTGGAGATCCCCTGAGCATACCAGCTGGGTCGCTGGGTAGGCGGTCTGCTCTGCATCCTCTCGAGGACTCTCCTGCCAAGCTTCGCACTGTATGCGAAGAAAGGGGGCTGCCCCTGGTCTGTCACCAACTCTGGCCATCTCCACTCCCCTAGATCCCAGTCCATCTCTGCTAGGGCCCGCCCCTCCCAAAGCCAGAGCTGCCACATCTGAATCTGATCCTGCTCGAGGCTAGGGTCGACCTGCCAAGCCTTCCCCAAGAGGCCTACGACCCGAACCCGCTCCCAAGTGAGAAGGGGGTCGATTAGAGCACGCTCACTCCTGAGGCGGCCGTCCCCCAGAACGGCAAAGAAGGAGACAGAGGTATCGGCTAGATGACCTGCCACTACCAATGGGATGCCGCGGGGGGTAAACTAACCCAGCCACCGGGCATCTCCAAGCATGAGGACCTGAATCTTCGGGGGCACCAACCAACGGTCAGGGATCGCACCATCTATCTCTGTACGTCTCGCCTGAGCCCCACAAACACCCCCTGCTGCTTCTGCAAGTGCTGTTGTCTCCAAATGCCTGTAGGTGTCCCTCCAAACACATAAGGAGCAAGCAGGTCCCCACGTCCAACCCTCCCAGGAGATATGTGACCTCTCTCCCAACTGTAGACCTGAGGCATCTCTAACCTGGCCATTCCAGATGAGTGGCTGACGATCGATCTCCTCCTGACTGCTCGGAGGTGACTGGATGAGGCTGAGGCAGAGTCGCCTCCAAACCGTGAGCAGGCTACGAATGAACGGTGAGCGGGGGCGGGTAAGCAGTGCTGAGGTAAAGATCCATCTGAGGGATGGCAACCACTCTCCTCCTCGACGTGAGGTGCAAGAACTGATCCCCTGCTGGAGCAGCAGCTTCCACGTTTGCCCCCCCTGGGTCAAACTGCGGATAACTAACTTGCCCAATAGGGCCTGACTCTGGAGCTCCGGATCAATGATGCCTAATCCTCCCTCTGCCTACGAGAGAATGACAGTCTGCCAGGCTACCCTGGCTCTGGTGTCTCTGAGGCCATCCCCTCCGGACCAAAGGAAGTTCCGTACCATCCTCCTGAGCTGGGCCACACAAGAACGCGAGAAGCACCCGCACGAAGCCATGTACATACCAGGCCGTGGCCAAGAGAACCTGGTTGACCACAAGGGCCCAACCTGCAAGTGAGAGCTTAGCGGTACTCCAGTATGCCAGCTTCCGATGAATGGAATCAAGCACCGGGAGAAACTGCTGAGCTGGCGTGACGTCCAGGCCAACCTGAAAGCCGAGGTACCGGGTGGTCTGCCCCTGAGGAATCCATCTGAAACCCAAAAACCTACCCCACTGTGAGGAGGCTCTAGGGTTTGTGAACAAGTCAGTTGATTTTCGCACCGGCTGCCATGCAGAACACCTATAAAGCAAGCCTCGCCCTCTCCAGCGTCATCTCATCCTCCTAAACGTACAAGGCTGTGTCATCTACATATTCTGAGTCCAAGAGCTCGGAATCCATCTAGCAGCCTAATAAGTCAAACTATGTAGTAAGTAAAGATTGTGCCTTAAGGAAAGAGGCCAAGAAGTAGTGGATATTCTATAGCTGCTCATGATTGACATTGGTATCAATTTTCCACACTATTTTTCACACCTAGTGTACACAATTGAATTTTCTGCCCAGCTGGATATTTTGGGAAAAGTGTATCCCTTACATTTCCAGTGAATATATTCCTATTTCTCACAGAATTTTAAGTATCTAAATTATAGATTCACCTAAGACCAAGGATCCAAAGTCTTATCTTATCCCATGTACCTCTCTTATGCACCAAAAAGACATTGCTTGGATGTTGTCTTGAGCAATGGTTCCGTCAGCAACAAGACCTTTTTCAACGCAGGTCTCCAAGAATTTGTCAAGCTTCTCTCTAGAAAACATAAAAGTGAAAGCAAATAAGTATTGAAATCTCAAATTTCAAATTAGTGCACAAATAATTTATCTAATGTGTGTGTGGGTGTGTGTGTTTAATTAGCATCTTTGTATCTTTTTAGGTGGATTTTCATCCCTTTTATTAGGGTTTCCCACCTTGGAAATAAAAAGCAATAGTTTTACGGAAAAAAAAAAGTGTGTACATATATAAATACATATAGATATGTATGTATATGTGTATATAGATAGATAGATAGATAGAGCTGAGATTCAAAAGTTTCTCTCTTATAATTGACTATCATAGCAAACTCACTTTTATTAGCCTCCTCTACCTACTTTGTTCTCAGATTTCAGAACTTTTACATCTTTTTTAGGGGGGGACTAAAAGTAGTGCTGATTATATTACTGTGAAGTCCAGGAATACAAAAGTACTGCCTCTCGGCCAGCTAGTGGCTGCTACCCGAAAACGTTACAACCACAAAACAAAGACACAAAACTGCATAAACAATCCTCTGGTGAAGAAGAGGTCCTAGTGGTTCCTGTTGTGAAGGAACCAACGCCGCTTCTCCTTGCCGGCGCAGCCCTGGCAAACTGATCTAGATAACTGAAACGAAAGACCTTTGCCTCCACACAACACCATCCTACTAGCTCATTGAGAGTAAGAGAGGAGACCCAAGAAATCCAACTGTCACTTTGAAACCCTATCTTCTCATGGTACTCTGCAAGAAACTCCAATCAACTCTATCATAAGCTTTCTCGAAATCAAGAAGCAAGTTTGCAATATCCTTATGATTGTCATGTGCCAATTGGATAGCCTCCCAAAAAGTAAACATATTTTCCAAGATACTCCTATCCAAACAAAACATGTCTGAGTAGATTGTCAGGAAGAAGAGGACTGAGGCAAAGAGCCAAAGTCTTTGCTAAGATCTTATAAGTAGTCCCTAGAAGTGTAATAGGTCTCCGATTTTTAAGAACTAACTTATCTCCCCCTTTGGGGATGAGAAATAAGACATGTACACAAGGACTCACTTCAAATAAGAAGGGGGCAGAGAAGGTGGTATTCATTCTCTTGAGAGGTCAGCTTCGGATGCCTTTCTCTTACACTTCAGTGGCACATATGCTTGGTTAGAGGATGCCTTTATCGCTCACTCAATTTCACTCATGTATTCTTGGTTAAACAGGAGGCAGTAGGGATCCATTCATGCACGCATTGATAGATTTTACGCTCATGATTGGGCACTTGATAGAGGTGGATTAATGTTCATTGTGCCTGGTGTTTTGACCTCTAATCGTTTCTGGTTTTAGTCATAGAAGATCCTCCATGAAGAGGACACTTTGCCACCATCAAGATTCAAGACTCAATTTATGTAGAGGAGGGCTCACTCAAACGATTTTGAGATAAGGGGATCTGATATATGCAAGAGATAGGAGGTTTTGCTCTTTCTTGCATCGGAGATTTTTATCAATCTGTGGCTAGTACTAAGAGATAGAAGGTTCTAAGATGGGAGGTGGGTATTCGTCATTGCCAGTTGGCAGCCCTTAAAAGGAAAGAGTAGAGGCGGCCTACAGATGCACGTTGCAATAGTAGGGCTCATCAACAGAGAGTGCTTGATTAGAGCAAAGTATGGCTTTCATGCACGAGAGGCCTTCTAGGCACAGATCGGGGGTAGAGTCAATAAGCATTTTTCTCCTCTCACGGCCCTTGACATGGGAGGGAGAGGGTATCTTGGCTTATTGACTCAGATGGGGTGCTTCAGACAGATCTTTATGTCGTTATCCAGATAGCTTCATATTTTTATGCTTCACTCATGTCAGCAGATGGGGGAGGATGCTAGATTTACAATTTCGTAGAGCATTTCAATGTTTGTAAATGTGGATATTCAGGCTTCCCTTAATGCACCTTCCCCGAACCTCGAGTTCAAGGCTGCACTTTCAGCTCTTCACAAGGGAAAGCACCCAAGCTACCGGTCTTTTTTATTACCTTTTGGGACACCATTGTAGATGATGTTACCTCAGCTTTGCAGATAGTTTGGCACTCAATCACTCCTTGATCTAATTCATAATGCGCAGACTAGTTTTGTGCACCGCAGGAGCATCTTTGATAATATTTTCTTTCTTCTAGGAAGCTTCAGAGTGGTCCATGCATGGCAACCAAAGACTTGCCATTCTACTCTTGGATTTTGAGAAAGCATATGACAAGGTGGGTTCACAAATGCTCGAATTAGAGGGATTCCAATTTTGTACAGATCAGCCCCACATCCAAGTGCTTATTGGTGGTGTCAGAGAGGATAGATTTCAGATTTGTAGATCAGTCCGTTAGGGATGCCCTCTTGCTCCTTTTGTATTTTTATTTGTGGCTGAAGCTATGAGTATCTATGTTAGATCTCAAGTTGATATTTTTGGGTTGAATCTCCCACTCAGAGCAGAAGAGGAGCTTCTTGACGATGAGTTGGCGGATGATTATATTGTTTTTTTGGATGCCTCTCCTACAGTGGGTGCACACATTAATTGGGATGGCTTTGGATCAGTGATGACAAGGATACTTCAGATTGGGGGGACTGATCTATGTTTCAACTAGATTCAGAGCGGTGTCCATGTTAGATACTTGAGATGACAAGTTGATTTAAGTGTAGGCTACTCTATGGGCTATCACTTATTCCTTGGTATGTGCCTTGTAGGTCTAGTTATAGTGAGTTAGGACCTATGGTACAATTAGTACATGTACATGTTATCACACCTAGTAGTGTTGGGACACCCTACCCTAGGGTTTCATGATATTGAGTGTAGTCTTTGTACTTTTCATCATTTCAGCAATAATACTACAACAGTTCACTTCCCTCCTTGCTCCCACCTCCATTGCTTCCATTGTTCACTCCACCGAACAATGGTATCAAAGTGGGTTCTACTTCCAGTTTCCTGTGCTCCCAGCATTTCAGCTTGCTCTTGAGCTTTCATTTTGCCGATTCTCTTCTCCAGAGGTCTCCCCAAATTAGGTTGCCTATCTTAGAGTGCTTGCTGGATACTTCTGAAGAGTTTCGTCGAGATCTTTCTCTAGAGTGCTGTCCTAGGTTGGACGACCTACTTTCAGGTGACTTTTAGGCAGGGCGACATCATTTGAGCACATGGGAAACCTTCCATTGGCTTGACGATTTCTTTCCTGGGTGGTTGAGAGCTTAGCAACCACTTTTAAGCACACAGGAGTCCAGGAAATTGCCTCCATGAGCTAGGTGACTTTTTCTTCACACCTTCCATTGCTGATTCTCAGTTGCAGCTGTACTTTTCTTGCTTTCTGGATGCAGCTCTTCATCATCTTGCATTTTTACTCATAAAACTTCAATTTCAAAAAAAAATTGGAATTAGTAACCTTGTTACTAAAGTGCTCTCCAATCGATGCCAGATTTCCTTAGCCATATATGTAAAGTCAATGTGATGAATGAAAGAGTCCGCCAGATAGAGACCAATGACGGAAATTGCTTTTGCATTCTGTTGCTTCCAAATTTTCCTTTGTGGCGTATCAAGTGCATCAACTATGTCGTCCTCAACAACGTCTCAAACGCCTTCATGCATAAGTAGCAATTGCATCTTGGTTTGGAATGTGGGAAAGCTGTCCCCCTTGAATTTTTCACAAATGAGGGATGTAGATGATAGAGAATTCATGGCACGAATCTGAAATCTGATGTGGAGAAGAAACGGGCCATGCTCAAACCACAAACTGCTAGAGAAATAGGCCACAAAGTGATCCAGCAAATGGTGGGTAGCGAAGGTACTCAGATCGCAGGAGGCAAGATGATTAGAACATGGGCTGCAAATCAGGACGGATTGGAGCAAGTTGCACAAGATGTATCACCCGTAGAAAATGCAGCAACAAGTGTCACTTCCTATTGCAGATGATGCTACTGTGTGGAAAATCAGCCCAAACAAAGCATTGAAGTGCTGGAAACTTCCTTGACTGTTTGCTGAAGATGAATGTGCTGGAGCAGGACAAGTCTTGGCTGGAACTGAAGCATTTGAGAGCTGGAATAAGTGCACACCACTTAGGGATTTTTCCTGATGCAGGCCAGCTGCTAGGCAATGCAAGAGAGACCTCCAAAGAGGCAGAATTACAGCAGGGAATGCATGGAATGAGGGTGCACAGGGACGGTGTTTATGCTTGAGTCATTTGGCACTTATTGGCATTTTGGATTGCCATTGTAGTTGGCATTTTCTTTTGGGCCAGATTTGCTCATATGGATGCATAGTATATGCACATGAATCAGATGCTTTGAGACATGAGTTTTGGTGATATTTCACTCTATTATGGCATATACATTTGGGTGCACTTGGTATTTGGTGTGATTCTCTCTTGTAGGCACTAGCATTTGGGATTTTGCTTTATTTGCATTATGGCATCCTCTTCCATGTCTGAAAATGAGTTTTTCAACATTAAAAAGTTTGATGGGACAAACTTTTCTTTGTGGAAAGAACAGATAAGGGATGTGCTTATTCAAAAGAAGCAGATTAAACCCTTGGCAGGGATTGAAGCTAAGCCTGCAAATATGTGTGAGGATGATTGGAATGAGTTGGATGCATTAGCAAAGTCTACTATTAGACCTCATCTTGCAAAGTCAGTTTATTTCACAGTAGTAAATGAGTAGACTACGGAAGATTTGTGGAAGAAACTGTGTGCCACTTATGAGAAGGAAACTGCCTCTAATAAAGTTTACCTCATGAAGAGGTTGTTTGAGCTGCAGATGAAGGAAGGGGTCTCCATTGCTTCTCACTTGAATGAATTCAATATTATTTTCAGCCAGCTTCAGGCTCAGAAGATGAATTTTGATAGAAGTCGATTGTTGTGGCATGACCGTGAAGCATAATGGGTGTTGCTGCAGCAAACCTTTTACATGCAATAGTACCACCACCCATCGTGGACCCTTGCATTTGGTCTATGATTGATAGGTCCTGCCAACAGTAATACGAAAGAGCATGGTATTTGCAGACATTGAATCCGGAGCCTGTATCTACAAGGCCTATAAGGGAGTACGGCTTTACATTCTCAATACAAATACGGACCTTAACAAGCCAAGTCTTCATGGGATTTCTAACTGGGGGAGCTTGTTGTTGGAAGAAATCATGGAATGAACATACTGCAGGATTGGTAGCTGGCACAGCATCAGGGGTTGCATATAATGTACATTGGGTCAGGTGTTCAGAAACCTATTTATCTAATGAATCTACCGAAGTTTGAAGCTTTGTACAATTTTCTGTGATGGACTTAAGGTGGATATGGAGACCATCTATGCTAATGCTGAGACTTTCAAACTGGTCAAAGCATGGGGGTTTAGGAAGAGGTGTTGGATCAAATTCAGACTGGAGAGGAGGAACAAGAGCAGACAGGGATGCTATAGGGGTATGCCAAAAAGGAGGAGGAAGATATGTAGGGGTTGCTTCATGTATGCTGTGCGAGGGACGGAATACAGAAGGACTTGAATATTTATTTACAGAGGGTATAGAGGGAGCTTGATACCTTGAAGACGAAGGAGGAGTCCGGGTGGAATCCGAGAGTTCTTCAAAAGTAAACAATTCTTGTTGGCGGGAACTCGGATAAGGTTCACAGAATCCTGGATGATTTCCTCGCCCACGACCGCGAGACCTGTTATGCGAGCAATGTGAGCTTCGTCTTGTAGCGGGATCATATGCTGCAGGTATTGGTGGTAGAGGAGCATCATCTTCATCAGAACTAGAAGATATTTCAACATCCACATGGAAGGGGTGTCGTGGAAGAGGATGATTCATGAAACTGTAAATATTGGGATCATCTTCATTCGACCGGACCGAGTGCCAATATTCATTGGCAATAGATTTAGAAGGGGCATCTTCAATCTGGAAAGTAGGCAACTAGGAAAAGGCTTCCTGAAGAATAGATTGATAATCCATTTCCCATTTGGTTGGCATGGGAAGAGCATCATATTTGAAGCAGTTCACATCAGCATTGGTGTTACCGTACAAAACACATTCATCTTGGTTATTAGCATGACGAGAAAGAGGATTAATAGTGGATACAAGATAATTCACACATCGGACATTGATGGCACAATACTATGACCGAGGCTTCATGGACAAGCCTTTAACTTGTACATAGAGACGTAGTGTAGTGGAGAGATGTGGATCAGCTAAAGACATTTTGAAGTTGGGATAAACTATAGTATGAATAGGCTCACAGTTTAGACTACCATGGATAAGACCAATCCATGCATCTTTTAGGCAAAGGTGGCGAGTATCAACAAGGCTAGCCATACAAGTAGCATTAACACCCATCTGGAACAATGGCTCTATGGCCAGAAGAAAGCAACCCTAGTGTATATACTGGTAACCAGAATTTTTGAAAGATTTAATTTCTTGAGAAGTAAACAATGGAAGATACACACCGGTAGAACCTTTGTCTGCTATATTTACAACCACTTCAAAAATCTTGATATGCTTGAGAGCATGAAAATGAAAAGTGGAGAACTTGTAAATATCTTCGGGATCTATGATGGGCATGTTCCAGGCAGCTTTTGGATCAATAAGTTCGGAAGAAGAAGACGCAGATTGGGTAGAGGAAAAATGAGAAGAAAAGGAACGGATTATAGAAGCCATTCGTCGGTACTAGATACTTTCCTCATGCACTTAGCTCAACCTCAACGCCTCTCTCCGGGTTTTAACGGGGAGCAATTCAATGTCTTTCGGAAAGGATAAAGAACAAACAAGGCTCTAATATCAAAAGAAGAGCAGAATGCAGATACAAAAGTGCAGCGTTAGATAGAAGAGGAGCGGGAGCCAACAAGGATACCAAGAGGAAGGGAAAACTTAAACTACGGGGATGAAGCATGAATCATGCATACATAAACAGGATAGGCTCTAGGAGGGAATGTGCGATAAAGGGAAGAGGAAGCATCAACTGGGCAAAGAAAAGATGGTGAAGAAGTAATATCTAGCAGGCATGGGAGAAGATGTACAGGAAGAGGAGACAGAGGAGCAAAGCGAAGGAGGGGCAAGACGAAGGGGGGACAAGAAGAAGGTGGGATGGCAAAAACATTATAGCAACACTATAGCACAGGGGATGAAGAGGAGGAAGAGTGAGGGAGAAGGGTAGAAAGGCGAAGAGAGCTGAAAATAGGAATTCGGGAGCAAAGGTGAAAGGAAGCTGGAAGTAGATTGATATTCAAGGCTAAAGACTCATACAAGCTCTGCCTTCAATTGAGCCAAGGGGGCTCTTATATAGAAGGGAGAGTCCAACGGCCAGCTGTATTCCACTTAGTTGATGTGGGAATCCTTTGTACATGAAGTGACTTAAAGGTGAGGTGACTTAAAGGTGAAATGACTTAAAGGTGAAGGTCATACCTCGGACAGTAGGCAGTGTCTAATGTACATATTTTCATAAGGTGAAGGTCTTATGTGGGACATCAGGTAGTGTCTAGTTATGTTGACAAGACATCATATTTATCTAGGACCATTACTTATCGGTAGGAGAAGCCCACCATTCCTGTCTTGCCAAAAGGACGCACCTTCACGTGCATGTCAGGAAGGACATTAAAAGTGTCTTTTGTCCATTCAACTATGAAGTCATACATAGTAAAAAATTCTTGCCAACGAGCCAAGTGGCCGCGACCAATTTGTTTGTCGATCTTGCACGTGTAGAAGGTTTTAAAATTTTGGTTATCAGTGCGAATGATGAAGGTTTTATTAACAATAAAGAGCTCAAGTTTTTCAATTGCTCTTTTAACTCCCAGAATTTCTTTTTAAATCGAGAAATAGTTCTGCTCTGCACCTTGAAAAGTACTAGATCTGAAGGTACATATTTTTTCTTCAGTAGAGGTCCATTCTAGGAGGACAGCACCCCAAAAACTATCAGAAGCATTTGTTTCAATTATGAGAAGACATGCTTGGAAGAGATGCTTAGAGTTAGAAGATGTTGAACACGTTCTTTGATGTGCTAGACAGCTTGGGTTTGTTGAGTACCCCAAGGTTGACCATTCTTGCAAAGACAAAGTTGGAGGGCATATCTGTCTCATGCCAATTGCTCATAAAAGGAAGACAAGTGGTTGAGACAACCAAGGAAACATTGGAGCTAAGTACGGCAGTCCTGAATTTCATTGGGGAAAGCCATGAGGGCTTTAAGTACATGATTTTGCATCTGAAGCTTGCCTTTGTGGACATGTACTCCAAGAAACTTGATGTTTTCCTGCCCAATAGTGACCTTTTTGGCAGACACAAGGAACTTCTAGCCGTTTACTATATAGGGAAAACCTTACAAGCTAGGAAAAAGGAGGAAATTTCCTAGATATAACTAGGCATTTGGGTATGTATATCTAGGAAAACTCCTTCCCTAGATAGAATGCATACCTTTATCTAGGAAAAGAGGTTGTCATCTAGGAAGTTAGATGAGTGTGTTACATTTCTATATAGGAAATCAATACCTCTATCTAGGAAAAAGATAAAATGCATACCTCTATCTAGGGAAAGAGGTTGTCATCTAGGAAATTAGATGAATGTGTTACATTTCTATATAGGAAATCGATACCTCTATCTAGGAAAAAGAGGTGAAAACCTACGAAATAAGACGTGTGTACTGTTGCATTGCTATATAGGAAATCTCATTCTCTAGTTAAGATATATACCTCTATCTAGGAAAAGGAGTGGTCACCTAGGAAATTAGAAGAGTGTGTTACATTATTCCTATATATATATATGAGAAAAAGTTCTTTTATGTAAGATATTAATTAGACGACATGGCACATAAAAAGCCAAATGTGAATTGGATTCTATATATATTAGTCTTTATCTAGGAAATTAGCGTCCAAGAATGTATCTTCTGCTATGCATGCTATAATAAGTCATCTACTAGAGGAAATGAGTTGTTTATTATCAATGAAATAATCAAAAACATTGTATTCTACATGTTGAAAAGATTTTATAATCTTAAAAATGATCATCAAATGTTTTTAAACAAAATATACATAAGAATCTTATATTAATTCAATTATAGGATAATTATCTTGATTCTATCTTTTAAATGCTATTTTATTATTATATACATCTAATAAACATTGAAAAGAATTTAAAATGAAATCGATTTAATCCTAAGGACAATACTCGAATTGCCAAATGTATAATGATAAAACTAAAATATAATGTGTAATGATAAAAATATAGTGTGCAATGTAATTTGATATTAAATGACAATGTCAATTAAGAATACAATGAAATTAATATTCAAACCCTAAACCCTAAACCCTAAACCTTAAAGCCTAAACCCTAAACCCTTAACCCTAAATCCTAAACCCTAGCCCTAAACCCTAAACCCTAAACTCTAAACCCTAACATCCTAAACCCTAAACCCTAAAACCTAAACCCTGAACCCTAAACCATAAATCATAAACCCTCAACCCTAAACACTACAACCTAAGCGCTAAACCTTGAACCCTAGATCCTAAAGCCTAAAGCCTAAACCCTAAACCCTAAAACCTAGAACCTAAATCCTCATGCAGTTAGATCCTTTGCAAGTAAACCCTAAATCCTAAACACTAAATCTTAAACCCTAAACCTTAAAACCAAAACCCTAAACCCTAAATCCTAAACAATAAACCCTAAACCACAAAACCTAAACCCTAGACCCTCAACCCTAGCCCCAAACCCTCAACCCTAGCCCTAAACCATGATTCCTAAACCCTAAATCCTAGCCCTAAACCCTAAATCCTAGCCCTAAACCCTAAACCCTAAACCCTAAATTCTAAACACTAAACCCTAAACCCTAACCCCTTAACCCTAACCCCTAAACCCTAAATCCTAAATCCTAAAAACTAAACCCTAAACCCTCATGCAATTAGATCCTTTGTGAGTAAACCCTAAATCCTAAACGCTAAACCCTAAATCCTAAAAATGAACCCCTAAACCCTAAACCCTCATGTAGCTAATCCTTTGCAAAGGGAATTAAAACATAGCATCTACATGAGAATATGGGCATTCTTGTTCCCAGTGGCAGATTCGGTATTCGATGCACCTGAGACTTTGCAAAGACATTAAAAACAATTAGTTTAAGACTTGTGTAGAATGTAGGTCCAATCTGAATATGGTGGGACACATGGATCGATGTCCTTGTCCAATGTGTATTTTTTATTCACATATGTATTCAAATCCACATGTGGAATGGGGCATACTTCCTTCCCTAGAGCACAAACAGTACCACATGCAACTGACCCTTTGCAAGGAAATTAAAACCACTTGTTTTAAGACTCGTGCAAATTTTGGTGTCGATTCGACGATGTGGTATACGTATGTCGATGTCTATTGCGCATTTTTCATTCATATACATAGTATCCACATGCGAATTTGAGCATTCTTGTTCCTCAGTGTCACATCCAGTATCCAATGCACCTTACACTTTGCAAGGACATTAAAATAACTTGTTTTAAGACCCTTGCAAAGTTTGGTGCTGCTCCGATGGTGGGATATATGGATGTCGGTGTCCGTTGTGCATTTTTCCTTCGTATCATGTAGCATCCACATGTGAATATGGGCATTCTTGTACCCTGGTGACATATCTGGCATCCAATGAACTTGAGAGTTTGCAAGAACATAAACAACATTTAGTTTGAGAATTGTGCAAATTTTAGTGCCAATCCGATGATGGGACATATGGATGTCCTTGTCTGTTGTGTATTTTCCTTGGCATACGTATGATACTGCATGTGGATGTAGACAAACTGCCTTCCTAGTAGCACATATAGAACCACATGCACCTAATCCTTTGCAAGGACATTAAAACCACTTGTTTTAAGACCCTTTCAAATTTTGGTGCTTATCCGATGGTGGGATATTCGAATGCAAATTTCCATTGCGCATTCTTCCTTCACATACATAGAATCCACATGCAAATATGGGCATTCTTACTCCCCGGTGTCACATCCGGATTCCGATGCACCTTACACTTTGCAACGGCATTAAAACAACTTGTTTTAAGACCCGCAAAGTTTTGTTCTAATCTGACGGTGGGATATACGGATATCGGTGTCCTTTGCACATTTTTCCTTCATATCGCGTAGCATCCACATGCGAATATATGCCCTCTTATTTCCCAAAGGCACATACGGCATTCGATCCACCTTATACTTTGCAAGGAAATTAAAACCCATTTTCTCAAGACCCTTGGAAATTTTGGTACTGATCCAACAGTGGTATATACGGATGAGGATGTCCATTGTGCATTTTTCCTTCACATACATAGCATCCACATGCAAATATGGGCATTTTTGTTCCCCAATGTCACATCCGGCATCCAATGCACCTTAAACTTTGCAAGGACATTAAAACAACCTTTTTTAAGACCCTTTCAAAGTTTGGTTCTGATCTGATGGTGGAATATACGGATGTCGATGTCTGTTGCACATTTTTCCTTCATATTGCGGAGGATGCACATGCGAATATGTGCATTCTTGCTCCCTGGTGGCACATACGGCATCTGATCAATGTGATACTTTAGAATGACAATAACACCAATTGGCTTAAGACCCTTGCAAATCTTGGAGCAAATCTAACGGTGGGATATACGGATGCAGATGTCCATTGTGCATTTTTCCTTCACATACATAGCATGCACATGCAAATATGGACATTCTAATTCCCCGATGTTAGATCTGGCATCCAATGCACCTTACAATTTGCAATGACATTAAAAAAACTTGTTATAAGACCCTTGCAAAGTTTGGTGCTGATCCAATGGTGTGATATACGGATCTCAGTGTCTGTTGCACATTTTTCCTAGCATCCACATGCAAATATGTGCATACTTACTCCCCAGTGGCACATATGGCAACAGATCCACATGATACTTTGGAAGGACATTAAAACCAATGTTTTAAGACCCTTGAAAAGTTTTGTACTGATCTGATGGTGGGATATACAGATATCGGTGTCCGTTGCACATTTTTCCTTCATATCGCGTAGCATCCACGTGTGAATATCTGCCTTCTTGTTCCCCTGAGGCACATACAGCATTTGATCTGCCTGATACTTTTCAAGGACATTAAAACCAATTTTTGCAAGACCCTTGCAAAGTTTGGTGCTGATTCGACAGTGGGATATATGGATGCAGATGTCCGTTGTGCATTTTTCTTTCACATACATAGCATATATCCACATGCAAATATGGGCATTCTTGTTCCCTAGTGTCACATCCGACATCCGATGCACCTTACACTTTGCAAGGACATTAAAACAACCTGTTTTAATACCCTTACAAAGTTTGGTGCTGATCTGACGGTGGGATATACGGATGTCGATGTTCGTTGTGCACATTTTTCCTTCATATTGCGTAGCATCCACATGTGAATATGTGCATTCTTGCTTGGCACATACGACATCCGATCAATGTGACACTTTGGAAGGACATTAAAACTAATGCAAAGTTTGGAGCTGATTTGATAGTGGGATATATGGATGCGGATGTCCCTTGTGCATTTTTCCTTCACATACATAGCATCCACATGCAAATATGGGCATTCTAATTCCACGGTGTCACATCTGGCATTCAATGCACCTTACAAATTGAAATGAAATTAAAACAACTTGTTTTAAGACCCTTGCAAAGCTTAGTTTTGATCTGATGATGTGGTATATGGATCTCAGTGTCCGTTGCGCTTGTTTCCTTCATATACATAGCATCCACATGCAAATATGAGCATTCATGTTCCCTGGTGGCACATCCGGCATCCGATGCACCTTACACTTTGCAAGGACATTAAAACAACTTGTTTTAAGACCCTTGCAAAGTTTGGTTCTAATACAATGGTGGGATATAGATACATGGGCATGCCTCATATGATTCTTTCTTTAGGCTAATCCCTAACCTATTGCCGCTAGTTTGTAATAGATGTTTATTGTGATAAGCTTACTAACAAGTACATTCAATGCCATTTTTCTTTACATTGAATATCCCGTCTTCATCTTTGCGCTGCTATTGACCCCTAGCATATATGTCCAATTACCTTAAAATGATACCTTTTTTGGACTGAGGTAGATGCATTGGAGGCATAGGTTTCATCTAAGTGGATCATATATGTCCCAAGATAGGCCAAGATTTACATGTGCATCCTATTATGTGAACAAAAAATATGTAACAATCATCAACAATGATACCTCCAGTAATCCCCCAATCATCTTATTGGTAATAAACTTTGCATAAGTCTTGAGTAGTTTCCATATCCCTACAAGCCACTAACATGAACTTATCAAATGAACCCACCCTTTGCATTGCACACACATCACTAACATGAATCCTTCAAACGATCCGACTCTTTGGTTTGCACACAAACCACTATCATGAACTTATCAAATTATCCCGCCTTTTGCATTATACACAAACCACTAACATGAACTCATCAAATGATCTGACTCTTGGGTTTGCATACAAGCCACTAACATAAACTTATCAAATGATCCTACCCTAAAGGCATTGCACACAAGGCACACACATGAACTCATCAAATGATTCGACTCTTTGGTTTACACACAAGCCACTAACATGAACTTATCAAATGATCCCGCCCTTTGCATTGCACACACATCACTAACATGAATCCATCAAACGATCCGACTCTTTGGTTTGGACACAAATCACTATCATGAACTTATCAAATGATCCCGCCTTTTGCATTGCACACAAACCACTAACATGAACTCATTAAATGATCTAACTCTTGGGTTTGCACACAAGACACTAACATGAACTTATCAAATGATCCTACTCTTTGCATTGCACAAAAGGCACACACATGAACTAATCAAATGATCTAACTCTTTGGTTTACACACAAGCCACTAACATAAACTTATCAAATGATCCCGCCCTTTGCATTGCACACAAACCACTAACATGAATCCATCAAATGCTCCAACTCTTTGGTTTGCACAAAAACCACTATCATGAACTTATCAAATGATCATGCCCTTTTGCATTGCACACAAACCACTTAACATGAAGTCATCAAATGATCCGACTCTTTGGTTTGCACACAAACCACTAACATGAACTTCTCAAATGATCTCGCCCTTTGCATTGCACACAAGCCACTAACATTAAACTTCTCAAATGATCTGGCCCTTTGCAAGGACATTGAAACCAATTGTTTTAAGACCCTTGCAAAGTTTGGTGCTGATCCGACGGTGGGACCAATAGATGTGGATGTCTGTTGTGCATTTTTCCTTCACATACATAGCATCCACATGCAAATATGGGCAATCTTGTTCCCCGGTGTCACCTCCAACATCTAATGCATCTTACACTTTGTAAGGACATTACAAACACTTAGCATCCACAATTGTAGATGTTGCTATCCTCTTGATGTGATACCTGACATGTTATATACTCTATTTGTTGTGCTAAGTGACATTGCCACATTACTATGTCGATCCAATCTGCACATCAAAACATATAATAAGAGTGAATATGTGCATTGCATATAAATCTACATGTCGAGAAGTGACAAGTGTAGTCTATACTTACTCTAACACAGTGCCATGGACGGATGTCATTGAGTTGGCAAAGAAGCACTTCTTAGCAAAGATGTCCATGACCACCAAACTCCAATGTGAGTTGCATTATCAATAAAGAATAATTACTGTGTTTGAGATAATTCTAGCAACGCAATAGAAAAAACAAGTAGGGTTTGTTGCTTACTTCTCGTAATATGCTGTAAAGATAACTGGTGCCTCATTCATAGGAACATGCTTCAACCACTTGCAAACATCCTCTATGGTTTCTTTTTTGTTGCTAAGCACTTCAGAAATAAGAGGATCGAGCATATATGAAACTTTGTATATTTTGAGGAAAATCTGCTATAACATTACTATTTTTTAAAAAAGGATTAGCTTCTTGGGTTTAATCAAAATATGCAAGTATAAAGCCAAGGAAAAGGCTGCATCAAACCTGAGGATGGTTGTAATGACTTTGACATTAACCTCTTTCTTAGGATTCAAGAGGATTAAAATCTCCTCTTCACCAAATTCAAAAGTATGAGGTTGTTGTCGAATTAACAACATAGCGGTGAATGAACTTCCAATCTGCTGTAATAGAGTCATATTTTCATGACTCATCTTATTGAGAGAGTGGTCTACGTCGTCTTCTTCTTCACTTGCTATGTCTTCTACATCCTCCTTTTGCTATAAAAATATAAAAAAGTTATGAGATTTACACATCCCAAATAAAGGCTTAAATAAGCATAGAAATATAAAGATAAGATTTCATACATGCTACAATGTAGTCATATTTTTAGGTTGTTCCCCAACATTAATAATGGTTTTTTCATTAGATTGCATAGAAGTATACAGATAAGGTTTCATACATGCTTTCATTAGAGTGAGTCTCTCCTTCTCTTGGAGGAAAATTTTAAAATTTTATGAGATTTACACATCCCAAATAAAGGTTTAAATAATCATAGAAGTATAAAGATAGCATGCTTTCATTAGACTCAGTCTCTTCTCCTCTTGGATGAAAATATAAAAAAGTTATGAGATTTACACATCCCAATTAAAGGCTTGAACAAGCATACAAGTATAAAGATAAGGTTTTATACATGCTGCAATGTAGTCATATTTTTAGGTTGTTTCCCAATGGTAGCAATTAGACGCTGAATACTCTCAACCCGAAACACTAGTAGATCGGCTTCTGTATATGATTCCATTTTGACTGGTAACTCCAAATCAAAAATCTCTCTAAGAAACAACATGCAGTTGTAGGAAACTCTCCACCCACAGCTGTGCCCATCTTTTTGCTCCACTGGTAGACGTCATTTGAATTCTACTTGGTCTTGTTGCTCCCTGGTTGTTTTGACAGCAGATACTAGCCGATATGCAACACTGTCCATCATGACATATGAAATATATTAATATGTCATGATCATAAGATACAAAATAAGAAAGTAACAAAAATATTAAGAGAACAGTTACCTTGGGGAGTTGGCATGATAGCCTTCCACTGAATTCACAAACCACAAACAGTTGACTTCAAGGTCCCAAGCAATTAGACTCCAATGTGAGCTACACGACCAAATTAAAAATGATTATTGTTTAACACAAACTTGCTAAAGAAATAGTAAAAATAAGGTTGGAGTTAATACATACTCCTCATGATAAGGCATAAAGATGATTCGTACCCCATCTAAATTAAAAGGTCTTAACCACGTACAAACATCTTCTATAGTCTTTTAAGGAGAGCTAAGTTAGACTTGATGGGAGACATGAGGATACATATGACTTGAGACATGGTGGTGGCAGTAATAGAGGTAGTGGCACTAGACTTTCCCATCTCTACTTTGCCTTTGCTGGGCACCATGGCCCCTCCCTAATGGGGGGCCTAGTGACCTTTGTGAGGCATGGGACCATGTATGTGTGGGAGATTATTTGGGCACATGCACATGCACATGCACGACTCGCATGCGTGCACACACACGCACAGCTATGTGTGTCTGAACATTATTTTATGTCAAATTTGGAATTGGTACACACAAACTAATTTTTGTAATAGATGTTCCAAAGTTGTAGCACTTGAATAAAACGATACTTGGAGGTGATATTCTAGAGTAATATGGGCTCCATTACTATGACCCTAGTAAAATATGTTTTAGAAATGTGATCCCTTTTAAGTTGAGACACGTGCTTACATGAGAGTAAGTTCTCCAATTGCAAGATCAAAATGAGCATGTAAACTAGTTTGGTTGTCACGGTCGGCAAGGATACGGGTGGGTTACACAAACTAATATAGTTAAATTAGTACTTTGTAACGACTCATGTTTTTAAACCTCTTTTTAATCAAAACCCCCCTCCACAAACACACACACACACACACACATGCGCGCACACACACACACACGTGTGACTATGTGTGTGTGTGTGTGTGTGTGTGTGTGTGTGTGTGTGAGAGAGAGAGAGAGAGAGTCATAGCAAGAATCTACCCTACTATACTACTATATCAATTTCCAATGATAAAGTAAATCATGTTACACGTAAGAGTAATCCATTACTATTCAATCCCTTCTAGCAAAGTGTTGAAGTGGAAATCAACTGTAAAGTGTAGTACAATATTCACAACTAGTCTCCAACAAATAATTCAATCCTAATTTACAATACTCGGAGATATAGTAGTATAGTAGGGTAGATTCTTGCTACGACTCTCTCTCTCTCTCTCTCTCTCTCTCTCTCTCTCTCTCTCTCTCTCTCTCTCTCTCTCTCTCTCTCTCTCTCTCACACACACACACATAGAATCACACATGTGTGTGTGCGCATGTGTGTGTGTGTGTGTGTGTGCGTGTGTGTGTGTGAATCACACATGTGTGTGTGCGCATGTGTGTGTGTGTGTGCATGCGTGCGTGCGTGTGTGTGTGTGTGTGTGTGTGTGTGTGTGTGTGTGTGTGTGTGTGTGTGTGTGTGTGTGTGTGGAGGGGGGTTTTGGTTAAAAACAGGTTTAAAAAGATGAGTCTTTACAAAGGACTAATTTAACTATATTACTATATCAATTTCCAATGATAAAGTAAATCACGTTACAAGTAAGAGTAATGCATTACTATTCAATCCCTTCTACAATATTCTTGACTAGTCTCCAACAAATAATTTACAATAATCGGAGATAATCTGCCATACCTTCATTTTTTGAAATCAAGCCAAAGATTTATTAATGCAAATTTAATGGAGAGGTATGCCAACTCACTTGGCACCATCACAACCAAACTAAGGTTGGAACATATCATTTGAGTCGTAGAAGCCATGCTTCAATGCCAGCACATAGTTGTTATCCATGTCACACTATCTAGATTAGCATCGACAAAATCTTGGCTTTCTTGCATTTTAGAAATAAACAAAGGTTGGCATAGTATCCCGAAATACCAAAGTAATAAAGAAACCTTGAAAAGTTAAAATCTTGTCTTTTAAGTATAAAACAATGCAAAAAAAACTTTCTAGCCTTAAAGGCTTTACAAGGCAATTCACAAAGATCATCCTAAGTGTATAGCAAAATAAAGTTCTAGATGGCAATTTGCAAATAAATTTTTCTTATACGGAAATTGCTCCTTCCTTTACCAAGGCAATCCCCTCATAAATAAGGGGTTAACATGCAAATCCAAAATGTATACTAATCCCAAGTAGAAAGATGCCTTAATGTAAATATAAGATTCCCAAGTAGAAATATATACTAAGAAAACTTTTAAGAAATAATTTGCATTATTAAAATAATCATTAAAACTTATCCAACTTACAATCTAATTCTCAATTGATGAGAAGAGAGTCTATTGGGAGATCACAATTAGTTATAGGAGAATGTGCAGGGAAAATTCCCAAGTGTAAAAGTTCCAAAGGGGATCTTCCTCCATTAGCCTGTTTACGTAATCCTAAAAGGGTATAATTCCTTGCACCATTAGACAAGTCTAACAAGATGAGTGACATAAAAAGTACATGTAATAGTCTTTCCAATCCAATGTAGTAAAAAATTATGGGGATGGTATGAAGCAAATCCAAAAAGGAATAATGTAGAACCAAGCCTAATGTCTTTCTTACATATACACAAGCTTGTGGCCCGTAAATAATTAATCTAAAGTAATGTAAATGGTCTATCTTTTTCTCGATACTCAATCAAGTTTGAAATGGACCAACACCATATTCAATTCTACAAAACTCAAACATATGGGTGCTCCAAGTAGATAAAGATGTTTGTGGAAGACCATGCTACTATAATGAAATTCTAGTATAGCTGATCACCCAAGATCATGCTACTTTTGGTGATATTCCTTCACCATGGCAATGTCCTGATAGTTAAAATAATGCTTATCATGGATGATTTTTCAATTTAGTTTCATTAAGAAGCTAAACTTTTATATTTCCATTGAAAGTTTGTATGCACTAATAAAAATAAAAGTTTGAAATGTTCGTCAGGATTTGAAACTTTTATGCAAAAAAATTTAAAGTTTTGCCAGGGTTTACATTTTTTCCTTCAAAATTAAAAAGGGCATATATAAAAAAGTACTACATTCTACCAATATTGTGAAACTAAAAAAATTAGCTTGAAAACTTTCGCCAAGATATTATATTAATATATAAGTATAGCTTTGATAAAAACATCCCTGATGCTTATGAAGCCCATGATTAGAAAATGAAATCCTACACACATTGATTGCCTTTAAAGGGTATTATAACAATAATACTTTGGGCCATATCAACCTACAAAGTTCTAAAAACATTAATCATATTATCACACATGTGATTGCCTCTCTCGTAGAAACCATGAGGGCAACCACTTTGAATGCCAATAAGCCATGTGAGATCTGCATTTCAAACTTGAATGATATAAATGAAAAACTACTTCCTTTACTCTCGATTTGAGACATGATATCCTAGAACTCCTTGCTCATCTAGGTTACCAATCACTTATCGTGGTTTAGTGAGGGGATTATGCCTTATACTAACCCATTCTAGCTAGTGAGGGGCATATCCCTTATACTAACCCATTATCATGCCGTTCTAAGATTTGGAATGCAAGTAATCTACATGGGTGGAATGAAGTTAATTGCATGAGTCAATGAAAATAACTTCCTAGTAACTAGAGGTCAAACATGTCACATCATAGAGAAATTATAAAACATATACAATCACCTCAAATTCTAGAATATTTGGATACCTCTGCCAAAAAAGACCCAATAAAGATTTACAATGGTATACTTCAGAGATTGGTGGGCTGGCAAAGCTGACATACCTACCAAGGAATACTTTAAAAGTATAAGAAGGAAAAGGTCTAATGAAGAGGTACCCCTTCTCTCATGAGGAGAACATTGACCTCATTCAGCTTCTTTTTTAGAGTCTACTGTCCTCCACCATGTTAAATTACATGGCACAGCGGAACAGAAATTGAACAAATAATAGAGAGTAGTACAGATGATGGCTCCATCCACCCGTGCGCTCCCACCATGGAGCTTAGATGGCGATCTGGACAGATACTAGGTGAAGAGCTACTAGCTGGAATATCTGATCTGATATGAACTGATTTGATACAATGGAATGGGGAGGTCGCCTCTTTATAGCTATGGGGGAGGTAGTCAGATCAATGTAGTCGGTGGAACCGACCAGTCAACCTAGTTGATGGAGCTGACTAGTCAACCTAGTCAGTGGAACCGACTAGTCGTCCATGGAATATTCAAGGAATTTCCCTATACCATTGCCTCGGGGGCTCTCGCCCCCGAACCCCCACCAGGGGGGCCCCCAGGCCCTAGCAAGAGTAAGGAGCTCCCACACAATCACCTTTCTACCATCAACGGTCTCATTGTGATAGACCTCATCTGACATGCAAGTCAGCCATCCAGTGTCCCGGGCTCACACATGGCTTCTCCTCATATGGGGGCCTCACAATATGAGCACCTTGGACCACTGGTGGTTACCAGGAGGGTGGGGCATTGAGCATATCTAACGCCCCCCCTCAATGTCCATGAACTACCTTCTCGGCCCAATGCTGAGTCTCTGAAGATGACCCTGAAGCTGATCCTTCCCGAGTGCCTTGGTGAAGATATCCGCTCCATTTTGTCTATTGGACAATAGACCAATTCCACTATCCTATCCTCGATCAAATCACGCACATAGTGATACTGAATCTCTATATGTTTTGTGCGCGCATGAAACACTGGATTTTTAGCAATAGCCATGCAACTTTGATTAGCTCTACATGTCTTCATGATCTAGTATAGTGTATGTAGTAATAGACTAGGTGGAGATGCAAGTGAGGGCAAGAAAACCTGAGAGGGAGATAGGAATATTGATGGAAGCAATGCAGAGGGCAAGAGGATAGGATTCAAAAGAAAATGACAAAGCCAATGAAGAGCTAGATTGGAGTGTAGACAGTGAACGGCTAAAGATGGGGACATCTTATCACTTGAGTGGCTGCATGATTCAGTAAAACACCCTATTTGTGGGTATGATCAGCCAAAATCAATGCCCTCATAATCCTCAGACTACCACATGAATGATGCAATTCATTGCCTCTAATGTCACTAAATAGCTTGCTTGCCTACATGATGATACCCAATGTTTAACCAAGGCATTCTCAATCGAGTGACCTCTATTCGATCCCTATATTACCAAGGAACCTGCTACTCAGTATGTTTTTGCTTTGCTTCCATTATACAACTTGGGGAACACATTTCCTTGAAAATCCTCAAGCTACCACATGGCTACATGCAATTCATTGCCACATGGCTGCAAATCCTCAAGCTACCACGTGGCTGCTTGCAATTCATTGCCTCTAATGTCACTAAATAGCTTACTTGGATACATGATTATACACAATGTTTAACCAAGGCATTCTCAACGGAGTGACCTGTATTCGAGCCCTATATTACCAAGGAACCTGCTACTTGATATAGTTTTACTTTTCTTCCATTATACAACCCGGGGAACACATTTCCTTTGCAAATCCTCAAGCTACACTGTCACATTAGGAAAAACTTCAGTCAACCTATAGGGCCCATTCCATCCAAGTTTGAAATTTTTTTTTAGGGGTCTCAACTTGGCATTATACTGTAGAATCAACATCCCTTTTTTCCAAGTGTTTAGGAACAATATGCCTATCATGCTATGCTTTCCTTCTCCTCTGAATCACCTGTGATGAAGTTTCTTGGAGGTGCAGTTCATCCAGGTGGCTAAGCTGATGCAATCGCCCCTTGATTGCTTTGGATTCACCTAAGTGACATTCAATAGCTACTTCGAGACTAAGAATAACAAATTCCAAGGGCACTATCACTTCCAAACCAAAAGCCATTTGAAACGGTGTTCAATTTATGGTTACTAAAACAGCTTAGTATCCAATCACTCTTAGTAGACTTCACTGTCTTGGTCAAGATTATTTTGATTGTCTTATTTGTTTCTTGCTTGTCGTTAGACTATGAAACTAGATCTGGCCCAATGATCCTACCATGGATTTGGATTATGAATCAAGACAACTTACTTTCTAGTGTATTGTTGTTGCTACTGTTTCCATACATTTATCGATGCTCTCAAAATTCTTTGTTACACACATAGTATGGACCCACGCTATGGGTTTGGTGAGATTGGGATTGAGACTATGTGACCCGAGTAGGAGCAGACCATGGATCTAGACCAATGACTCCAACTAATGAGTCTCCACTGTGTAACTCAAACTAAGATCCAGATGGTAGACTGCAAATCCACACCTAAGCATCCAAACCAATGGAGTCAAACTTATGAACCTGGGCCACAAATCCAGACCTAAATATCCAAACTGATGGAGTCAGAGTAATGAAACTGAGCCATGGATTTGAACTAATGGGCTTGGATAAGTTAGTGTACTTCTTTAAAAAAATTATTTTCGTGCCTCTATTTTCTCACACACTTTTGCCTTTGTAAATGTTTCAGGACATCACGGTGCATACATTTGGTTTGACTAAACCTTTGTTCAAATGTTCGATGGACCTTGTAGGACGAAACAAAGGGGGGGCTTTTCATCCATCCCATTGACATATTTGCAAAATACCCCTCTTGAACTCTTTCTTTCTTCTTAACATCGACAAGAAGTAGCCAGGCCACTGATACTCACCTTTCCATCCCGAACTAACTCATTGTTGTTTGCATTCGATGGTGATAAATATCTGCTTTGGAGTAATGTTGGAGTTTGCGCATTATTCTTTTCAATTTGTGAATCCTTTCTGAGAAATATTAGTTTTATCTCATCTCTTTTTTATTTGAAGAAAGAAAATTTATAACAGACATCGTGTGTGGAAACTCACCTTTCCATTGACAATGTGGCAAAAGCCTTATTTCACTCAATTCTAGGAATCTAGGTTTCTCAACCACTTGCGCTTGGACAATTCTCTCAAACACCAACACCCAGATTCTAGGAGTGATTCTCTAGAACTTGCACATGCCTGTGTGTGCACACGCACACACATGCTTCTATTCACATTTTTTATAAATTTTATGATTTGATTTGGGACCATTCTATTATTGATGATGTGTCTCTCAATAGAAGCTAAAAGCAATGCATGTATGCACAAGTTGCATCCTATTTCTAGGAGTGATCCTATAGAATGTGAATGAATACACACAAATGCACATGCTTTGATACACATAAATGCAGATGCTTTGTATCCTTCCCTTTTGGCTACTATAGGTAGTGATCTTCTATAAGTGTATTTCAAATATGCATTTTTTGAATTTTTAATTCAAATTTCTTGATGGTGTTCTTTAATTCATCTAATACAACACCATAACACTATGCATTCTAGGTGTCTTCAAATTACTATCTTGTCCCTAAGAAATAATGTTGCATCTTTATTGTTTATTGAAGAGGAACCTAACTAGGTTTTTAATATTTATCAATTCTAACAAATTTTGTGGAACCCTTGATTACCCTAATGTGCTATTAACGTTTATCAACCTTGGATTTCATTGATTTCATCACTTCTCATTAGAGTGACTACTTTAAAAGATTGTTGGGGTTCAAGATATGCTTATAGAGTTGCATTAAGAGATGGTGTATTGCCTTATCTAGGTAAGGTCCACACACAGACACGTGCACAGGGCCGCGCCCGCTCAAAGGTCACTCTTAGGCTTTTTTAATGGAAGGATTTCCTTATAATAATTCCAATATCTTTTATTTGTTCATTACATAATATAATTTCTAGATGTTTTTGTATTGCCCAAAAGGTGACTCATTTCATAAGCATTTTAGTACCCAATTGATAGCGTCGGTTAAACTTCTTCATCTAGAAGCAGCCAATTTATGTCACCTTAAAAACGATATTGATGTTGCATGTGTCCCAAGAGGATCTAACCCTAATGGGCTAATCTATATAAGTTCTATTTTCAACTAATCCCAATCAAGTGTATGTTAGTTATCTTGTTGTATGGACTCACCTTGCTCTCACACAATGTAGCCTCTTTTAGCAAATCCTACCTCTCAACTATCGCTTGGTGCTTCCCTAGTGCATCCTACTCCAAGGTGCCCATCGTTCCCACCCTTATTCAATTATTACTTTAATGACCTTGCTTATCTCAAGTTCCCAACCCTTCTTTAACCTAGGTTAGAGAATTCTTGTAAAATTTGAAACCCTTAGGACTACGTGTAGGTTCCTCAAAACAAACCCCATGCAAGAGTTCGCATCCACCTTTCTTTAGGTGCAAGACATGGCACATGGTGGTAATGGGCATGCAACTCCACCTCTCCATTCTATAGTCTTACGTACATTACTTGACACATTACTTGACAAAGAGTGGAACTACCCTTTGATATGTGGTTGAAGAATATGTATTGCATGTGTTGGGGTAATGGTTGAGCCCTACTCTCTATGGATTATATGTATGAAGATAGGGAGCTCATTCTAAGGTCTCATATACACTACTTAACAAAGAGTGGAACTGCTCTTTCATCTTTGATTGAAAGAATATTTGTTGCATGTGTTAGGGTAGTGGAAGGCCTACTCCCTATGGGTCATATGTATGAAGATAGGGATCTCATGTTTTCATGAGATATGCTAGGAGTTGGGAGGCTGTTAATCTCAAAAGAGATCTCAAATCACCTAGTGTACAACCAACTATAGGATGGGGACACATATTGGCCAAAGAACCAAATAGCTCCCTAGTTGGACTCATAGCCTCAAAGTTGATGACCTAAGGATACAAGGTGGGTTTAGAGCCTTTGGCACATTGGAACACAAACATAAATTATTTGCCCTCCAACACATCTTGAAATACATCACATTTAGAGGTATCTATACACACCTGGAGCTCCAAGGAAACCTTGTTCACCACCCCCATAGAGCATGGTGTGTTGCATTATGTGATTTCACGATCGTGCAAGGTAGCAACTGGGTCAAAGGTCAAGTAGTGCGACAAAGTGGACGAGTATGTATCTCTACCCTCTTCTCTGGCTCTTGATATTTTTGGCCCTATCTCAAATCACCTAGAGTATCATCCATGGATGGGAACACTTTTAACCGAAGAACCAAATAGCTCCATGGTTGGGAGTCACAGCCTTGAGTATACAAGGTGGGTTTAGCGCCTTTGACACGCTACCACACAAACATGAATTATTTGCCAACCAACACTCACATTAGAGGTATCTATACACGCTTAAAGCTCCAAGGCAGCCTTGTTCGCCACCCCTCCTTCCCCATGAGCTAGAGCATGGTGCATGGAAACATGCAATTTCGGGAACAAAAAAGGCAACAAGTGCAATGGTCTACAAGAGTTATGGTTAACCCTAGGTTGCAACCCAATGAATACACTCTAAGAACATATGCTTTCAACTCCTATGTGCATTCCAAGGCGTGCCTCCAAGATTAAGAAGTGTGACAAACTAAGCGAGTACGCATCTCTATCCTCTTTTCTAGCTCTTAATATTTTTGGCCTTGACAAGTATGGAAAGTTTGCAATCTTTTTCACTGGGCCAATGTTTGTTTTCCTTTGTTTTTAGTCGAGCTAAGAAGCATATTAGAAGGTAGGTTAGTGTTTAATTTTGTGTTAGTTGTCAATGGGCATTAAAATAAAGCCTTTCTTAGTATGACAACTCCCCTTGCTTTCATTAAAGGAGTGCCATAGAGTTTTGCGACCTTAAGTGAGCTCATTAAATTAGGATGCAATTTAAGTGGATTTCCAATTGGGATGTCATTACACTTGGATTGTGGACATGTATACTGATTCAAATCCAAGACGTATGCTACATTTTGCAAACAATAGGGTTGGCAACCTCGCAAGTTACTTGCTTGACATAGATTCTTGGATTGCTCAAGGAAACCTTAGTGTTAATGAAAGATAAAATTGGAATAGAATTTCTTCTCGAAGTCCCTCCCCAAAAAGGAGGATTATGAGAACAACTCCTCCTTGATTAGAGTGCTGAGGCATATCTATTGCACTCATATGAGCTAATTAATGCTAAATGCTCATATATACTATTTCGTATACTAATTTGGCAGTGGAAATAAGCGAGTGTTGATGTCCTCTCTTCCCACAGGCTTCCCACAATCTCCGTACTCCATAACATGGTATCAAATCCAATGGATCTCTAGTCTTTTGAAGGCCTTTTGATGTCATTAACCCATCATCTAGAGCAAGTTTCGCTCTTCAGTCTAGCCCAGTATGGAGCTTCCAACCCAAGTTATGGCAATTTAGAATTCTCAGCTTCTCTAGACAACTTTTGTTCATTGCAGCTCATCATAGAAAAATTGGAGAGTGCTTTGTGGGAGGTCATCTTATTGGTGGAGCTATGCCCATGTGAAAGATCTTCTCCTTCAGGCATCTATGTGATAGATTTTCCTCAGGATTCCTTGGTTCATGTGTATGTTCTCTACATATTCTAAAGATTGTACGACCCTTACAGGTTCTTGCAAACTTCTTTACTGTTGCAGAATACCAATTCAGGAAATAACAGCTTCTGATAGTATAGTGAAATTGGCAAACATATCTTCATCATGTTTGGCCTCGTCAAGTACAAAACTGCAAGGCAAAGAAGGAAATCCATGAGGTATGTCTCCCTTTTTACTCACCAAAAAGGTACATCCATAAAGGTGTGAGGAAAGTTCATTTCTTGGCCTTCTTTCTCTTCAGTTTCTTTAGCCCTCTCCTGGGCTGCTTCTTGGCCTGCCGGCTGGGAGGGGGACCAGGATATTTGTGGTCATGTCTATATTAATACAATGAAAAGGAAAAGCAAGTTCCCCTCGATGTTACCATCAATGTTAACATTGTGGTCATGTCTACATTTAGACAATGAAAAGGGAAACCAGCTTCTCTCTATTTAACCTTGATGGAATTGATTATTCTACAACATAATTTATATTTCAGAATTGCGAGAGCATATGTGCATTGCGTAAAGCAACTGTACATAGGATGCATGATGCTTCCTGTTAACTTGGGACATTTTTATGGGACTTTACAGTTTAGAATGTTTGAAAGAAACACGGAAAGTCTTGGAGAGAGCTAATGAAATATATACGCCACTAAGGATTGTAATTTAGATACTGTACATATCCAGGACACCCTCAAAAACAATGGCTAAGGATCTTAGTTTCAGTCAGATAACCCTGACTGAAGCTAAAGCAGTCCCCGGCAAGATACACATGGAACTTCCGTGATTTTTCAAGTAGCTTAAAGTTGCAGCACCTGGAATTCACATATAATGAGAGCAATGAACTACACAGATACCTAGATGAATCCAGGAACATTCCCAAACTCATCCTCTAAAAACACAACATAGTGCAGTTTCAATCTCATGATAGTCACTTACAAGGTTGAAAACCATAAACTCCATCATGCATAGCAGGGACTAGCTACTATGACATCCCCACTGACGTCATCAGCGCCCAACAGTGGGTGTAGACCATAGTATAAAAATATGCTCTCACACATACAAATCCACACACCCACACATACTTGAGCATCCATTTATACAAAGTCTTCGTACTGAGTTTCTGTTGACACTCCGGAGGTGAAGGGCAGACTCAGCCATGATGAAGGCTAGCACTAAAGGAGAAGGCTAATCAAAAGGTAGTCCAAAATCTCTTCAATGAGCTACACAGAGACCGTTTCTTTTTCCAGAGCTTCCTTGCCAGTGATACCTTTCTGCAAAGTGCCAAAAACAATTCGGAAGTCTCTTTCTGGAGGTGGATTTTCTGGATCTATTTTAAAGCTCTCACTGAAAGGCAAATTGCATTTGACCTGCAGAACAAATCACATAATCTCACAGTATCAAAAATCCAAATCACATGTTCTCACAACATCAACAAATGCTAAGAAATGTCCAATTTAGCAGGACATGAAAAAATAGATCCTGCAACGAAAAAATATTATCAGAAATACCTCAAAAGTTACATCACAAGCTGATGGCAGCTCCAATGCTGCTACACAAATCTCTGCTACATCTTCTCTCGATATCTTTCCCTGAATGCACGAACAGAACATAGTAAGAGTGCCTTGTTTCAAACATATATGATATTAGTGGAGCACTTTTTTCATCTTAGCATGCATAGAAACTCTCATTTTGGTTGTCTTTACCGTAATGTTATCACCCTGCTCAAATATAAGTTCAGCTCCGGCTGGCTCCTCAGTCAAAGCACAAGGTCGCACAACACTGTAGGGAATTCCACTTTCTCTTAAAGCATCCTCTCCCTGAAATATTGACCAATGCAAGCTCCAATGGATTCATGCCAGGCCATAAGGCTTTTCTAGTAACAGCAGGCAAATCATGTCAAGAAATGAAAGCAGTAAGATGTCTGGTGTATGTAGGGACACTCACAATGTCCGGTCGTATATAACTCGTCAAGTAAATTAAGCTGTTACCTTTAATTTGAAATCCATAATGCAACCAAGCTCTTTGTTCATACGGACAGCTGGAGGCTGGTTGCTCAAGTCTAGCCCTGATCGGTTAGGTCTCGTAACACCAGCAGAGCTCACATGAACAAACCTGCATTTTTTTAATTCAATGTTAAATATTGGTCTGTGTGGCCTTTTACTCCTAGGAACAAGTGTGCTAGTCAATCAAAAAAATGCTACCTTAGGACATCAAATGTTATATCAACCGAAGCCTTTGTTATCAATTTGCAAAGGAAAAGATGAATAACAAAAGGGTTTCTTAGCATCCATGCCCTGCTCTCCGTTTACTAGAATGAAAGTCTGATAAACCTGGATGTGATTGGCTCCTTCAGATATGATTTTATGCTTGCAAATGGTAGCTCAAACGGTCCTGGCTCGAAAGTAGGATTGAGATTTCCATCATATTCAAATTTGCTGTACATCAACTGCCAACACAGTAATCTTCATATAACCAGTGAAGCTTAATAGCTACACATCCTGGGGATCTTGGGAGCAATATTTACCTGTAAAGACATAACCTTGGAGGTATCAAAAGGTCCTTTATCATGGGCCGTGCGTGCTCTGAAAGTGGGAACGAATTCAGAAAATGGCAGACGAACCTAAGGCATCCAACACGACAATAAATCAGGCATTTCGTTTTAAAAATGACTCACTGTTGCATTTTCAAGATCAGGCGACTCAATCTTTTAAGATTCAAAATAAGAGACGCACTCAAATCAAAGTTATTAGAAATTACCCAACAGAGGGTACGCACAGCGGAAGACTGTTAGTAATGCCCAGGAGCTCACACGGTGTGGTGTGGGGCATGGAATCACAGACTTCTTAAATTATTGTGCAAAGATGTGCAAGCCAGTAAATAGACAATGCTCAGAGACAAATATAGAAGCAACACTTTATATTTCCGTCCGTCCACGAAGTAGGACAGGATACAATACCAGCAGGTTCTCCTACTAGATGCCAAGCACTTCTAGATCTCTGAGCCCGCGTTCTCCACCTCGAGCATATGTTGACCTTGAGGAGGCAGGTATGCTACGGGTTTCGGCTGACAGGCGAGGTCCACTCTCATCCTATGGGCAGGCCCTATTATACCTAGGCAGAATACATGATCTCATTATCTATAATGGTCTTGACAGATGGCCCACTTCAGGTGGTTTCACATGCTTTCCACATGGGGGGAGCTCTAGTGTTGTTGATTACATCATGGGATCCCCTGTCTTCACATCTCGCATTACTGACTTCACTGTAGCACCTCTCCCCCCAGGGGCTGATCACACATACCTTTTCTTTCGCGTCTCCACCTCCCTTCGCACAGCACCTTCCACCCCACTCAGTGCTTACTCCACCTACCACGATATACTCCTTGTCACCTGCTCACTACACGAGGCTGCCATTCACGCTTTTTCCCACACCCCCCGCTCCACCCACCCACCACCCCCTGGAACTGTACCCTGTACTAGTTGGTACCATGATGAGTGTAAGGCCTTACACCGTCAACTCAGATTTGAAACCAAAAACATTCTTCCAAGCGCACCAGATACGCTACGTGAATACCGTAGACTGATACGGAGGAAGAAACTAGACTTCATTCGTCGAAATGAGAAGGAGCTACTGAACATTTTGTTTAGTAACAACTCTAAGGAATTCTAGCGGAGATTTCTAGAAGGACGGTCCCCTCCGCCACTCACTGACACCCAGATCTGGTTTGATTATGCACGCACACTTTATGACATCCCAAATCAGCCAGTCCCTAGCCTCTCACACATGCCTCGTCCCACCTCCAGCACCCTCTTCACTAGAGGAGGGGTAAAGGATGCTATAATGAAACTTCATAATGGTCGAACGAAGGATCATGAGGGACTATGCACTGAGTTCATTGCATATAGGATTAACCTCCTAGCCCCAATCTTAGCAAAGTTTTTTAATGAAGCGGTTTGTTTGGGATTTCCACACACTTCGACCATTAACACTATCTCACCCATCCACAAGGCAGGGGATCCCAAGAGCCCGAAGAACTACAGGACCATTATGATTGGACATGTCATGTCCAAGATTTATGCATCAGTACTTGACTCCGAGGTTAGCAGACTTGCAGAGTGTCGAGGACTCAGAGCAGCAGGACAGGCCGGATTCCGGCATGATCATGGAACCATGGACCACATTCTGACGCTCAAATGTATCATCGAGGAGGCGAGGTCACGGAAGCAGAGGATTTATTGTTGCTTTGTGGATTTTCGCAAGGCATTTGACACAGTCCCGAGAGCCCGCCTCATGCGGCGCCTACAGGACTTGGGTTATGACCAGGAGATCATTTGGGCTGTCATGGCACTTTATGAGAGTTTCTGGCAGAGTTCGGGTAGGATCCGGGTGGACAGACGAGATCATGAGTACCATCAGGGTCAAACAAGGGTGTCCTTTGTCGCCTACCTTGTTTGGCCTCTACATTGACGAGCTTGAGACAGTGATGCAGACACAGGGGGGTGTAGGTTGCTCTCTTGCGAGCACGCTGATCCAAATTTTGCTCTATGCAGATGACATGGCTCTCTTGTCTTCCTCAGCAGAGGGGCTTCAGAGACACCTAGACGCACTCCAGTCCTTTTATGAGTCTCATGATTTGAAGGTCAACCTCGGTAAAACCAAGGTCATGATCTTCAATACATCTCGAGCCATCATGCGTCAGGAGCAATTCACATTTGCGGGGTCATCAGTTGAGATAGTTTCATCATACACTTATCGAGCTTCACCGTGATGCAGGCACGCTTGAGTAGAGGGTATGCCTCATTGGCTAGGCTAGAGAGGCAGTGCTTCCGCTCACACTTTCAGGATCCACGCACCAAGGGGTTGCTTTTTGACTGCTTGGCTCGCCAGCGCGGATGTACGGCAGTCCTTGTTGGGGGCCAGACTTGTTGGATACAGAGTGGGCCCGTGTGGAGCGGCTACAGGTTCTCATGCTATCACAGATGATTCGTGGTAAGTCATCCGTTCCTCACCAGATCATTCAGGCTGAGTTTGGGTCACCCCCTTTACAGCTAGATGCTGCATTTCAGGTCATCACATATCTGTACCGAGTTAGGAAATATGGGGATTATACCTCGGGGCATAGCAAGCTACCATGGATAGCTTTATCCTCTTCTATGGCACTTGCAGCAGGAGGAGATCAAAGGTGCCGGTATGCACGTAGAGAGAGATGGTTTGAGTGACTGGGGCTCCACATAGATAGACTACCTCCCTTCCAGTATAGCATGGATGCTCCGTTCTCTCCCCTCTTATCACACGAGGTCAACCATGTTATCCGTGAGGATCTACTACAGCTACACACTTTTCGGACCTGGTTGGAACCGAGTGAACTCCCAGTGAAGCTTAGCTTCTACAGAGATCACTTCTTACATATCACAGCAGAGGGTTTCATTGACCCACCAGGATACACACAGATTCACCTACCCCACTAGATGAGGATCTCTCTTGGGCAGTTCCGGACTCTTCACACAGACTTCGCATCAAGAGCGGCAGAGCAGAGCGACTACCCAGGGAGCGGCGCATATGCACACTATGTGACATACAGGAGGTTGAGACAGAGGAGCATTTCATCTTCAGGTGTCCTGTGTACTATGAGATCCGAGGACGTTTCCATTGCCTCTTCAGAGATAGTTATGGGATTTTAGCCCATTTCCTCTCCTACCCAGACCAGCGGTGTTCATTCATGAGGCCTTAGACACCGCGAGAGGATACTCCGAGCACGGAGACAGGAGCAGACTTCTTCCTCAGTTGATCCCTCTCAGAGCTCTATCACGGAGTTCTTTCAGCAAGATCACATGGACCCCAATGAGACGAGGCCTCGACATGACCGTGACCCGGAGCTCGTGACCCGACAACTCAGACAGAGGCTCGACACACAGATCACACTTGGAGACATCCCCTCCTTGTTTAGAGTTGGAGCCCGACCGACGGGGGTCACAGTAGCCCTGGTTAGACGCAGAGCTACGACCAGGAGACGTGCCAAGACCGCACCTACGAGGGTCACAGTAGCCCGAGCTACGACCAAGAGACGTGCTAGGACCGCACCTCTGAGTGGCCGACAGCACTCTATTGCCGACTTCATGCCTCCACTCCCTCATCCATCCTGATATCTTGCTGTTGCTAGGGATGATGATGATATTGATGATGATGCTAAGATTGATATATAGTCGACCATCGACATGACTATGTTGTACTTAGGACTTAGTACTGCCATTCTGCATTTTTTGCATTTTGCATTTTGCATTGGTATGGACGCTCGTTTAGTAGCTCCACTACCACAGCTCATTGTATCAGGATTTTCACAGTCTCATAGACCCATCGGTCTTCCGAAGACTTTAATAAACTTTCTTTCTTTCTTTCTGTCTGTCTAGATCCCGTCCGCCTTGCTGTGCGGAAGCCAGCCTAGGTGGGCAGCACCTCTAGCTTAGTCTGCAGCTTGTTCTGGGTCACCTTCACCTCCTGAATGTAGGCCCAAGGTAGGTCCTTCTGCTGCTCCTATCTCCTGGTTGAGGGCTGCTCCAAGTGATGTGTTATGAGGCCAAATGCCTCTCCTTTTATAGGGCACAAAAACCGACCAGCCTGCCCCAATCTGGCCAACCAGACTGGCCGCGACCAGTCTGTGGCTGGTGCAGCCCTATTAGGGCTCACAAACCGGGGCCTTTTGGGCCCACTCTTCCAAGGCCTTGGCCCTCCAATCAAGGCAAGGGCCCCGCCTATATAAAGGCAGGTCCCTGCCTCATGGCAGCCTCCTTTGCTGCTCCAACAGGCCTCATCCTGCCCCGTACAGCCTTGTACCCTGTTCCGTACAATTGCGCCACCTGTCCAAGGTCTGCACACCCTTGTACCTTGCTCCGTACGCTTGCTGATGTCAGCATCACCTGTGCACCTCTATTCGGGGCCTGTTTCAGCCCGTACACCTGTTCTGCAGTTCTGTCTTGCCAGATCAGATCCAGGGCTTCATGCCCCCGCCATCTCTCCTACACAAGATCTCTTGTGCTGTCCACATAATAGCTCATGTGCTGCCAATGTGGCAGCCCCATTCTCTGCCAATGTGGCAGTCTATACATCCCTAGGTCCACCTCCCCATGCTCTACTCATATGGGGGCTTACAGATGGGGAGGTGACCATTCCAACACCCTGTCTCACCGACACATCTAGGCCCAATGCCAACACGTCGATGACAATGCTCCAGTAACTCCTTGGTCGTAGTCATATGGAACTTTTTGATGTCGAAATCTTTTCCTGGCTTTTCATCCAATGGCTCCTGCTCCACCAGGTCTAGTTCCTCTTCCACACACCATCCTAGTACACAGGTCCATCTTTGGTAGCACCACCTCCTCCTATCACGTTACTTCCTTCGAACTCGAGCAATCCAGCTGTTACGATCTTCCAGTTGTCCCTCTCTTAATGAGTGAACAACCTAGAGTCTTCCAAGCACCATGCTCTAAGGGTTTGTTTCAACCCGTCCTTCCTTTGGCAAGGTCTGCAACCAATGAATGTTTCCAAATAACCTAGACCATGAACTCTCGCTGAGTTCTCAAGCAGGTACTCTTCTAGCTTCAATACTTTTTGTTCATCACCTTCTAGCAATCTGCGTCTAAGATTTGAAGAAGCACCAATACTTTTCCTTCTGTCTTCGAAGAAGGCCAATTTCTTCCAATCTCGTATCACCTGAGACAAATGAAGAGCAGAGTCTCTCCATAGCATGCTATACAGGCTCAAATGCAAAATCTCAAGTATATACCATACCGTTGTACTGCCTGTGTGTTTGCTCTAAAAGCAAACCCTATACCTCATCGAGGCACCCACCAAAAGCCTGTGTAATCCTCTACTGTCCCCTTCTGAAGTACAGCATCCATCTGACCATGAGACCCCAGGGCCCTCCATGGAATCCTCCCTCGTGTCAGTGTCAGCAACCACGCACCTAGAAGGTACCAAGCGCTTCATGCTGTCCTTCACCTTCACAAAGGCATCTGACCCCTCGTCAACCCACATCTCTATGTGAGACATCCTCACTGTGGTTTCTTGGTCAACATATTTAACCTCGGTAACACTCGATGATGTCACCAGGAACAACTCTTCGATTACCACATTTGCTTTGGCCTTTGTATCTCCCTCTAAATCTGTGTCGGACTCCTTCATAATGTTTTTCTGATCCGCCTTCTTCTTTCTGCAGTCCTTCGCAAAATGTCATGGCGTATCACAGTAGAAGCACTTCTTCCGCTTCCTCTTGGAAGTATCCTCGTCATCAGAGTCATCTTTCTTGGACTTGCCACTGTTAGGCTTGCCCTTACCTTTGCCAACGTAGTCCTTCGCCAACAACGCCTTGTCATCCTTATCATCGTTGTAGAGCTTCTCCCTAGCTTCCTCCTATAGCAGTAATGGACCCAACTCCTCATACGTCAAGGATTTGGTCCTCTGTCATGCTGTCACGGTCGTAACAAAGCTCTTGAAACTCCCAGGTAGCCTCCTCAATACCATCAAGGCCAAATGGTATGAGTCCACCTTCTGACCAACTGCTGCCAGTTAATCCCTCACCACCTTGACCTTCGTCAGTTGTCCATCTCGTACAGATCCTTCAGAGTGACACACGCCTCTACTGACGTCTCGGCCATCTGGATATGTGGAAGAACAGAGTCCGCCATAGTCCCTATGATTAATGCCAAGCCATGGGCATCTGTGTCTTCCCAAGCTTCAAGCTCCTCTCTATCTACTGCCATGAGTATCTTCCCTTGCCTATCCACCATGTCCTCTGGCTTCGCCTCAACTCCCGTTGTCAGTTTCCATAGCTTCCGAACCACTAAATGACTCCGGATCTTCACCTTCCAAATCAGATAGTTGGTCCCCTCCAGTTTCCTAGACTCTCCAAAGTTAGGGATAGCAAATGAGAGAAAACTGGGGGACGAGGAAGGGAGAGCCAAGGCTGAAGAGGCTTGTAGCAGTCGACATCTCTGCTGTTATACCACATAGCAAAGTCAACCAAACTCAATTATCAGTAGACCAGAACTATGAACGCACGTGACTAAACCTGCGTCACCCTCCTTCTCGCAAGGGCACTATCCTTCAGTCGTGGAAGTCGATTCCCAAGAGCTTCTGAATCAGGGTCGTCCTTCAACAAGGTCCCTGCCTTCAGGCTCCCACACTAGTGAGCCTCCTACTTGGGCTCTGATACCATGTTAGAAATTACCCAATAGAGAGTACGCTCAGCGGAAGACTGTTAGTAATGCCCAGGAGCTCACATAGTGTGGTGTGGGGTGTGGAATCACAGACTTCTTAACTTAATGTGCAAAGATGTGCAAGCCAGTAAATAGACAATGCTCAGAGACAAATATAGAAGCAACACTTTATATTTCCGTCCATCCACAAAGTAGGATAGGATACAATACCAACAGGTTCTCCTATTAGATGCCAAGCACTTGTAGATCTCTGAGCCCGCGTGCTCCACCTCGAGCATATGTAGACTCTCTATCTAGATCCCATCCGCCTTGCTGTCTGGAAGCCAGCCTAGGTGGGCAGCACCTCTAGCTTAGTGTGCAGCTTTTTCTGGGTCACCTTCACCTCTTGAATATAGGCCCAAGGTATGTCCTTCTGCTGCTCCTATCTCCTGGTTGAGGGCTGCTCCAAGTGATGTGTAATGAGGCCAGATGCCTCTCCTTTTATAGGGCACAAAACCGACCAGCCTGCCCTAATCTGGACGACCAGCCTGCCCCAATCTGGCCGACCAGTCTGTTGCTGGTGCAGCCCTATTAGGGCTCACAAACCGGGGCCTTTTGGGCCCACTCTTCTAGGGCCTTGGCCCTGCAATCAAGGCAAGGGTCCATCCTATATAAAGGCCGGGCCCTGCCTCGTGGCAGCCTCCTTTGCTGCTCCAACAGGCCTCATCCTGCCCCGTACAGCCTTGTACCCTGTTCCGTACAGTTGCAACCCTGTTCCGTACAGTTGCACCACCTGTCCAAGGTCTGCACACCCTTGTACCCTGTTCCGTACGCTTGCTGATGTCAGCACCACTTGTGCGCCTCTATTCGGGGCCTGTTCCAGTCCGTACACCTGTTCTGCAGTTCCGTCTTGCCAGGTCAGATCCAGGGCTTCATGCCCCCGCCATCTCTCCTGCACAAGATCTCTTGTGCTGTCCACATGACAGCTCATGTGCTGCCCATGTGGCAGCCCCCTTCTCTGCCCATGTGGCAGTCTATACATCCCTAGGTCCACCTCCCCCATGCTCTCCTCATATGGGGGCTTACAGATGGGGAGGTGATCATTCCAACAAAAGTCACCACCAAAGTACAGATGGTAATCTCGCCCCCTCCTCCCCCCAAAAGCCAAACATATTTTAAAAAGATGTAAATTTATCCAGCTTCCTTTTTCTGAATTGAGAGGCCGGAAGTGCTCACCGACTGCCATTGATCCTTCTTCGTGTCAAAACTTATGGCGTATCCAACTGCATCCCAGTCTGTCGATGTCCGTACAATCATTTTGTACCGGTGTCCATCACCTTTCAGACGCAATTCCAGACCCTCATAGGCAGACAGGTCCTCTGCCAAAGGAAAGTTCTGAAATAATACCAAAGACAATGCAATGTTGAAGCCCAGATGACTTAATAGTAATGAGCAAACATGGAAAAGGGTTCTGAAAGAAGACTTAATTGATATAATGTTTAAAAGCAAGACTGTTTCGTTAAAGGAATAGGAGATAGGAGACAAATTTGTAAATGGCCCCAACCTCCCAACCAACCTATGGGGTATAGGATCACAAATATCCCTTTTGTAATAGGAAAAAACGATTTAAAAAAAGAGTAAATGTCTGCATTTGACCTTTGTGCGAATACTAGCAAAGCCTCCATTGTTGTCAGTTGATACAAACCCTACAACAAGTCCAAGTCTTAAGACTGTTTTCACACAATTCAAGAAATTGAGTAAATCAATGGTAATTCAAAGGCATGCATGCACCTTTGAAAACACCAACAGCACCACCATCTTCACCACCATTCAAATCAATCTGAAGTGAGCTCTGACTAACACCACCCATAACGACATCATCCAATGGACCCCATGCAGGGCCTGTTGGCAATCCATTGGCTGCTTGAGCACATTTCAGAAAACTGTAAGGTTCAGGATTATGCAATGCATCCTTGTAAGAAATGCAATTCCAAGGATGGCGAAATATCTTACCAGAAACACTAAAAATAATTTTTCCATTCCGAAGACCAATGTGATCTTTGACAGCTTCTATAAGATTCTGTATTCCAATATATTCAACAGTTTCTGGAGAATCACCTTTCACCTGCAACAAAAAGGTAAAAAGCACACCTGTCTCAATATGATGGAAAACCACATTATACCTTGAAGTCACAAGCATAAATTACCAAACCTTTAGCAGTGCATCATCAAAAAAATATTCTTGACAAAAGAAGGTACGAATTCAAGTAACAATATCCAAACACAACAAAATATTTGGGAATTCTTTATGTATGTCTGTAACCAAAATCTAGGCATGTGCATATGGACAACCAGTTTAGTCTTAGTAAACGAATAGATAGATTAGAAAAGGTCAGACTCTAGCATAAGAAATTTCAGGGCCTAGGCTATGAGAAACGTGGAGGGAAGCATGCTTATGTTAAAACATGCTGGTGAGACTCAATTGCTTCAAAACTCTAACACATTATCTACATATCACCCAGTTGGAAGATGTCAGCACAGTCACACAACAGTACATGATACAGAAGTCAAGATGGGTCCAATCAATCGTAGTGGGAGTGCACTATATGGGAGGTGGGAAATCCAAGAAACACAATGTGACTAACAATTATTGCTGCTGGACTTTCATAGGAAGTATGAAGACATTCGTTCAATCGCATCTCCAAAACAACCACATGATTTCTAGGCCAATGAGAAATATCGGTCTCTTTGATAAAGCCTATCCCCCCTTTCTGATGGCCATTGGCATTGATCCGCTGTGATGTTCCCTCATGTGGCTGCTTCAAACAGATTGCAGTGACAGTGGGCTCTCACCTTGATGCTCGATTGATTCTCAACAGAGAATCCATAAATCATGTGAAGGAGCCATGTTGTATTAAAAAAGGAAGCTGGGAGCTCACAAAAGAAAGAGTAGAAGAAAAGGGATACATTTCGTGATAAGTTGGTCTTAGGCATAGATTGAAGGGTCTATTTGATAACAGCATAGTAAAAGGAGAAGACAAATAAAACTTCTTCAAGGATTTAAGGCTGAAACATTTTATTTCAGTTTGGAAAGTTCTAAACTAAACACTAAGATACATATGGTCTTGTTCCTCCTGTGACTTCTTTTCATAAGTTCTATCCTCATGAGTGTCGTCCAAAATTGATCTGTATACTCCGCCTCCTCTCTGCCTAAAGTTATATAATTCTATGAGCATTTCTGTATAAAACTCGGATGACAGAAAAATGTTCATGCAGCTGTCTTGTAAACTGCAGACAAGTCCTTGGCTGTGTCTCCAATGCCTGGGGAGTAATCCACTAAGAAGCAAAGTGCAAATTTCAGTTTAGCATGCTCTATGGTCTCCTCACATGCAAAGTATGTATCCAAACTCCTAATCAATGCAAGCAACACCTTGGGATTATGGTCTCCATCATACTTGGATATGCACATGCTTCTCTCAACTTAATCTTTTGTCGAGGCTCATGGCGTTGATGTCATCTGTATGTCTCCCAAGATGAGTCCAACATTTCTCATGGACCCGTTGATCTATAATGTCTCCTCATAGTTTTCGTTCGTGGGTTATATCTCACCACATCCCGAAGTTTATCTTCCTCCTCTTCATCATCATAATCATGTTACATGTTCTCCACTCCTGTAAAACCAACAAGACAGTGCCTTCTTCTCTTCCTTTTGTGCTGATCTATAAGACTTCTTCCATCCAGATTCTTGGCTGTAAGTTTCTCATTGGCTGCCTGGTTCCCCACTTCTCTCGAACTGATTTCTCCCAGGAGTCCCAAAGTGCAGTGTTTAGGGCTGAAACCTTTTTCTTAAGATCCATATCTATGTCAATTTCAAAGGAGTCGAAAAGATGGAAGGTATCCATTGCCATCTCATCTCCAGCGGGCTCTCCTCCGGTCTCCTGGGTCCCTCTACCTCCGAATGAATTGGTCTCATCCAATCAACATGCCTCACAGTCTTCTGCTGCTTCTTGGGCACTGTCTTCTTGGCAGATAGGGTTACTTTCTTTGTTGTTTATCCCTTGGTTCTCGCTGTATTCGCCATGTTGAAGCTTGGGATAAGCACAGACTCTCGCACAATCACGCAATCATGTACACAGGAATTCCTAAGCTGACCTAAGGCTATGTTCTAAGTTTTACCAAGCTCTTCAACTAAAAAGGAAGCCATGCTCTGATACCTGTCAGAGTTGTGCTTATGCAAAAGTGCAATTTTCAATTAAATTACATAATAAACTTAGAATTTCAAATAGCATTACTTAGAAATTAACAATCACACACATAACACTCAAATTCCACACAAAGATTAAGATAGGGGAAAGAAAAAGAGAAGATCTCCGATACCCGATGGGGTGTGAATGAGGTACACCCCTACCTTCTTCGTTTTTTTTTTTTCAAAGAAAGGAACCTTCTATTAATGCTTGAAAGACTTCATACAAAACAGCAGCCCCGAAGGTGCTGAGTATGAAAAAAAACCAGGAAAAGGCTGAAAGAAAAACCGGCCTGTTCAAGAGAAACCTAGCTCACTGCCTAGGGAATCTCTAGTACTGGGGCAAACAGCCAAGTGGGGGGACTATACAACCAGCGAATCCCTCATAGAGTGAAGATGTAGCAGACTCCTGCAGGCCAAACCTTGCCGAAACGAGCATGCCGCTCAATAATCGCTCTAGATCCTGGAGTCCCATGCTCCCAGGTGGAGCGTAGGGTATAGATGATATCCTACCAGATGGCGACCATGGTAGCTGAGGGTGGAACCTGATGCTCACCCATCATGAGACTTCAACAAGCCACCCAGATGTTCCACCTAGTGATACTGGCTACCACCTCCCAAATGATGTCCTCCAGAGGAGAGGGGGGATCTAGGCTATCAGGAGGGGCTACCTCATGGAGCGCTATCCTTTGTATGCTTTGACCTGACCCTATATCCGGTAGGCTGGGGAGACCTCATCGATCTCAAACGCGTGTCCTCCCTCCGTCAAACAGGCCACCATCCCCCAAGTGTAGTCCCTCTGAAGACTCTGCATGCGGGTCATGATCCTGAGGGCTCCCATCCAGATCCTTGCTGATTTGCGACAGCTTGCGACAGCTCTAAAGGCAATGCGGAATCGTCTCCAGTAAACCAGAGCAACAATGCGGAATCGTCTCCAGTAAACCACCAGAGCAACAATGGCACTGCCCCTCCACTCGCATCTGCTCCAACCACGGTCCGATAGGCATAAGCCTCCGTGGGCGGCCAGCCAGAAGAAGTAGGATATCTTCCTCGACCGCAACTGGACCATAACCGTGTCCAAAACTTGGAACGAACGTCTTGAGGCACTCTCTCGTCCATCTAACCAGCAAGGCCTCCCTTGGAGGGCTAGAACCACTCTCCTGGATCCCACTGGACCTCCCTCAAGGGTCTACCCTCCCAAAGCCAGAGGTGCCATCTGGGTGTTGGCATTATTGGTGTATGCACTCCCTCATGGGGGGCTTTGATGACCTAATATTTGTCAACATTTGGTATCAAAGCGAGGACGGTTTGTCTTGTGAGTAGTTCGTCATGGATTCTATGAAGAAGGACAAAGCTGGTTCGGGAGCAATTGTGCAATTCAACAAACGTAATTTTCCTTCCTGGTAGTTAGCAGCACGTCTTTATCTAATGCAAAAAGGACTCTGAAGCGTGGTAGCCAGTACAAAGAAGAAACCTAAAGGTGGAGGACATGGAGCTAAGAAGGTTCCAGTCTGGGAAAATAAGAATGAGAAAGCCATCGGGATTATAGGACCAACACTGGGACCAGAAATGGAGGAAAGAGAGAATTTGGGTGTCTTTATTAACCGCATGCAGTCTCTCCTGAAGCAAATCAACGAAGTTGGGTCCAAAGTGGAAGATGAAGATAAGAAGGCCATCCTTCTGAAGAGCCTACCTCCAAAATACCACGATACTGAGAAGATACTTCGATTAGATGATGATGCAGATTATCTCGATTGTGTAGCCATGCTGTTCAGCGAAGAGAAGCGTGAAGAATCATCTTTTCGCCCAGTGAACATGCATATGCTGCAAGTGACAAGAGAAAAACTACGAGAGACGCCAAGGAAGAAGGCCGTTCATGTTACTACTGTGGGAATCCGGGTCATGTTGAGAAGTTATGCTTCAAGAAACAAAAAGACGAGGAGCAGAAGAGCTTACAAGATAAAGCTTGTATTGCAGCTGAGTCTTCTTCAGAATTTGCTGGTTTAGTTTCAGAGGATGTCTTAGATGAAGACTGAGCATTTTAGATCAAGAGTGTGTTGAGGAGTTACCTATATGGTAGCTGTGTCAGATGATCGAGGAGGTCATGTATTAGATGCTCTTGGTGGGTTCAGTTTTCTTTCTCTCATTGTTTGTGTTGTCAGCTCCCCATTTCGGTTGTGGGGGGGATTGTTGGCATTATTGGTGTATGCACTCCCTCATGGGGGGCTTTGATGACCTAAGGTTTATAAAGGCATCAATGTTTGGGGTGATGTTTCACTACGTGGTGGACAACGGACAGTGATTGGTCCATACATTAGGCTGATACGCTGGCCAATGCATGGGACTTACTATACACTTGGTGTGTGTCTGTGAACATCTCGGTGCTGGTCGTTCTGGAGAGATCGATGCATAGCGAGGCAGTGACTGCAAGCGGTGATGCCGTTCTATGTATCTTGTCGGCGACACATTTCTACGTCTTCTTGTCGAGGCCACAGGCCTGCTGTGTCTGCAACTGCTAGTAGGTGTCATAGGCAGAGTCTTGTCGTACACAGAGTTTGGTCATTGGCCATTTTTGTGAGGCAGCGACAAGCTCAGTAGAGATGAGCTGCCCAAATCTCTGTGTCATAGTTTGATTTGTCTTTTTTAGAGTTATATTCAAGAATTATATTTCGTCATTTTATGTGAGTTTCTTGCAAGTTCTTTGCTTAGTAGATACGTGATAATTAAGAGCCAAATCAACATTGGGGGCATGGGCTAGGCTTCGTGGGTGGCCGATGCGATCTAGAGGAGCAGTGAGGAGCTACAGGCTCACGCCCTTAGGCGGAGGAGGATGCTTCAGGATCATGAGCGGGCTTTGAGGATGGACCTCGCCTCCATAGAGCGGCTCAGGGAGCAAGAATCAGATTCTCAGTGGCTTAGGGACAGGCTCGAGAGCGCTCGCCTTGAGCTCCAGGACAGAGAGATTCGGCAGGCTGAGTTCTGTTATCACTCTTCCCGAGCCCGGTGGATATAGCAAGGAGACAAGATGACAAAGCAGTTCTTTCAAACCATTGGGCCCTACTTGGTAGGCGCACAGTTGCAGCATCTCCAGGATCCACAGTGCATCATGCACACTGATCCACAGGAGATATTAGACCTGACCACAGGTTTTTACAGCCAGGTTTTTCAGACTGAGAGGATGACTCCAGCTGGTCCTATAGCCCAGGAGGTAGTTTGGGATCACGTTCCGACAGTTGCCTCGCAGGATCTGTGCAGTAGGCTAGAGGAACCTTTCACGGATGAGGAGCTTTGGGAAGCCCTTAAGGCTCTCTCGACCCAAAAGTGTCGTGGCAAGGATGGCTTGACTCCAGCCTTCTTTTGGAACTTCTGGGAGATTATCTCCACCCCTTTCTGACTAGCATGCTAGGAGATTTTCGACACGGGCTCCCTCCCTCAGTCCTTGAGCAGAGGGTGGATTTGTTTGATCCCGAAAGGGGGAGATAGGTCAGACATTCGACAGTGGAGGCCGATCACTCTGCGTGATACCGCATACAAGATTCTTGCCAAGGTCTTGAGCTTGCGGTTATGGCCTCATCTTACTGACATCATCCACAACACACAACAGGGTTTGTCCAGGAGCGCAGCATCCTGGACAACATCTTCACTTTTTGAGAGACAGTGGATTGGTCGAGGGAGGGTCACAGCCGCTAGCCGCCCTCTTGGATTTTGAGAAGGCCTATGATAGGGTGGAGTGGTCCTTCCTGGAGGGCACTATGCAGAGATTGGGTTTCTCTGCCGGATGGGTCAGAGGAGTTTCAGCGCTCTATGTGAGGAGCTCTAGTCAAATGCCTATCGGAGGACACACAGGTGAGGCCTTTCCTCTCTCGATTTCGGTCCGCCATGGCTGCCCACTTGCTCCCTTCCTCTTCTTGTTTGTGGCGGAGGCTTTGGGCTACTACTTGAGATCACAGGTGGCGGGCCTCACAGGGTTGAGGCTCCTAATCCGACAGAGGAGAAACTGCTGGACTTTGAGTTTGCAGATGACACGGCCTTGTATGTTGAGGGCACCACAGCGAGCTTAGAGAGAGTCAGGGGAGCCCTGGCTATCTACTGCGAGGCCTTGGGCTCGCGGATCAATTGAACAAAGTCTATAGGTTTCTTCACAGGCCATGAGGAGACACTGGAGATCTGAGAGAGGGGGAGTGATTTTGGATTTAGATGGATACCAAGGGGCCAGACAGCGAGATACCTTGGTTGCCAGGTTGGTATTGATATTACAGCAGAGCGGCAGATCGCACCGGTCCTTGAGATCATTCGACGCAAGCTTCTCTACTGGAGCTCGGGCAAGCTCTCTGTAGCAGGGTGTGCCTTAGTGGCAAATCATGTCCTTCTCGCCACGGCCTGGTATATCACCTCCTGTTGGTGCTTTCACAGAGGATGCATTGGGCAGCTCCGACGGTTGGTTCAAAACTTCCTTTGGGCAGGATCAAATGGCACGTGGAACACTAGAGCCCGGGTCGCTTGGCAGATGGTGATCATGCCACAGGCACTGAGAGGCTTGGGTATCTTAGATCCGGAGATGCAGAGCAGAGCCCTTGTGGGCAAGTTGGTTGTTCGCGGCCTCACTCCGGGAGCAGAGCCTTGGAAGCTCTGCTTACAGAGAGGGCTTCTCAGGAACACCCCATACACCGGAGGACAGTGGCAGCCTTCTCACAGGTGGATCTTCTCAGATGTTCCCCTTGCAGGGAAGGGTTCCCCTTTGATGTGGAGCTTCACAGGGTCTGGCAGAGACTTGCAGGGAGTCTCATCCGTGCTCCGCCAAGATGAAGAGAGGAGTTTGAGCGTCAGCTCCTTATGTGGCACCTAGAGATCCGAGATTAGGAGGGACGTATGCTTGGACAGCAGACGCACATAGGTTGGGCATAGTGGGATAGTGGCCCGTCCGGGTCTTTTCCAGATGGAGCAGATTACCCACGGAGCCAGAGGCTCGGCTCGGCTCGGCTCGGCGCCGTAGTGCATTTGCGAGGAGTAGGGCAGCGGATGAGAGAGATCAACCTAGCCATCCCTGAGTCCTGGTGGGAGGGATTCCATGCTTGGAGGGATAGCACCTGGTTGGGGCAATTTTCTCGGACTAGTGTCTCTTTGAGGATGATGATGCAGCGAGGCAGCATGCACCCCGGCTTCTACCGTGTAGGCTTTGGAGGCCTACTTCACTAGCTTACTAAGAGGGACCCTGAGATGGACGGGAGTCATGATGGGATTCACTGGCAGATGATCAGAGTGGTGGGACGTTTGGGGAAGGAGTGGCACATTGACCCTCCCCGTATTTCAGAGGTGTAGGAGCAGCTCGTTCCTGTTTGGGACCTGGCCAAACCTGCAAACAGAATTCTACAACCAAGGAAAGGGCTGTAAATCAATTCGCAGCAGCAAGACAGCCTTCCAAATAAATTGCGATGGATTTTTCTGCTCCAATGGCTTAGTTTTGACATTGTAAAGTCGCTTCCACATGCATATCCCATCCTAATCTATTACTTCTTCTCCTAATTTGGCAATTTACTGAAATCCTACCCAAGTTCTATTCAGCCTACTGTCTCTACAATTTTGATACCCAGGACAGGCCATGAGGTAAGTGTAATTTGCAACTTCAGCTTCTTTCTGAAATTGCGATTCACTTACAGGCTGTTTTTCTCATTCCCAGATTTCGCTTTTCACATATAGCCACTTTTGAAAGTGACTTTACTTATTTCTCCCTTTTCATGTCTGAATTCTGAGAATTCTGGATATGTTTGGCTTGAGAACATTGATTTCTAAGGATTTCCTAAGAGAATTTCTAACTCTGACTGTTTCAAATCTGAATTCTACGATTCTACAGCACTAAGCGTCGATATTGTGCTGAGATCAGGCTCTACTCAGAGAAAATTTGGGTTTTTCTTCACCCTGTTATCTCTCGGGGCTGCTAGTGGCTACTTTCTATTACTTTGACCAGGTTTTCCTCTACTTTGGGTTCTCTTCTTCCATTTCGGTTCATTGGGGAGATCATTCTATACATTGGACTATACAATCATGTTCTAGGACTTGTAGGTTGCCTTGGGTTCTGTCTGAGGATTCACATTGGTATTGTAATTAAAGCTGAGGATCATTTTAATAAAGAAATATACATGGGGTCAACCCAGGTAGGGGTGTACCGGTAGTTCTTAGCTGCTCGGCGAGCTCCCCCCTCCGCCTGCGGTGGCCTGAGGGCCTGCTGCCCGCTGCTCTGGCCGTTGCCCCCCTCCTCGCCCTTCCGCCTTGCCTCGCCCTCCCCCCGCTCCGCCTAGCCTTCTCCTCCGCCTCTGCTCTGGCCGGCCTCCTCCACACCGTCTCCGCCCCGCCTTGCCTTCCCCCCGCTCCGCCCTGCTTCTCCACTCCCGCCCCTTACTGCTCCTCCACCCCTTCCTTCTCCCGCCTCTCCCTTCCGCCTTGTACCTCCTCCCATTCTCCTGCTTCTCCCGCCAGCGTGCCCCCCCGCCATTCCGCCTCTCCCCTTCTTTCTCCTCCTCCTCCCGCCTCTCCCGCCCTCCTTCCATCCCTTCACTCCCTCCTCCTCCTCCTCTCCCTTCTACCTCCTTCCTCTCTTCCCCTCTTCCTTCCCTGCCACCCTCTCCACCTCTCTCCCCCGCCTCTTTGTCTCGACACCCTTCTTCCTCTCTCCTTTTTTTCATTTGCCTCCCTGCAGCGGGGGAGCATTTGTGCTTGTTAAGGTGAAAGAACATCTTGGTGGTGACCCTTGGTTTGGCCAGAGGGGCTCTATGGCAGCACCTTCGACTCCCACAACCGTTAAGGTTCTTCTTTCCCCATCTAACAAGCAATAGGTACAGCAGGCAGTTCAGTCCCTCCAGGACAAGGCGCTTGTGGGTAGAATGGTGGGCCTCACGCCGACACGGATACAGGTGCAAGAGTGGATCCAGGCGAGCTTGACATTAGAGGGCGACCACATCCGGGAGGTCACCATTTATGGAAGATGCGTTTTCCTCATCCAATTGAGCTCCCCTGACACTGCCTCGACACTCGTGGAGCAGAGCCCCATCCTCCTTGGTGCGCATCTAGTTTACCTATTCCCTTGGTATCATGGGTTTACAGTGGAGGACATGGATACGACACACCATTCTCCACGTTTTCTTGTCATGGTCTACTTCCCAGGGCTCCCCAAGGAGTATCGAGCCATCCTCCCCTCCATTGGTCGGGCATTTGGCACTGTGCTCAAGCCCCTGCCTCAGTTCTAGCAGATGATGGAGTCCCCGGGATCAGACTGGTTGTTGAAAGCCTAGAGTCCCTCCCAGAGTTGATCCTCCTCGAGACCCTTTAAGGGGGCACACTTCGCCAGCGTGTGAAGATTTCTGGGCTACCAAGCCAGTGTCTTCGGTGCAAACAGATGGGCCACCTCGCCAGAGATTGCCCCTGTGCCCTCCCTCGAGCGCCTCCCCCCTCCCCCGCAGAGTAGGCAGAACCAACAAACCAGAGTCCCGCGCCCCCTCAGAGAGGAGCAACAGGAGTCTCAGAACCCTTGGGTGACCCTGTCATAAGGGGATTGGACCCAGATCATGCATACTACTAACCCCCCCAGAAGTGTGCGGAGCGGTTCAGAGTGGAAGTCTCCTTCATGGTGAAGTAGGCACGGAAGATCGGCATTGAGCCGGTATCCACCCTAGTATGTCGTCGCACAGACACGGTCTATTCTCCCTCCAAACCCCCCGGCAAAGTCACTTACGGTAGTCTTTCTGGAATAGGCACCCACTCACAGGAGAGCCTTGTTCTCTGTACCCCTGTCCTCATGAGTTGGACCATAGTGAGTTGGAACGTGCACGGGCTCCTCGACCGTGGCCGTAGTCAGCCGCAATACTTGATACTCCGGCAGGAGTTACAGAGGGCCGTGGTAGGGCGGACAGTGGACATTCTTTTGATCCAGGAGCATATGTTCTTAGCATCAGACATTAGACGACAGACTTTGGCTCCAGAGGTTTACGATCAGGGCGAGCTTATCCTAAGGACTGACAGTTTGGATGGGAGTTAGGACGGGAGAGTCCAGGATTGGTATCTTGAACATGTATGCCCCAACGTGCAGACAGCACCGCTCGGCCTTTTGGAGGAGGTTGATAGAGTCTTCCGGATGTCGACTCCTGGATTGTTGGAGGTGACTTCAACAACCTGGAGTTCGGGGAAGACAAGCAGGGCGGCACCTCATTCTCTGAGATGCTAGCAGCAGAGCATAGCACCTGGGAGCAGTTCATCTTCATGATCAGTGGTGGCAAAGACCCTTGGCGAGAGCCAGATTTCAGCAGGATACTTGGCAGCCTCCTATTCTCTTTCGGGCAGAGGAGACATGATGGATTGCTTGAGAGACTGGACCGCTTCTACGTTGGGGATTGGCCACTGCACAGAGGCGGCTCTATCGGGATTTTGGCAGGTACCACGATGTCAGACTACTCTCCCGTAGTACTTCACTTAGAGAAGCCTCGTCGAGGTCTCCCCTAGAGAGGGGTCTGCATTCCAGAGGAACTTCTGTAGGACGAGGAGATCAAGCAGGCCATGGCAGGGATTTGGGAGCAGTCAGAGATGACACTAATCGCAATGGCCTCTTGGGAGTGAGGAACAAGGCTTAGGAACCAGGGTGCAGCAAGAGGACAGCGAAAGGAGTAGGAGAGAGGGAACAGCAAGAGAGTTCAAGAAGCACCACCAACACTCCTATTATATAGCATCTAATGAAGGAGCGTGCACACAAATCATATGTATGTATGTATGAATGTATGCATGTATGCATGTATGAATGAGCGAAGCACATGCACACATATTCTATGTATGTATGTATGTATGTATATATGGCTGCTGGCAAAACAGAAAGGTAGAATTATTCACATCTATAGAAGGCCAAAAAGGCTAGTGAGACCAAGTCTAGAGACCCCACATAGAGGAGCTATATTCTTGTTTGGACTTGGAGTGTTTGCATTGTATCCACTTTGCACTTTCATCATTCCACCCATTCTAAGGAGCAGAGCTTAGACTTTGACCGTGTAAGAGTTTCAATCCTCAATGTTATCTGATGTCATGCCATCCTGTCAAGCAGTATTGACCCTTATGGTTAAGTGTGTCTTTGTGTTTATGAATGTTTGTGAAATATTTCTCACTTTCTAAGCTGAATGACTTGTTCTGTATACGGAACTTTTCTAATTATTTGACTATAAGCATGAAAATGAACTCTTGGACCCCATCGGTGGTGGGAGGATAGCCCCTCGTAAGAGAAAGGCAACTCATTGGACAGCATTCTCATGAGTTACAACAAGATGTGGCATTAGTTTTGAGACCTAGATCAAAGTTGAGCAAGGTCAAGTCCGGATGCGTCAATTTTACGAGCAAAAACCTATGAGCAGGTTTATACGAGCGTGTTTTTCAAGAGATTTTAAAAATAGTATTTCTTTAGGAAACATGGTTTTTACACTTTTATTTTCATTAGAACTAGATCCCTTTATCATAAAAATATACAAACTAGTCACTCATTCATTTTTACATAACATAAATCTTCTTATTCATAGACATCCCTTTGTACCCTTGTTATTACCTTAAAAAAGTATTGAAAAATAATTCATTTAAGAAACGTCCCTCATAATCACTCTCAACATAATAATATTATACATAAATAATTACTTATTAAACACATTTATATCATATGGCAATATCTTTCAAGTGTTTTTATAGTATTAATAACAATATATTTATGGACATGTTTCTATAGAAGTTTAAATTACTGTAAATAAGTATTAACTTGGGCTTATATATCACTCTCATAAAATACATGTAATATTTAATACTATATATGCAAGGTTTTCCAAAATATAACCCCATAGATGTGCTCAAATGGGGTTTTCCGATCAATTTGAGTGGCTGAATGACTATATTTGGACATTGGATGTGAAAGTTATGTCACTTTTAAAAGTGCTGTCCAAGGTAGTTTCGCCAGCGAAACTACCTTGAAAGACCTTGTTCAAAGGGGTTTCGCTGGCGAAACTACCTTGATGGCTTGCTTCAATGAGTTTTCCTTGGAGAAACCCTTTCATGAAGATAGGGTGAGAGAGGTTTTTCAATGTCACCCCCTATTAAGTAAAAAGTTGTAAGAAGGATCATAAGGGAATTTTCATAGAGAAGTCTACTCTACATGTGGGTTTCTTCAAAAGCCATCCCATTATGTTCTCACCATTCCCAAAGATTCACATAAATATTCGTGTGTAAAATAGGCATTCCTATAATACTTTTCATATTTCTAAGTGAAACTATGTTTTCTTCTGATCCATTTTTGTCATATTTTTGCATAGTTGGAAGCTTTTTTTTTCCTTCGCTCGGACGCTCGGAAGATTTCGCTCGGAAAATGCTCGTCCCCGTCAAGTCCTTGTCCTCCGACTTCAAACTTTCATTGGCTTATCCGTTATCTAACCTTGCTAGACACATACATACAACTTAGAATTTACACAAAGTGAACCCATTGGGTTAGAGCTCTTCCAGTTCCCTATCACACAAGTTGGGAATCAGGTGAGACCTTCTGAATTCCCTAAAGAATGAACGTGCTCCAGACCAATTGACCTAAAAGTCACTCTTGCTCTGTTCCATGCCCCCAGGGTTGATAAGGCAGCAAACAACAAGCTTTTTTTTTAAAAAATCCAATAATGCACCAAGGCTGCAAGCAAACCAGTTGCAAAGCTGTCCAAAATTGCAGCAAACATGGATTCGCAAGCAGCCCAACTAGGTGCTGGTGTTATCCAAGAATCATGTCCCACACAATGCCAAAAAAAGTACCACCAGGCCATGAACCATCCAACATCTCCCTCCACCCCAAAGCTGAAAGCCAATGAGGAAATGAGCACCGATCAATGCCACTTTGTCCCCAAAAAGGTGGGGACCTTCATCCTGACAAAAAAGCTGGCAAGACGTGAATTCGGGAGGCAAGCAAGCTTGCAAACAAGGGAGAATGAAAGTAGATATGTTGATGGACTGTAAATGTGCCAAACTGATTCCCTCCCTTGACAATCTTCTTGTAACATGTATTTGAAGAACCTTGAAAGCTAAGCGATTCCCCCTTGCTTGACACACATCCCAAACAAGTATATACTATCAGCAGAAACAATTTGCTTATGAATATCATCATGAGGTATAAGAACAACCAAGCACACTCCATGAGAATCAATTGACTTCACAAGAGGCCTTGTGGCTTGGATATAGGATCAACTGTGCTGGGGTCAGGGGAACATTTGCCGGCATGGATATAGGATCAAGTGTGCTAGGGTGAGGGGAAAATCCCCAATTCTTCTATCTTTTTCAAGCTCCCACCTCGCACCAGGGAGTCTTTGCAAGCCAAAGATGGATTATGTGTCTCAAGGGAGACAGCCAATCAACATGTTTCTAACACCATCTCACTATTAATATGCTACGTAGGGGAGGCCATCAATGATGATTGCAGCAAAAATATCAAGTACATTCCTTGCTAGTTGTTCCTCCCTAATCTTCAAAATGGCTTGGAAGTAGAACCCATGCATACAACCTTCACAACAGATTCCTCCTGACTCAACCAAATATGCATATACAACCGGTACAGAACCAACTGTCCAACATATCAACCTGGCACCTGGTTGCATCAACTGCCCGATGGCCACTCATATTGACCCTCATTGATCTCTAGAAGACTAGAACTATCACACGACAAACTAGCATATCCCAATCATTCATTTTCCAAGCAGATGTCATTCCACAACCTGATGGATTTGCAATGGGACTTGGCCCCTTCCAGTCTAACCACCATCTAGAGGTAATAAGTAGGCTCCTTTAAAACACTCCATGCAGTTGGCCTAGAAAGGTCACCAGGATATCCAATGGAGACCTATCCCATACACAAGGCCCGTACAGACTTTGCATTCAGTTCACTCTGTAAAGTCTAATTGCCAGAGGCCACGAATAGGCCAAGTTAAATGGCATTACAAATTTGTCAAATATCTAGGTAGTCAACATCTATGCTGTTAGATTGTCATCGCAATCCTTTATATCCAAATCAGTTTCCCTAAACAGCAATGGCAAGATGCTAAATCAATGCTGTCTAACCCCACATTAAGAAAGATGCAGCATCCAGAAAACATACCAAAGGAAGCTTCAAACAAGCCCAGCCTTGCTAGCTGAACGACAAACAAATGCAAAATGCAACAAATAGGCTGTCAAGTGGGATAAAATAAAAAATCCAAAGGGCTGAAATTCCCTTAATTACAGCTATCATGGAGATAGGTGGGCCTTAGTGGTCAATAACATGCATGTAGCAAGCACACATATAAAAATCAAAAGTAGCTTTGGATACCAAAAAGGAGGGTATATACTTCAAGTTAAGTATCTTAGGAGTATCACTTCAAAGAGACAGCCTTTAATGTCAGCTCTTCATTTGCTGCATCCATCAATCAAGATTACATGCTAGTGTAATTTAAAAAGATAAAGTAATTTTAATTGCATATTCTCAATGCACACGATCCATTCTCTTTTCCCATCTAATAGTGTGCTTCTTTGTGGGATTATTGTTCGTAAGTCAAGCTAAGGTCTAATCCAGCTTAAATGTAACATCTTCATTTGAGATATTAATTTAGAGTGGACATTCTTTAAAAAATCATGATATTTGCACCGGTGACCGTCTCACCCAACATGTTGCCAACCAGATTGGCGATTCAAAGAGTGATTCCACGGAATCAGGATTGACATTGCACATTGTCAATCTCTCACTTTACAGGGGTTTGATACCTCTATAAATTCCACTCTATGAGGACCCTATCTTCTTCTCATGTGTAGTAGCGTATGCACATACCGCAATGCATTCACAATAATACTAATGATTACATTAGAGTTATAAGGACCTAAAGCTCAGCTCTTCTGAAGAAAACCATTACAAGTCCCAATCTTTGAAGCAATCGGCTCACATCCTACTTACACAATCATCTTCAGTGCCTTTACATCGTAGAGATCTTGACGCCTAGCAATCTTTACACTTACAATTGGATCAGAATATAATCTAGATGTTTCTGAAGCTTTATTCCAAACGAAATTCCTTTTCATGTTTTCAAAGCCAAAGAAGTGAAGTCATGGCCACATATGTGAAGTCTAGGGTGCATCCTCTGCACTTGATGTCATTCAGTTTTATTTCTCTTTCTTTGGACTTTTGTAGATTTGGTTTTCAATATGATAACGTGATTTATGATCAAATAACTATAACCTAATGTCTAAGGTTTAGACTTAGCTTTACTTTGTTTAATGTCACATGAGCAATGAGAGTTTGAAGTATGATCAACACAACAACAAGGGCTCAATGTCAAAGTTTATTTTTAAATCTTGAAGACCAGTGTTAAAAAGAAGATGGGAGTGGGTGGAGGCACGCGGTAGCGTATGCACATACCGCAATGCATTTACAATAATACTAATGATTACATTAGAGTTATAAGGACCTAAAGCTCAGCTCTTTTGAAGAAAACCATTACAAGTCCCAATCTTTGAAGCAATCGGCTCACATCCTACTTACACAATCATCTTCAGTGCCTTTACATCGTAGAGATCTTGAAGCCTAGCAATCTTTACACTTACAATTGGATCAGAATATAATCTAGATGTTTCTGAAGCTTTATTCCAAACGAAATTCCTTTTCATGTTTTCAAAGCCAAAGGTGTGAAGTCATGGCCACATATGTGAAGTCTAGGGTGCATCCTCTGCACTTGATGTCATTCAGTTTTATTTCTCTTTCTTTGGACTTTTGTAGATTTGGTTTTCAATATGATAACGTGATTTATGATCAAATAACTATAACCTAATGTCTAAGGTTTAGACTTAGCTTTACTTTGTTTAATGTCACATGAGCAATGCGAGTTTGAAGTATGATCAACACAACAACAAGGGCTCAATGTCAAAGTGTATTTTTAAATCTTGAAGAGCAGTGTTGAAAAGAAGATGGGAGTGGGTGGAGGCACGTGATTTAAGCACTATTCCAAGCTATTAATGTATCTTATTCTCATTTACAATTTTCCCCTCCCAAAGTTCACACAAAAGCAAGCATGCATGCACACACATAATTGTGCACATGCCTATACCTATGCATGCATGCCTCTGTGTGTGTGTGTGTGTGTGCGCGCGCGCCTCAGCTGTTCCGTACAGGCCCGCATCTGCTGCTGCTCTTCCGCACCTTTTGTACAAGCTCCTAGGTGTGTGTGCGTTGCTTGCGTTGTGTAAGTGCGATCTCGGTGAGGTATACGTCGATTTGTGTTTTGTCCTCGCCAGGAAACCTGCGTAGCCCCGTCCGTACATCTGTACGGTCGCCGTACGGCGTCCGTACATGTACGGCGTCCGTACATTTTCGTCCTTCAGTACACTAGTCCATCGTCCGTACAAGCCAGTCTTCCCGTACCACATCCGTACCACCGTACAGTCAGGCTTTTCTCTGTGCAGCCCGTATATACCTCCGTACAGCTCAGCATCATCCGTACAATCTCGTACTTCCTGCCGTACAGGTTTGGGGCTTTTTGCTCTAGTGTCTTCCCTAACAGTCCTGTGCCAAAATATTACCTTTCCTTCTGCTATCTCCTCACCAGCTATACTCTTCTTCTCCTCTCTTGTGGGCTCCCTGTGGATATCTCTTTGGGACTGGTTTTTTTGGCTTCCACTACCCTTTTACAGGTGCTTCATTTCTGAGCTCCATTTCTTACAAAGTCATGGCAAAATATTCATATGAAAAAACATTTCAAAAGGAGCGCTCGGTTCCCTGCAAGAAGCAAAAGCAAGTTGAGGGTCAGCATGACCCGATGCATGATACTCTTGAGGCTCAACTGGTATATGGGATGTAATGCATGAAGGCTTTGCAAATACAAGGAAAGAGTGGAAAGACTCGGTTCCTTCAGTTGGCCTCATGGTTGAGGTTGATGAAATTGTGGATCCAGTCAGAGAATATGCCAAGAATGCAGTCATATTATTTTTTCCAGGCCGGATGCCCCCTGCTGCAGAGATAGGCAACTGGCTGACACGCACATTGGCTGGCTCTTTTGTTCGTAAAGTACACTATGCAGCCAGGGGCTTTTTTGAGGTTATCATGGTGGATGAGATCCACAGACAAATGCTTTTGGAACATTCACCTCTTTTTTTTGGGCAGCAAATGGTGCATGTTTTGCCATGGTCTCCCACAAGGGACTTTCACGCTTTAATCCGACACAGATGCCCGGTTTGGGTTGAAGTTGTTGATTTCCCACAATGTATGGCCTCACTTCTGCCTAAAATTGCAGCATCTTTAGGTAAAGTGGTCTGCCCACCACGGCCAAATGGCAACTCAAACAGATTTTGCATTCTCTGGGATACTGATAATCCCACACCGGACTCTTATTCAGTCACGGTGAATAATGTGAACATGGGAAGTGCTTTTTATAAACTCAAATGGGGTTTATTTGCACGGGCCTGTTTTGAGTGCAAAAAGTTAGGACACATGGCTTCACAGTGTCCAACAAATCAACATAAAATGCCTCGTGCCACTTTGCCAGTTCACATGCCTACCAAGGATGCTCCTGCTCCAGTTGCCAACAAGAATAAAAGCAGTAGACAGCCTTCTGGGAGTCAAGATAAAGGCAAAGCTCCAGTGGCTCCCAATGGGAATCTCACTTCACATTCACCTCCTGCTATTCAATCCTCGACCAAAGGACAGCAACCTTCAACTGATGGCTGGCAAAGTCCAAGAAAAGTTATTTCTGCTCGAAGAATTCCACCCCCCCGCACTTGGACTAGTGCATCTTCTAGCGGAAATACCCCAGAGATAAATACACGAATTGGGATTACATGGGCTGCAGTAACAGCCAGCAGAACACTCTTCCCTAAAGAAGAGGTTGCTGCTTTGTACTTCTCAGGCGGCTACTTCTTCTCAGGGGCGAGGCCTCGACCCTGAGATAGAAATGCAAGGCTGACCTCATAAATTTTGCTGCTGTACATAGTTGTTACATTTCAAATGTTTTACACTCAATGTCCAGGGCATGTGTGATAGTAGGAAATGGAAATCTGTGTGGCTGTACATCAACAGATTTCAGCCTGACATAGTGGCATTACAAGAACACAACCAACATATTTATGCAGGCAAGACAGGACACTACTGTGGAAATGATATTTTCTATGCTGGGGAGCACTCTTTCTCAAGGGTTGTCCTTCTGATCAAACATGAGCTTCAACCAGTCATTGCTTTAAATGACAACAAAGGCAGATGGCTTGTTCTCCAATGCATTATTAGAGGCGAGGTGTTTGAATTTGCTTCAGTTTATGCACCTCAGTCCTCTAGAGAAAGAACTGCAATTTGGGATGCCATGCAACAATATCCATGGAGATATCATGCCTACATATGTGGGGATTTCAATAATGCTCCACAACAGGGAGACAACACCTCCAGACATGACCATATGTTATCTCCTGAAAGGCATGCATGGTCTCAATTACTTTTGCATCTGGATCTGGTTGACCTTTGGAAGGAATTGCAGCCTTTGTCTCCGAGCTACACTTTTCAACATAATGCTCTTTCCGCTTATCAGGCACGTCTGGATCGATGGTATAGTGTCGCTCCCCAACAAAATGGGGATTTTACATGCAAAATGTGGATTGACTACGCCTTTGTGCATTCAGACCATGCACCATTATGGTTGCGGTTATCTTTTCATAATATGCCAGATGATAGATTGCCACAAAGGAGACATCTAATCATAAACAATAGTTATTTGCAACATGCTGATTTCAAGGCAATGGTTACTGAAGCAGCTCATTGTCTTTCCTCTAGCAGCCATATTCACGTTGATGGTGCCTGGGATTCTTTTATTTCTAAAATGCAAGTTGTGATTAGAGCTTATGGCAAGTCTTACATGAAGACTCTAAGGGAAACCATTGCTCAGGCCAAATCCACTTGTCAAGACCTCACAGAACTCAGTCATCATCGTTCGTTGTCCATGCATGAGCAAACAACACTATGCCAGGCCAGACATTGTCTTAAACTAAATGATCACAGGAAACTGGCAAAATGGGAGACTAGAGCAAGACAAAGAGCCTTTACAGATAAAGGCTGCTCTTCCAAAGAATTTTTCAAAAGTTTACATCAGAGGAGAATCAAAACAGAAATTTGCAGAGTGCTTATGCCTGATGGATCATGGACTACTTCACGGTCAGACTCGTTTGATTGATCAGGATGTGTATACAGCTTATACTGAGATCTTTAGTTGAGTAGTAGCTACTTCGTTCTTGAAGTAACTATGTAATTATTTTACAGCAATAAAAGATTTCTTCCCACAAAAAAAAAATGTGTGTGTGTGTGTGTGTGTGTGTGTGTGTGTGTGTGTGTGTGTGGTGTGACACTCTGAGAGCTATGGAGTTTTCGACCTCTGCCAGCCCCGTTTAGGGGTTCCAAGCCTCCTGGGAGCCCTTCAGGATCTTCTTCTCTACATACTCTTCGCCCTTCAGCTTTTTTGCGTCATCTTGCAGGCTATTCAATTCTGTCGCAGGCCGTGCAGCTCTGTTGATAACCATACAACCCCTCGTTTTCTGCCGTACAGTTTCCCCTTTTCAATTTTGCTTTCTGCAGTACAGCTTTGTACGGACTTTCCCATATTTTTTCCTATTTCATGTGGGCCTTCCATACTTTTTCTGCGCAGGATTTCAGGAATTCTGCACTTTCACGCACGGATTCCATACAAGCAGTCTTCTGTACCAGTCTTCCGTACAGGTCTTCCATATAGCAATCTTCCGTTCAGTACTTCAGCTGCTGTGCTGAATTGGAGCAGATACAATCCTTCTGCTTTGATCAGGGTTCATCTAACTTTAATGCTCCCTTCAGGCTTCAGGGTTTTAACATCACAAGATGGCTTCAGGCTTTAATGCTCCCTTCAGGCTTCAGGGATTTGACATCACAAGATGGCTGATTATGCCTTTGAGAAACCTTCCACAAAGATAGGTTGGGACAGCATAAAAAGCAGAAGGAGTTTGACGGTCAGAATGACCCTGTTCACAACTCTTTGGAAGCTAAGTTGGTTTATGAGTTGGTTTATGATATTATGCATGAGGGATTTGAAGACACCAGGAAAGATTAGAATGACTCAGCCCCTACTGTCAGCTCTCTCACTGCCTGCTGCCGATAAAAAATCTGATCTTGTTGCCCAAGGATGGGTTGTTTTGAGCCTTCTTGTTGGTAATTCCGTGCATATGGAGAGGGTGTCATGGCTGCAACTCTAGAGTACCGAGTCCTAATGGATGTTGAAGGAGTTGAGGGGGGCTTGGAGGAGAGGGTAGGCCAGTCCATAGTTGATGTCTGTTGAACCCCCCAGCTTAACCTAACCCCCGGGTTGGGTTGGGGGTTTAGCCCAACTCGAGGTTAGGGTTAGTTTGGCTGCTTCTAACGCGTACGGAGGGAGAGGTATGGGTTGTTGCTGACGGACTGTACGGTGCTGGCTGCCTGCTGACGAGCTGTACGGACAGGGGAGAGGTACGGAGGTTTGGAGGTACGGACGAAGTATGGAGGTACTATGGAGGTATAGAAGTACAGACGAGGTACGAACGGAGAGACGGAGAGAGAGAGAGAGAGAGAGAGGCTGAGCAGAGGGGGGGCTAGCGAGAGAGAGACAGGGAGGTACGGACGAGGTACAGAGAGAGGCTAGCAAGAGAGGTACAGACGGAGAGAGGCTAGCGGGAGAGCGGGAGAGGAGCATCCTCTTGCCTTGAGAGCAAATGACGCATCATGGCAGCCCATGGGTGAGAACCTTGCATAAATTGCAGCATCATTTTGCGTTTATGAGCAAGAATATGTACATGGAGATTTAGAATATTAAGTCATCCATGCATCTTGGGAGAACATAGATGCTGCACCGAAAGTAACCGCAAGCTTTTTTTGCCATGTTTAGAGCGCCAAAAGACTAGAGACATGAAGGCTGCGGATGCCCTTTGTTGAAAATGATCAAGGGCAAATAAAACTGAATATATGCCATAAGAATGGATTGAACAATCCATAGCCTGACATGCAAAGGCCATGTGGCAAGTTTCTAGTATTCAAGTTTCTTCTTCAATTTTGCCAAAACCCAATCAGATTGCTATCAACGAGTTAATCATCCAACCAAGAGGATAACCCAAATGATGAACTACCTGATTTGGTTGGATAATTTCACTAGGCCATAAAAAGAGAATGACGTTCCTTGGAATGCAAAGGTAACAATTTGGATTTCTGAAAATTAACATGAAGGCCAGCCCCCAAACCAAAAAGAGAGAGTGCTTGCATGAGAGAGGATAAATCCTGCTGAGTATTCCTTGGAGTAAAAAAGGAATCATCAGCATATGCGTGAGCAATCAGCATACCACTGCCAGGAATGTCCAAACCATAAAGCATATATGTTGCTACCAGATGATCCATATACTGAAGCATGGAATGTGTAGCAATAGCATAAAGCAATGCACTAAGCGGACAGCCCTGATGAATTGAGCACCGGAGAATCCACGCATCAGAAATATCTCCTAGGAATGTGCAAGCAGTCTTACTGTCACTATAAAGCCAGTAAATAATATTCTGCACTTTTTGACCAAAACCCAATACACACATAGTCTGTGAAATGAAATCCCATTGGATTGTGTCAGAAGCTTTACAATATCAACCTGCGATAGTAAAACATCATGCTCTGTATATTTGGCATATTCTATACCCACATATGCATTAGACAACAGGCTTGACAATCCCTTTTTAACATGAATCTAATAGATATTGATCATGCATAAAAGAGGCACCTTAAGAATATCCCAGTGTGCAAGAAAGAACTCAATTGTGAGAACATCCCATCCTGGAGATTTCCATCTGCCACAGGATTTTAAAGCATCAATCAACTCTATTTCAGTAAAAGGCATTTCCAGCTCAGTAACCCTGGTCAACGACCAAGGGAGGACATGAACCAACTGCTGTCCAAAGTAAAGAGGAGAGTGCTCCAAAAGCATCTGTTCATGCTTCTCATATGTCATAATAACCTCAAAAAAACCTCTTGCTGCATAATGCACTTTTCGAACAAAAGAACCCCCCAAGTGTAGCAGTCAACCACTTGCCAACATCATACAACCTAGGAAGAAAATAATGACAGCATGCTAAGCATAATCCCTTACAAGGTCAACAATATCATCCACCTCACAAAAGTAAAGGCTCGACTTCACATTCTAGAAGGGCCTGGTAAGCAGGCAGTAATTGATGAGGCTGTTAAATCTTGTAAGGATTCCCCCCCTACCCCGCAGCTAGTCTCTACAGTCAAAGATCTTGTTCACACTGAAGTACAAACTGCTAAGAAGGAAGTGATTGTGGGAGTGGACACCAAAGCAAGTTTGATATTCAAGCAGAGATTAAAGAACACGAAGCTAGATGTGATAATGCGTTGAAGATTAGAATAGGAGGACTCCCTAAAGATTGGTACAAAGAGGAGGACACATATAGTGAAATATTGACAAAGATCAAAGCAAGCTTGCCCAACATTGAATGGGTGGATGATGATCAGCAAGATGATGACGACTCCAAGCCAGCGTCTATTTTGCACTATAAAGGTTCATGCAATCCTTACACTGAAGTCAAAAGACATGCGGATCAAGCTTCTTCGAAAATCTTACAAGTTGACGGGCACCAAAGTATGGATAGCAGAGGAGCTTACACAAGCTCAACTTAAGATTAAGGCAACTGAATTAGCTAAAGTCAAGGCTACCAGAAAGGATGGAAAAAGGGTAGTTTACCGTGAAGGCGTAGCACTTATCAGAGAGTTCAAATCAAAACCAAAAGACTCTCAGTCTTAAACTGATATATGGCTGTTTACTCTTTTAGACTATCATGTAGGTACTCTAAATAATGTGGGTTGCTTTTTGCACTCCTTGGAAGCTGCCATGTGCCCTCCCTAAAGCAAATGTACTAGAGGGTTTCTTGCTGTCCCATAGACCTTTTAGTCTCCAGTGGACGTTAATAGACTTTCTTTCTTTCTTTCTTTCTTTCTCTCAACTTACTACCCCTGCCCACTAATCTCCAACATGTTCATGGACTGGAAACATATTCTGTCTCACTTGGAATGGGATGGCAAGGATTCTTTACAGGACAATTCTGTCCCATAGACCTTTTGGTCTCCAGTGGACGTTAATAGACTTTCTTTCTTTCTTTCTTTCTTTCTCTCAACTTACTACCCCTGCTTTTGGTTATTGGCAGCCCATTCCCTGGGACTTTATCTTAGGTTCTATTGAGGGGAAAATCAAAGGCTGCCCACTAATCTCCAACATGTTCATGGACTGGAAACATATTCTGTCTCGTTTGGAATGGGATGGCAGGGATTCTTTACAGGACAATTCTTTACGTTCTGAAAGCATACATTGGTCGAAAGCATTTTCCCCTTCGTTGGCTTTACAGGAACCTCGACATTTGTATTTTCTCAATATTAAGGGGAGCCATTCTGTTGCAGATGTGATTCATGATGATGGGACTCCCCTTTCTTTTCCTCAAGCTATTGCAAAATTCAGTCTTGGCATGCATTACCATCCTGTTTGGTATCTTATTACTCACATGCTTCAACCTTATATTCCAATACCTCTTTTGAAAATTTAGGATTGGCTTCAAGACTGGACACTTCATTTACCAAGGTCGGCATGTCGTCTCTTGAAGCCGTCTCACATAACAGTTTCTTCTTTTTTTATAAGGTTCTTCAGCCCTTGCCTTGGGTTTCGCAGTGAGCAACCTTTGGCATATGAATCGTCCTACACAATGGTGGCGACGGAGATTGTGAGGGATTTGGAGAATATTGTTAGGAGTTCTTCCATCTGGATAGATTCTATCACGCGGACATGTTGCTCCACCTGTTTGTCACAAATGGTTGGCTCCACGAGAGTCAATGCCTCATCTTCTTTGGCATTGCTCTCACACGCGTGACTTTTTGGGATTGCTATGCCAGCGTTTACAAACCAGATTTCCCAGTGCTACTTTTGGAAAACCTTTCTGGTTATTTGGGATTCACCCACACAGACAGGGTTTTGATTTTTTTTTGGTATGGGTTCGGTATTGGGCACTATGGACTCTCTGGAAAGATAGAAATTACAGTCTTTGGTGATCCCATTTTCCCCCTATACTCTTTCTTTAGGCACTCATTGCAGCAATCTTTTTTTGATTGCTTGCAAACAGGGACTTTTGATCATGATGTATATTTGCCATATCTTGACATCTTCTGTTGACGTACTTGAGCACATCTTGCTTTGCGATTGTGACTCTGTAATATAAAAGCAAAATCTTTTCACACCAAAAAAAATGTGTGTGTGTGTGTGTGCGCGTGCACACGCACATGCGAGCACATTATGTTGTGCATATGAGTGCATGCACGTGCATATGAGCCTGTGCATGACATGCAAGGATGTGATTTGCAAGCTTGTAAAAGGAGAACAAATGCATGCTCTATTGAAACCAAGCAGTTATGCCCCATATGAGGATATAAACGTTCGATGTTACCCAAGAGGATGCCATAGCTCATTACCTCGGGGGCAAAAAACTTGATGCCCTGCAAAGGAAAAAACTAGTCAAGATTTATTTTCACACCCATCTTAAACATCAATGCATCTGAGCAAGATTGCTACAGCCACCATTAAACTTATAACAGTCAGCTGGCTCTAGCCACCTCTTCAAGAACACTGAAACCACACCTGGTAGTACTTTTGTCTTTCAGGTGTGTCTCCTTCTTTTGGACCCACAATGACCGATACCGCATTCACAACCTTTTTTACTCCTTCAAAATACTCTGGTAGAAGTGTTTGTTTTTTTGTCACATCTCCGACAACCTGTAGCTTGCCAGAGCAATAGATCAGTTGACATCGAAAATGCATCCAGCAGGGAAACTTTCAATATGAATGCATACAGAATTTTTCTGCACCAAGCAGCACAGCAGTCATGATAAGACCAGACAGGTTGATACGCACATCAGAGAGAGAGAGAGAGAGAGAGAGAGAGAGAGAGAGAGAGAGAGAGAGAGAAGGCTTCATTGATATCTGTGAAAGATTTCATGGGTATATGAGACGAAAAAGATGTGCATGATATCAGAAAGGCTGACATGGATCACTATATAAAGGGCATCTCTCAAGAAACAACCGATAGGAAGCCAAAGAATCACCTATTTTATTAAGAATATTCCTATTTAGTGCTAATAAAATGGCCAACACAGAATAACTTACTTATGCAAATCAGTATGGATTCAGAGCCTTTAATTTAGTCTTGAAATCGCCAAGAATTGTCCTACTTCCTGGCTTCCTTGACATTAGCTGCTGTTTTCTATCAATTATAAGATATGAGGATCGTTATCCATAGCTTGGTGCCTTTAAGATCCGTTGTCTATCTAAAAACAAACAGGTCTTTCATTTGGAAGCAAAGGTGATCTGCATGTGGTATCCTTTCAGGCCAATGTCTGAGATTGCTCCTAATTTCCAGACAGTCCTGTCCATTTCATTTATATTTTCTAAATTGCCTAAAAAAGGTAGCAGTTCTTATCATACCATATCCCTCCTGCAACTCACCAATTTTGAACGTCAGTAGATTGGCTTTCCTCTTGTTGAATTACCAAATCCCCTGCTGTCTGCCTTAATCTTTAATTCCCATGTCATCTCTCTCTGCTTCTGTCACATATGCGGCGCCCATGTCATTGAGCTTTGAAGATAAGCAGGAGATGTGGTGCATTTCTCCCAAGTCACGATTCTTTGCATCTTTATAATCTGTGTGGTGTCGATGTCATTGAACTTTGAGATGAGCAGGAGATGTGGTGCATTTGTTGATTGCCTCTTGAATAAACATCCCAAGTCTTATGTCCGCCTTAAACATGCATGTCTTCAAGATCTTATTTGTGGTTTCAGTAGATCTCTTCCAAGTGATTTCCTCGTCTCTGACATGTTTTCGCGTATGGGGTTGAAGTAGTATATATACTCACCAAGAATAATCTAAACTGCAAGGAAATTCTCCCCCCACGTCTCCATTGCTTGCATCTGCTTTCTCATACTGACTGCTCTACTGCTGCTATGTTGCTTGACTGCTAATTTTTATGTTTGTTGTTTAATGTTGCTGCGTCAAGCTGTGAATGTTAGAATGAGGTTCATTATACATTCTCACGTAATGTTTATTAATGTGTGCATCGACTAGAGCGTAGTAGAATGGTATTATGAAGGGTCTGGGAAGCAACCTGTAAAGGACAATGCCTCAAATTACCACCCCAAGTAGATACAATAACATAACAACCATGGGTTCCTGGCATCAGGATTACCAGCAAACAGTAGGTCACATCACCTTGGACCACCACTAAGCCAAGGTTCAGACCATCACCTGACCCTAGTTTACGTAAGCCGTGGCCTCCCATACCACCTTGACACACCCCAAGGGTATCCTGAGCATGAAGTAGCTCACTCGGCCTCGCTAGATGATCCAAGCTATTTGATGATCATTGCCCCTGAAGTAGAACTAGTATACTTTTATATGTAAATGAAGTATGTTCATGAACTTGGCTAACCTTACCGATTTCCTGCTTTTGTCTTTCACAACAGGTGTCTGCAGCCAACCTCATTCTTATGTGAATACATCTGCATAAGGACCATAATGTCTGGCACAGATTGCTGAAGCCTGACCTCTTCCAACAGTACCACCAGTGCAACTCACATTCTCCTTATCCTTTACGAATTACATCCAAGAAGTCATCACCCCAAAAATTCAGGGTATATAACTAGCATAGCAGAAGCTGGCAAATCCAGTAGTCACTATATGTTTTCGTGATCGTAATATGCGCAGCATAGGAGCCATAGACAAGGGCCGCGAAATACACGCTGTGATTGCCAAAAGGGGCCTGGAAAGACATATTCCTTTTATATGTATGTCACATGTCACACAAGATGATCATCCTTCATGAGATACCCATCCTTGAGGGAGTACTGACTGCTTGACTAGCCTTGCTGAATGCTCTCCATAATCTTTCCAGTCCTATAAATATTGCTCTTTCATCTCTTCAAGGTCACTATGATATGCTATGGTGACGCTATTTGATAGAAAGGGCGTCCGCCACTCCATTCTGTGCTCCTAGAGTATGAACAATCTGAAAATGGAATATGGACAGAAAAATTGCCATTTAATAAGCTTCTTCGAAAGCTTAGTTTGAGTGAAGAAGTACTTGGCGCTTTGATGATCCGTCTTGACCGTGAAATCAGCCCCTAAAAGATAAAGTTTCCAAATAGTAAGAGCATGGGTTTCTGCCAACATCTCTTTCTTGTACATCCCCATACATCTCTCGGCATCTCGCAATTCTCCTACTTTCGTAGGCAACCACACGTCCATTTTGATGAAGAGAAGCCCCAACACACTCTCCACAAGTGTCGCAAACCACATCCAAGGGCTTGTATAAATCAGGAACAATGAGGATTGGCTCCATGGTTAACTTCTCCTTGAGAGTGCTAAAAGCTGTCTTTTGTCGCACTCCCCATCTGAAAACTGCAAACTTCTTGGTCAAATCATGTAACGGGGCTGCAATATCAGCAAAGTGTCCGATGAACCTCCTGTAGTAGGAACAAAGCCCTAAAAAGTGTGCACTTCATGCACTCTTCTCAACTCGGGTCATTCTTGAATGGCTTTGATCTTTGCAAGGTCCATCCATATGCCATTCGTAAAAATGATGTGACCAAGTTAATGAATTTCATCCAAAAAGAATTCACTTTTCTTTCCGTTAATAAAAAGTTTATCATCTTTGAGTTCCTAAAACATTGTGGCTAGATGTCTTTTATGCTCCTCTGTTGACTTAGATAATACAAGAATGTCATCAAAGAAGGTACTTGTAAAGTGTCTATGAGATCGGAAAATCCGGCCCATCATCCTATTGAAAGTAGCTGGAGTATTTGTAAAGCCAAAGGGCATGACCAAGAACTCATATAACCCAGAAGTCATCCGAAAGCCGTCTTATGGATGTCTTGGGGATGACTCCTCATCTGGTGATAGCCAATCTTGCTGAAAATGGTGGCTCCTTTTAATCAATCCAACACATCATCAATGCATACAATCGCACACCTGTTCTTGACAGTTATCTTGTTGAAGACTCTATAGTCCACACACATTCTATAAGACCCATCTTTCTTCTAAACCGACAACACTGGTGGGCCAAAAAGAGAATAATTAGGGCAGATTATTCCTTTGAAGAGCAAATCTTGTATCTGCACCATGATCTCCTCGATCTAGGTTGTACTCACCCCCTAGGGTGGCTAATTCCGAGGCTCACTCCCTGGAATGAGATCGATGACGTGTTCCTCTGAACCGCTTTGAAGGTAGCTCTCATGGCAATGAGTCTACAAAACAACCCTTAAAAGCATCAAGAACTAATGTTTATCTTGATCTGGAAAATGCAATTCAACTCTAAGTTCATTCTCTTTTTCCTTAACATAAATCATGTAAGATGAAATTGAAGACTCTATTATATTTCCGACGGAAACTTTGGATACAATGAATAAATTCTCCTTTCCCCTTGGCAACAATGCGATGTTCTCTTTCTCTATGATTAAAAGCAAAGCGTCTGGCACCTTGAGATGCACTTCTAAGGCATTCCCAAATCTACATAGTATTGTTCCAAAGGTGAAACCATAAAGTCCTCGTGATCCACATAATCGTGAATATGGATCCTAAGCTTTCCAATGAGAGGTATCACTGGTATTGACTGTCCCTTGAAAATCTGTCAAGACTAACCGCATGAGAAATAAAGTCATCTATTGCTCCAATGTCAAACCAAATCAAAGCATTCTGATCTCTTACTTTTCCCCAAAAGAGACAAAGTGCTCTAGCCTTTAGATCGGCCACTCTCCCTAGTACGTCAAGCACTGCTCCCACCAAAGTCTTTGGTAGTTCTTTTGGCCTTTAGATTGGCCACTCTCCCTAGTACGTTAGGGATTACTCCAACCAAAGTCTTTGGTGATTCTTTGGTTTTTTCTAGTCTTTTAAGTTCTTGAATCTTTTAGGGCATTCAATTGCTAAGAGTCCTTCTATCCAGCATACAAAACATTTCCCCTCGTTTCAGAAGGTCTCGATCTATTCTAGAGTGAATTTAGACTCTCCTTTACAGACTTTGGTTCACCCCTTCGCTTTTGTGGCTGAAAGTCCTTTTGACTTTGTCCAGATACCACATTCTTCTTAATGGTGTCTCCAATTTTGCTTCTTAATGCCGCTACTACTGACCGTAGCAAATCTTCTTTCATTAACTAGACCCCTAAAGCTGAATGCATCAAATCTAGAGGTTTCTTCTTAGTGTAAACATGCCTTGTACTTTCAAAGCTTAGTCTTTCTTAAACATCTTTGAAGGAGGTGATTTGCAAATAAGCTAACCAATTTTTATGTTATAAGTCTTGACAGTATCTAAGGCTATCATGTGCAAACAACATCATAGAAATCTTTGCGCAAAAATCGCTCATAAGACTTATATATACCTTTGCAAGACTAGAATATGTCCAATCATACAAATTTTGTTCTAAAGACCAAAAATCTACACAAAAAATAAAAGAGAAAATGAAAGAGAAGAAAAAAGAGGTAACAAAAACTTTTATGAAAAACAATGGGAAGACATACTTAGCAAGCAAAGCAACACTTATGTCGTCATCAGTGCCCAAGCATAAGCAGCCATATTGGGTTTCTAAAGACCCGCGGAGTCTCTTGGGCAAACCCAGTGCTTACTAAAATACGTCAAATAATCAAAAGAGAAAGACAACAAGAAATAAAGAAGGAAGGAAGAAGGTGACTAAGCAAAAATAAACAACCAAGTCAAAACTGTTCCTTGAATTCTTTCCATTGCTTTTGGAGAGCTCCCCACCAAGCAGTTGCACTGCTTGTAGGATGTAAACATTACTATCTTCAGCTATGACTTCTCTCGATAATGTCGTCTTAAAAGCTATGTCAAATTGGCATATGAATTGTAAAGCTTGATCACTTTCGCATAAGTACCATAAAAAATAGTGAGCCGAATAGACTAACCACCTTCTTTAAAATCCCTGCTTCTAGATCTCAATCCCCTTCTCTTTCAACCATATGGAGATCGCTCCCTGGATTTCAAGGAACAAGAGCTGCTAGAAGATAATGAATTGGAGCTTGGAGATCTTCTTCTTCGCTTTGAGCTCTAGCCTCTATGCTGAGATTGAGAGGATCTCTTTGAAGAGAGGATGATGAGTTGGAGATATGTGCTTGAGATAAATGCTTCGAACTGCTCTTCTTGTGTGAGGGTGTAGAAAGATGCTTGTCCATATCCTCCATATGTATTGTGTCCACAAGCCTCCTGAAAAAAGGATTATTTCATGCTTTAGCAAGTCGTGCCTACAAGTCTTTCTATGAATCTTCATCTCCAAGATAACTTCTTTCCATATTATTTTCTTGAATGGGCTCTTGTTCTTGGAAATCTGGACTTAAAATTCATTGTGAAAGGATAGCAAACTGGGCCGAACTTTCTTTGCCAAAAATCCAAGGCTGTTCATAGGTTCAATCGCTTGAGCTGTGGGCACAAGATTTAAGACGAATTACTGAACTGAAGCACAAGGAGACTGGACTGAATTACGAGGAGACTAGCAGCTTCTTGGTGTTGGGAATCTCTCTTCCGGGCTGTAGATTGGCTGTCTTGGCTAAATTGCTGAAGTCTCTCCTTAATCTTGCTGATTCTTTGGACCGTTGCCACCAAAGAAAGTGGCAATCCTTCACTCTGATACCACTGAAACCTTAACTGAACGTCAAACACAGATTCAATAATCAAACCACAGCTCTTTTAGATAATCTGCACTTCAAAATCCTCAACAACTGGTGGCTGGAAACTAAATCGCAGCACCATGGAACAAAACACAGCACTTAGGGGCAAATTGCACTCGCCTATGACCTGAAAACTTTGAGACAACTTAGGAACCTTCAAGAAAGTCCTAAAACTGAAATCGCAATGGAGGAAAGGGTGGAAGAGTTCAGGAGGAGAGAGGAAAACACCGCACTAGGGAACCCCCTCCCCCCACTTTTTTAGGTCTTGATTTAAGTAGAAATCTGTTGTACAAGGTGGCTCACGAGGAAGAAGGGTCTGAGTACAAAATCTCAATATAACTGAGAACCTGGAGGCCTTTATTTTATAGACTATGACAGCCGTTAGAAATCATGTGCTTTCTAAAGGTTGGGCCCACTTTTCTTGCCTAGATTTTCCTTAGAAAGCTGAGCTTTCTCAAAAGCATGCACTTTCTCCATAAAGTGAGGCACCTTTAATGCTTTTAACTCAAGTGATCCATTCATTAAATGGGGCGCCACTTGTCTTGTGCTTTTCATATTAAAAAGTGGGGGGAATTAAGCACTCTCCAAAGTCCTGCACCTTGCACAAACACTGGTCCAAAACTTTAAGCCAAATGCATGCATTCTATTTCTTGGACTAATCTTAGTCCCTTTGTGGGCGTCCCCACGGTGTTCTTTAACCAATACAACACAGTAAAAATAAAACTTGTTCTAGTTAACTGAAGTCAACTGTCTTTGACCAAAGTCACTATAAAGTTTCCTTTTATTTCTTGGGAGAACTACAAGTGTGTGACATCTACAATTTCCTTCGGCCTTTAGGCAAGGTACATAGCACATAGAATTATTCCTTGGACAGAGGTGGGCCGAACCTGAGAAAGCAAATTTTCAATAATTACTAGCAGAGTATGCCTAGCTTACTCGCAAGCAACATTCACGATTCTGTATGTCCACCAGTGTCACAGAATTACATGCAACTATTTCATGTACCTTTGTATGACTGGAATTACTTGCAAGCAGCATTCACAATTCTGTCTGCCCACAAGTGTCACACAATTGCATGCAACTATTTCAGCCAAAATCACTAGCAGGCTACTCGAACAACTCAGTAACAGCACCTTCCTTGGAGCTTAACTAACAAAGGCAGCTTTGCAACACGCTTTGTAAAAAACAGATGCAATTCAAGAATGAATGTTAATTGGCATAAAAGAGGAGCTATCCATGATAGAGCTAGATATTCAAATTGCTTGTCACTGCATTTTCACTAAAAGGGATGCTGACAGAAGGCTGCGTACTCATCTCAGCTCAAGCCTGAAAAAGAGTAGTTCATCCACACATAAAAGAACCAAAATCATTTAACAAGGCCTATGGCCTGCCTTGTTATTTACAGCTCGCGGATTCAAGATTCTCAATTGTTTGGAATCAAGAAGAACGTCTATGATCAAGTGTAAACAAAGTACTTGGTTGTCCTTGCATGTCTCCTACTTTTGAATGTCACAGCAATTGTCTGCCCCATCATCTCCACCTGTTTGTGTGTTCGAAACCTCCTCCAAGTGAAACTACATCTTTTCATAATGGCCATTTTTGAACTACTCCATATCAATGTCAGTGCCAAGCGATTGTTCCCTTGGCATTAAATGGATCACATACTAGACACGATGAATGTGACTAACAAACCCTACCATATCAATATCAGAACCCAGCAATCGTTTGGCCTTCTCTGGATTTCGCACCTGCATTTAACAGGAAATCAAAGTTGGTATCCCAAAGTAGCAATAAAATAGGGGTCATCTTAAAAGATTGAGACATAAGGAAGATATATAGCATACTAGGACTCGGACTGGGATGCCTCTTTTGCGTAAAACATCAACAACTCTTTTCCCAACCCCTCCAGTTGCTCCAGTGACCAGAACAATATCCATGTTTTGACGAGCCCCTTTTCCCGATTGCTCTTTAGCAGAAGACCTACTGAATACTTCTGTCAAGGAGGCCAACAACTACAAACAAAATTGCAAATCAGTTGCTTTGAAATCTCTCCAAAAAGATGCTGAATGAACATGAACTAAAAATAAGCTCTTACCAATTAGATGCTGACACCAAAGAAAGTAGCATTCATTCCAACAAAAGACAAGCTCTCTCAATGATACAAAATGCAAAAAGATGCACACCTTTTTTAAAGATGGAGGTCCATTGAAATAAGTCACAGTGTTAATAAACCTTCCAAAGTCCCAAGGTTGCCGGCCACTATCTGCTACGACACTAAATGTACTGCTAAATTTATGAGGATTGATACAATATACTTGCTTAAGTGATGATGAAAAGCAGAGGCCATGGAACTCAGAATGAAGACAATACCCCTGCAAAACAAAGACACGGCAATTTTTAATTCTTCTAAAACCTGAGGGGACATACACCAACATGTGAAATAGATAGCATAAGACGTGATTCATATCATCTTGACTCTAAGGAACCAATCCCCGTACTAATGCTGAAATTATAACAAGTCTTCTACCTGAATGCTGAAATTTTCACCAATAGAAATCCCAAGATAGCCAAGAAGATCAAATCCAAAGAGATATTGAAAGATTGTATAATAAAGCAACGGACGTGACAATTAAACTAATGAGGCATTGGCAGTGTGCACTTTCATGAAAAAGTGTTTACAATAATCCACAAGTGTCTTAGGAATTTATGTTCGAACATTGTCTTTTGGATAAGCTTAAAAGGACTTTTTTAGAGCCTAAATATTGAACCTAAGGGCTTAGGGCCCAACACAGGCACAGTCTAGGAAGCTGTAGCTAGTGTTTTGGATTAGCTTAAAAGGACTTTTTTAGAGCCTGAATATTGAACCTTAGGGCTTAGGGCCCAACACAGGCACAGTCTAGGAAGCTGTAGCTAAACTGGCCTACAGCTTACTAGTTGAATCTCATTTCCACAGCTTATGTAATCAGAGATGACAGTAGATAGTAGTAGATGTGTAGAACAGCATAAAAACAGTGGAATACACGTGCGCAATCATCAAAATACCTAGCAGCCAAAAGCATGGGAGCTCATCTTTGAGATGAATGTTTATTTGATTGCCAATCATGAATGAATGCTTGGACATCAGGAGACCCCCCCCCAATTTTATAGGTTGGGCATGGCAACATTTATAACATGAATTATGGGATAGCCACCCTAGGATGCCACATGGCAACACCAAGAAGAAGATCCATTTACACCGGTTACTTGGCATCGAATGAAGACACAGGACCTCCTCTTTTACAAACAAAAAAGACAGTTCATTTAGGAATGTTTCAGCCGTCATCAAAATGAAGGAACATGACCACCCCTTTTACAAATAAAAAAGTCAGCCATTAAATTCATTGGGGAAACATCTCAACCATCGACAATGCACCACAGACTGATGGGCGACGTTACTATGGAGTTTGGTGTGTAAAGTTGCCATCAAGTTTATCAGTCCATTCGCTATGTAGCATACCTTTTTGTGGTCATTGAACAGACATCTTAAGTGGCATGTTTCTTCCATACACTGTTAAGTAACTAACATCGCAACTCATTATATATCATATATCTTTCGTTTACATAGATTTCCAACAACGCTCATAGGTGATTGTGACATGATTGAGATACAGAAACATCAAAGCCAGTGGAACTACTCTAATTCAGCCCTTCAGGACTAAGCTCTTGTTCGAATCAGCTCATCGTCCTTTGAATCCATTGGTACATCAAATACATCTATAAAATTCTTTAAAAAGGCTGAGACCTTGTGTTCAATCCAAACTCTCCTTGTGGAAAAGAATTTGGTGCTTGCATGTGTTTTCATGGAAGAGTCGACAACATGGACATACAGCAAATTTTCCATCCACCTATGGTTTCAAGCTAAAATCGTGTGGGCAGACACCATTGTCCTAAGGATGCAAGGGCAAAATCAGATCACAATCACACCAGTAGGGATCACAAGCGACATAGACTATAACTGAGATGTCCTGTGGGTGTCCACTACTTACCCTCACTTGACTCTCTACCAAGAAAAGTATAACGCAAGGGGTTCTGAAAGGCTTCAATACTGAGCTTCCAACGCTTTTGGACTTACGAATGACAAAAGGCAACCGCCTCTCGGGAGTTGCGAGCGGCCCTCAGACCTTTAGTTGTTCTGTCATTCAGCACCCGTGTAAATTAACAACGCCTTGACCGTTCATCGGATACATTAGACGCCCAAAAATCATAATCTACTCGAGAGTCAACCGCAGAAATCCCGAGCGTTTTCTGCACGGATAGCAGATGTGCCTCTATGGAAATGCACATATGGGTTGAAATGGGTGGCTAAAAAATGCATCGGGTACAGGCAAGAGTCGGATTACATACCAAACTGACAGTTGGGCTGGAGTTGGGGATGAAAGTGCTTGGCAGCCCAACAGTGGCCATCATTTTTGATGGTGTGTGCTCAAGTCAGCCTCGCAGAAACTCGTCATATTAAAGAAGTTGAAGATGATGAAGAGCTGCAGCCTACAAAAATGAGTGGAAGCAACCTTGCACACCACACATACTTACACGTGGCATGCTCGCGTGTCTGCCCTTTCAAAATTGGCTTGTCACAGGAGACAAACTTAAATACACGTGGCATGCTCCAAAAATGAGTGGAAGTTACCTTGCACACCACACATACATACACCCATGTTTTATCCACCGGAGGTAGAGTGTAGTTTGAACTAGTATGTGTAAGTAGCCGTAGAGTGTAGTTTGAACTAGTATGTGTAAGTAGCCTATGTGGAAGGCACCTAGTTGCATTTGTTAATAGGGCCCCAAGCGAGAAAAAATGCCCTATTAATTGATTTGTTTGTGTGGAGGGGGAGGCATGGCCTCGATTAAACGCTAATCCTAGGTGATTGGACTAAATAGTGAATTTACCACGTGGCAAAATCAGTCTTCTAGATCCTTCTACATCAACCGGCTCTCAAAGGTATATAAGGGGAGTGGGGGAGGGAGGGAGGCAGAGGAGGGAGAGAGGGGGAAAGGAGACAAAGAGGAGAGGAGGGAGGGAGGGAGGGGAGTGGGAGGGAGGGGTGGGGGTGAGGTAGAGGAGAGGGAGCGTAGCGGGGCTGAGGGAGAGAGGTGGAGAGGAAAGGGGGTTGAGGGAGAGGAGTGAGAGAGAAGCAGAGAGGGGGAGGGAGCGAGAGGAGGGAGTGGAGAGATGAAGAAGGGGGGGCCTGAGCAGATGGGGACGGTAGGGACGCAGTTGAGGGAGAGGCAAGGACGTGAAGGAGAGGTGGCTGAGGAGGTCAATTAACGTCAATTAGCTTAGGTTAATAAGCATAGGAAGGCCGGGGCGGGTGATAGGATTAATTAATTAATAGGTTTTGGGTCAAGGAGCGATTAATAGATTTGCATCTCATTCGTATTCAATCATTGATTGAAATCCAATTTTCATGGTGTTTTATTCGTGGAGCACATATCCACAAACTCGAAACACAATATAAACCTTATCTTTTTAGTGCTTTAATTGAAGGAACGAAAAAAACAAATATAAACAAATAGAATCACTGATATGAAACACAATGCAAGGTCAATAATGAGACTGTCAAGGGTAGTTCTTTTATTACGAAAATAGTGATGGCCAAATAATGGCACAAAAATAATGATGGCCAAAATAGTACCAAATAATGGCACCTTTTGGGAATTGAAACCCATAAGATACATGATTAAGGCATTACCCACACAAGCTTGTAATTGTCTCATGTAAACTTTGATAACACGAAAGTTATTGTTGCTACAATATGGACTAATATTCTTGGCTTGATCATCCAGTAGCGACAAGAATCTAGAGGTGATTTTTCTTGAGAGAATATCAGCATACGACATGGGGTCCAAACCCTCCTTCTCAGCACCCACTTCCTTCTCTGAGATGGCCAACGCCTCGATCACCTCAGGCTTGATGCCTTCCCTTGCTTGCCCGCCATCTCTTCTACACACGACACACACGCACTAGTTCACTAAGAGTTCACTCAAGAAGATCCACCAACTAGGAGTGGAAAGAGTGGGCTGGTTCGCAACGAGCAAAAGATACATATCGACATGTGACCTCAAACTTGATGACGTCAAACCAAAACTGGCCCCCGTCTGGCTAAAGGTGGTGTATATTTGTTCTTCAAAGGGAGAACCCCGTCAATGGATGAGCTCATGCGATTTCTCCTTCACGAATCTGGCATTCCATTGAGCGCCTATGCAACAAGGTTTAAGGGGAAGGGGTTTTTCTTAGTTCAATGCATCTCAAAGGCACTACGCGAAGAGTTGGTGGGAAAATCGCTCGTGTTTTCTAGAGCCTCAGTGGTGCTGTTGTATCGTGGAGCCCATCATTCTCAATTGACGAATTATTATTCCATGACTGCTGTCCAGTGTGGGTGGACTTCCCTAGTCTTCCTCCTTGGCTTGGTGAGTCAGTGGGTCACTTGGCAGCTTCTCTTGGTAGAGATCTCCTAGTTTCTCCTCCCACTAAGAATCCATTGGGACGCATAAGAGCTTGGATACTCTAGGAGAGGTGTTTATCAATGCCTAATTATGTCGAGGTGTGGTTTCTAGATGGACTCATGCTCTGCCAAGTTTGGCTCCTTGCCTCATGCATGTTTTGTGTGTAAGAAACTGGGACAATTCGCTAGGGAATGTTCTGAGACGTTTGTGAACACAAGGGTAGCTCAAGGAGTAGAGATGTTGGAGGGAGATGGTTTGAGCAGACGGGTGCTAGTACCATGGCAGATGGGCTACAAGGTGCCAAAGTGGAGTCGAGCGGGCCAGACATCAAAAGCCAAGAAGGTTCACTAGTCATATCTCCTCATCAAACACCTGCAGAGGCCTAGTAGGTGATGGGCAAGAAGGTAAGGTCTCTAGAGTGGTGTCCAAGTCAGCGGAGGAGGCATCTCTCCCTAACAAGCCATCAACACAACGTGAGTCCGAGCAAATGGATGTGGTGGCGGTTGGAAGGCATGGAAGCTGTCCAACGACTACTCAACAATCTAATGATGTGCTTGAAGAGGATATGCCATATGCAAATCTTAGAAAGAGGTTGTTAGAGGAGAGTGGTAAAGAAAAGGTGCAAGCGGAGGAGGCATGGCGAGGGGCTCAGGGTCGGGTAAAGAAAAATGATTCAATTTTTTCCATGATGCTTACAAAGCCATTACACAATAACTTAGGTTCGAAAGGGCAATGCATGCGATCCCTTAGAACGATGTTGTCCTGGAACCTACAAGGCGGTTGCAACAAGACTAAGCAAGGGGGATGCCTTAGGGCCACAACAACAAGGTCAACAAACCCCAAATTATTCTTCTATAGGAAATTAAATGTGTAAGGCACAACAATTGGTGGTTCACTTGGAAGAAACTTGGTTATGTGGTGTATGTGAATTGTCTTGTTAGGGGTAGGGGAGGCTCAACAATTCTAGTCAAAGATACTTCTTGTCACACAAATTGTTTAGAGATGAGAAAGGTTGGTTGGTTGCTGTCTAGGTGATGGTAGAAGATTTTGAGGTGAGAGTGGGTTGTGTGCATGCACTAAATGTGGCACGAGACAAAGAGAGACAAGGCCATAGGGAATCACTGGTTGATTGGGGGGGATTGGAATTTTGCTGAAGAAGTGACCGATCACTCACACCTAGGAAGAACCCATCTGGGAATGGAGAGAAACTCTCGGGAAGAATTAGTGATGGCTCTTGGGCTCATTGATTGCGCAAATCTTGGGGGGAAGGAAATGGAGGACTTTAGATGGTCCAATAGGAGAAAAGGTGAGGAATTTCATGCCGGAAGGATCGATCACTTCTATGCCTTTGAAGAGGGATGGTGGATGAGGGTGCCCATTCATGGAGAGACTCTATTGCATACTGGGCTTTCGGATCATGCTCCAGTGACATGGCAATTCTGTATTCCAATGCGTTGTTCAACATCCCGTTTTGCCTTAATAAAAGTTTTCTGTCATCTAAGAATTTATGCACTAAAGTAAGAAGGATTTGGCAAGCGGCAACTGCGGGGGTTCAAGACACCTCTTTAAAGTGGGACAGGGTAGTAAGGGAGATCTTACATTATGATAAAGGATACGATTGGAAATTATGTGTGAAGGTAAGAAATGATCTTGACTCCCTAATGGACACTAGAACCGCAATTCAGGTGGCTTTGTCAGAGAATGGTGTAGACCCCATCCTTGGTACGTTACTAATAGAAATTGAAGTGGAGATGGTTGCCAGAGAGTGTGAAGCTGCTGAACTGGCTAGATAGAAGAGTTGATTGCTTTGGCTCGAGGTGGGCGATTGCCCCTCAAAAGTTTTTTTTCATTCTATTTGTAGAAAGTAGCAGATCGACACGGTCTAGGATGCCAAAGGAAATGTTTTCACTGAATACTAGCAGCTAGCTGATGTCAGTCTACAAGGAATCGGGCAATGTGGTTGGGGAAAGGGCAGTTCAAGGTAGCGACGACTGGAGAAACAATGTCAAGCTGTTTTGGTCAACTGCTGACATGGCAGTCAGAGCCTGCTGATCTGCCCGTCTCCTATTGTGACCGACTGCCATGGCAATTGTCTGCTACTGTTCTAGCCCAGATCTACTCACGGGATTGTTATGGTCAGCCACGAAAGATTTTGCAGTAGTCCTCTATGGTATTGGTAGTTCTGTCATTCTCTCTCTTGTATTTGGTAATTCTATCATTACGTTGCTAGTACCAGGAGACATGGGATTTTCAAATGAGAGATTGACCTTCATTAGCAATTAGAAACCCTTAGAGAAAAGAGCAAAAGTAGCCTACAAATACTTGGATTTAGAAGCGCCTTGTTGCAACAAGAGCTCATCAGGAACTGAAAGAAGCTCTAGATGCTATGGAGTACAATAGAGCCCCAAGCCCACATGGCCTCATAGTCAAGTTCTATAGAGCCTTTTGGCCTTTAGTCGACTAGGATCTCACAGATATAGTTACAAGATTGATGGAGGCATGGAAAGAATTAGTAGGGATGCTTGCTTGGAAAGGCCGTGCAGACCTTCGCAAGGACGCTCGTCTTGTGGAGGGAATATGGTGGAGTGTGGCCTTTAGGAAGATGGTCTGCCATTTCTTGTGGCATGACCTGCCGAAGGCCCATGGTCTATTCACAGGAAGGGCATGCAAACATGGTTGGACATTTGGGATTCAACTAAGGCAGATTGGCTTTTAATCGCTTCCATCAGAACTAAATTCTCCTTTGTCATAAGGGGGAGGTTGATCTCATGCAAGCGATCCTTGATAGGATCCCTAGTAATCGAATTGTGTGGTTTCGGAGGTGGGCAGAACTAGGTTTTGGCAGTTGGGGAGAACAATGCTAAAGAAGGTGACAATTGGGTTGTCATATCGGATTCGAGACCGTGTGTTGTTTGCAGACTTGAATAAGAAATGATGGCTTCACAGAGGAGCAGGCAGGTAGAAATGTAGATTGGAAGAGGTGTGGAAGCTCTGCAGATCAAGCAAGGCCTCACTTAATGGCTCCCACTGAAAGGGAAGCTAGCAAAACTTGCAAACGTATCTCTGCTATGTCCCTTCTATGAGAGCATGAAAGACACCTTTTTGGCTTGCCCTCTGGGTAGCCTTAGCAATGCTTCAAATTGGGCAAAGCAGATATTAGGCATTTAAAAAAAAAATGGAAGTGCATTTTTCCTATTGGACAATATGTTGACTCTTCTTCATTGGACTTGAATGCAGACTTTAAAGTGGTTCTCTCTCTCTCTCTCTCTCTCTCTCTCTCTCTCACACACACACACGCGCGCGCGCGCACGCGCGCGTGCACGCGCACGCACGCACAAACACACACATACTTATGTCTATATATTTATATTCTCTTATTTCTGTATATGTATAAAACTACACATCCTCATTTACCATATCTATAGGGAACTCTGTGTATAAGAAATATACCATCCTCTTAGTCAAGCTTTATACCAAAATATGTGACCCAAAATATCTATTTGAACATCTTTAATAAACCTACACTTGCACGCATGCATTCACATGCACACACACACACACACACACACACACATGCACATGCACATGCACACACGCATGCACGCACATGCATGCACTCATGTGTGTGCATGTGCACACACGCCTAAACATGCACGCACACACAACACCTATGATGACTCTACTTTCGATGTAAATATGAATGATTTAAAATTGAAAATGCATTAGTAAGGGAGTCGCACTAGAGCCATCACAAAGTGACATTAGTAGTGATTAATTTTGTCACATTTTGCAATGACTTAAAAGAAATATCCATGTTTTATAAATGCATCATTATGCTTTTTCCTCTTGCGTAAATCAGTGGTGGCTCATTGAGCTTTGTTTCATCCAAATAATAGTTGTAGTGACTCTGATACAGTGGACTACATTGACTCCCCCAACTTAATCCCATTTCTATCTTCCAACCTCTCTCATCTCCCATCATCTAGCCCTCTTTTGCATATCCATTCACTATCGGAGTCCATATTTAGGTCATCTTTTTCTTTTAGCTTTTAAGTTTAATCATTTACTTTAGTTGCGTTCTTTTATCATGCATGCTTTAGCTCTAGTCTTTGATACATGCTTTAGATAGTACCCCAAGAAGGAAGTACAAATTAAACTAGAGCCCACATTTAATTAGACTATTATGAAATTAGTGTTGCTTTTCAAAATAATTTGAGGCCATACTAGAAATGATAGAGCTACATTAAAGAATATAACATGCATTGTGATCAACCATGGTAAGTGGTAACCACTTGTAATGGGGATGTTCTTTAAAAAATGTTGATTCTACATACAAAAATGAAAGTTATTTTCCATTCCTAAACTACAGCTATACAATATTGCACGCCCTAGTCATTATATATCAATCTCCCCCATTCTTGAACTACAGCTATACAATATTTTGGATCTAACAATCCAATTATGTACTTCCATGAGCCTTCCAATTATGTACTTCCATAAGCCTTCCCCCCACCCTCAAACCCAAGTTGCTCCCAATCACATCAGTAATGCTACTGGAGTCCTCTTAGTCATCCTAGCATCTTTGATCATCTATAGCCTCCGTGTTTAGGTCATATACCTCTCCTTCCACCTCTTTATCCATGTTGTAGATGTTATGTTTTGATGTATACACTAATCATCTTTATTGTTGACATGACAATTAACATGACTATTCTAGCTATATTCAAGTATAAAAAGGCCATTATAGGAGAAACTAATTCATGTAATACAATATTGCACCAAAGAAAAATAACAATCTACTTATATTCAAGCCCTATTCAAGCATGAAAAATCAAATACTAGCTCTTAAAAAGGCCACTTTAGTTCTTAAAAAGGCTATTATCTTTGTTGAAGTGACAATAGACATGACCATTCTAATTAAATTCAAACACGAAAAATCAAATACCAATTCTAGGCCATTATAGGAGACACTAACTCGTGTAAGTGTGGGGGTTAAAGGCCATTGTGCCTTAACCCTGGTTATGTACAATACTCAAACACATATATATATATGAATGATATAGAAGATTAGGGTGTTCTGCACCCAACAAAAACAAGTGTGTCTCTCTTTTGGCTCTCCCTCTCTCTCACCCTCTTTCATTCCACTTCCGTTGGTGAGAGCACTCTCAACTGGTATCAAAGCTGTGTGTTCTAATTGAGCCCGAGTGTGTCCTTGGAGCCCAAAATTTGTTGCTACAACTTTGTGGGAGGAAGGAGAAGCTCCATTGGGTGACTTTACCTGCATCTTGGTATGTAGAGACCTTGCAAAAACATTTGGAAAGTTCTCTGAGTGGTTCTTGCAAGATTCCAGGTGGTTTTGGAGGAAAAAGATCTCCTGCTCCTTTTGACAATTGAGAGTCGAAAATGACCTATAGAGGAAACCATTGCCTACTTTTGGTGTCCATTGCACTTTGGGAGTTTGAAAACCCCTTCATTGTTGAATTTGGGATCATTTCGTTGGATTTTTGACTCACTGTCCCTGCTTCAACGTTTTTCTGCCAATGTGTTGGAACTCAAGCTTGAAGTAACTATTTGTAGATCTGTCAATTCTAATGGACTCAGGTGGTCCTAAAACTTATGTGTTGCTCATCATTCGCACTTCGATGGTGTTTAAAAACATATCTGTTTGCAAAAATGTTTTTTGGTCCGTGTGTTAGACCCGGTGATTGGGACAATAGTTTCCAAAACCATCTATTCCATTGCATTCCAGAGGCCCAAAAACCCCTACCTATTAGCTCTTGCGTGATTTCATGGAGATTTGGAGAAGTTTCATCTTTCTGAGACGTCAAATCATCTGTTTTTCTGTCAGATATCCATTCAAAGGTCCAAACCTTTAATTTTTTTATTACAGGTCAATTGCAAGGGTCAACTCCCTGTTTCCAATTCACCTGTTGGGATTTTGGAGTTCTAACAGAAGAGAGATATTTGTAGATTGTCTTGCTGAGTCCAATTATGTAGTGACACCCATGTTTTGAGGCACCTCAGGTTCTATTTTCACTAGCGGTCATGGCCGTGGGGTCGTGATTTTTTGGGTATACCTTATGCAAATCACTTTGGTTGTAGTTTAAGCCGTGAGCACTCATTTGTGGCTTGCATTAGGTTGTACTGGATGCTTTACAGGCCATTTGGATGCATTGCGATCCTTGTTAGATGCGATGATAGGCCCAAATTGCCTTGTGGGATACTTTATTAATGGACGTTTTGCACATAGATGCTATTTTATGGTGAAGGACAGTTTTGACACATTGCAGTTGATGCACTGATAGCGCTATGCTCTCTTGGATGAGACATTATTGATGCATGTGCCATTGGAAAGTGTTTATTCTTGAGGCATTTGGCTCTTATTGGCATTGGGTTTGCCATTGTTTTGTCATTGCACGTTGACATTTTCTTTTGGATCAGATTTGCTCATATGGATGTATAGCATATGCACATGAGTCAGATGCATTTTGATGCTTTGAGATTTTTTGGTGACATTACCCTCCATTGTGGTACGTCTATTTGGGTGCACCTGGTATTTGGTGTGATTCTTTCTTGCACACACTAGCATATGGGATTTTGCTTTATTTGTATCATGGCATCCTCTTCCATGTCTGAAAAGGAGTTTTTCATCATTAAAAAGTCTGATGGGATAAACTTCTCTCTATGGAAAGAATAGATAAGGATGTGCTTATTCAAAAGAAGCAAATTAAACCCTTGGAAGGGATTGCAGCTAAGCCTGCAGGCCAAGTACTTATTTGTGGCATTGCTAGTTGGGGCACATGAGCTAGAATGGAATGAAACTCTTATGCTGTTTGGGTTTTGTACCACATTTGAGTTTTTCTGATTTTGAATTTTGTGAGCACTATCTCTATGGGAAGCAGACTAAATCAGCCCATTAAAGAAAGGAAAAGAAAGAGATTGAAAGGCTTGATTTGGTGCATTTAGACGTAGGTGGTCCCATACCTACATGATCATTAGGTGGGGTTGAATACTATGTGACATTCATTGATGATGCAACTAGGAAAGTATGGGCTTATGCTATAGCTCGGAAGAGAGATGTGTTCAAAGGATTTCAGAAATGGCTAGCTTTGGTTGAAAAAACTAGTCAGGTGGAATGCTTAAATGCCTACAGACTGATAGTGGTGGAGAATATCTCTCTCTTTCTCATGACTTTCAGCATTTCTGTGATGCACGGGGGATCAAGAGGGAGCTCACGTCCCCTCGTACTCCAGAACAAAATCCATTTGCAGAATAGATGAACCGCACCATTCAGGAAAGGTTGCAATTTACGTCTTCCAGTGCAAGTCTTCTGGTGGTTTTTTGGCCTGAGGCAATGAAGACTGCAGTGCGTGTGATCAATAGATTACCTAGTAAGAATTTGGATGGTGGTATTGCATGGAGTGGCAAGAAGTTTTCTTATTCTCATTTACATATAATTGGGTGTGAGGCCTATGCAATGTACCAAAAGAGCTTTGAAAGAAGCTAGATCCTAAGTCAAGGAAATGCATACTTATGGGTTATGGTGAAAGTGGAGAGGTGGACTATCGTCTCTCGGATCCAGAAGCAAAGAAGATCATACGAAGCCATGATGTGGTCTTTAATGAGAAGAAGATACATAAGACACCTGTGAGGGATGTGGAAATGAGGAGAATCACTTTCCAGGATGTGAATCCACCTGCATACGTTGATAGATATCAAGCTATCCATGCACCAAATGTGCAAAAAATGGTGCCATCAAGTACTCCACAGGTACACAATCAAGGGCAAATGATGGATCATCTATTAATGGAAATGATGAGCCAAATGTGGCTGATATACAAGAGGGACAACAAGCTTAAATTCCCTTGAGAAGATCAGCTAGAGTGTTTAGACCACCTAAGAGATTTGTTCCAAGGGAAGACTATATGATGCTTACTGATTACAGGCAAACTATGTAATGCTTACTGATTGTGGGGAGCCTTCTTGCTATTGAGAGGCTATTATGCATGAGGATCAGTGGGAGTATGCTATGGAATCAAAGACAAGTTCACTCATGAAGAATAAGACTTGGGACTTGGTTTCTTTGCCACATGGAAAGAAAGCATTGCCATGGAAATGGGTCTATAAGATGAAGGTCGCAGTTAATGATGTGCCTAAGTACAAGGCCCATTTGGTTGCTAAAGGGTTCAAGCAAGAGAAGGGTCTGGACTTTGATGAGATCTTCTCTCTGGTTGTGAATATGACCACACTTAGATGCGTACTTGGACTTGTGGTAGCAGAGGATATGAAACTTATGCAGACGGATGTCAAGACAGCTTTCTTGCATGGGGATCTGCATGAGGAAATTTACATGATACAGCTTTGAAGAAAAGGGCAAAGAACATTTGGTTTGTAATCAGAAAAAGAGTCTCTATGGCCTTAAGCAAGTGCCTAGAGAATGATATCAGAAGTTTGATGCTTTAATTTAGTCTCGGGGTTTCAGAAGAAGTGAGATTGATCACTGCCTCTACACTAAAAGGGCTAAGAATAATAGCTTGATACTCCTGGCACTTTATGTGGATGATATGCTCTTGGTAAGAAAGAACACTAATGAGCTAGATGAATTGAAGGTCAAATTGCATGAAGCCTTTGACATGAAGGATTTGGGACCTACAGGTCATATTCTTGGTATGCGCATCACGTGTGACTATAGTAGGAAACTCCTTTGGCTTTCACAGAAGGAGTATGTTACAAAAGTGTTGAAGCATTTCCACATGGAGGGGGGGAGGCCATAAGTACTCCATTTCCTCTATATGTGAAACTGAGTCAGGTAGATAGTCCCAAATTAGGTGAGGAGAGGGTCATGATGACCAAGGTTCCTTATGCATCAACGGTTGGGAGCCTTATGTATGCTATAATAGCTACTAGATCGGACATTGGATTTGCAGTGGGAGTTGTTTTCCAGTATATGGATAATCTAGGAAAGAGGCATTGGGAGGCAATTAAGTGCATCATGAGGTACATGAAGGGTACCAAGGTATGTGTATTTGCTTTGGCAGAGGAGAGATGCATGTATTTGGGTATACAAATTCAAACTATGCAGGGCATGTGGATAGTAGGAGATCCACTTTTGGTTATATTTCACCTTTGTATGTGTAAATATACAGATGATAACCCTATAAATATGCTGACAAAGAGTCTACCTAGTCAGTGGTTTGAGTATTATCGTGTATTGATGGGCATTGGATAGTATGTCCATTGGTTGTTCTCCCTTAAAGGCACATTGGCCTTTAAGTGGGAGTTTGTGGGGGTTAAGGCCACTGTGCCTTAACCTCAGTTATGTGCAAGCAGGTTTATGATGGTAAACTATATTTAAGGATGCTCAGACTAAGTGTATGCAATGTGATGCTTGTTAATGCACTAGACGATTGTTGCCAAATCATTACAACCTACTCGCCCTTGGAAGCATTCCAAAGATGGGGTTGGATTTTGTTGACCCCTTCAAACCTACCAGGTTCACACAGAATAAATATATAATTGTGGCTACTGACTATGCTACTAAGTGGGCTGAAGCTAAGATACTTCGAGATAACTCAACTATGACTATTGCTGAGTTTGTCTTTGAGAATATAATTTGCAGATATGGATGTCCTATGCAGCTTGTCAATGATCAAGGCTCACATTTTCTCAATGAAATAGCGCAGTTGTTAAAGACCGAGTTCAAAATTAGGCATACAATTTTGATCACCTGCTATGCTCATGCTAATGGTGAAGCTGAATTAACTAATAAGATACTCAAGCTGATTCTGCCTAAAATAGTGTAGTCCCATAAGAGTGATTGGGACACTAAACTTCAGGCTGCACTTTAGGCTTACCAACCTGCTTACAAAGTCACTACAAATCTAACTCCCTTTTGTATGGCCTTTAAAGTGGTAGTCCCCTTAGAATTTATTGTTCCTATTCTTTGTGTGGCAATTGGGCATCAATTAGATAAATTCAAGGCAATCAAGGGCCGATTGCATCAACTAAGCCACTTGCATGAGCTACACCTTCAAGCAGCCTAGCTGCAATAGGCGATTCAGCATAGAAGGAAAGGATGGTATGATAGGCATATTGTGCCTATGCACTTGGATAAGGGTATGCTTGTATTATTATATTATGCTAAGTTGGGACCCCTTAAAACAAATTTAAAACTTGGATGGAATGGGCCCTATAGATTAAACTAAAGTCTTTCCTAATAGGATAGTATAGCTTGAGGATTTGCAAGGGAATGTGTTTGCTGAGTTGTATAATGGGAGCAAATTAAAGCCTTATGAAGTAATGGATTCCTTAGTCAAGTAGAACTTGGATATGGGTCACTTGGTTGGACATGCACTAGTGAATTTTGTGCCAACATGAATGCCAGTGAAGTGTTTGGTGAAAGGAGAAGTGATACGTTACATGCAAACATGTGGCAATTTGAACGTTATGGAGTCACTAATTTAGGATGATCATATCCAAGAAGTGGGTGTTCCACTTAATTGTGTAGTCATTCAAGTGATAGGACATCCAATTTTAGCTTATGGTCATCTACTCTTAGCTTTAGATTTCCATCGTCTTCATCATTTGCTATTACAGTCTCTTATAGCCTCCTTGCCTCCTTCATCTCGATAGCCCTTTTGCTTTCTTTGTCTCTGATTGTTTTCCTACCCCTTCTATCATCCTTACCTCCCATTACTATCCACACAATATTTGGTGTCATGGAGGAGTGCAAAATACTCACTGATCACCAAAAGAGATTCAAAACACCTTCCCATTTTTGCCCTCGCACCCATCTAAAATTTTGGAAATGTAATTGTGAAAGGGGTCCTAAGGAGAAACAGGCTCCTAAAGTTTGCACAACTGCCATGGGAGCAAGTGTGGGATGAGAGCCCTTGGCAGAGGAAATTTTGGACTCATACAATGCTGAGGATCACAACGTCATTTTTGAGGATGTGCATGTTCATTTGAGTTCTGGATTATTGGAGGACGTTTTTCGGATGAAGGCACCGGTAGCTCTAGGAAAATTAGCCTCTACTGAGCATTGTAATGCTTTTTTTGATGAAGGAAGCTACTTGAGCTCGCAGAGGCATCTTTATGAGGGTCTTTGGATAGTATGCCAATTCCTATCAAAGTTTGTTGGTATGAAGAAAAGTGTGGGTATGTGCCATGATATTATGTGGCTTGGCTTGTTGTTGCTCTAGAGGATGACCTCGTAGAAGGCATTTGAAACCTAGCTAAAGGTTGTTAGTAAAGGTCAAAACCATTGTAAGCTCAGCCCTCACCTTTGTATGCTACACCATAGGCTTACGTTTGGTTAGGTATAGTGGCTGAATACAATTCCCACACCTATGGAGTTGGTAGGTTTGGAGCCAAAGATGATGATCAGCACTCGGAAGAGCAGGGCTCTAAGGAGCATGGTTACCACGGTGACCAGGGGAATGAGGGAAGCGATGGTCAGAAGACTCCAGAGGAGAACAACAGTGAGGGCACCTCCCAAGAGTAGTTGGAAATAGGGTCAGATGCTAAGGGTACAGAAGATAAGGCCGAGAATAAGCAAGTAGAGACATCGGCCGAGCAACAAAAGCAGCTCGAGTAGAAATTTGATAGAATAACAGAGGGAGCTCTGACTAATAATAACACCATCCCTGTACTACAGGTTTTATGCCCTCTCGAGCCCTTTGCACTCAACCCCATGTTGATGCTTGACAGCCATCAAGATCAAAATGCCATTGAGTCACTGTGGTAAATCTTAAGGGAGAACACGTCGCCGAAGCATTGGACTATCTAGCCAACCACTGGCTCCCTCCCCAAGTCTTAGAACATAACTTATTTCTTCAAGTATAGTATAGGGAGGATCTAACTCGGTTCTTTGAAGAGAAAATAGTTGGGCTAAGGCCCTTTACACACGAAAGGGCGTCCAACGTTGGGTGATCGTTTGAACCAATAGAAAGCCACCATTTGAGGTCGGGCACCTCTTTACACATATAGTACCCAAGCTTAAATGTTTTAATCCGACGTGGAGTCCACGTCATGCCCTGAGAAAGGCCTTCCTTAGGCAGAGCTTGGCTGCCCATCGATGGGTAGGGTTGGATTCAGCCAATCACCATCACGATTTGGGTCCCCCAACTCCATACCCATCCGGGCCCTCATTTTTACAAAAGGGGTTTGTACTTGGGCGGTGTGTAAAAGGGGTGCCCATCCGTGGGCACCCATTTTTTAATGATCTCACAATGGGCAGTCGGTATGTAAGGGGGGGTGTCCATTCCAACCAACTCATGAATGTTTTTGGGTGCCCACACTTTGGCCACCCTTTGGCAGTGTGTAAAAGCCTAAGGTAGGCGTAGACAGAGTTTGTTGGGAGGATAAGATTCCCTGGAATCTTTTAGATTTTGGTGGATATTCTTAGATGCTACGGAATTTTTGATATCCCGTTAGCTCTTCCATCGATGGGCATGAGGTCGTGGAAAGAAAACCGGGCGGCGTGTTGGCTTGTGGAGTTCTCCCGTGTGCTCGTTGTGGAGCTGAGGCCTGTAGCTTGCATTGTATTAGCATGCTTATTTGAGCTGCGGTACATCGTCGTTGGCTGTGAGGTCGTGCCTAGCTAGTCATGCTACTGCAGATTGCTGTAGATTTTACGTGGAGTCGTCTATAGAGCTGTCGGGCTATAGGTGCCAAGGACTCATGGAAGCTAAGTCGTTTGGAGGTTGCTCTACGTTTGCAAGGGCCAATGGTGTGTAGTTGCCTCGTGCTATTTTGCGATGCTAAGTCATTTGTGGTCACCTTAGTTGGCTGAAGGGCTTTTGTTGAAGCACTGGGTGTGTCTAAGTAGCCGTCCTATAGCTTGTTTTGATAGCTGCTTCTTGAGGTGGCTTGCAGGAGTCGAGTTTGCCCCGCTTGAGGTCAGTTGGTCACAGTTGATGAAGATGAAGCTTTGAAGCTACGCATTGTAAACGCTTCGTCGCTTGCAGGAGTAGAGATTAAGCTTTGTGAGTTGTGTAAGGTTCCCGAGCATGGGAGGAATGGACCCTGAAAGATGATAGAACCAGCATATTCTTTAGTGTCTCGAGCTCTGGCAGTATTGGATTGGAGGGTACAACGTGAGGCATTGTGAGCCTGAGGTAGGGAGATGACGTTCTGTGAATTAGACACCAGTAAGGCCTGTCATACACATATATTCGATCTGCACCACCATAGGAATGAAGACTCTGGTCAATAAATTTCTAAATACGCCCCTGAGTTGTTGCAGGTCTGATGGAGAGGCTGTTACTGCAGCCTTAGAGAGTCATTGTAGCTGGTGTCTATACATCTCTTGCTTGTGTCGCCAGGGTCAAGGTGGTCGGTTGCAAGTGCTGGGAATTCAAAGGATTCGTCCTCATAAGTCCATACAAACTAGAAACTTGGATAGAACCTCACCAAAGGCAAACTGAACCTTCAAATCTGTCAAAGAACATCAAAGATTAAACCTCTCCATCTCGAAACAGAGAGAACTAACTGGTCATATCTCAAGCTCTAGGAAGTGGATTCGTGAGCTTTTTGAACCAAAACGGAGAAAGAGCTTGAATAGATTCGTGAGCTTTTTGAACCAAAACGGAGATGAGAATAAGCTCTACAAGAAGAGCTAAAGTAGAAATGTAGATGTGATTAAGATGTCTCACGGGAGGGCTTGTTGCCTTGACTGAACTATGCTATGGACAAACAATATTTTTGGTTTGATCAAGGTATGGTTGTGGAGCAACAGCCAAAGCGCAAGTCTACAATGGGTCGCGGGAATCAAACCCGCATCAGTAGCTTGGAAGGCTAGGGGTTATAGTCGATGCTAATGAGTAAGTTCATTATGGCATCTCTAATTCAAAACCAAACGTGAATGTCTCCCTTCATTGAGATCCTCTACAAAATGGATAGTAGAAGGAGGAGCTTGGGGGAGATGAATATCCCCACATACAAGCATAGAGAGATTCTTTTTCGCTACGGGAAAGCATTGGAATCTCATTCCTCTTTTTCACTCCTCGCTACGGAAAAGCATTGGAATCTCATTCCAAAGACTCATTGCCGATATCTCCTCCTTCTTCACTAGAGGCACATTGCTAGTAAGAAGGATCCATAGCATCTATGTCAGTTTTTTCTGTATCCGATAGGATAGAACACACTTCCTAGATTTGATTGAGTGAGAAATAAATTTCAAAGATTCCTCAGCTACCTTGTTCAAAATGAAGAGAATCACACTTTTACCACTAAACCATACCCACCACAATTGGATTGTATCATATATGATCCCTTCATGTTTAAGGATGGGATGTAGCCAAAATAGTTAGTAAAAAGGAGCTTCCCCCGTCAAATTTCCATCTCTGGAATTTAGTGTTTGATAGAAAATTTCCATACTTCTTGAGACGGTACAATAGAATTCAAAAATTCCCTTTCGAGCTATTGATAGAGCGATTACTAGTGGCCTTGATGCAACTATTAATGCCGGAATAACAAATTGTTGTGCAATTAGTTTTAGATTCACCACCTACCTCCTCATCTTCAAAAATATCTAAATCAAAATGGTGCCACTTTGTGCGCATGTCAACACCACCTGAATAGATGACTGTGCAAAGTATTGTACCCATCAGATATGATTTGCATGGTTGACCAAGCATTAAACTATGTTTTTGCCTTAGTGTCACGCACAAGCATAAAAAAAGATTGTCCTAGGTGTGTTATTCCAACAAGTACATATCGGATTGGTGCACCACATTACATGTAACTCAATACCACCTAGGTTGAGGTGCATGCAAAGTATTGTGCCCGTTAGATATGCTTTGCATGCTTGATCACACATTATGCTCTGTTTTCCCCCTAGTGTTATGCACAACTCTAAAAAAACTCACTCCTAGGCCATACCTCGACTATTGCTCTTGGCAAGACCACCATATGGACAGTGTGTGATCCAAAAAGCCTACCCCGATGACCAGATCCAAACTCCTATACAGATGGAAATCCTACAAGCTACATCGTGAATGACAGCCCGAAATGTGACGATTAGCTCTTCGCAAAAATCCTGTACAGAATTCGTCGATCCCCACAGCCCATGGCCAATTCGTCGTACATAAGGCTTACTTCCCCTTGTCAGTGTCCATGTGACCTATTCTAGGTGCTTCGAGCAGCCCCTATGCATTTCTAATTGCATGCACGTAGCCTTTGAAATTTAGAAGGTGCCATGTGGCACCCATGATTCAATCTGCCCCCATGTCCCCTCTATGGGGCTCTCTGTGGACCATACCAATAACTCTCCCCTGCCTCCTCCCACTACTTTAATAGACACTCTCAAAATGGTGTATCTAAAATTATAGAGATGTTTTTGTTAGATATCAATGCTCCACTCTCGTGTTATTATGGAGAACCAGTTAACTCTACTTATAAGCCCCTTCATATGAGGAGAAGGCATTTGAGTAGCTCGGTTATCCGGTAGGTCCTGGTTTGGACACCAGATGGGGGCCATGTGTGGCCTGATGGCTGGACGGCTTGAGATAGAGTTGGCACACCGCCAACTAGGCTACATGCAAGTGCGGGAAGGCATTCCTTGACTGACCATACTGAGGGTAGACGAAGCATTTCCCAAGGCAGCACACTCTCGGGTTGTGGGGCCCGTTTGGAGCCTCAGAAGATCCCGGATGGCTCTAGACCGAATGGAGACCATAGGTTAGTTGCTTTGTTTTGTGCACGAGTTCTATCGTATGGTCGGTGGCCTATTTCAGGACTGATCCTAGTTAACCGTTTTGAGGGGATTGGGTCGGTCACCCAATTGAGCCTAACCGACTATGACTGGTGGCTATATAAGAGCAAGCCCGTGAAGCCCATTTCATCACTGGCTACACCAACCCTGATTCCTTAGCTTCCAGCCTCCGTCTTCTACTATTTCTAGCATGCCATCGAAGCTTCTTTCATAGGAGCGCACGGTTGGGAGGCAGCACCATTTATTGTATTAGTTCTACAGTAATCAAATTTTTGATTCTCCCTACTATCTTGTTTTCTCTCTTGCATACGAGATCCTGTTATCTATTGAGCACAGACGTTGTATTATTTTCTTACATGGTATTAGAGCCTGGACTCTAGCAAGAAGATTTGGTAGTGTGTTTTCTGTCTGCGAGCAGATTGTGAGAGATGGCCCAGCCCGCAAGACTGCGAATCCCACCGTTTAGCGAAAGCGGAAAGTTGGATGGCTCTAACTATCCACTCTGGAAGTTCAAGATGAAGACCATCCTAAGCGCATACGAGCTTTGAGACACTGCTACTACGGTGGACGTGAGGCCGATTGTGGGATCCAGCCAATGCAGGACAACATATAGTATCAATTGTGGATGAGATTCTCGCGTGGACAAGAAGAAATGCAGATGCGTTGTGTTCTATTGTTTGCAGTGTTAGTTATTCCATCATGGCGTTAATTAAACATGTCACCACAGTGGAGGAGGCATGGATGGTCTTGAAAAATTAGTACGAGACCACGAATCAGATGCAGATTCAGAATCTAGAGACTCGACTCACGAACGAGAAGTTGTTTGAGTCTGAAGCGCCAGAGAAGTTCATCATCAAGGTGAAGAATCTGCGCGATCAGATGACTGTGATTGCCATCACCATCACCAACGAGAATCTAGCACGAAGGTGCATACGGATTCTCCCACCAAAGTACAATGGTCTTGTTACAGCGCTGAATATGCAAAATAGAAATCCGCCCCTCAACTTTGAGGATTCTAGCGCGATGCTTCTAGAGGAGGAGATGTGTCAAAAGACGAGGACTAGAGAAGATTCGGCCTTCTGGACCGGATCAAAGAAAGGTAAGGGTAAGGACTCTGGTAACCCATCTTCTTCTGATGATAAAAAGAGAAAGAAGAAGATCAAGTGCTTTTATTGCAACAAGGTAGGGCACAAGCAAAATGAGTGCCGAAAGAAGATTGCAGATGAGAAGAACAGAGTAAAGAAAGAGTCCAGCAGCATCGCACAAGCAATACCAATAGAGCTGTTCATCGCAATTGAGGAGATTTGCATAGAGGCAGTTCATGTACCTGCGGATGAACCATGGATCATTGACAGTGGTGCATCGTGCCACATGACCAGTTGGAAGGATTGGTATACCTCTCTACAGTCGGTAGGGAATGACATCTTGGTAGTAGTCGGTAATGATGCAAAATGTCCAGCAAAAGAAAAAGGTACGATTGGTCTCAAGTCAGATGGAGTTGTAAAACAGTTGTCTGATGTTCTTTATGTGCCAGATATCAAGAGAAACTTGTTGTCCGTTTCTGTGATCACAGATCAGGACCTCAAAGTTCAATTCGATAAGAATGGTGCACAGATTCTAGATCTTCGACGGAAGGTCATTGGTAAAGGTACACGGTGCAACAACATTTACGAACTCTCAGCTTTCAGTGCTCGAGCAGATGTGAAGAACACTAAGCTGTGGCATGAGAGGTTTGGTCATCTAAACCTTAGCTCTTTGAAGGAGATGCATAAAAGTGGAATGATTGCAGACCTACTAGAAATTTCAGATCTGCCCGAAGTATGTGAAGCTTGCATGATGGGCAAGCAACATCGGCATCCCTTTCCTAAAGAGGCCAGTAGGGCAAAGGCTCCTCTAGAGCTCGTTCACATGGACCTTTGCGGAAAGATGGAGACGGAAGCTTTGGGTGGTTCCTGCTACTTCATGATGCTGATCGACGACTACAGTAGAAGGATATGGATATAGTTCCTGAAGACGAAAGACGAGGCTTTTAGTAGGTTCAAGGAATGGCATGTAATGGTCGAGAAAGAATCGGGGAGGAAGGTGAAGAAGCTGAGATCAGATAGAGGTGGAGAGTTCACATCAGCTGAATTCAAAAGTTACTGCAAAAGTCACGGGATTAAGAGGCAGAAACCCCTGCCACATACATCATAGCAAAATGGAGTACCAGAATGCAAGATGCACGTCATCTGCGAAATGGGCCGGAGTATGATGAAAGGGAAAGATTTGCCAAAGCTTTCTGGGCTGAAGCATGTGTAACACTGTAGTTTACATCCTTATTATAGCTACACGAAGGCTGTGAATGGGATGACTCCACTGCAAGCCTTTTTTGGTAAGAAACCTTCAGCTGCACATTTCAGAGTTTTTGGATGTGACTGTTTTGTGCATGTCCCTGATGCTACCAGGACCAAATGGGAACCGAAGAGCCGGAAGTGTATTTTCTTGGGCTACAGTGAAGAGGCAAAGGGTTACCATCTCTATAACCCTGTTACCAAGAAGGTAATTGTAAGTCGCGATGTGGTCTTCTCAGAACAGCTGCATCAATTGGAGGAGGATGCTTCCTTCCCAGACAGGCATTTGGCATGGCTGAGTGCAACATAGTTGGTACCCCTATGGAGGTTGACGCGAAGCTCTCAAACGAGGATTCATCACCACTGGTGGATGAAGTGAAGTACAGAAGGCTTGTGGGCAGCTTGATTTACCTGTGCAACACACGGTTGGACATCAGTTTTGTGACTGGTGTACTAGGCAGGTTTTCCAATAAGTCCTGAGAGAACCATTGGAGGGCAGGGATGCAGGTGCTGAAATACATCAAAGGCACACTTGATTATGGCATCACCTATACCAAGGGCAACATCTTGACTAGATTCTATGACTCGGATTGGTGGGCAGGAGACATGGACAGTAGGAGATTAGTGATAGGGTACTGTTTCTCACTTGGATCTGGAGTTGTATCATGGATCAGCAAGAAGCAACCCACAGTTGCTCTTTCTTCTACCGAGGCCGAGTACAAATCTGCATGCTTTGCTGCTTGCGAGGGAGTGTGGTTGAGGAGGATTTTGGGGGACATGGGTGCAGGGCAGAACAAGCCTATGGGTGCAGTTATCATGTGACAATCAGAGTTGCATGGCGATTGCAAAGAACCCGGTGTTCCACGCTTGCACAAAACACATTGAGATTCAATATCACTTTGTACACGAGCTCATCATGGATGGAGAGGTCGACTTGGTATACTGTCGGACTACAGTGTCGGACTACAGAGAATGCTACAGACATCTTCATGAAGTCTCTTGGAAGAGACTTACTGGAGAGGCATCTTCATCGACTTGGAATTAGACCGAAAAAGTAAGTTCATTTGCGGGTGGACATTGAGGGGGGCTGTTAGATATCAATGCTCCACTCTCATGTAACTACGTGGGAACTAGCTAACTCTACTTATAAGCCCCCCCATATGAGGAGAAGGCATTTGAGTAGCTCGATTATCCAGTAGGTCCTAGTTTGGGCACCAGATGGGGGCCATGTGTGGCCTGATGGCTGGACAGCTTGAGATAGAGATGGCACACCACTAACTAGGCTACATGCAAGTGCGGGAAGGCATCCCTTGACTAACCACACTGAGGGTAGACGGAGCATTTCCCGAGGCAGCACACTCTCAGGTTGCGGGGCCCATTTGGAGCCTCAAAAGATCCCAGATGGCTCTGGGCCAAACGAAGACCATAGGTTAGTTGCTCTGTTTTGCACACCGGTTCTATCGTATGGTTGGTGGCCTATTTTGGGACCGACCCCCAGTCGACCATTTTGAGGGGATTGGGTCGGCGGTCACCCAATTGAGCCTAACCAACTACAACTGGTGGCTATATAAGAGCAAGCCCATGAAGCCCATTTCATCACTGGCTACAGCAACCTTGATTCCTTAGCATCTAGCCTCCGTCTTCTACTGTTTCCACCACGCCATCGAAGCTTCTTTCACAGGAGCGCACGGTTGGGAGGCAATGCCATCTATTGTATCAGTTCTATAGTAATCAAATTTTTGATTCTCCATACTATCTTGTTTTCTTTGTTGCGTATGAGATCCTTTTATCTGTTGAGCACAGACATATTATTTTCTTACAGTTTTCATGTGGCCATGATGAATTGAAATTGGTGAAATTAAGTGAGAGCATGGTGATTCATGTAAATGAGGAAATATCGCATTTCATTCCTTGTTTCTCAAGATGTATAAAGGATTGGGAGATAAGTAATGACATCAATCTTGGATGGGCAGATGATTTTGGCCCTTATTAGTGCCTTTCTAACAAGTATCTTAACCATAAGATTGGGTCTCACATTGTATCGATAATTGGTTTGTCACCACTTAGATATGCAGCTTGGCTGATAGCAACTAGGCTAGGTACATGAAAGTGATTCATTTCACAAATCTGATTCCAAGAGGAGACTCGGGGGGGGAGAGGAAGTAGAAAATGATGCTTCTTATTCGAGATTGAACTTCACTTTGTGACAGATTTCCTAGACATGTGTATCCTATACTTCAATGGTAGTATGGACTTTTGTCTCAGCCTCATGGTAAAGTCATAGGGATTACACCGCATGGAGAGATGGCTGCCAAGAGGTGTAAAGCACTAGATTTCTAATCCTTGTACAATACATTATTACCGATGGTTCGAATCCCTCTCTCTTCCCCAATAATTAACTGATCCATTGGGCAAGGCAATTCTAATGAATCATATATCAGACTTAATTTATTCTTTACGGTCTAGGTTATTTGATGGGAATCCAAAAAGGAAGAGATAACTACACGAATGAATAGATTAAGAGTAAGCATGACCTAGTCCCCTTGATTGTAAATGAATAGCTTAAGAGTAAGCATGACCTAGTCCCCTTGATCGTAAATAACTAGGGGTGAAATGGAATGGAAAGTGTTTTCCATATTTATACCATACATTTCTTCTTCGATTTAAAGAATAGGAATCTACTGAGGTGAATTAGTTGATAGCGCTTAAATCTTGTTGCACTGATTTATTTATTGAATAGAATTTCCTATAGTTTAATTTTGTTATGGAGCACATAATCACTAATTTAAAATATGACCCCAATTTTATAGTTTCAACAATTTCTAAAAGGAGCTAGAAAAAGTAGGAAAATTTAGAGATGAGACATGACATAATGTCCATTGGACATGATCTTCCCTATGAATATCAAGAATAGTGTGATATCTATAGCGGGCTTCCTTCTATATAGAGGGAGGGCCAGTGCTATTGTATAGTTCAGGTGAGCGCTACTCTAACATCTCCTCCTCTGGGATATAAATTTTCTTTGTGGTATGGATCCTCGTACCAAATAAATTAAATGAATTGATCCAAGTGGAGAAAAACTTCAGAGAATTACTTAAACTTGAAAGTTCAGTTCTTAAGTGTTTGCGTTGATTGTTCCGACAAGAAGAAGTTTGAATCAAACCAGTCTAGCAAGAAGCAGCTAGATTAGGAGACTATGGACACATTGCAAGTAAATTGGCACATTAGGTACTACAAAATGCTCAATTGGATACATCATGGTGTAAGAAGGAGGGATGGACTTCCCTCGACCCCAACTAGTGGTGGGGGTGCAAAAGTATGTGGGAGTAGGAGCGAAATCTCACTCCCTCAATGACATCTCACTAATCTCTCTTCATTTCCCAATCTTTTTTCTTTTATGAAGATTATCAATCCGAGAAATAGCTAAAACTAACCATAATATAGAAGGTGGGTGACTTGATTCCATTAGTCAAAGTGAAGGTGGGGAAGGAGGGGAGTGACTTTACCTTATGATAGGAATTGGGGATTCTATTCCAAAGTAGCAATCTGCTTGGAATGGATCTTAAACCTAAATCCCATAATATATTAGCTTTCAATCCCCCCCCTTTTGGGTTTATCATTCCACGAGGGGTGCCCAAATACCCAATCCCAGTTCAAGGAATGGTTCACTACTAAATACTCATCAAATCCTGCCATATGAAAGCTAATTGGGGAACCCCTTACCAACTAATTGTAGGTCAACTATACAAGATGGGCAATGATCGGGACCTCAAAAAGTGTAGGCCTTTTATCTTTCTCTCTCTGGTTTTAATAATTCTCTCTCTAGATCTTGATTTTGCAAGTATGATAGGATCTTTTCTACATAAGATTTTGGCTATCCTCATCCTTTAAGATTCGTCAATCATTGCTCTAGATTGCACTTCTGGTCCTTGTCACCATAGGGTGAAGAGTCACCTACCTGACCTAAGTGACATGTGGCATTAAATGAACTCACAGTTTTCAAATCAAAGGTTAACACATTGCATTATGTTTAATGCGACAAGGGGGTTACTATTGTGATAAGAGTCGTTCTACTATATCCAACCCACTACGTTAAGGATCTGCTGTGTTAGGAAGTCACTACTATAACCAGTTACCACTTTATTGAAGTCGCTCTATGATAGGACTCATTGCTATACAAAGCCATTGCATTAAGGAGCAGCTACATTAAGGCTAACACAATCTAGTGAATTGACAATGCATCGAATCAAAAGTTGCTAATGTAATGCTAACGCATTGACTGATGCTATAAGCCTAGAAATGCACAGTGATTGATTCTAAATAAAGCAGCTTAGCACATGCACCTGAGGTCTAGAAGAGTGATAGGAAGATAGTGCTTTGAATAACATTCTACCCTACCCATGAAACATCGTAGTGTCAATTCCATCTAAATTCTCGACCTTAAGCTCATATTCAGTGCACGGTCCCATACACACAGACTCTTTGAGCCCAAAGGATGCAATGAGCTTCAATGTAGAGGTGGGTGAACCCAAATCTTGGGGCCTTGGCCCTCCATGCCTCCCAGCTCTAGCTTAAGCAAGCCCTAATCCCTAATCCATAGCATCGAGGCTGAGGGAATTGCTCTCCAACCTCATGGGGAGATTTAGATGGTCTAACCCTTATATGGTTAACCCATTTTCCAAGAAAATTGGAGTGCAAGAGGAGCCATAGGGCCCTCCTTCAACATTTTCATTAGGAAACGAGCAAAGTTACTTGATGCCCAACTCTGATGACTTTGATAGGGCCTCATGTCTAGTTCTAGGAAGGTTAACCATCCTTGGCAGAACCTTTGAGCCCAAGATACCTAGCTTCTGGCCATCAAATCCTGAAAGGCAAGGGAATGAACAATTGGACTTTGGGGAAACATGCTTCCACAAATGATGGCTTCCCACCCACCTTGGCTTGGGTGGGAGCTCTAGAGGGCACTCCTTACCCTATTGCACCCTATAAGCTAGTGCCTAATGTGAATATGCCTATGCCCAGGCCCTCACTGGTGTAGCTAGTGTGTCCAAGCCTACCACACAAATGCCAGTTCCAGGGCCTATTGGGCCAAGGTTTCCTAATTAAATGCCTACATGGCTCACGGCCTTTTACAAACAACCTCTTAGACCACAATGAATCCTGCATCTAAGAGTTTTTCTAGTTTATCATAGACCATGGTGCCATATTTTGGATTTGTTCTATACAATCCACATACCTTACAATGGGCACATGGGCACCTTCCCTAATAGGTATCATGTGTATTGCCACTTCTGGTGAAATTCCTTATAGGTGTCATGTGTATTGCCACTTCTGGTGAAATTCCTTTCATTTCCTTGTATGACCATGGCAAGAAGTCTCAGTATTCCATTAGGAGTGCTTTTAGCTTTGTTTCATCTTCTTGTGTGAGATGTTTTCCAATGAATATAAATTTCTCTTCCTCCCTTCAAGGGTGAGGTTTATTGTTCTAGTTTTAGATGGTTCCTCATAGATTGGAGTCTCTCCAATATTTTCGGTTTCTTGCACTTCATATTCTCATACTGGTCTTGGCATTGCTATGGGAACACTACCATTGGCTACACCTAATTGTGCATCAACCCCCTCACTCCACCAGTAGTTGCAAATGCACACATTTGATCATTGCCATTGGAGTGAAGAACACAAGCTGTGGTGTCACAATTGGTGGGAGCATTCGAGGCAGCAACATCAAGCCACTCATGTGAATACCAGTCTTGAGTGTTTATAAGCTTTAGCTTGCACCCTATAGTTCATAGAGTAACAACCCTACCAACACCTCGGGAGATGCACACCCGAGGTGATGCTCTCTAATCTAAGAAATGGCCTACAAAAAGTGAAAAGGGTGAACAACTTAGATCAACTAGTTGTAAAGAGGGTGACATTAGCTATGTTGGTGTCCCCTGAAACAAAGGAGAAACAGCTTGGGTGCACAATGTCAAAGAGATGGCTACTATCATGTAAGAGCACTCAGCCAAGGGAGCTTATAGGTCATGTGGCTCAATCCATCCCAAAATATGCGATAGGATAAGTAGTTCAGGATGTGCCTTGCCAATTTTCCCCATGAGACTATTGTCTCTATCATAGATTTCATAAAAAATTATTCATTTCAAGAACAAGATGAGATACAAAGTGCTCACTGGTACAACAAATAGATAACAATTCTTGTGCATATCACGTATAATCATTTATTTAATTTTTCTATGATGGTTGATGCCAATTTGCTTGCTGATGCACAGGAGTCCAGGTTAGTGCAATGCACATACCATTTCTACATTTTAGATGATAGGGAACATGACACCTATGCGAAGTGGGATGTAGTGGTTGGAGCTTTTTGGTACAATTACGAACTATTGACGAACTATTGCATAAGAGAGGCCACAATTACGAACTATTGCATAAGAGTCCTCAAAATTTTGTGTACTCTCATCTAGTAAGAGCTATTAAGTTCCAAATGGAGCCTATGCCACAATGAAAGAAGGACAAGAGTATCTTCAAATTGGATTTAGACATGCATGAACACATCTTGGGGTGTCTTGGAGTAGTGGACGAGGACGACTAAGATAGTACTAAGAAAATGCAGTCTCATTGCAAGGAAACAATATTCCACTTATCCTAGAAAATGAAAAATGTATTTTGAGACTATGCTTCTTTTAGTAGATCCCAAGCTAACCACTGCACTTGTTTTTGTAATTGTTTTTTAAAATCCCAAACGATAAATCCCACGCTTGTTTTTAGTATATCCCAAACAACCACCATGTTGGTTTTATTAAATCCCATAACTAATGCACAAATCCTAAATGAATGAATTGTATGCCATTCATCTTGTAATAATAGAAGCAAACCACCGTGCTCATAGCAGTTAATATCCTAGTGTGCAACCAACCACTACACTAGCAACCACTTATCCTATACTACCACTACTATGCCATCCTAAAATTCATTGCAAAGTGCTATACTAAAACAGTCCCCTTTTAGGCTAGTTATCTTTAACTATCAAATTTCAACTACGTGGCTACTTAAGACATTAGAGTATTCCTATTTCATCACTTCATCCACCTCATGTATCTAGCAATTGTGTATTAAATAGAGATCCAAGTGTACTTTGGTCGACTAAAATAAGATCGGTTAACAGTTTACTTGGGCAGACCTGAGATCATTCATATATGCTCACAAAATATTACACTCACATATTATTGACACTAAAAAACCAACTATCTTTTCAGAGACATTTAAGTATTAACATAGAAATTCGAGAAGTCCATAAGTCTAAGAATTGCCTGCAAGACGTTTACTAAAACAAAAATACAATGACACTTTGCGACTTAAGAAAATTCCAAACTCCCGAATATCTTATCAACCTCTCTATAGCAAGCATCTGATAGCTCAGTAACTCCTTTTGCTCAGGGTCCTCTTCATCCTGGTATCGACGCTTTCAACAACTTTGTGCTTCCATCATGTCTTGCCAAAAGAAACCTACATCATGAGTTTCACAAGTTCCTTAAAGGATCAAGAAAATTGATAGCCAGGGAAATTAATATTCACCATCTTTGCCGAGTCTAAGTCAGCCAACCAATTGCAAAGCATGTTCTCCTTGTAGCTATTATCCTCCCTCTTCTTTGGGTATGGTTCTACGTGAAGGTCATCTAATGGTGTTCTCAAATAGAACACGAGCAGTAGATTTTAAAGGTGGATTAGTACACAGAGTTTTGAGGCTAGATTCTCGCTAGATTTTAGAGTGGGATCTTAGTTGTGTCTGCATTGGACTTAAATAGGGGAAGAGTACACTGAGCCTGGCCTTCTCATTCTTCTTTTAATCAACCTAATGTCCACCTCTCATCATTCAACTAATGTGGGTAGTCTTCTCTGTCAGCGTCGTATTAGAACTCTAGCAAAGATACACAAAGATAATTACTAGCTAATTACCAAGATGGTATCACAAGAATCTATGTGAACTCCTAAACAAATGAATTGTATGACATTTATATTCACCACACTGGTGGCAGCTCATATCCTAGCATACAAGAGAGTTCATAGAGCCCGGACTTCTCATTCTTCTTACATATGACTTGGCATGTCCACAACTCATCATTTGGATAAGGTGGATACTCTTCTTAGTCAGTGTGTTGGAACTCTAGCAAAGATAATGTGCAAGCAATAACTTCCATACATGGAAGCTATAGAAAGAATTGAAAATACATGTGATGTCATAAGAATCTATGTGAACTCCTAAATGAATGAATTGTAAATGAATATTAAATCCTAAATAAATTAACTGTATGCCATTCATATTTATATTGTAATAATAGAAGCAAACCACTATGCTAGTGGTAGTTGATATCATTGTGTGCAACCAACCACCTCACTAGCACCACTTATCCTGGGGTGGTCAGACCCTAACAAAGACATGAATAATATGTATCCAAAATTTACTCTTACACATTTTGAATTGGTTTCACTCAGAATGAAAACATGGTTTTGAGGTTGAAGTCAAAACAAAAAAAAAGATGGGATCACTTCAATTACTTTGGAGCTTTGTACAAGATTAGCTTGATCACTTTAGATCTTTGTACAACATCACTTTGATCACTTTGAAGCTTTGTACAACATCACTTTGATCACTTCATCTATAATATTGGATACATATAGATATATAGATATATGTAGATAGTCGGTTCGACATTACAGGCTTGTCTTGACACTTTTCAGGCTTAGAGAATTCTCTTGCTATTAAGTGGTACCATCATCATAGAGACATCTCTTCCTCTCTCATTAGCATTATCCAACCACTTTATTTCAAATTTCAACTCAATTGAGTCAAAATCTTTCATTTCACATTACAGTCCTTGGCCTGTCAAAGGACACTATCTAGTCACATAGATGGGAAAACATCACTTCAATCACTTTGGAAATGTTTTAATATTGCATATATCCCATAACTAATCCATAATTCCTAAATGAATGAATTGTATGCTGGTGGCAATTAATATCCTAAAGTGCAACCAACCTCTGAGAGCTGCAACCAATCAGTGCTATACTAGAATGAATTGTATTACTGCAAAGTGTTGTCCTAAAATAGATACATTGCCCAAGTAAATTTTGGAGAACATTAATAATTCAATAGATTACATACAGATTACGTATATTACATCTCAAAGACTCCTTTCCTTTGGGGGGGTTTCCACATTGCTTTGAGCAAGTCGCTTTTATGAGCTCCCTGATTGTAGGCTCTGCCCTCCTTGCTCCTTTTCTAAACGGGGCTAGTTCCTCCCTTGAGGCTGCTTTTCTTTGCAATCAGTGGCCTTATTCAATTCAAGCTTCTTGTAGCTTGACTCCACCATCTTTATTAATCTGAGCATTGGGGTATACATCTAGAATATCATGTCTCTCCCACTACTTCTCGAAGAAGTGTGCTTGAAATTGCCTCTAGGAATACCTAGCACATTTTCAATCATGCTTTCAGTGATGGTAACTTTTGACATTTCAGTGATGGTAATTTTCAGATTACGACTGTGTGTCGCCTCCCTAGACCATAGACTTGTGTGCCTGTGTGGCCATCTTTTTGAGCTTGTAAACCTCCACAACAAGCCCAGTAGGGATGTGTGGAGGCCCTTAGTTATTTCATAATTTAAAGCTATATGTTTTATAAGTGTTATGCAATCTCAACTAAGTCTCATCATTTTATGTGAGTTATTTATCATTTGATGTGAGACTTGTGAGTCTCTAAATTCTTTCAGTTGATATCAGAGCAGTGTTGAGAGGAGACCGTGAGGATAAATTGGAGTGTCCATGTCTAAAAGAATATTGCATAGTCGATCAAGTGTTCGTCCATTACCTATCATGCCGAGAGCTAAGAAGACCACGAAGCAATCGTTGTGGTGCAAATAGGAGACGTTCATTAGTTCTATTAGCATGCTTCCTTAAGGTTTTGAATCAGTGATTTTGGAGAATGAAAAGGCTGGGGGGATACTTATGATGCTCAATGGTAGAAACTTTCCTTCTTGGCAGCTGGCACTTCTATTCATACATAAGAACTTGTGGAGTGTGGTTGTTGCTGGGATAGAGGTGTCATGCAGGCCATGCACAATGTCCCTCTTTGCTACCTAAACTCACTTGCCTTGCAACTCCTGGACATGGCTAGTATTTATGGTTGAATAATAGTGTGAATAATCAAAATACAAATTTAAGAAAGCTAGTCCTTTGTACTATCTTCTACTTTCATGAAAATAGTCAAAACCTTGGACTTCATATTTCAAGTTCCTGTCAATCAAACCTACCTATTATTATAGCTGAATACTACAAGCAATCAAAGTAAACTTTAATCCATTCATAGTTCTTTGTACTATCTTCTAGCTCTACAAAATAGTGAAAAACTTTGACATTGCAAATATGCACTTCATGGGATGATGAACCAAGTGGAATGTGTAAAGGCAAAAAAACAAGCAAGAAGAAAACCAAAGAATGTCATAGGTAAGATATTCCAAGAACTCACCTTCCAAATATATGAGTTGAAAACAAATGCACAACAAAATGGAAATGATAAAAAGATATAATGCATGACTAGAAACAATGGAGAAAGGAACAGCTGTCTAATGAAAACTTTAAAGGACTCCATAGACTAGGGCTTCTTCATTTATGCAAGCATGAAGAAGAGAAGGTGTCAAATGAAAATGGCTTTAAAGAAAGACAATATATCTTGCATTTATGCAATAACTAAAAAGAAAAAGAGACCTTCTGAGTCAACCATGTCTACATCATCATCAAAGAAGGATGCAAGAGGAGTTGAGTATAGAAGAAAATTAAAACAAAGTGAACACCTTTGAACAATGTATCTCTTGTATAGACACCTCATACTTTTGAATGAGTTTTAAACTCATGATGCATCAAGCAAGAGAGTTAAGTGCATTCAAAAAATGTGGAATAGGTAGGTTGCAAAGCCTCATAAATGATAAATAAAAGTCCACTACTACCAAAAGAGCTTATCCATAAATACAGGTTAGCTCACACGAGAAACCTGCCTCTAAAACCTCCTAAATATTGTTGGAAAAGAGCAATGGAGGCATGATGGACACAATATGAGGGAACAACAATCGAAACAATTGCTCATAGGTCAAATGGATGAGGGCCTATAAGTAGGAGCCTCTACAACATCAAATGACATAACATGTGACCTTAGCATGAAGGCGACCGAGCTCCAAGATTCACTCTACCAGCCCCTAAAATCTAGCAATCATCTACATGGCATCTATCACCACCTACCTCTGACATGTGGGACTAACCACCACCTAATTGTGCCTCTAGCACACACACATGACACACAAGTGTGCATGAGGCATGACCTTGAACAAATCCCAACAAATGCTGCCTTAAGGGAATGCCTTAGGCTATGTCATATTCTAGCAAGGGCTCCCAAGGGTGTACCCCCCTAATGGTTATCTCCTTGATATGTATAAGAACAGATGTCTGCTGAAGGTACCATGGAGGTTAAAACACAACCCCCACAAATGGTTATCTCCCCTACATGTACAAACATATGTATGCAAGAGGTACCATGGAGGCAACCCCCCCCACCCCGATGGTTATCTCCCTTGCATGTACAAACACAAATGTCTGTAGGACGTACCATGGAGGCACATAAGACTCATTGGTTATCTCCCTTGCATGTACAAACACAAATGTCTGTAGGAGGTACCATGGAGGAACATAAGACTCATTGGTTCTCTCCCTTGCATGTATAAGAATAAATGCCTGCAAGAGGTACCAACAGGAAAAAAAAAGTCACTTGGCCTACATCATATGGTGGCCAATGGTTATTACAAAGATAGACACACATAAATTTATTCCAATAATTTTGGAGGACTATCTAGGCAAAGAAACTTGACACAACAACTAGTCTAGTATATAAACAAACATAACTAGAGCTCGATCAAAAAACATATCCTTAAGCCTCAGAGGGTGTTTCCTTAAATGAAGGCTCATAAAAAAACTAAAACCATCTGGGCTGACTCTTTTTGGGCAGCCATTATCTTCATCTTCTTGACAATTTGCAGCAAATATTTTCTGTAGCAAATATCTGGGCTAACTCATCCATCGACCTAGACATGCGTGTTGGTGTGAGGAATGAGCTCCTAAAGTATGGCAGGCAATGGTTCACAAGATTCAGTAGAGGAAAGGGGGAAAATGGGGAAGAAGGTGAAGATGAGGGAGAAGTTGATGATGTGGTAAGATATGGCTCAACGAGGATATTCCTGCTCTATTACCATTTTGGAGAAGAGCAATGGAGCCATGATGGAGATAGTATGAAGGAACAACAATGGAAACAACTGCTCATAGATCAAATGGATGAGGGCCTATAAGTGAGCACCTCTACAACATTAGATGACAACACATGACCTTAGAATGAAGGCCACCAAGCTCCAAGATTTACTCTACTAGCCCCTAAAATCTAGCAATCATCTAGGTGGCATCTATCACCACCTACCTATGGCATGTGGCACCAAGCACCATCTAAATGTGCCTCTTGCGCACACACACACACACACACACATGACCCCAAGTGTGCATCAGGCATGACCTTGAGCAAATCCCAACAAATATTTTCTGTAATCTGCCTCAATCAGCATGTATACAGTGATGAAGTGAAAGGGGAGTTGACAAAGCACCAACAAAGGCAAAGTGAAACAATGAAAATCAACAGTTTGATCAAAGGAAAAAGCAATGATAGACTCGAAGGAGGAGGACAGCTGGACAATAGAAGCCAAGTGATGAAGCAACAAGGAGGTTTGAGCTTGGGTGTAGAGAGTTGGATTCCAAAACATTTCTCCAAATTAGGGTTTACTAGAAGACACAATAATCTTTTAGGAGGTAATGGGGAGAAGAGAGAGAGAGAGAGAGACAAATAGAGATAGAGATAGAGATAGAGATAGAGATAGAGATAGAGATAGAGATAGAGATAGAGATAGAGATAGAGATAGAGATAGAGAGAGAGAGAGAGAGAGAGAGAGAGAGAGAGAGAGAGAGAGAGAGAGAGGGGTAGGGAGCAAGAGAGAAAAGGAGAGGGAGCTGGTCAGCTTCACATCAAGGTGGTGAAAATATTCAAAACCCAAAGCTCTTTTATGCAGCCAATGGCTTTTTCATTCTTTGTTTCCCATGCTGGGATTTTGTCAACATCATGCGACCTCTCCTTTCGATGCATCCATCTATGTTAGACAAGGCTTTTATAAGGGTTGTATGTTTTTCCTGCTTTCTCAAAGGTGTTTTTCAACTCATCCATGTGTGAGACAATTCTCAATGATAAGGTTTTCCTTTTTAACTAGGGTTAGGGCTCAATGACATCCAGGTGCAATTTCCATTGAGACCTTGCGTAGCCACACTTTACATGGCATGGATGCTTGATTAAGAGAAAAATGGATGATCAGAGCACCCAATCTTAGGGGACACTAAGTCAGTCTAGGCAAAGGATAAATTAAATTTGCATCTTTATCGCCCACCATGCCTTTGCTCTCCTCCTGCTCGTCCCCCCTTCCTTCTTGGAACAACAAGGGGAACCTCTTTTGCTGCATATCATTGTATTGTAGGAAGTTGAGACCCACATCCAAGGTGTGTAGGGGCTTGCGCCAGTTGCAAATAGGAGCCCTGCTAGATTATCGATGCAACAATGTGGCAACAGTACCATCTCTCTCCTCTCTCTCTCTCTCTCTTGCAAGACATTGAAATAAGGGGCACTTATGCTTTTCCTCCTGCTTTTAATAGGTGCTTTCCCTGCTTGCCCTAGAGGCAAGTCGCCCATGTGTTTGTTAACACTATTATTCATTTTCCCATTCATTACATGTCCTAAAAAATCAACTCTAAGTGAGTCTAGGTGAAGGAGATATTAAATGTTTGGTCAAGAGTGAGGATGAGTCTACAAGTCTTGTGTGAGACTATCCCTATGTGCCCAAACCTATATCCACTCCATGATCAAGCAAGCTTTGTGGTGTACTATGCCATTTAAAGGATATTCTTTTCCATTCACTAATGGAATGAATATGATTATTTATGGTGTACAGATGTTGTTGTCAAAGTTGACATTTTGGCGCCCTCTGTCACGGTGTTATCCTTGCCTTTCTCATAGTGATCGAATGGTTGGAAACAACTAAGCACATTGATGATCCAAATGAGGATAGAGAGATGCAAGTAGGACATATCACTTCATGTGGTCATGAAGGCCGGATGGGTGAGGGTAGAATAGTTCTACAAGAGTGATTAAGAGATCTAGGAAGCTGTGCCTTGGCAGGTGATTGGATTGTAACATGCAGAAGCACAACCGGGTTGCATATGACTAAAGAAATGACTATTGGAGAAGGTAAAAGCTAAGGGGTGATGGAGCCAAAGTGTGTGTGTGTGTGAGAGAGAGAGAGAGAGAGAGAGAGAGAGTTGTGAAAGTGAAGGATTGCTCCTGGTAGTGCTATAATATGTGTTTTAAAACTTCCACACATCTTTTCATTTCATGTCCGGTGACAAACAAGATGTGGGATTCCATTTCTTTTGTATGGCTTTGATCGACAACACACGCTCTCTGGGTGTGAGACTAGGTATGTGGTCAGTACATGGTCTTGCTCATTAGCCATCTTTTAATTTTTTAGATGAACAGGTTTGTGGCACATTTGGTTAACTCGAAATGCTTTCATATTGGATGCACAAGTTGGTATTTCATCCCATATTGGTCATATCAAAGGGTTGCAAGCCTATTCCTTAAGGTCAGCACGTTTATTGGAAAATGACATGGCTCAGAGAGAGAGAGAGAGAGAGAGAGAGAGAGAGAGAGAGAGAGAGAGAGAGAGAGAGAGAGAGAGAGAGAGAGAGAGAGAGAGAGAGAGAGAGAGAGAGAGAAGAAAGAAACAAATATTAAGGTCCATAGGAGGCCTCGCGGGCCTATGGGACAAAGTACACAGAAAAGCAAACTCATACAAGCCTTAGTGGGCTGAAGCAAAGGGCACGCTAGGACCCTTGCTGAGTACTAATCTATGCTAACAAGGGCATAATCATGAATAGAAATACTCAACTACAACTGCATAGTCGGCTAGATCAATCTATCCGTATCAGGAACAAACTGAAAAAAAGTCAGTATCGGCACTAGAACTCAGAATAGAATAAAAAACCAAAGCCTATTATAGTGATGGCTCTCTATTGGGGTATGAAGATGTCTCATATCTGTGTCTACTGAGCTGCCTCACACTATGGTGGGGGAGGCGGTCTCCTCGCTCTCTGGATTCTTTGAGCTATGTTGAGAGTGACCCCTCATCTCTATTAGTCCCCCTTGAGGAAAGATATGATAGGTTGGATCTCAATAGAGTGTACTCTGGGGACTCTCTATCATGCATGTGGTCTCTGCATGCCTCTCTCAATGGTACCATGCCAACTACTCATCTAGACTGCTCTCATGTTGGCTAGCTCCTCCTCCTCCACTCCATTGTGTCTTAGGGTCGTGACTCAAATATATAGAAGTTTGTGATGCATCCCTGTGCTGCTCTATATCTTGTGGTGGTCTGGCCATCCCTTGCTACTCTCTAATTTATTGGCAGAAGTGTCCCCCTATGCCGACACACCTCCATTAGATAAAGCCCAATATAGATCTGGTCATGGAAATGGATTAGTTGTCATGTGAGAAAGGGCCAAAACCACTCCCATCCTGATAGAGACAGTGGTGGTAGCACCCTTGGATCTCGTAGTAGGCTGGGCAAACACAAAGAAAATGCTCCTCTGTCTCAACTGCCCCCAGCATACATAGTGTGCAGACCCGCTATTCTTTCGATATACCTACTGCTCTCCCTGGCAATCCTCAGAAGATGGGACAAAATCAACATCTGACCAATGGCAATCTTTAGTGCATGGCGAACTCTGCTTGTACTATCTCATGTGGGGCTGAGGGCTTACATTGGATTATCTTGGACCCCATCATCACTTGTAGCTACTCAAAGCCCCTCCAATTTGTCCTCAGAAGATCGCATCCCCAGATAGGTGCTGCATACATGGTAGTCGGTCGCACCAGTGTGTCAAAAAGCCAGCCCGTGGTCGGTGGATCCGGGAAAAGCACCTAGAGGTATTGTCACTCTAGTCTAGCCAAAGCACTATGCCCTCGTGTGAGCCATTCCTAGGCTACATGGGTCATTATGAAGATGGGTCCTATGAAGACTGCTCCCAAATATGTGTACGACTACACTATCTCCATTGGCTCATCATGATAGGTTTGCATGGGTGCCTTGTCAAGGATGGGTTCAAGATTATGAGGGTAGAGTGGTTCTAGGGGGGGTGCAGGGGAGAGAGAGAGAGAGAGAGAGAGAGAGAGAGAGAGAGAGAGAGAGAGAGAGAGAGAGAGAGCATGAGTGCCTGGGTTCAAGATTATGAGGGTAGACTGGTTCTAGGGGAGCAATTAAAAGATCTTCGTAGCATTTGTGCCTTGGTAGGTGATTGGATTGTAACATGCAAAAACACCAATAGGTCGCATACAACTCAAGAAATGACTATTGAAGAAGGATATGTGTTTCGAAACTTCCCCGAAAGAAGATGTGGGACTTCATTTCTCTTATATGGTTTCTATTGACAATGCACATTCTCTGGTGTGAGATTGGGTATTTGGTCAGCTTCGATGTGGTCTGCTCATCAGTCATCTTTCACTTTTTTAGATGGATAGGTTTCTGGCACATTTTAGATGGACAGGTTTGTGGCACATTTGGTTAACTCAGAATGCTTTTATTTAGGATGCACAAGTTGCTCTTTCATCCCATATTAGTCGTATCAAAGGGCTCTTCTTGTGGCAAGTCTCTTCCTTAAGGTCAGCTTGTTTAGTGGAAAATGAGATGGATCTATATTGTATGCAAGTTCTTCGAGATACCATGGTAGCACAATGGAATTAGGTAGGATGTTACATATTGTCCATGTGGCCCTTTGTAACTTAATTTTGGCAATATATCTCTACATTGTGAGAAGAGAGAGAGAGAGAGAGAGAGAGAGAGAGAGAGAGAGAGAGACACACACACACACACACACACACACACACGCGTGCGCGCGCGCACACGCACACACACACACAGAGGGGGGGAGGGGGGACAGAGGAAGAGATAGGAGGGGGGAGAGAGAGAGAGAGAGAGAGAGAGAGAGAGAGAGAGAGAGAGAGAGAGAGAGAGAGAGAGAGAGAGAGAGATGGCATGAGTGCCTTGTCCACCATGGCTATTCCACATGGCAACTCCCCTGTCATGCTACTTGGCATCTTCCTATTCCTACTGTAGATCCAACTATTGTGCTAAGCACTTCAAGGTTTGCAACATCAACTCCCATATGTTGGGTTGTGTGTACCAACTGCCTGGTCCCTTGGCATACAAATTGGATGGCCTTCTTGCATCCCTGCAAATGGGGCTTGCCTCCACTCGCCACCGGAGCACCTATATCTTAATCTTGAATAACAACTCCATACTCTACAATTCTTGCACATCCTTCCATTTCCTAGCTTTTATGGCTTGCCTACTAGTCTATGGAAAGTAGGTGCAATTTTGACTAACCTTATGGGATGGGTCATTTTCCTTTGTATTGACTAGTTTAGAACATTTGCTAGTACTTATTAGGTTTAAGTTTTAGCCTTCAAAATCTAAGTTTTTTATTTTATAAGGTTGATGTTCAAGTTGTTCCATTTCCTCTTACTGACTTCACCTCTTAGATTGACATCTCTACCATTCTCTATGGATCCTTCCACTATTTTGCTCTCTGTCCCTATTTTCCTCTCATTGATGTTCTCCTCTATAGATCTATTCTACTCTTTGTTCCTCGCCCGTACTTTTCCATTGATGTTGTTTGTTCTCGGTGTATCCTCATTGTCTCTCTTCTACTCTTGTTTTGGTGATCTTATCTCGAGACTTGCATTTACAGAGGCTGTTAGATATCAATTCTCCACTCTCGTCGTGTAACTATGCGGGAACCAGCTAACTCTACTTGTAAGCCCCCCATATGAGGAGAAGGCATTTGAGTAGCTAGGTTATCCGGTAGGTCTTAGTTTGGACACCAGATGGGGGCCATGTGTGGCCTGATGGCTGGACGGCTTCAGATAGAGTTGGCACACTACCAATTAGGCTACATGCAAGTGTGGGAAGGCGTCCCATGACTGACCGCACTGAGGGCAGATGGAGCATTTCTTGGGGTAGCCCACTCTTGGGTTGCAGGGCCCGTTTGGAGCCCCAGATGATCTCGGATGGCTCTGGGCCGAACGGAATCCATAGATTAGTTACTCTATTCTATGCCACGGTTCTAACGTGTTGTTGGTGGCCTATTTTGGGACTGACCTCCAGTCGGCTGTTTTGGGCCGATTGGGTGGGTCTCCCAATCGGGTCTAACCAACTACGGCTGGTGGATATATAAGAGCAAACCCGTGAAGCCCATATTTATCACTGGCTACAGCAACCCTAATTCCTTAGCATCCAGCCTCCGTCCTCTACTGTTTGTAGCATGCCATTGAAGCTTCTCACACAGGAGCACATGGCTAGGAGGTAGCACCATCTATTGTATCAGTTTTACAGTAATCAAATTTTTGGTTCTCCATACTATTTGCTTTTCTCTCTTGCATATGAGATCCTGTTATCTGTTGAGCACAGATGTTGTATTGTTTTCTTACATGGTATCAGAGCTTGGGCTCTAGCAAGAAGATTTAGTAGTGTGTTTTTGTTTGCGAGCAGATTGTGAGAGATGGCCCAGCCTACAAGACTACCAATCCCATTGTTCCACGAAAGCGAAAAGTTGGACGGCACTAACTATCCACTCTAGAAGTTCAAGATAAAGACCATACTAAGTGCATATGAGCTTTGGGATACTGCTACTGGGGTGGACGTGAAGTCGATTGTGAGACTCAATCCAGCCAATGCAAGACAACAAATAGTACCAATTGTAGATCACATTCTCACGTGGACAAGAAGAAATGCAGATGTGCTATGTTCTATTGTCTGCAGTATAAGTGATTCTATCATGGCATTAATTCAACATGTCGCCACAGTAGAGGAGGCATGGACGGTCTTAAAAAATCAATACGAGACCACGAATCAAATATGAATTTAGAATCTGGAGACTCAACTCGTGAACAAGAAACTGTTTGAGTCTGAAACAGCAGAGAAGTTCATCACTAGGGTGAAGAATCTGTGCAATCAGATGACTGCGATTGGCATCACCATCACCAGCGAGAATCTAGCACGAAGGTGCATACGAATTCTCCCACCAAAGTACAACGGTCTTGTTATGGCACTGAATACATAGAACAAAAATCCACCCCTCAACTTTGAGGATTTCAGTGCAATGCTTCTGGAGGAGGAGATGTGTCAAAAGATGAGGATTGGAGAAGATTCGGCTTTCTCGGCTAGATCAAAGAAAGGGTGATGACTCTAGTAACCCATCTTCTTTTGATTTTGATGATAAAAAGAGAAGAAGAAGATCAAGTGCTTTTATTACAACAAGGCAGGGCACAAGTAGAATGAGTGGTGAAAGAAGATTGCAGATGAGAAGAATGGATTAAAGAAAGAGTCTAGCAATAGTGTGCAGGCAGTACTAGTAGAGTTGTTCGTAGCAATTTAGGAGATTTTCATGGAGGCAGTTCATGTACCTATAGATGAACCTTGGATTATTGACAGTGGTGCATCACGCCACATGATCAGTTGTAAGGATTGGTATACCTCTCTACATCCGGTAGGGAATGACATCCTGGTAGTAGTCGGAAATGATGCAAAATGTCCAACAAAAGGAAAAGGTACGATTGCTCTCAAGTTAGATGGAGTTGTAAAATAGTTGTCCGATGTTCTTTATGTGCCAGATATCAAGAGGAACTTGTTGTCCATTTCTGTGATCACGGATTGGGACATCAAAGTTCACTTTGATAAGAATGGCACACAGATTTTAGATCTTCAAGGAAAGGTCATTGGTAAAGGTACACGGTGCAACATCTACGAACTCTCAGCTTTCAGTGCTCGAGCTACCGTGTATGTTGCGCAACACTAAGCTATGGCATGAGAGGTTTGGTCATCTAAACCTTAGTTCTTTAAAGGAGATGCATAAAAGTGGAATGATTGCAGACCTACCAGAAATTACAGATCTGCCCAATGTATGTGAAGCTTGCGTGATGGGCAAGCAGCATCGGCAACCCTTTCCTAAAGAGGCCAGCAGGGCAAAGGCTCCTCTCGAGCTTGTTCACACACACCTCTACGAAAAGATGGAGATGAAAGCTTTGGGTGGTTCCTACTACTTCATGATGCTGATCGATGACTACAGTAGAAGGATATGGATATACTTCTTGAAGACTAAAGATGAGGCTTTTAGTAAGTTCAAAGAATGGTATGTAATGGTCAAGAAAGAAATAAGGAGGAAGGTGAAGAAGTTGAGATTAGATAGAGGTGGAGAGTTCACATCAAGTGAATTCAAAAGTTACTACAAAAGTCACAGCATCAAGAGGCAGAAACCCTCGCCACATACATCACAACAAAATGGAGTAGCAGAGCGCAAGATGCACGTCATCTATGAAATGGGCCGGAGTATGATGAAAGGGAAAGATTTGCCAAATACTTTCTGGGCTAAAGCATGTAACACAATAGTTTACATTCTGAATCGTAGCTACATGAAGGCTGTGAATGGGATGACTCCATTGTAGGCCTTTTCTGGTAAGAAACCTTCAGCCGCACATTTCAAAGTTTTTGGATGTGATTGTTTTGTGCATGTCCCTGATGCTAACAGGACCAAATGGGAACTGAAGAGCTGGAAATGTATTTTCTTAGGCTGTAGTGAAGAGGCAAAGGGTTACTGTCTCTATAATCCTATTACCAAGAAGATAATAGTAAGTCACGATGTGGTCTTCTCAGAACAACCGCATCAATTGGAGGAGGATGCTTCCTTCCTAGACAACCAAGACCAGGATATCCATCTAGTATAACCACCAATAGTAGACCGAACTCCCCCAACAGTGCTTGGGAGGATTCAAGATAAAGAAGAGGAAGAAGAGCCTGCAGAACCACATCAGCAACAGCCATTCCTTAAGTGGGTAAAGCAGCTTTTGGACGGTAGAGAACCTTTAGCCATTGAGGAGGAACTATCTGAACACCATCGGTCCAAGAGATTAGAGTAGCAAAGAAGGGCGCAGGAACACTTGGCCAACTACGCTTTGATGATAGAGGTGATCCATGCTAAAGAACCCAAGTGTCTTGAAGAGGCACAGGGTGATGATAGGTGGATGGAGGCTATGCAGTCGCAGAGTATGGCTCCATAATGAAGAACAACACTTGGAACCTTGTGGATCTACCACCAAAACGCAAGGTAATCGGCACCAAGTGGGTGTACAAGACCAAGTACAAGTTTGATGGCATGTTGAATAAATACAAGGCTCGGCTCATGGCAAAAGGATTCACACAGGTACATGGTTTTGATTATCAGGATACTTTTGCTCCCATAGCTGCGACTAACCACAATTCATAGTGTTTTGGATTTAGCAGCACAGAAAAGTTGGCCCATGTTTCAAATGGATGTAAAATCTGCCTTTCTAAATGGAGATCTCAAGGAGGAGGTATACGTGGAACAACCACCAGGTTTTGTGATCCCCGATTTAGAAGGTAAAGTCTGTAAACTAAAGCTTACAAGCTGAAACAGGCCCCATGAGCATGGTACTAGCAGATTGATGCCTACTTTCTACAAAACAGAGGAGGAGCCCATCTGATACAAATTTGTATATCCATAGAGAAGGAGGCAGGTGTATGATCGTGGTCCTTTATGTGGACGACCGACCTTGTCATAATAGGGAACCATGAAGAAAAGATCTCCAGACAAAGTAGTTGCTAGGAAGAGAGTTTGAAATGACAGACCTCGATGCATTTCTGTTTGGGGATTGAAGTTTGGCAAGAGCCAAAATAGATCTTCATCTCATAGCTCAAGTATGTTGGAGAGATCCCGAAGGCATTTGGCATGGCTGAGTGCAAGACAGTTGACACCCCTATGGAGGTTGACGTGAAGCTCTCAAACGAGGATTCATCACCACTGGTGGACGAAGCGAAGTACAAAAGGCTTGTGGGCAATTTGATTTACTTGTGCAACACGTGGCCGAACATCAACTTTGCGACTGGTGTACTAAGCAGGTTTTCCAATAAGCCCTGGGAGAACCATTGGAGGGCAGGGATGCGGGTGCTGAAATACATCAAAGGCACACTTGATTATGGTATCACCTATACCAAGGGCAACATGTTGACTGGATTCTGTGACTTGGATTGGGTAGGAGACATGGATAGCAGTGATAGCTTATTGTTTCTCACTTGAATCTGGAGCTGTGTTATGGGTTAGCAAGAAGCAACCTACAATTGCTCTTTCTTCTACCGAGGTTGAGTACCAATTAGCATGTTTTGCTTCTTGTGAGGTAGTGTGGTTGAGGAGGATTTTAGGGGACATAGGTGTAGTGCAGAACAAGCCTACGCAGTTATCATGGTGACAATCAGAGTTGCATGGCAATTGCCAAGAACCTGGTGTACCATGCTTGCACAAAACACATTGAGATTCAATATCACTTTGTATGCGAGCTCATCATGGATGGAGAGGTCAACTTGGTGTACTGTTTGACTACAAAGAATGCTGTGGACATCTTCATGAAGACTCTTGGAAGAGACTTGTTGGAGAGGCATCTTCATCGACTTGGCATTGGGCCAAAAAAGTAGTTCACTTATGGGTGGACATTGAGGGGGGTTGTTAGATATCAATGCTCCACTCTCGTGTAACTACGCGGGAACTAGCTAACTCTACTTGTAAGCCCCCCATATGAGAAGAAGGCATTTGAGTAGCTAGGTTATCCAGTAGGATCTGGTTTCGATACCAGATGGGGGCCACGTGTGGCCTGATGGCTGGACAGCTTCAGATAGAGTTGGCACACTGCCAACTAGGCTACATGCAAGTGTGGGAAGGCATCCCATGACTAACCGCACTGAGGGTAGACGGAGCATTTCTCAAGGCAGCCCACTCTCGAGTTCTGGGGCCCGTTTGGAGCCCCAGATGATCTCGGGGCCGAACGGAGACCGTAGGTTAGTTGCTCTATTCTGCACCACGGTTCTAATGTGTGGTTGCCGATTGGTGGCCTATTTTAGGATCGACCTCTAGTCAGCCGTTTTGGGCCAACTGGGTCGGTCTCCCAATTGGGTCTAACCGACTACGACTAGTGGCTATACAAGAGCAAGCCCGTGAAGCCCATATTTATCACTGGCTATAGCAACTCTGATTCCTTAACATCCAACCTCCGTCCTCTACTGTTTCTAGCACGCCATCGAAGCTTCTCACACAGGAGTGCACGACTGGGAGGCAGCGCCATCTATTGTATCAATTTTACAATAATCAAAATTTTGATTCTCCATACTATCTACTTTTCTCTCTTGCATACGAGATCTTGTTATCTATTGAGCATAGACATTGTATTATTTTCTTACAGAGGCCGCATATTGGCATGCAACAGTTGTCGGGCTGCATTTCTAACTTGGTTTCTTTTTTACCTAACATTGTTAATGAATGTCTTGTGTAGGCCTTTGTGTGGCTCAATCAGCGAATTCTTTTGTTGGCAAACCTCTACCAAAATATAAGAGAAACTTTTATTCTCTATTAGAAGGAATGTTTTCTTGTCAATGAATGGATGTAGTGGGTTGTTCATTCTATTATTTCATCCTTTTTCTTTGTCACAATACAATGTTCGGTGTCATTTTTAGACTTTCTCCATATTTCTTTATAGAGAAAACTTTTTGTCATTTTTGACTCTCTCTTTTTGTTGCAATGCTACTAAAGCTCATTCATGTTGTTGAGTTCTGACATCTTCTTAACATGGATGTAGCTGCGGTGTTATTCAGGTTCTTCTCAACTTCTTTAGCATTTGGCATATGTTTTGTGCCATGATTGAGAATGTGTGTAGATTTTACATTTTTTGCTTTCCTTTTTTGTTGCTTTGTCAACTCCCCTTTCACCTCATCACCGTATATAGATGACCCCAAGTACGAGTGAAAAATCGCATTAGTGAATTAGCAGCCAAGAGGGAAAAAATTAAGCTAAGCGTATGGGCATTAATTTGTTTGAAAAAAATAAGGTAAGTGCATTGGGCATGATCATGAACCTTTCAAAGGCCACCCTTAAGCACGATCACAAATCTTGATCATGATCACAAACCCTTGAGCATGATAAAAAATCTTCCAAGCTACCCTTGAGCACCTATACAGAGAGGGAGGAAAAGAGGAGGGTGTGTGGGAGAGAGAGAGTATAGAGGGATGCAGAGGCTGAGCGGGACGGCAAGGGTGGAGCAAAGAGGCAAAGAGAGTAGGGAAGCCGCGGGTTAATTAGGCAAATAGAGTAGGTTAATCAAGCTACTCAAGTGAAGGAAGGAAACAAATTAATTGAATTTAATTTTCTAAGCGATTAGCATAGATAGATAAAGTAGATTATATGTCGATTGAGGCTTATTTGGGGTTTAGGAGCTGGGTTGCTCTTGTGAGCTAACCTATCTCTATGGATAAGCTCTTTTGGTGGCACTAGATTTTTGTTTATGATTTATGATGCTTTGCATGCACTCAACTCTCTTGCTTGGTGCATCATGATCTCATAAGTACAAGGTGTCTATATAAGAGATACGTTGTTCAAAGGTGTTAGTGTGTTTTGATGGCCTTATGTACTCAACTCCTCTTGCATCCTTCTTCAAGAATGATGTCAATGTGGTTGACTTGGAGGTCTATTTTTCATTTTCATCTTGTATAAATGCAAGATGTATTGGCTTTCTTCATAGCTTGAAGACGTTTTCATTTAACACCTTCTCTTCTTCATGCTTGTATTGCATGAACAAAGAAGTCCTAGTTTATGGAGTCCTTTAAAGCTTTGATTTGATGGTTGTTCCTTTGTCCATTGTTTGTAGTCATGTATTGTTTGCTTTTATGATTTCAAGTTTGTTGTGCACTACTTTTCAACTCACATTTGGAAGGTGTTTTCTTCCTTCTTGGTTTTTCACATCAAAATCTTTCATCTGTTTTCCACTCAATTTCTTATCCCATGAGGTGCATCTTTGCAATGACAAAGCTTTTCACTATTTTGTAGAAGCTAGAAGATAGTAGAGAGAACTATGCTTGGATAAAAGTCTCTTTTTTTTTCTTGTACAATTCAGCTATAATTGTAAATAGGTTTGATTGAAAGGAACTTGACATTCTAAAGTCCAAGGTTTTGACCATTTTCATGAAGCTAGAAGATAGTACGAAGGATTAGCTTTGTTAGAACTATATTTTGATTGCTAACTAGTATTGAGCCATAAATATAGGCATGTCGTAAGGCATGAGAGTATAAGCAGCAAAGAGGGATGTTATGCATGGCCTACATGATGCATAGATCGATGCATCATCCGAGTGGAAGAAAGCACTGAAGTAGATGGAAGTGAACATAATTTTTGGTGTAGGAAACATATGAATGATTTTTTTGCCAAATATCCAAGATCACATATGTCAACCTCATTGGACAAGTTTCACAACTTCAATGAGATTATAAAATCCAGGTGATGAAGTAGGGAGGTCTTAGCTTGGGTGTAGATTGTTGCATTCAAAAACATTTCTCCAAATTAGGGTTTACTCTAGTAGACTCAACAATCTTTTGGTCTTAGGTATTTTGGAATAGCCAACGTTTGAGAGTTGGCACAAACCCTATTCTTTGTTGTGATGTGTTAACCGATTGGTTAACAATATGCCACCGTTGGTTAGTGATGTGATTTGATGGACAATGGCAAGTCCGTGGAGCCTAGATTGTGTCTTGGAGCTAGATGGGCACAAGAGGATGGTAAAAGAATGAGAAGAGAGTGGTATAAAGAGATTAGGGTTGGTCCTCCCTTCAGAAGGTGACATGTATGAAAAGCCAAATGGTTGACTTTTGTCTTCATTGTTGTATGCACAAGTTTGGAATACAAGCTCCCTCTTCTCTTTCAAGAGTGTCTTTGGGTATTCTCTTGTTTCCCTTGTAGGGCCTTTGTGTTTGCCACTCATCCCCCTTCACTCTCCTCTTCCTGCTCCTTCTCCCTCCCTTCTCCCCTCTCTTCTCCCTTCTCCCCTTTCCCTCTTTCTCTCATGGAAACACATTGCAATAATCTGGGAGCCGCTTGAGTGACACATGCGGATGGCTTGTGCTTTGCATTGCTCTCACAAGGAGTAGCTTGGAGTGGAGGCTCCATCGGTATTCTTCAAGATCCCCATGACACATGAGTCAACGTTGAGATGACACATCTTTGGCACTGCCTGCCAGGGAGTTCAAGGTATGCTTTGCATTGCACTTGCCTTCTCTCATCATCTACCTATTGGTCATTGTTTCAAGCTTAGCTTGGAGCTTTGATAGTGGAGTTGTAGGAGAGGAAAGAGTGAAGAAGTGTGTGTTTGGATGAAAAAAAGGAGAAGCTGTCATTTTCTATTGGAAAGCATTTTGGATCATTTGAAGCTTGCTTTTTATGTTTTTTAGTGTTTTGAGCTGGTAGGAAGATAGTTTGGAAGATTTCTAAGGAGTTTATGGTGTCAAAACTCACAAAAAACAACCAAGAATGATGATGGCATGCTGAAAATCAAAGTGGTTTTGAGTGTTGACAGTCACCTCTTTAAGAAATCTCTCATTTTGCATTCAACTGTTGTTTTTCTTTCTTGTTTTTTGCATTGACTAGGTAGACTAGGTAGTTTAGCATCCCCCCATCACAAAAAACCTTGAACAGAAACTCCAAAATGGTCAAGAATCATAAAAAACTAGTTGACAAAACTGCACATTCCTATCCCCATGGGTTGTCACCTTAGTGCTATCCCCACGGCCTCATCACCATAGCACTATCCCCATGGTCAAACATGCATTGACCTAGTGGCTTAGCTCCTATCCCCATGACCTAACACATGTCAGTACCTAACTCGAAGCCCTAATTAATTATTGTCTAGTTAGATATCCCTCCGATCAAACAAGCATTGACCCAGTGCCTTAGCTCTATCCCGCCAACCTTCTATCCCCATGGGTCATTATTACCGTAGCTCTATCCCCATGGGTCGTTGTTGCTGTAGCTCTATCCCCATGGGTCATTTCTTTAATGCCATCCTTGTGGGTCATTGCCATAGCCCTATTCCCATAGGTCATTGCTTTCATGCTATCCCCATAGGTCATTGCCATAGCCCTATCCCCACCGGTCCCCATGGGTTGTTGCCATAGCACTATCCCCACGGGTCATTGCCATAGCTCTATCCCGATGGGTCATTGCCATAGCCCTATGCCCACGGCTATAGGATTAGCTCTGGGAACACTAAAATCAAGAAAAAGCCACAAGGGGATGTCGCCCCTTGACCCCACGTCGAGGTAGACTCAACCTAGAATTGGGCCTCAACTGTTCCAATGAACACATGATCTTGAGATCAGGATGAGTCCTACAAGCTCACCTTGAGCCTAAAGAGAGTGACTCAAATGCCATCTTGTCGACCTCCATACCTAGCTTGGCATCCTTAGGGTTAGCAAGTGCAAAAGTCGATTCTTACTCCTAGCAAGAACCAATGTTAGGTGAATTATCCAGCTCGAAAGAGTCCATGAGTTAGGATAGAGACATGGGTGAACCATTTAATGTTAGAGCCTCAATGACTTTGAACTCCATCCCCACTAATCTCCATTCTCCTACCTCATCTACAATAGTAGCTACATTAAGGGAAACCTTTTCCTATATCATGGGAAGGTTTGGATTAACAGATCCAATAGAGTGGCTAAACCCATTTTTTAGATAGACTAGGGCAATGTCAGAGGCTCAAATGTCAGCTCAACCATCGATGTCAGAAGCAATACGTGTTAGAAGGAGAAGATGAGTTAGTAGTTTGTCATCATTCCATAATATGCCACATGGATAGATTTTTTCCTTCCATGGCAATCCTATGAGTGGATTTGCCTAAGGGTGGATCCATCCCACATGTAGGAAATGTTTGAATCAATACTTTATCCCTTTGGTATAGTGACTCAAAAGGGTTTAGGGAGTGCACATACTCTATAGTAAAAAATAAAGAAAATGGCAATAGATAAGAAAAACTTGCCAATCAAATTTATGTGTTTTATGACTATCAACACACTTGCTTTCACTTCTATAGACAAGAAAATCATTCAAAAAAATAATGCATAAAATACATCCACCAAGAAAGCCTTGTCTTTGGATTTGCTAGCTTTCTTCCCTTAAGTTGAGGAAAAAAATTGATTTTTTAAATAAAAATATATCAAAACTCAAAAGACAAAAGGGACTACCAAGAACATGACAAAATATGAAGAGGGGAGAGGAGAAGAGTGGAGATGAGGAGAGAGGGCACAGCTAGAGAGCACACCACAAATGACTAACTGTACACTAGATTTAGTTGAAAAAATAGAATATATACAAACCCTTTTAGGGTTAGGGTGAGGGGATCTAACCCTTTCCTTTATAGTAGTCTATAAGTTTAGTGCTATGCACATATGATCACGTGATGGTGCTATGCACACATGATCACATGATGTTGAGCGTGAACTCTCAACTCTCAACACCTTCCCTCAAGATCAACATCATGAAGTAGGCCTTCCCTCAAGATGATGATTATGGGGAATCGAAGAAGGACTGAGTATTACATTCCATCATACCCCTTTAATGGGAATGTCCTTCCTCTGTGTCAAACCAAGAGCTAGTTAGTGTTTCTCGAATAGCTCTTTACCGACTGGTTTGGTAAAGATGTCTGCAACATTCTCTTTGCTATCACAATGCTGTAGTGCAATGTCACCAAGTAACACTCTTTCTTTGATGAATGAAGTGCTCTTTGACATTAATGTGCTTTGTCCTGGAGTGATATACTGGGGCCAATGCTTGAGCCGATTGATTATCACAGTATATTGTTGTTGGCTTTGACTCATCAAAGAAATTTGTTTTTGACAATAGTCTTCTGAGCCATATAGCCTCACATGCACCTGTAGTGAGTGCCCTATATTCTCCTTTAGTCGAAGACAAAGAAATAGTTGGCTGTTTGTTTGACAACCATGATATAGCACCTTGACCAAGGAAAAATGCATATCCCTGTGTCGATCTCCTGATCTCATGATCTCCAGCATAGTCACTATCATAGTATCCATGCAACTGTGGATGACTTCCTCTGTATTCTATCCCAAACTATCTCGTACCTCTGATGTATCTCAAGACTCCTTTGGCTGCATTCTAGTGAGACTGTTTTGGATTTGCCATAAACTATGCTAGTGAGCTTACTGCATAACAAATATCTGGCTGAGTGATATTCAGATATATAATAGACCGATGAGTTGCCTGTAGTATCTATCATTGATTGTAGGCTTTTCTGAATCTTTAGTAGTTTCAAACTTTGTTCCATGGGAGTGGCTGCAATCTTGCAATCTGCCATATGAAACTTCTTCAGGAGACTGTCAACATAGTTGAGTTGACTCATGAATGTGCTATCTGAATCTCTCCACAACTCAATTCCAAGACAATAGTGCATAAGTCCAAGATCTTTCATGTTGAACTCTGCAGATAAGTCTTGTTTCAGTTTTTTGATGAAGCTATCCTTGCTTCCTATCACAATCAGATCATCTACGTACAAAAGTGCAATAGTCATGACTTCCCCTTGAACTTTGTGGTAGAGAGTATGATCTGCATTGGATTTCATGTATCCTAGATCAGCAAAATACTTGTCAATTCTACTATACCAACTTCTGGGTGCTTGCTTTAAGCTGTAGAGACTTTTCTTAAGATGACACTTTATTCTTCTTTCCTAGTTCAACATAACCTGCTGGTTGTTGCATGTGGACTTCCTCATCTAGATAACTATTGAGAAATGCATTCTTGACATCAAGCTGGTACACATTCCATCTGCTGAGTGTCACTAGTGATATCAAGAACCGTATGGAATCCATCTTTGCTACTGGAGCATGTCTCATCATAATCCTGACCATATTGCTGTCCAAATCCTTTTGCAACTAGTTTGACTTTGTATCTTTGAATACTTCCATCTGAATTGTACTTCACTTTGTATACCCATTTGTTTGCTATGGCCTTCTTTCCTGGTGGAAGGTCACATAATTCCCAAGTATTATTCTTATACAAAGCATCCATTTCTTCATTCATAGCAGTTTGCCATTCTGGCTTGTCTACTGCATCTTTGAAGTACACTGGCTCTTCTGTAGCCATGATGGTAGTCATAAGAGCATAGTTGGTGGTTTCCACCTGAATTGCTTTGCCTTTCTGAGCATATGTCAATTTGATTGGAGGTCTGCTTTCCCTAGTAGACCGTTTGAGCTGCTGTGGCTCTGCTTGGGGTGTTGCTGGAAATTCTTGCTCTTCTTCATCAACCTACTCTGTAGATGACTGTGAAGTCGATGCTTCTATCTACTGTGTAGGTGAGATTTTCCATTCTGATTCCTCATGAAACATTACATCTCTGGAGATAATGACCTTGCGGTTGATGGAATCATACAATTTGTATGCTTTGCTTTCTTCATTGTAGCCAACCATGATGCATTTGCATGACTTCGCATCCAATTTCCTGCGATGGTCATCATGTATGTGGGCATATGCTATGCAACCAAATATGCGGAGATGCCCAATGTGTGGCTTGTGTCCAGTGAATGCTTCATAAGGAGTCATACCCTGTATCGGTTCAAAGCCGATTAAGCAAGTAGTTAGCTGTAGCTATTGCTTCTGGCCAATACTGATTCGGAAGATGCTTTTTACTAAGCATTGCTCTAGCACTGTCTGCTAAAGTCCCATTCTTCCTTTCAGCTCTTGCATTTTGCGGAGGAGTATCTGCACATGTGAATTGTCTTCGAATGCTGTGACTTCTGCAAAAGTTCATGAATGCTGAAGACATGTATTCACCTCCTCTGTTTGATCTCATGACCTTGATCTTTAGGCCTGCCTGGTTTTCTACCATGGCTTTGAATTCTTGAAATCTGGAAAGCACTTCAGATTTCTCTTTTAGAAAGTAGACCCAATAATATCTGCTGTAGTTGTCGATGAAGGTCAAGTAGTAAAGTGAACCATTGATGCTGCGGGTCTGGGCATAACCCCATACATCTATATGAATTAAATCAAGAATACCTCGTGCACGAGAGGTACTTCTGACAAAGTTGGTTTGCTTTTGTTTGCAAAGCAACATGCTTTGCAAGAAACTGTAGCCTCGGAATCCCAATTGCCATATTCTGATTCTTGAGATCTAGCAAGTACTTGAAGTTGACATGACCATATCTCTTGTGCCATTTTGTAGATAGTGGCATCTGTTGCATTTGAGCTGAATGGCATGCTTATCTGGTACTATAGCTAGCATTCTATATAAGCATCCTTCCTTGACACCTTTTGCTACTAGCTGACATCTTTTGGATTTGTCTTTGATAGTGCATTCATCACCATCAAAGATGACTTTGGAATTGTGTTCCGTCATTTGACCTACTGACAAAAGTTTCTTGCTGAGCTTTGGAACATAGAGCACATCTTTCACTAATCCTTTTGTACCAGTGAAATTGTTCATAGGGATAACACTTGTCCCTTGAACCGGATTCGGTGTATTGTCTTGTAGATAACATTTTTCTGTCCTTCTAATGGTTTCATCTCTGTGAACCATTCCTGATGATTTGTCATATGAGATGATGCACTGCCGTCGATGTACCAAGGATCCTGTTCCACTTCGTCGACTTGATAGCTGAAATCCTCTTTGGGATTGAAATCAGTGTCTAGGTACACTGTATCAGTCTGATGCAATTGCTCGCTTGGAAGAAACATATTTCCATGTTCATTTGCAAAATGACTATGACTAGAATGTCCACCACGATGATTTCCTCTACCTTGGGAATTCCCTCGATTACTGCTGGATTGACCGTCTTGGTCATACCGCTTCTTGCGGCAATCTCTTTCATAGTGTCCAAACTTGTGACAGTAGTTGCACTCAATGTTTGACACATTGGTGGATGCATTCCCTCATCCTTGGAATCTTCCTCGATTGGAATGATTTCCTCGTTGCTGATTTTGATGTTGCGGAGGATGATGCTGATGCTGATGTTGATGCTGACTTTAATTTTATTGCTGATGATGACCACTTTTCTGATATGATCTACCTCTGCCTTTGCCTTTGCCTTTGCCTCTACTTCTATCCGAAGCTGTAAATGCTTGATCATTAGAATGACCTTTACGTGCTTGAATGGCCTGAGTCCTGAGATCTTCACCAAGTAGGATTGACTAAAGTTCTTCCAGTGTTGGAATTTGCTATTGGATGGAAATACTCTGGACTAGATTCTCGTATCCCTCTCCTAGTCCATTCAGAATGACTTGAACCATTTCTGTGGGGTCCATAGTCTCTCCTCCTGCAGCTGCAAGTTGATTGTTGTAGTCTTTTATGCGAAGTACATAAGCATGACCGGTTTCACTGCTGTTGCGGAAACTCTGGTTAACGGTTTCTCAGTGTGAGAATACTGGATGTGTTCTTGGAATCGTAGAGAGCTGCAAACATATCCCATGCTTCTTTTGATGTCTTGACTGTGTTGAGTTGTCCTGGCATGACATCTTGCACATTCTGCTTGATCAGGTGATAGGCATACTTGTCTTTCTTATCCCATTCTGCCTGAGCTCAGGCAATGGCAGGATCTGCTACTGATGCGAAAACTATTTGTGTAGATGTAGATCCCGTTGCTGGTTCTAGGACAACAGATGGAGTAGAGCTACTGGTAGCTGGATCGGCCAATGGTCTAGGTGTAGACCCATCGACATACTCCCATTTGTCTTGAAGTACAAGAATGGTCTCCATTCGGTATTTCCATGTACCGTAATTGGAGTTGTCTAACTTAGCAGATGCCTCCAGATTGAGGTTGCTAGTCGACATGGTGCAAGAAATGTACTCAAAAGTGTCATAAAAATCTCTGTATGAATCAACTGCAAATACACTGAATATGCCAAGTGAAATCTCTGAACCATCGGTGAAGATAGAACTGCAATATATAAAATCTGATCTGTATTACAAGGCTTGTGGCAATGATGTCGTGAATAGCCATGAGGCTTTACAAGGCTGAAATGATGTGCACGATGCCGTGAGATAGCCGAATAGGCTTTACAATGTTGGCATGTGTGTGTGAAATGCTATTCGCCCACTGAATCAATCTGCAATGCCTCTGAACTCTGAAGTCTACTCACTGAACTGATGAACGTAAGGTTTCAGGTAATGTAATGATGTGAAACCGTATGTGAGCATATGGACTGACTCCGAGTAGGTACTAATGGGGAATTTCGGGCATGGCTTAGATTGGCAACTTGGGGAAATTCAAAGCGTCCCCTCTATGGCGACCTAGTCTACTCTGATCTAGATCTAAACCAACCGTCAATCGATGAAAGAACAACAAATAATTCCTTTTCTTTTGTTCTTTTTAAGTGCTGGGTCAGATGCATCGATGTAAAGGCAAATGTGCATGAAGGAAGTGGTTTTATCAGCGAGGCTCAAATGTGAGTATAACTTGTGCCAAAATGTGTGTGTGATGTGACGAGCGCATAGAGCACAAAAAAACGAGCAACTTTCCTTTTTGGAGCGCTCTCAAATTCTTCCTGGATCAAGAGATATGACTTGATCTAGGTGGAGGGGCAAAAGGAGTGCAAATGTGCTCAATGATGATGTGTCACTGTGAGTCACATGCAGTGATGATGTGGCACCGTGCCTAGCAAGAGGTGTGCCAGTGAAGTCCTGTGCTGAGGTGGCAGAAGTGGTCACATGCAAGGATTGTGGAGCATTGTGTGTGCCTGCAGAGGTCAGTGCTGATTGGACAGCTGAGGTGGCACTGCCGAGGTGGCACAAATGATGATGTTAGCAAAGTGACATGGTAATGATGATGTGGCTGATGACATGTCATTGCTGATTTGGCAGTGTGGATAAGATGATGATATGGCAGTCGGTGGTGATGTGGCAGATAAGGTGATGTGGTAGCATGCCACGTGTCATTTGGCTAACCACACCTCAGTGTGTGGTGAGGTTGAGGATAAGGCATATCCTCCCTCTTTGCCACGTGGTGCTAGGAGGGCGATCAGAAACTTGGAGAGATCTCGACGAAATCTGGTGATTCCGTCGACCACTCAGGATTTCCGTCGACGAAGCTGGTCATTGCCTGTGCGTGGGCTTTGGTCATGCGAGAGTCGGAGATCTGTTGTAGGAGCTGCCATCGGCCGTGATGTCGTTTGGAGCTTCTAGGCTGCTGCGCATGCAGGGTGAGAGCTTAGAGCTCTCATGTAGGTAGATGGTGTGGTCCTGGCTGGAGCTTTGGACAAGATCCCGACGTTGGAGATGCATTCCCATTTGGAACTGTACTTGCTGGTTAGGAGCCTTACAAGAGAAGTATGTGGTTGTGAAGGTCGATTAGGGCATCGTTGACGATGGCGAGGAAGCTATCGTCGTGAGCTGTGGGCTTAACCCAGGTGGCTAGAGCTTTGGTTGGAGGAGCCACAGGCTGGTCGTAGAAGATGCTTTGTAGGAGGCTTATGAAGGTCGTTTGATAGAGCAACGGTCATCTAGAGTTGCTATGTGTAGATCAAAGCTCTTTTGAGCTTGCTGGCCATTTTTGAAGAAGAAGCTGCAGCCCGTTTGACCCTATCTCTGCATAGCTCGTTGCTCGTCGAGGCTGTGGGAGAGATGTTGATCAGAGGCCCATGAGAGGAGTTGGGGAGTTGCAGGTCAATTTGAGGACCCGCATTGGCGTTGCATTGATAGGCTGAAGCTTTAGCACTATTGTTCAAGCCAAGAGCCGATGAAAGCGGATCCCTACTATAGTTGTGAGCCTTATCGCAGGAGGTAGCATCATTGGTGCAAAGTTGTCACAGAGTTGGAGCTTGTTGGTGCATAGTTCTCAGCAGATGGCAGTAGCAATGATGACATAGCCAAGACTTTTTTGCAAAACGAGTCACAGCGCATCTCCAACATAGATACTCTCTCTCTCTCTCTCTCTTAGACAAGAGATCTCACAGCAGAAATCTCTCAACGGAAGAGATGTATCCTAGATCTCTCTTTCTCTCGATGAACTAAGAATTCCTCTCAATGAAATAATGAATCAAATGGAAGGAGAATAACGGAAATCTCTCATGGACGGAAATTCCTCTCAGATGGATGGAAATTTCTCTATCACTCAATGGAAGTGAAAGAAGAAGAAGTTCTCTCAACGGAAGAGAACACTCGATCTCTCAATCTCTCAATCACTCTCAAGGATCGCAATGCCTCAGCGGAAGGCAAGGGAGCTCTGATACCATGACAAAATATGAAGAGGGGAGAGGAGAAGAGTGGAGATGAGGAGAGAGGGCATAGCTAGAGAGCACACCACAAATGACTAACTGTACACTAGATTTAGTTGAAAAAATAGAATATATACAAACCCTTTTAGGGTTAGGGTGAGGGGATCTAACCCTTTCCTTTATAGCACTCTATAAGGTTAGTGCTATTCACATATGATCACGTGATGGTGCTATGCACACATGATCACATGATGTTGAGCGTGAACTCTCAACTCTCAACACCTTCCCTCAAGATCAACATCATGAAGTAGGCCTTCCCTCAAGATGATGATTATGGGGAATCGAAGAAGGACTGAGCATTACATTCCATTAGAACACATTAAAATATATGAATCTAGAGATGGAAATTGATTACTAACAAAAACAAAATGAGGAAGGCTCCCCTTTATAAATTTAACAATAATGACCTACCAATGTATAAGACCCCCTCACACGCCCCCCCCCCCCTCGCCTCCCCTCCCTTTAAGAGACTAATTAACACTTCAACCCAAGACTACTTCCACTAAGAAATCTTATAGTTGTCATAGGTTGTTGAAGAGTGAAGAAGGGGACTATCTAGCTCTTTTATTCTTCTTGCTTGAAGAAGATGACCTACCACCATACACTTACATGAGGCACTTTGGCATCTCCATGCTATCCAAACTTGCGACCAACAAATCCACTAAGAACACAACAATGCCATAGTTGCAAAAGAAGAACAAGTTGACTAAGCACCTAAAGAATGAGGCAATGATTGTTGAGGGCTCAATTAGTGGGACGACTTTAATTAAAGGATTTTAAAGGACATGAAAGAAGTTGGTAAACCCACACAGACACTCTCCCCTTCCTCACCCGAGATCCATAGAGTTCAATTACAAATAAAATAGCTTGATGGGCCTAGACAAAGGTGACCTTAGCTGAACTTAGAGAGTAGAGGCTCTAGATCACCCAAGTTAATAGGGGACTTTAAAGGAGGAGTGATGAAGTGATCCTATTCCACATAAGAGGGACCAACTAGCTGCACATAAGGTGAAGTCTATGCCATTATTTAGTCAAAGAGAAATGGCTAACTAGTAATTTAATGCTCATCTACCCACAAGAGAGTGAAAGCCAAAGCTTAACAAGGCTTCAATAAGTGTCTCATACTTGAGACATCTAAATCTTGAAGGGATGGAGTTGCACAAATACAAGGAAAGGTTAGCATTAAAAAGAGCAAGATGAAATTTATAAAACCCATCCACCATATAGATTGAACCCCTTCCAATGCACCAGTCTCAGAAGCAATTAGCGAACTAATGATGTTCGGTATCTAATCTTTGGAAAAGACTTTGGAAAAGAAGATAAAGCATTTAAAGATGCCTCCTTGTTTGCTAAAGGCAACCTTGTGTTGCTTAACAAAGCTTTGAAGCGTATCAATGATCCAAATTAGCACTTGCATCCATGATAATCCTGAAAGAGAGAGCAACAATAAGGGCAAGATGATGTTCAAGATAATGAATTAGAGGGCAAGAGTAGAGGAACATGGAGAGAAAGAGAGCAAGAGAGGAAAAGGGAGGGCAAGAGAGAAAGAGGCTAGGAAGGGCTAGAGAGCAAATAATAAAGGCCAAGGCAAATGATCATGAATAAGGCATGAGGTTGAAGGAAGCAATGTAGATAATAAAGGTCAAGAAAACTGATCATGAATAAGGCTTGAGGTTGAAGGAAGCAATGGAGATAATTCATTGCTTCCAAGGTTTTTACTTATAATTAAAGTGTTTTGCATCACTTGCAATGTCTTTTGTGAGGCAACTTATGTGACATTAATAGTGATGTTATTTCAGGTACATAAAAATCACATCATTAAACGATTCATATGGGTTTTATTAAGAAAAGTATCGCTAGCCTCCGTTAGTTGTGTGGACACATATGTATGTGTGTATGTATATATGTACACACACGCACGCACACACACATGTATCTCAATACATACATACATACATACATACATACATGCATGCATGCATGCATACATACATACATGCATGCATGCATACATACATACATACATATGTATGCATGTATGTATGTATTGAGATACATGTGTGCGTGTGTGTACACACACACACACACACACATGCATGCATAAATATATACATATACATATACATATACATATTTAGCTGAATCAAAATGGGATGATATATAGACAACTCTAGCATTCTTTTTGTGAACACTTCTCCTATAAAACTAGAGCCTTCATCATAGATAGAGATTAGCTTTGAAATAGTCCTATACCTCTTATTTGAAGCTTACAATGCCCAAGTTTCTTAAACAATTTATCCATTACATGTTATTTTCTTTTGTGTAAGCATGCACCCATTAGAGTATCTTTCATGTATAGTATTGTTCTTTGTAGCTTTGAAATGTACTCATTTATAGTTGCATTTTGCATCTAAAGTAGTCTCTGCCAAGTTAGCATATAGTGTTTCAATGTTGCCTTGTCATTCTTGATTTTCTCTTTTCAAAGGTTGATATTCTCTCAATCATGAAATTTAGATCATGTACAAATGATATGGAATGTTGAATCCAAGCCTCTAGCATACTAATCCTTACTAACGGTTCAGAGTGGTTTTGAAGTACATTATCTCAATGAGCTTGTAACCTCTGACAATATCCTAACAAGCTATTCTAAACCCTCACACATCCACCCATGGAATTGTGTAGCTTATGAAGAGACTAGATGTAAAGGATATGTCTTCCATCAAGCCATAGATCCATGTTTTTGGCCTGACCTAGGGGGAAGGGTATAGTAACATTTCTCTTGTTTGCGAAAGGGAAAATTAGGATTTTATGTTATTAACTTCTCTATTTTGCTTATTTATCCAAGTTCCACTTGCTATTTTTATTCCCTTGGAATCCTCCCTCCCTCCCTCCCTCTCTCTCCCTCTGTCCCTCCCTCCTTCCCTCCCTCCCTCCCTCTCTCTCTCTCTCTCTCTCTCTCTCTCTCTCTCTCTCTCTCTTGTGTGTGTGTGTGTGCGCGCGCGCGCTTTCAATTCATTATGTCCCACAGTCTTTGCCCTCTTTTCCATGCTGCACATCCAATTCATCTTCTGTTATGCCATTTTGGATTTCGGGCAGGCCGTATGAATTATTTATTATCATTCACCTTGTTTCTCCCTTCATTTGAAGACTATTAAAATGACTTTCACTTGCAGAAGAGATTCATTGCTCTTCAAAAGGGGAGCATTCCCAACATTAATTTGAAAATGAATATCCACTTTTCTCTTATGACCCGTACCTACTCTAGTTTCAGGCATTTTAAACCTAATATAAACATATCAATAACATCAACAAACAATATAGAAACCTTAAACTTCTTACCCTTACTCAAACATCAACACATGAAATTAAAGTCCCTATAAACAATAAATCACAATAAATAGAAATATGAGAAAACACGGTACATGAATGTCAAGGGAGAGCACATGCTTGTTGATACAATTAGGCATAACCCATGGCACTCACAGCTAGGTGTCTTCGACGTGAACACATAGCCATACTTCAGACACTTTAGTTCACAAGCTTCTCCTCTCGACCTAACCCAACGACCTTGGTTATCCACTCAAACTTGCTCCTATCTCCTTGGCACGAGCCCTTTTCACGACAAGGCTACTTCTCAACTTGGCACCTAGCTCCGTGGGTATCTAACTCTGATGGAGCTCCAAGGTTACTCAGAGATGCTTACAACGATTGGCCGACACATGAGCTATCTCAGCCGGCACCCCTAAGCCGGAGCCCTAAGCCAATTAACCCCACCTCATGACTGAGCTTCCATCACGCGTCCATTTTCTGATCCTCGCACCGCTGTCCGCTGCTGGCAGCATCGTCAAGCGATGCAGAATCCTTCAGGTTTGCTGCATAGGGAGCCAAGTTCCCTTACAGAGCGCTTGTGGCAGCACTGCTGCACGGATCCCTCTCAATGGTGGGACGACACAAAGAGCAAAGTAAGTGAGCATCGGGCTGGACAAATTGTTGCTGAGTAAAGACATGATAATCATTGTTACAAACAGAGTTTGAATGATTATACTGATGAGTCTGTGGTTCGTTCTACACACAGGCTTCAGATTTCCTGCATACAAGTTTTAACGAGTCGCTATCGATAGACGGCTCATACAATTCAGTTTGGTTCAAGACATGCCTCAGGGAAGGGAGGCTCAGAAGGCAAGGAAGCCAGGAAATGAACCGGACCCAAGTATGTGGTTGGGACTCAAGCTCTGGAGACCCTAGTCTTGGGGAAAGGTTAGCGCGGTCGGGCCATATGTGCAAGGCAAGCTTCAGGTCTGCAGTTGAAGGGGATGCACAACCGTGGCTGGGAGAGGCTGAGCATAGAGGAGACTCTCAGTGTTTTGGACCGGAGGGCTGAGGTGCCTTCGGTTGATAACTTCATCTGCATCCTACAGCACTGCAGAAAAAGGAAAAATGTAGCGTATGCCAAGCGTGTGCATGCACATCTTTGCAATAATGGGCTGGAAGCTCTCAGAGATGTTGGGAACTATATCGCGCCAATGCTTGTGGAATGTGGAAGTGTGTACGATGCGCAGCAGGTTTTCAACCGGTTGCTCCATCGCAATGAGTATGCATGGACCTCACTCATAGCAGGGTACATCCAGTGTGGGCAAACACTGCATGCTTTAAGCCTGCGTCAGAAAATGGAGGAGGATACTGTACATCCTAGTAAGTTTACGTTTATGGCCCTGCTAAAAGCCTGTGCTAGGATCCAAGACAAGGAAAGAGGCCGTCAGATTCATGTTGAGATTGCACAGCAAGGATTTGAAGATCCGTTTGTTAGCAGCAGTTTGATCGACATGTATGCCAAATGTGGATTACTTGCAGAGGCACGGGAAGTTTTTGACAAGCTGCCAGTCCGAAATGTTGTGTCATGGGGGGCTCTAATTGCAGGATATGCTGAACATGGGCCTGGTGAGGAAGCGCTGAAATGTTTTGAAAAGATGCAACAGGAGGGCATCTCTCCAGACGCTATTGCATTTGTTTGCGTCTTGAAAGCCTGTAGTAGCATAAGAGCCATTGGCAAGGGACAAGAAATACATTCTGAGATTGCACGGAAGGGATTTGACAAACATCTCTTTGTCTGCAGTACTTTGGTCGACATGTATGCTAAATGCGGCTCCCTTTCTGAGGCACAAAAAGTTTTTGACCAGCTACCAATTCGAGACATTGTACCGTGGGCTGCATTAATTGCAGGCTATGCAGAACATGGGCCTGGTCAGGAAGCGTTAAAATGTTTTGAAAGGATGCAACTTGAAGGCATCTCTCCAGATATTGTCATGTTTGCTAGTGTCGTAAAATCTTGTGGCAGCATTGGAGCCATGGACAAGGGACGTGAAATACATGCTGAGATTGCATGCAAGGGACTTGAAAGAGATCTTTTTGTTGGCAATACTTTAGTTGACATGTATGCCAAGTGTGGCTCACTTTCAGAGGCACGAGAAGTCTTTGACAATCTGCCAGTCCGAAGTGTAGTGTCATGGGCTGCATTAATTGCAGGATATGCTGAACATGGACCTGGTCAGGAAGCCCTGTATCGCTTTGCACTGATGCAGGTGGAGGGTGTTTCTCCAGATACTGTCACATTTGTTTCTGTCTTGAAAGCTTGTGGCAGCCTGGGAGCCATAGCCCAGGGGCAAGAAATACATGCTGACATTGCAAAAAAGGGGTTCGAAAGAGATCTTTTTGTAGGCAACACCTTGATTGACATGTATGCCAAATGTGGGTCACTTTCAGAGGCACAGGGCATCTTCGACAAGCTACCTGTGCGAAATGTTGTGTCGTGGGCTGCACTGATTGGAGGATATGCTGAACATGGGCCTAGTCAAGAAGCCCTGAAATGTTATGAACAGATGCAATTGGAAGGCATCTCTTGCAGTGACGGCACATTTGTTGGTGTGTTGAAAGCCTGTGGCAGAATAAAAGCCATAGACAAGGGGCAAGAAATTCACGCTGAGATCATTCAAAAGGGATCCGAAAAAAATTTATCTGTTGGTAACACTTTGATTGACATGTATGCTAGATGTGGCTCACTTTCAGAAGCCAGGGATGTTTTTGAGAAGTTGCCAGGTCGAGATGTTGTGTCATGGACCGCACTGATTGCGGGATATGGTGACCATGGACCTGATCAGGAAGGACTGAATTATTTTGAACAGATGATACTGGAGGGTATCTGTCCAAATGCTGTCACCTTTTCTTGTATATTAAAGGTTTGTGGCAGCATAGGAGCCATAAGCAAGGGCCAAGAAGTACATGCCGAGATTGCACAGAAAGGATTTGAGAGAGACCTTTTGGTTGGCAATACTTTAGTTGACGTGTATGTCAAATGTGGCTTACTTTCAGAGGCACGGGAAGTCTTTGACAAGCTGCCAGTTCGGAGTGTTGTGTCGTGGAACTCAATTATAAAAGGATATGGTATGAACCATGAGGGTAACATAGCTGTACAATGTTTTGAGGAGATGCAGGAACAGGGTGTCAAGCCGGATGCTATCACGTTCACATGCCTTCTTGCTGCATGTGGTCAGACCAACCTGGTATTCAAGGGTCATGAATATTTTAAGATTATGAAAGAAGAATATGGCATTGCACCAACAGTGGATCACTATACTCACATAATTGATCTTGTTGCACGATCAGGACATCTGTATGAGGCAGAGAAATTTCTTGACACGATACAGTGTCCACCATCAGAAGAAACATGGACAGCTTTGCTCAATGTCTGCAAAACTTATGGGGAAGCAGAAATGGGACACAGATGCTTTCAGCAGCTTGTCCAGATGAATCCAGAATCTGCAGCTTCATATATGCACATGGTAAACATCTATTTGAGCACTGACAGGTGGGATGATGCTAATAGAGTAGAAGAGTTGAGGAAACATGCAGGGGCAAAGAAAAAGCCTGCAACTGCTATGATAGAGGTGAACAAGGTGGTTTATGAGTTTGTGGTTGGTGGCAATCAAAGTACGGAGATCTCAGCTATGGTTGAAATATTGAGTTCACGCATTAAGGCAGAAGGGTATGTGCCAAGTCTTGATCTGGTCTTGAGATCCAGGTCGTATGATAGGAACGAGGTTTTGTTACAGAACTGTACAGAGAAACCAGCCATAGTTTTTGAGCTTGATTTCTTGACTCACCACAGGGAAGAAATCTGTGTGTGACAAAGTTTGAGAATATGCTATAGGTACTGGGAGATTGTTCTTGAGACATCTTGACAATGCTGTTTTGGTCTAGTGTAAAGACGTGTTGATTCTTCCTTGTCAAATGCAGACCTGTTGTCTGCACATTTGTATGATAATTTGATAATGACTTAGAAGGAAAGTTGTGGAGATATTTAGCTTGGCATGCCGGGAAAAGAACAAATAAAGGTCTGTTCGTGTACACATATGATCATAAATATAAATATTAAGGAGCTGGCTCTCTCCCTCTCTCTCTCTCTCTCTCTCTCTCTCTCTACACACACACACACACACACACACACATGTATATGTATGCGTGTATACTCTCTCTCTCCCTCTCTCCCCCCCTTGTCTCTCCATCCATCTATCTATCTATTCACACACACACACACACACACACACACACACACATATCTATACATACATACATACAAAAATGTTGGACTAAAAAAGAGGCTCTATAACCTTATGGAAATATGGTTGAATAAATCTTATATAATCATATGTAACTACAAAAGTTTTGGACTCAAAGAGGCTCTATATTAAATCTTATGTAAAATTGGCTCTTATGGAGGTTGGAATGTGATAGGATACTTTCGTTTTTTTGACATGGCCCAAAGTTTGATGCAACTTTTCCATCGGTGCCTTATCTCCCTATCATGTTTTTGAATTGTAACCAAATTTGCAAATAACTAAACTTGAACTAAATCTCTTGAAATCAAACTTTCCTATCTAATTGCTACCTTCTTTCCATCTCCCATGTTTTCCCCCATCTTGGTTGTTCTTTCATCTCCCATGTTTTCCTCCATCTTGGAGAGGGAGAGGAGAAGAGTGGAGATGAGGAGAGAGGGCACACGACAAATGACTAACTGTATACTAGATTAGTTGAAAAGAATCAATATAAACAAACCCCTTTAGGGTTAAGGTTAGGGCTTTCAACCCTTGTGCCTTTTAGCACTCTTTTGTGTTAGTGCTATGCAAATAAGATCACATGATGTTGAGATGAATCCTCAATACTTTCCCTCAAGATTAACATCATGAAGTAGGCCTTCCCTCCAAATGATGATTATGGGGAATGGAAGAAGGATTGAGCATTACATTCCATCACATCCCTTAATGGGAATGTCCTTCCTCGGCATCAAACCAAGAGCTTGTCGGTACTTCTCGAAAAGCTCTTTCCCAAGGGGTTTCATAAAGATATATGCAAAATTCTCTTTACTGTCACAATGTTGCAATGTGATGACCAAGTAACACTCTTTCTCTGATAAATTGTTCTTTGATGTCAATTGCTTGATATTGGATACTTGGCTCTAATGCTTGAGCCAATTGATTATTACAGTATATTGTTGTGGGATTTGATTCATCAAAGTAATCTGTTTCTGACAATAGTCTTCTTGACATGCACCTGTTGTGAGTGCCTTATATTCTGCTTCTGTTGAAGACAAAGAAACTGTTGACTGCTTGTTTGACAACTAAGATATAGCACCTTGATTAAGGACAAATGTTTATCCTTGTGTGGATCTCTTGGTCTCAAACTGTCTTATACCTCTGATGTACCTTAAGACTCCCTTGGCTGCATTCCAGTGAGATTGTTTGCCATAAACTGTGTAAGTGAGCTTATTGCATAAAAAATATCTAGCCTCGTGATAGTCAAATATATAAGAGATCCGATGAGCTACCGATAATACTTGTCATTGTTGTAGGCTTTTCTTGATCTTTGAGAAGTTTCAAACTTTGCTTCATGGGAGTAGCTGTAACTTGCAATCAACCATATGAAGTTTCTTTAGGAGACTATCAACATATTCCTGTTGGCTCATGAAGGTGCTGTCTGCGTCTCTCCAGAACTCAATACCAAGACAATAGTACATAAGTACAAGATCTTTCATGTTGAACTCTACAAATAAGTCTTGTTTCAACTTCTTGATGAAGCTCTCATTGCTTCTTGTCACAATTAGATAATCTACATACAAAATGCAATACTGTCTTCCCCTTCAGCTTTGTAGTAGAGAGGAGTATGATTTGCATTGAACTTGATGTATCCAAGATTAACAAAATACTCATTGATTTTGCTGTACCAACTTCTGGGTGCTTGCTTTAAGCCATAGAGACTATTGTTGAGATGACAAACCTGATGCTCTTTTTCTGGTTTAACATACCCTGCTGGTTGCTGCATGTAGACTTCCTTGTCTAAGTTACAATTGAGAAAATCATTTTTGACATCTAGTTGGTACACATTCCTTCTACTGAGTGTGACTAGTGATATAAAATTTTTTATGGAATCTTTTTTGCTACTGGAGCAGCTGTCCAAAACCTTTTGCAATTATTCTGGCTTTGTATCTTTCAATGCTTTCACTTAGATTGTACTTTACTTTATAACCCATTTGTTTGCAATTGCCTTCTTTCCAATTGGTAGGTCACATAAATTCCAAGTATTGGTCTTGTACAAAGCTTCCATGTCTTCATTCATAGCAATTTGCCATTCTAGCTTGTCAACTACATCTTCAAAGTACACTAGCTCTTCTGTAACCATGATGGTAGTATAAGAGCTTACTTGGTGGTTTCAATCTGAATTGCTTTGCTTTTCTAAGCATGTCAAACTTGTTGGTGGTTTGCTTTCTTCAATAGACCGTCTGAGCTCTAGCAATCCTTGCTCTTCTCTAGCAATCCTTGCTCTTCTTCATCAACCTTCTCTGTAGGTGACTGAGTAATCAGTCACCTATAATCCTTGCTCTTCTGTGAATTGCTTTGCTATTCTAAGCATATGTCAAACTTGTTGGTGGTTTGATTTCTTTGATAGACTGCCATCTGAGTTGTTGCTCTTCTCTAGCAATCCTTGCTCTTCTTCATCAATCTTCTCTGTAGTTGATTGAGTAATTAGTGTGACCATCTCCTGTGTATTTGATGTTTTTCATTCTAATTCTTCACCAAATATTATAACTCTAAAAATTATCACGTTTCAGATGATGGGATCGTACAATTTGTGTGTTTTTCTCTCTTCACTGTGGCCGACCATGATGCATTTACTTGACTTAACATCCAACTTTACGTAATGCAGTTATGTGACCTAACATCCAACTTTCTGCAATGGTCATCATGTATGTGGGCATATGCTGTGCAAACAAATATGTAGAGATGCCCAATGCATGGCTGGTATCCAATGGATGCCTCATAAGGTGTTATATTTTTGTTGTCTCTGTGCTTACATGGACTTAGGTATAGTACAGAATGTGTGTATAGAGTAGTGGCAAAGCTCCGCTTGTACTTGCATAAGGCTAGGAATAATCCCTCTTAGAAATCCAACTTGTATGTTCTACATGCAAGTTCTACAACCTCCTTCTAACCCTGGAACTTCTTCTAAACCTTGGAACCTCCTTCTAAACTTTGGAACCTCCTTCTAAACCTTGGAACCTCCTTCTAACCCTTAAAACTCCTCCTAAAACCTGCAACCCCCAATGAAGGCAGAAGCCTTCATTACCTCAACCATGATGATGCACGTTCCATTTACACATGCATGCACTATGTTTGCTTACCACACTTAAGCCTACGTCTTTCACCGAAATACAACTCGAGGTCCTAAGCTACACTATACTACAAACGACAACCCCGATATATCTATAGGTGACAAAAAGCCTCGGAACCCTGCATACTGAGAATACCCTGCTCTTCCTACAGAAGCCGTGGGAAAGAGCTAACAATTTTGAATCGGCTCGATTGGAAGGCGACTAAGCAAGTAGTTTGTAGTATGAATCGCCTCTGGCCAATACTGATTCAAAAGATGCTTCTTAGTGAGCATTGCTCTAGCATTGCCTGCTAAAGTCCCATTCGTCCTTGCAGCTATTGCATTCTATTGAGGAGTACCTACACATGTGAAATGCCATTGCTTCTGCAAAAGATCATTAATGCTGAAGACATGTATTTACCTCCTCTGTTTGATCTCATGACTTTGATCTTTTTTCCTCTCTCTACCATGGATTTGAACTCTTGAAATCTGAAAAAGACTTCAGATTACTCCTTCAAAAAATAGACCCAACAATATTTGATGTAGTCATCGATGAAAGTCAAGTAGTAAAGTGAACCATTTAACCATTGATGCTACAAGTCTCTTGCATAAGCCCATACATCTATATGTATCAAAACAAGTATACCTCTTGCTTGAAAGGTGCTTCTCCTAAAATCATTTCTCTTTTGTTTTCTAAAGCAACATGCTTCACAAAATTTTCCAAGAAATTGTAGTTATGGAATGCCAAGTGCCATATTTTATTTCTCAATTGGATCAAGCATTTGAAATTGACACGTCCATATCTCTTGTGCCATATTGTGGAAATTGGCATTGGATGTTGTTGAGCTGACATGGCATGTAAGTCTGGTACTAAAGCTAGCATCGTGAATAGGCGTTCTTTCTTAACTACTTTTCCCACTAGCTGATATCCTATGGATTTATCTTGGATTGTGCATTCAACTCCAAAAGGTTCTTGCTAAGCTTTAGAACATAGAGTACATATTTCACATTCATCATTTTCATCCTCACTTAGCTGCTACATGGTGTTTGTGACCATGGAGGAAAGCAAAGGGTGTTTTGAAGAGGAGAAGGGAACCATCTCATGTGTCGCCTCCACACCCCGCCGAAATTTTCAAAAGTGACTTCTGCATAGGGATCCTGTGGAGCAATAAGATCATGAATTTCACACATCTATCACAGAGAGAGGTGTGGAGAAAATCATTCGCCAAAGATATTCTAGATTCCTATGATGAAGAAGACCACAGTGGCATAATTGATGACATCAAGAGTTTGCCTCAGCTCTAAGTTGTTGGAGAAAGCCTTCAAGTTTAAATCACACCCAAATCTTAGAAAGCTTGCTACTTCCTTCAGATGTGATGTGTACTCCAATACAGGTAGCTATCCATCCTCACAAGGCTACCTCATCAGCAAAGCATTCAACGAAAACTTAAGGATAGCATGCAAGTTCTTGTTTGAGTTCGTTGGGTTGAAGAAGAGCATGGGCTATGTCCCACGGCAATATGTGGCATGAATTATCACCGCACTAGAGGACGACTTAGTTGTGGACTTGTTCACTATCTTCAAAAAAACATTTGAGTCCCAACTGAAGGCCACTAAGCACGGGCTAGATGCACTACAACCTTGGACCACACCTCTACATGCTGCATCACCATCTTATGACAGGCAGGTTTTGCGGCCCAATGCACTTCCAATACCAGGTGGAGAAGGCCCATCAGGGGCCCAAAATGATGAGAACCTAGAGGGGGTGAGCAAGGAAATGAGGATATGGAGCAAGAGCAAGAGCGAGGATGGGGACAAGATGACTGCTAGGAATAGGAGCCGAGCAATAAAGATGCCAAGGAACAAGGACAGACTGATAAAGGTACCGGAGAGGCACAAGAAAAGACAAGGGAGGGTAACAGCAGTGAGGGAACCTCCGAGCAATAGACCTAAGAATAGACACCAAAGGGAACGATGACAAGGGCACCTCTGAGGAGCTAGAGAAAGAAGGGATCTCGAAGGGGAACAATAGGAAGGGTGCCTCTGAGAGACAATTGGTACAAGAATCTGCCAAAGGGGTAGAATGTAGTGAAACATCCAAGTGGAGGGAAGAGGAGGCTGCACCTAAAAAGCAAAGGGAGGAAGCTACAAAGGGTGCAGATAAGGGAAATACCAAGCAACCCTCATAGAAGCCAGTTGAATAGCAAATCAAGCAGTAAAATGGTGGTATAGCAACTCGGATCACCACCATTACTTTGCCTTTGCCTCCCTCTCCTCTATGAAGCATGCCCCGTGATCCACTGTTAACTCAGAATGATCATCAAGATCGGAGTGACTCCTAGTGGCAAGTCTTAAGGGAGAATATGGAGCATGTGGCATGGGCCCTTGACTTCTTAGCCAACCATTGGCTCCTTCCTTGGGTATTGGAACACAATCTTTTTGTGTAGACATAGGACTAAGAGGAATTGACATAGTTCTTAGAGGAGCAAGTAGCCACCTTGAGATGGTGGGCCAAGGTAGACTTAATAGCAGAATGGAGAAGTCTCCTAGTGTAGTAGAGCAGCTAGACAACAAGAGGACAATGTATGATGAGGTACTCCAAAACCACTCTTAGTTGATCCAAGCATATACCAAGCTGTAAACGAGACTTCAACAACCTCCAACGCAAAGTAGATAGACTTAAGTCTCTTGTTGCCAAGTCCTAGAGTGAGCTCGAGGCTATTGTCGAAAAAAACATTAACTTGTAGCATACAGTGAAGAATGCACAACAAAGGGTCAACCCGAAGGAATACCAGGTGGCTCAAGCCCAAATTGAGATGCTCGAGAAGGAGAACACCAGATTATGTCAAGCTACTACTAATAATGAAGATATAAGAGAGCAGAATGTGCATCTTGCGAAGCAATTAGGGCGGTACACCCAACCATAATCACTCATTCATTTCCTTCAAGAACATCCCAACAAGCTTCCCCAAAGACAACCACTAGACTAGGATGGCTTGGAGGTCAGGCTAGTGTGCGATATCTTTCATGGTCCAAACAACTAGGTGGGTACCTTGGAACCAAAGTTGGCTAAAGGTGAAGGTACTTGACAAAGTAAGGCAGCAAAGGGGATCACGGTCCAGACTCTCTTAATGCTCAATCCAGTGGGCCAAGCAAAATGCAAGAGCATGGCTACACAGACTTGCTGCAATTTTGAAGATGTTGTAGTTCAAGTCTAAATTTTGGCAAACACAAGTGATGTGGGAGTGCAGACCAAGCAAGTTTTAGATGCTGAACCCATTTTCATTGAATCTAGACAACGTATGCTTACAAAACCCATAAAATCAAGACATGGTGCCTTTCTCCAAGTTTGGTGAGTTAGAGAACCCAAACTTCTTGCATTTGATTGTCCGTTTTTTAAAAAGAGCTATGAATTCAATTTGTTTCACTAGTTTAATTAGTGTAAAATGATTTTTATATATAAGAATATGATGTATTATAATATTGAATATTAGCATATCTAAGTATTGAATATGATGTATTAGGATCCATTATACTAATTTCATAAGGTAGATAACAATATGCATTCAAAACCTATAAAATCAAGACATAGTGCCTTTCTTCAAGTTTGTCAACTTGAGCACCTAAACATTCCTACATTTTATTCTCCAATTTTTTTTAGAGCTATGATTTCAATTTGTTTCAATAGTTTAAGTAGTCTAAAATGATATTAAAATCTAAACTATAAAAATTTTATAGTATATTCTTTAATTAAATTTTGTAAATTCATAGCATCAATTATTAGATGTTATATCTAAGGTTTCATTGCCTATTTTTTAATTTTCTCAATGCAATAGGTAAGATGGAATCGGAAGGTGAGCAATATCAAAGCAACTTACAATATGACATCTTGATACTATAAAAAACGATAGTGAGGATGATTCCCTTGTTGAGATATCGAGCTCCACTCGCGATATGCCAGGGTGACTGTTGTGCATTTATGTCACCGACTTGTGTAGCTGGAGATGCGGTTGGTACACCGCCCATGAATAATAGCTGGATGACAGCTATCCTTATCTACACTAGTTCGTGGCTCAGTTAGTATGCCACCTTAGTTAGTTGAGTTTGGTTTGAGACCCACATATAGGGTTCTTCTATTTCTTTGTACTAGAGTTCTTTTGGCTTTCACAACTAAGAAGAGGAAAACTATTTTCAGCCTCCACCTTTGTGTGTATTCCCCCATTTGTGCATGTGAGAAAGCCGTAAGTGAGACTCCGTCCCTCTCTCCCACAATCTTCACATGGTATCAGAGCCTTGTTCGTGGTAAGGAGCTCAAGGAAGCAAGCCAAGTTCGTGGTGTCCTGGTAAGAGGACCAGTGTTGCTTTCCTATTTCGAGTTTGGGAGCAAATCTCTGCAGGTAGCACAGCCAGAAGTGCAAGAGTGCACTGTCTCAGATTGAGACGCCCTTCGCGGTGTGGCGAGAGCGCAGTATATGCTGCGGGTGTGGGCGAAGCCCTCAGTGACTTTATTTTTCCGATTTGAGGCCGTTTCGGGGCCCGTTTTGAAGGCGGAAGTTCTTCGCAGGCACTCAAAAAAAGGCCCTGTTTTTTGCTGTGCGACCACTGCGCGGCTAGTCGGTGGAAAGGTGCCGCAGAAATTGCATCGTATGCCTGTGTGCAGAGATATTCGGAGTTGCAGATTCATGCCTGTTGCCTGTTGATGCAAAATCGTCACTAGGAAGTGACTGTGTGGTGAAATACCACTTTCGTCAGTTTTGCAGATCTGCCCGTGTGAGGCAAAAGCTGTGTTTTTTGCAGTGACAGAATATTTTGCAGTGTTCTGTAATGGCATCTGATTCTCTTTCACAGATTGTCACTGAAAAGCTTGACAAGAACAACTTCCAGGCATGGAAGTTTAGAATGACGAACTTCTTGATGGGAAAAGGCTATTGGGAATTCATTACAGGAAATGAAGAAGAACCTGTTCTTCCTAATGTTCCCAGTCAACAGGAAATGCAGGCATTTAAAGGATGGCATGAGAGAGCCAGGAAAGTTATGTACTGGCTGTCTATCAGTATTTCGGACTCCATGATTGTGCATATTCAGGATGCAAATACGCCAAAGGAGGCATGGGGTACTTTGGCAAAAATGTACAGCACAAATACGCAAGCCAGGAAAATGCAACTCAAACAGGAGTTGCACAATGTGCAGAGAGAAAATTTGAGCATAAATGACTACCACATGAAAGTGAAGAAAATTGCAGATGCACTTGCTTCCATTGGGTCGCCAGTGGATGATGACGATTTGGTCTCTGTGACCTTGAATGGTCTAGGAAAGGATTATGCACAGTTTTGGACATCCATTGCCGTCCGTGAAAAATTTCCTGATTTTGAGGAGTTGATTGCTCTTCTAATTTCCGAAGAGCACAGAAATGGGGGTGCATCTTCTTCAGTAGGAACTTCAAAAGAAACTGTCTTCTACTCAAATGCTGGTAGAGGTAGAGGCAGAGGTAGAGGAGGCCGATCTGCAGGCCGTGGTAGAAATCAGAATATGCAGCAAATGCAAGAAAACCAGTCCTATGCAGGAGGACGTGGTAACTCTAGAGGCAGGGGGAGCCAAAGAGGCCGTGGTGGATGGCAGAGAGGCCAAAATGCAAACAGCAATATTGAATGTTACTATTGTGGCAAAATGGGTCATATGGCTAAGGACTGCTATAAAAAGCAGAATGACATTATGAATGGAAAATTGCAGCAAGGCAATTATGCATCTTCTAGCAGGCAAGGTGATGACAGAAATGAGCATCTATTTATGGTGCAGCATATGACCAATTCTGTGACAAGTGTAGAAGAACAAAATGATGTGTGGTATGTTGACTCAGGTGCATCAAACCACATGACAGGTCACGCTGAATGGATGTAGGATGCAAGAAAAATGGAAAAACCAGGATTTGTGGAGACTGGTGATGATACTGCACATCCTATTGTGCAGATTGGCTAAATTCCTTTGTCTATGCAGGATGGGAAAAAGAAATACTTGTCTGATGTATTTCATGTCCCGAACATCACCAAGAACCTGGTTTCTGTTGGTCAGATGGTTGAGCAGGGCTTGCAGGTCAGATTTAATCCTCATGGATGCTTTGTTGAGGATATGAAAAATAATGGTCGCTTGATAGCAAAAGGAAAGAAGAAGGGCAGGATGTTTACGTTGGATGCAGACATGCCTGAATTGAGTGCAGCAATGTTTGCACATGGGACCGGTGTAGTTGCAGATATTGATATCTGGCACAAACGCATTGGTCATGTTAATATACAGCGACTTAAATCAATGCAAGCCCAAAATATTATTGCAGGATTGCCTAAATTCAAGGTTGCAGAAATGCACAAGGTTTGTGAAGCCTGTCATTCTGGGAAACAGGCAAGGAAACCTTTTCCTAGGCATGTTCAAGAGAGTAAAAAGCCATTGGAATTAATCCACTCTGATGTGTGGACTACAAAAGCTGCATCTATTGGAGGCTGTCACTATTTTGTCACATTTATTGATGACTTCAGCAGAAAACTGTGGGTGTATTTTATGAAAAAGAAAAGTGAAGTGTTTGGGCACTTCAAAGCTTTGAAAGCTATGGTTGAAAAAGAAACAGGCCTGCAAATAAAATACCTAAGGTCAGATGGAGGGGGAGAGTACCTCTCAAATGAGTTTGCAAGGTTCTTGCAGGAGCATGGTATAAAGCAGCAATATTCATGCAGTCATACCCCACAGCAAAATGGAATTGCAGAAAGAAAAAACAGGCATATTGGAGAGGTATCTCGGGCTATGCTAAATGAAAAAGATCTACCAGATTATTATTGGGCTGAAGCAATTGCTACAGCAGTCTATAATGAACAGGACTCCCACTGCAGCAATACATGGCATGACGCCAGACGAGATGTATACTGGTAGGAAACCAGATATTTCTCATTTGAAGATTTTTGGTTGCATTGCCTATGTCCATGTGCCAGATGAGTTGAGGTCCAAGTTGGATCCAAAAGCTGAGAAGTGCGTCTTTATTGGTTATTCTCTACAGCAGAAAGGGTATAGATGCTATAACCCTTCTACACGTAAGTTCACAGTGAGCAGAGATGTTGTTTTTGATGAGATGAGCAGCTGGTATAAACCAGTAAATGTGATGATTGATGTAGATGCACAAAATGGTAATGCTGCACATAATGCACAGCAGCAATCACAAAATATCAGTGGACCTGGAGTGTCCTCTACCAATGGTTCACATACTTCGCCATGGACAGGCAGATTGAGATTAGGAGAATCCCCTCAAAGCAATGCAGAGAGTGGTACGCAAGTATCACGAAAAGGAAAAGAGAAGGTAGATCAGCCCATGTATGATGTGAATGCAGGTCACTCTTGTGTGGATGGTGAATCCAGTGGCTCAGAACAGAGCATTGATGATGAGTTGGGTATTCCTTCTGTTGTTACACCTGGAGTAAGGAAGACCAGGGATGTTTTGAGAGCACCTGGAAGTGAGCCTATTTTGCGCAGGTCTACCAGGGTTAGGTATCCTGTGGATAGGCTGAAATATGATGGATTTACAGCCATTCACTATGCCTATATGGTCAAAGTGATACAGGAACCAGAACCCACTTCTTTTGAGCAAGCCATGGGAAATGAAAAATGGGAGAAAGCCATGGATGAAGAAATGGATGCCTTGGATGCTAATGCTACATGGGAATTGGTGCCTTTGCCTAAAGGCAAGAATGCAATTGGTTGTAAGTGGGTTTATAAGATCAAGCACAATGCAGATGGTTCTGTGAATAGATACAAGGCAAGATTAGTTGTCAAGGGGTATGCATAGACATATGGCATTGATTATGAAGAAACTTTCAGCCCGGTTGCAAGGATGGCAACCGTAAGAGCAGCCATTGCTATGGCTGCATCAGAGGGATGGTCTTTACATTAGATGGATGTAAAGAATGCCTTCTTGCATGGTGATTTGCAAGAAGAGGTCTTTATGGAGCAGCCAGCAGGTTATGTTCATGCTACTCATCCTGAGTTTGTTTGCAGGTTGAAAAAAGCCTTGTATGGCTTGAAGCAAGCACCTAGAGCATGGTCTGACAAGATAGGACAATATCTTGTCACTATTTCAGATTTCCAAGGCAGATTTCTCACTCAATGTGAGAAAAACAGAGAAAGGGATTATGCTGCTGGTCATTTATGTTGATGATTTGATCATCACAGGTGATAGTGATGAAGATATCCTTCATGTGAAAATGCTATTGAGGCAGAAGTTTGAGATGAAGGATTTGGGAGAGCTGCGTTATTTCTTGGGCATTGAGGTGATTAGATCACCAAGTGTAGAGGTAGTATGGATTGGACATGCTGTCCAAATATGGGGGATGACAGGCTGTAAGCCTATTTCAGTTCCTTTGGAGTAGAATGTGAAGTTGAGCACAGATGCAGGTGAGCTTCTGGAAGACCCTACTATGTACAGACGCATAGTAGGAAGTTTGATTTACATGACTATTACCAGGCCAGATTTGAGCTATGCTGTTAGGTTGGTAAGTCAGTTTATGCAGGCTCCAAGGAAACCGTATTTGGATGCGGCGAGACGCATACTCAGGTATGTGAAGTCCACATTGCAGTATGGACTATTTTATGAGGCTGGGGTTCAGATACAGTTGCATGGATACACTGATGCTGGATTGGGCTGGTAGTATTTCTGATAGACGATCTACCAGTGGATATATGTTCTCTTTTGGGAGTGTTGCAGTCACTTGGAGCAGCAAGAAACAGCCTACAGTTGCCTTGTCGAGCACAGAGGCTGAGTACAGGGGTGCAGCAATGGCTGCATGGGAGGTAGCTTGGTTGCATAAGCTACTTTATGATATGCATCAGTCTACAAATGGGCCGGTTGTCATTTATTGTGACAACATGAGCAGTATACATTTGGCAAAGAACCCAGTCTTGAGGTGCATTATCACTATGTGCGGGAGAAGGTTTTACTAGGTCTTATTGATCTAGTTTATGTCAGCACAGAGGATCAGGTAGCTGACATATTCACGAAAGCATTGGGTGCAGAGAAGCTGCGCAAGTTCAGAGACCTGCTTGGTGTGCAGGATTTGGGATTGAGCTCGAGGGGGAGTGTTGAGATATCGAGCTCCACTCGCGATATGCCAGGGTGACTGTTGTGCATTTATGTCACCGACTTGTTAGCTAGAGATGCGGTTGGTACACCGCCCATGAATAATAGCTGGATGACAGCTATCCTTATCTACACTAGTTCGTGGCTCAGTTTGTATGCCACCTTAGTTAGTTGAGTTTGGTTTGAGACCCACATATAGGGTTCTTCTATTTCTTTGTACTAGAGTTCTTTTGGCTTTCACAACTAAGAAGAGGAAAACTGTTTTCAGCCTCCACCTTTGTGTGTATTCCCCCATTTGTGCATGTGAGAAAGCCGTAAGTGAGACTCCTTCCCTCTCTCCCACAATCTTCACATCCCTAAGTATAAAAATTGCATTCATGGCTCAAAATGTAACCCATTAATTGTGGCTACTATAAAGTTAAGAAAAATCATTCAAAGAGACTCTTGAAATATTGGAAGGAAAGAGTTATAGATTATTTTGGAGGGGGAAATAGTAAACAAGCCCTCCATTCAAAATGCCTTCACACACAAGGTTATTTGTGTTTATCCAAGTGAATCCCTCCCACATCAGAGACCCGATTGTAAGTTTTGAGATGGTAATTGGTCGAGTGTGTCTCTAATTTCTTTTGTTGTTTGCTAACAAGGAATGGTGTGTCATAGATTTGTATTCTTCAAAATTTTCAGTGTAGGAGCTTATAGCATGCTAAGTGGGCTATTGCATGTACTCTATGCTATGCTAGGGAGGCTTTAGTATGAAGGTTGCACTCCATGAAAATTAAAGAGAAATAGAACTTTGTTAATGATTTGATGTTTGTCTTTCCTAATAATGAGGGAGATCATGAAACACTATAACAATCTCCTTGCCTCTCCTTGCATGTACTATGTGCTATGCTAGGGAGGCTTCAGTATGAAGGTTGCACTCCATGAAAATTAAAGAAAAATAGAACTTTGTTAATGATTCGATGTTCGTCTTTCCTAATAATGAGGTGTTGAGATATCGAGCTCCACTCGTGATATGCCAGGGTGACCGTTGTGCATTTATGTCATCGACTTGTTAGCTGTAGATGCGGTTGGTACACTGCCCATGAATAAGAGCTGGATGACAGCTATCCTTATCTACTCTAGTTCATGGCTTAGTTAGTATGCCACCTTAGCTAGCTAAGTTTGGTTTGAGACCCACATATAGGGTTCTTCTATTTCTTTGTACTAGAGTTCTTTTGGCTTTTACAACTAAGAAGAGGAAAACAGTTTTCAGCCTCCACCTTTGTGTGTATTCCCCCATTGTGTATGTGAGAAAGCCGCAAGTGAGACTCCTTCCCTCTCTCCCACTATCTTCACATGGTATTAGAGCCTGGTTCATGGTAAGGAGCTCAAGAAAGCAAACCAAGTTCGCGGTGTCCTGGTAAGAGGACTAGTGTTGCTTTCCTTTTTTGAGTTTGGGAGCAAATCTCTGCAGGTACCATAGCCGAGAAGTGCAAGAGTGCATTGTCTCAGATTGAGACGCCCTTCGCGGTGTGGTGAGAGGGCATTATATGCTACGGGGCCCATTTTGAAGGCGGAAGTTCTTTGCAGGCACTCAGAAAAAGGCCCTGTTTTTGCTGTGTGACCATTGCTCTGCAGGTCGGTGAAAAGTTGCCGCAGAAATTGCATCGTATGCCTGTGCGCAGAGATACTAGGAGTTACAGAGTCATCCTTATTGCCTATTGATGCAAAATCATCACTAGGAAGTGGCTGTGTGGTCAAATACCACTTTCGTCAGTTTTGCAGATTTGCCCGTGTGTGAGGCAGAAGCTGTGTTTTTTTGCAGTGATAGAATATTTTGTAGTGTTCTTAATGGCATCTCATTCTCTTTCATAGATTGTCACTGAAAAGCTTAACAAGAACAACTTCCAAGCATGGAAGTTTAGAATGACGAATTTCCTTATGGGAAAAGGCTATTGGGAGTTCATTACTAGAAATGAAGAAGAACCAATTCTTCCTAATGTTCCCAATCAACAAGAAATGCATGCATTTAAACGATGGCATGAGAGATCCAGAAAAGTTATGTATTGGCTGTCTATCAATATTTTGGATTCTATGATTGTGCATATTCAGGATGCAAGTATGCCAAAGGAGGCATGGGATACTTTGGCATAAATGTACAGCACAAATATGCAAGCCAAGAAAATGCAGCTCAAGCAGGAGTTGCACAATGTGTAGAGAGAAAATATGAGCATCAATGACTACCACATGAAGGTGAACAAACTTGCAGATGCACTTGCTTCCATTGGGTCGCCAGTGGAAGATGATGATTTAGTTTTTGTGACCTTGAATGGTCTAGGAAAGGATTATATACAGTTTCGGACATCCATTGCCGTCTATGAAAAATATCCTGATTTTGAGTTGTTTGCTCTTCTAATTTCTGAAGAGCAGAGAAATGGTGGTGCATCTTCTTCAGGAGGAACTTCAAAAGAAACTGTCTTCTACTCAAATGCTGGAAGAGGTAGAGGTAGAGGTAGAGGAGGCCGACCTAGAGGCCATGGTAGAAATCAGAATATGCAGCAAACTCAAGAAAACTAGTCCTTTGGAGGAGGACGTGGTAACTCTAGAGGCAGGGGGAGCCAAAGAGGTCGTGGTGGATGGCAGAGAGTCCAAAATGAGATGAGTAGCTGGTATAAACTAGTAAATGCGATGATTGATGTAGATGCACAAAATGGTAATGCTGCACAGAATTCACAACAGCAATCACAAAATATTAGTGGACCTGCAGTGTCCTCTAGCAATGATTCACATACTTCGCCATGGACAGGCAGATTGAGATCAGAAGAATCTCCTCAAAGCAATGCAGATAGTGATTGGTATGCAGGTATCATGAAAAAGGAAAAGAGAAGGTAGATCAGCCCATGTTTGATGTGAATGCAGGTCACTCTTATGTGGATGGTGAATCCAGTGGCTTAGAACAGAGCATTGATGATGAGTTGGGTATTCCTTCTATTGTTACACTTGGAGTAAGGAAGACCAGGGATGTTTTGAGAGCACCTGGAAGTGAGCCTATTTTGCACAGGTCTACCAGAGCTAGATATCTTGTGGATAGGCTGAAATATGATGGATTTATAGCCATTCACTATGCCTATATGGTCAAAGTGATAGAGGAACCAGAACCCACTTCTTTTGAGCAAGCCATGGGAAAAGAGAAATGGGAGAAAGCCATGGATGAAGAAATGGATGCCTTGGAAGCAAATGCTACATGGGAATCGATGCCTTTGCCTAAAGACAAGAATGTAATTGGCTGCAAGTGGGTTTATAAGGTGAAGCACAATGCAGATGGTTCTATGAACAGATACAAGGCAAGATTAGTTGTGAAGGGGTATGCACAAACATATGGGATTGATTATGAAGAAACATTCAGTCCGATTGCAAGGATGGCAACCATAAGAGCAGTCATTGCTATGGCTGCATCAAAGGGATGGTCTATACATCAGATGGATGTAAAGAATGCCTTCTTGCATGGTGATTTGCAAGAAGAGGTCTTTATGGAGCAGCCACAAGGTTATGTTCATGCTGTTCATCTTGAGTTTGTTTGCAAGTTGAAGAAAGCCTTGTATGGCTTGAAGCAAGCACCTAGAGCATGGTCTGACAAGATAGGACAGTATCTTGTCACTATTGGCTTTCATATTTCCAAGGCAGATTTCTCACTTTATGTGAGAAAAACAGAGAAAGGTATTCTGCTGCTTGTCATCTATGTTGATGATTTGATCATCACAGGTGATAGTGATGAAGATATGCTTCGTGTGAAAATGCTTTTGAAGCAGAAATTTGAGATGAAGGATTTGGGAGAGCTGTGTTATTTCTTGGGCATTAAGGTGATTAGATCACCAAGTGGGATACAGCTCTTGCAGAGGCAGTATGGATTGGACATGCTGTCCAAATATGGGATGACAGGCTGTAAGCATATTTCAGTTCCTTTGGAGCAGAATGTAAAGCTGAGCACAGATGCAGGTGAGCTTCTGGAAGACCCTACTATGTACAGGCGCATAGTAGGAAGTTTGATTTATATGACTATTACCAGGCCAGATTTGAGCTATGCTGTTGGGTTGGTAAGTCAGTTTATGCAGCTCCAAGGAAACTGCATTTGGATGCAGCTAGATGCATACTTAGGTATGTGAAGTCCACATTGTAGTATGGACTATTTTATGAGGCTGGGTTTCATATACAGTTGCATGGATACACTGATGCTGATTGGGCTGGTAGTATTTCTGATAGATGATCTACCAGTGGATATGTGTTCTCTTTTGGGACTGTTGCATCACTTGGAGCAGTAAGAAACAACCTACAGTTGCCTTGTCGAGCACAGAGGCTGAGTACAAGGGTGCAGCAATGGCTGCATGTGAGGTAGCTTGGATGAATAAGCTACTTTATGATATGCATCAGTCTACAAATGGGCCAGTTGTCATTTATTGTGACAACATGAGTAGTATACACTTGGCAAATAACCCAGTCTATCATGCTAGAACAAAGCACATTGAGGTGCATTATCAGTATGTGCAGGAGAAGGTTTTACTAGGTCTAATTAATCCAGTTTATGTCAGCACAGAGGATCAAGTAGCTGACATATTCATGAAGGCATTAGGCGCAGAGAAGCTGCGCAAGTTCAGAGACCTGCTTAGTATGCAAGAATTGGGATTGAGCTCGAGGGGGAGTGTTGAGATATCGAGCTCCAGTCGTGATATGCCAGGGTGACCATTGTGCATTTATGTCACCGACTTGTTAGCTTTGGTACATCGCCCATGAATAATAGCTGGATGACAGCTATCCTTATCTACTCTAGTTCATGGCTCAGTTAGTATGCCACCTTAGTTAGCTGAGTTTGGTTTGAGACCTACATATAGGGTTCTTCTATTTCTTTGTACTAGAGTTCTTTTGGCTTTTACAACTAAGAAGAGGAAAATAGTTTTCAGCCTCCACCTTTGTGTGTTTTCCCCCATTGTGTATGTGAGAAAGCCGTAAGTGAGACTCCTTCCCTCTCTCCCACTATCTTCACATGAGGGAGATCATGGAACACTACAACAATCTCCTTGCCTTTCCTTTGATAATCATGAAATTATGTCCACTTCCTAGTATAGAGATAAGTGAAGTTATAGAGCTCAAATGTTTAATGATGTATACGATCTACCATGAAACCAAGGTTGGGAAAAATGCCCTGCTGAGTTGGTCCTACCATTCCCATTCTTTGTAGATTTTATAACATTGACTACTAATTAAAACCTAGAAATCTAGCTCCATGTCTAATGTTGTTGATGTTGTTGCTCATCAATGATATCGGAAATTTGAATTGGAATATAATCTATCTATCATTAAAAATGGTTAACTGTAATGCTTTTTGCAAGAGTCTTATCCAAATTATTACGAACAATGGTACTCACTCCTAGAGGCTTACTTTGATTGAATTTGTTTACGTAACTAGCTTATCCAAATCAATGATTTTTCTCTTTGATGGAAGCTTACCTAGGCAATTTGATTTCTTACCATGAGGATGTAAAAGCTGAAATTAATTGACTATTATCCCTCATAAAAAATAGCAATGTGATTGCTTCTATCCTAGAAGGCTAAATTTAACATATATTGATTGCATACCCAGTTTCCAAAATGTTTTCCAAAAAGCTTCTTGTGTCTCATATCATTCTAATATGCATTTGTTGGACTAAGTGCCATAAATTTATTTAAGTTGTTGATGATTGTCACTTGTTGGAAAGATGGACCAGAATTTCTTTACAAAGTTGGAATACCACATGCCAATGCAGACATGGAAATGTTACCATCTGATATTGTGATGATAATTCTTACATGGTAGTCATGTGCCATGTCTTAGCTATTGGTGGTTGAGTTGATCTGTGACATGGTAGGACGAAAGGCCTTATTTTCCACATGACACTCATAGTTGACTTGTCTTATTTACATAAACTTGTCCTTCCATATGTTAACCACACATGTGATGATGTGTCCTATGTAGAGGCTATTAGGGCAAGGAGAGAGTAGTGAGATCATGGAGAGTCTAAGAGAAGGTGGGATCCATAGGATGGGCAGCCAATGTCAAGTTAGCTATAGCAGCAACAAAATCGCATTGGAACCTTGTAAAGTACTAATGAAACTAGCCAAATGAGTTAACACATAGTTTTAGACAAAGTTCTATAGTGAAGGTAAGTCATAAGAAGGGGGTCATGGTAGTCGAGGTAATGGAAAAATCTAGGATGGCCACTCTTCCTCAACTGCATGTAGAGCTCTACCTTCATGTGGAGCTCTTCCTCAGCTACATGTAGATCTCTACATTCAATGAAAAATATAGATGATGGAGGCACATGATGAGCTACTTGAGCACATTGCATGAGGAGGAGCGTGGTAATGGAGTCTTAGGCAAGGTGGCACACATCATTGATAGTTCACATACTATCGATCAGTGAGACAAAGAAGAGCTACTATTATAGGCTAGCTAATTCATTGACCGTTGAGCTAAATTGTAGTATAGACTACCGTGAGGAGGCATCTATTTATGTGATTTTCTATCTTGTAGATCTCGACTTCCTCTACATTTTATTTCAAGTTTTTCTCAAGAGTACTACCTTATGGGGCTTGAGTTATCCCATTTTGAGTAGTGAGAGGTTTTTGACATTTGTTCTTTATGTGTATTTCCAAAGTTTGAGCTATCTTCTCTGAGTATAGAGTGTGGATTGATGAAGCAATCTTATTGTAACACATAGTATCTCAAAAAAAGATTGAGGCTCAACTAGGTATGCTAAATTCTAATAGTTGACTGTGACACACTATCTTTGTTGAAGATTGAGTGATAACTAAACATTTCTATTACTAATCACAATGTCTTGGGTCTACAACACACTGTCCACTCTTCCTTGAATGGAATAGAATTCCAAATTGAGACTACATAAAGCATAATTTAATGCATGTTGCATAACTGTAGCACACTGCCCAAACCAAGATAGAGTGCCAACTTAGGATTAAAAGTGACAATAATTTCTCATAGCTATAAATATCTCAAGACAACTAATATATATTAAATAATGTTAGAATATTGACATTAGGATAGAGTGCCAATTGAGACACATAAAACACATAATTAAGTTATAACACAATGTGTCCTAATTGTATCACATTGGTTGTTTTGGTAGAGACTAAAAAAAAAACACAAAACACACATTATAATAAAAACACAATGTATCAAAGCTACAACACACTACCCAAAATGGATAAAGTACCTTTTAGGGAACAAATACAAACACAAACACAAACACGAGTAATATTTTTTAATGACAATTGAAAAAAATCCTATATGATGCTCTAAGGCAAAGCCACAAGGGATGAGAATTTACCTAAAAGGATGAGTGGGATGAGGGAGGCAAATACAGATAAATTATGGTGGGATGAGGGTGTCACTTGATGCTAATAAGGCAAGCTAGATGGTGGATAGGTTATGGTGTGTTGAGAGAGTTGATAGATGCTAATAGAGCAAGCAAGATGGGGCCTATAAGTTAAGGAAGGTAGGCAAAAGGTAGGCAAAAGCTCAAGTGTATTTGTATGAATAAGGTAGGAAAAAGCTCAAGTGTATTTATATGAATAAGGAAAATTTGTTTGTTTTTACTTATATGAATAACATATGAATAAAATAGCTATCTTTTCCTTGTATGCAATCTAACTAAGTTTTAATTCGTATGAAGAACGTGTTATACATATGTAAACATGTTATTTGTATGAAGACATTAGGGGGAAATGTTGAATTCATTTTATTAATCGAACAATTTTTATTTTTGAATGTCTTTTTGAAATGTACAAAAGGAATCAAATCAATGTAACCTAGACAAATAATCTTATAGCTTTTTCTCCATGAAACTTGCTAATACATAAAATGAATGATCCAAAACATACCAAAAAGTTTTCTTACCATTGGAGTTAATAAGAGTGTCAATATTCATAATGCACCCAAATGCCTCCTGAGTCTAGCTTGTGTGAGCACATTGCCTATTCATATCTTACATTATATGATAAACTCCTTGTCCTCACAACACTACACGAATAGAAGGACAATTGTATCTCATTCTCCAACTTGCATGTAAAGTAATAAAATGAATCATATTAACAAACTAGAGATATTAGGGTTGAGAATGTATGTAACACAACCAAATCTCTCTCAAGATTTGAAGATGGATAAAAGAAAGATTGATATTCACTTCAAAGTAGGATACTGGAAATTTATCCTAATTTCGTCTTATTCCAAAAATTTTCATGCACCTACTCTTTCCAAGATAGGTGCATGCACCATCATTCTTAATTTATCCATGAGGTTAAAATCCATAAAACACAAGTTGATTTTTATTGCTCGATGGTTGGTCTAGCTCTAGATTAGTTTATCCATGAAGGAGACAACTCCAAATCATCCAATCAAAGACATGCCAAAAAATTTTCAACTAGTTCGTACTCGAAGTCAGTTCCTATGCTCACATGCACTTTCACATCATAACATTCCCTAAATCCTGATTTGCCACAGTTCAATTAGCAGTATTCAAAGTCAGAGTTCAAAGGAATTGGCACTTTGGTCAGTTGGAAGACTGTACATCATTTTATTTTGCACTTCATGTTGCCTCAACTATAAAGCCTTATTAGTTATTTCTAGCATTTGTGCACATTATTTGAGTCTTGTAAAGCCTTAAGCTATTCTCAGCATCATTTGTCACATAAGCCTTGTAACAGAGTGGATATATATTACAATTCTATCTTCATCAGCAGCAACAGTACAGATTCCAATTGATACCAATAGCATTTTCACACGCACTTTGAGTACATTTTTTGGAATATGTCTACTACTAGCAACCTCAATTTGGAGGCATCTGCTAAGTTAGACAAATCCAATTACGACACATGGAAATATTCAATGGATACCATTCTTATACTTCAAACCAAATGGGAGTACATAGATTGGTCTACACCTAGACCATTTCGTGAACATGTAGCAACCCCCACCATTGCCTGACCACATAAGTCAAAGGGTCTACACCTGCACCAATGGTGTCCAACCTATGGTAGATCTGACCATTTCTTGAGCACAAGTAGATTGGGACAAGAAATACAAATATGCATAACATTTGATTAAGAAAAATGTGCAATATGTCATGCTTGGAGAACTCAACACAATGAAACAATCCAAAGAAGCATCGGATATGTTCTTGGCTCTTTTATGAGTTTAAGAACACATCCAATAGTAGGTGAGACTATGAATACCATAGAAATGGTACAAGTCATCCTGAATGGACTAGGAGAGGGATATAAGAATCTAGTCTAGAGTATTATCATTCAAAGGCAAATTTCCACACTAAAAGAATTACAATTAGTGTTACTAGGTGATTAACTCAGGACTCAAGCACGGAAATTTCATTCTAATGATCAAGCATTGATAGCCTCAGATAAAGGTAGAGGCATTCACAACCTTAGACATAGGGATACAAGAATCTAGTCTAGAGAGTTGCCATTCAAAGGCAAATTCCAACATTGAAAGAATTACAATCAGTGTTACTTGGTAAACAATTTAGGACTCAAGCCATTCATACATGAAAATGCCATTCTAATGATCAAGCATTCGAAGCCTTAGAAAAAGATAGAGGCAAAGGCAAAAGCAAAGGCAGAGGTAGAGCATCTCAAAGGCAAAGTCAAAGGCAAAGGCAGAGGTAGTGCATCTCAAAGGCAAAGGCAAAGGCAAAGGCAAGGCCAAGGCAAAGGCAGGAATAGAGCATCTCAAATTAGTGGTCATCGGCATAAACATCAACATTCACAGCAGCATTAGCATTAGCATCCAAAAGGAAATCATTCCAACAAAGGGAGATTTCAAGGAAGAGGAAACGCATCCACCAACATGTCAAACATTCAATGCAATTACTATATCATAAGTTTTTGCCGCAAGTAACAGTATGACCAAGGAGGTTAATATAGCAACAATAGAGGGAATTTCCATGGAAGAGTAAATCATTGTGGTGGACATCCAGATCACAGTCACATGATGCCAATGAACCTCAAACAATGTATCTTGCAAGTGAGGATATGCAACAAACTAACACAGTGCATATTGACATTGATTGTGAGTCCAAAGTGGAATGCAGCTATCAAGTTGATCAAGATCCTTGGTATATTGACAGAGGTGCATGATCTCACATGACAAAGCATCAGGAATGATTAGAAGGACCAAAAAATGTTATCTACACTACAAATAGCACATAATCTAGTTCATGGAAAGGGCATTGTCCCTATGAATAATTTTATTGGTACTTGACGACTCTGACGACGAGGGGACTTCCAAGAGAAAGCACAAGAAGAAGTGTTTCTATTGTGATACGCCCAGACATTTTGCAAAGGACTGCAGAAAGAAAAAGGCGAATCTGAAAATCTGAAAAGCAAATAGGAGTCTGACTCAGATTCAGAGGGAAAGGCCAAAACAATTGTGGTAATCGAAGAGTTGTTCCTGGTGACATCACCGAGTGTTATCGAGGCTAGACATGTTGATCGAGAAATCACAGTAAGGATATCTGACATAGAGATGTGGGTCGATGAGGAGTGAGATGCCTTTGTGAAGGTGAAGGATAGCATGGAGCGCTTGGTACCTTCCAGGTGTGTGGTTGTTGACACTGACACGAGGGTGGATTCCATGGAAGGCCCTGGGGTCTCATGGATGCTGGAGTTCAGAAGGGGACAATATAGGATTACACAAGCGCTTGGTGGGTGCCTCAATGAGAGTTTGCTTTCAGAGCGAACATATAGGCAGTACAACAGTCTGGTATGTATTTGATATTCTGCATTTGAGCCTTTATAGCATGCTATGGAGAGGCTCTGCTCTTCATTTGTCTTAGGTGATAAGAGATTGGAAGGAATTGGCCTTCTTCGAAGGCAAAAGGGGAAGTATTGGTGCTTCTTCAATTCTTGGACGCAGATTGCTAGAAGGTGATGGACAAAGAGTACTGAAGCTAGAAGAGTACCTACTTGAGAACTCAGTGAGAGTTCATGGTCCAGGTTATTTGGAAACATTCATTGGTTGCAGACCTTACCAAAGGAAGGACGGGTTGAAATAGACCCACAGAGCATGGTGCCTGGAAGACTCCAGGTTGTTCACTCATTATGAGGGGGATGACTGGAAGATCGTGACGGCTAGATTGCTCGAGTTTAGAGGCAGGAACGTGACTGAAGGAGGTGGTACCAGGAGGTGCTACCAAAGATAGACCTGTGTACCAGGATGGTGTGCAAAAGCGGAACCAGACCTGGTGGAGCAGGAGCCACTAGATGAAAAGCCAGGAAAAGATTTCGACATCGAAGAGTTCCAGAGGACTACGACCAGGGAGTTACTGGAGCATCGTCATCGACGTGTTGGCATTGGGCTGAGATGTGTAGGTGAGAGGGGGTGTTGGAAAGGTCACCTCCCCATATATAAGCCCCTAAATGAGGAGTGCGTGGGGGAGGGAGACCTAGGGTAGGATGTGCCCAAGAGAGAAGAAAGAGAGAGGGGGCTACCACATGGGCAGCACCTCACAAGAGAAGAAGGCTACAAAGGATGGAACCTGTGGAAGGAGCAGAAGGTGGGGACAGCAAGCCCTAGATCTGTGACCTGGCAGGGCACGATGACATCAGTAGTGTACGGTGCAGGACACGTGGCTGGGAAGAGGGCCTGGCAGAGGCACAGATATGGCAGGATGTGTAGGCCCAAATATGCAGTAGGAAATGTGGATGTTAGTGGGCAGGAGGCAGGCCTTTTATAGGCTAGATATTTGCCTTGAATGGAGGGCCAAAGGACCCTAAAAGTTTGGGACAAATCCCCTGGGGTGTGTGCCCTTTTAGGGCTGGACCAGCCATAGACTGGTCGGCCAGTCTGTAACAGGCTAGTCGATTTTTTGCCAGCCCCCTTGGGCCCTATATAAAGAGGCCATTGGGCCTCATTCAATCATCCAACAGTTCAGCAGAACCAGCAGCAGACAGGAGCAGCCAGAAGGCATTTTCTTGGGCCTCATCTTGGAGGTGAAGGAGAGTAGAAGGTGTGTTGCAGACTGAGCTCTCAAGGGCTAAACCTTGGCTATCTCTCAGGGAAGCAAGGTGTTGTGATCTGGATGGAAAGTCTACAGAAGCTCCAGGTGGAGCACGTGGGCTCGAGTCTAGAGATAGCCAGCAGATAGGAGAAGTACCTTATGGTAAGATCAGAGGACCACACCATTGGTGGGACTCTAGATCTATCTCTTTTGTATTGTGTCCATATTTGTGGACGAAAATATATATTTTGGTGGTTTCTCTATCTGGTTGGTTCATTGTCTATTGATGAGTCTGCACACCTATTGTATGCACATAAGTAAAGAAGTCTGTGATTCCACACCCACACCGCACACTGTGTGAGCTCCTGGGCATTACTATAAGTCTTCCGCTACGTGTACCCTCTGTTGGGTCATTTCTAACACTTGATCCACATCTCTACATGATGTAGTCCACATCCTAGGGTGGCTACTTTAATTCTTTTCTATACCATACCTTAGCCTTTAGTCTATGTGCACATGGCACCATATTTCAACAACAAATTGTCATGCTGAATATCGGGTTTTACTGGGTATGAAATGGGCTTGTTTCATTAGCCTATCCACCATTGCATAGATGTTGTCCCATCCCCTATCTATAGAAGGGAATCCAGTGATAAAATCCATCACTATGTGAGTGCATTTGCCCTTTGCAATGGGCAAAAGACCAGCTGGAAGTTTACAGTCCACTTTGTTTTGCTGTCTTGGCAAACATTCAACAACATTGACTACATCTCTCCACTAATCTCCCAAAAGAAACTTTGCCTTATCCCTTCATACATCTTTGTGACACCTACCATAGGGGAAGAATACATTTTCCTCAACACTAGCTGCTTATATTCTCAGAACCACAACATTCCATTATGTAGTTTAATCGGCATGTACTGGATAAGGCATATGCATCCATGTTTTCTTTCCCCTCCCTGTACTCAATATCAAAATCATAGTATTGCAGTGAAGGGAACCATCTCTTTTGCCTGGTAGACAAGTTGGGCTATGTGAGAAAAATCTAAGTGTCCTATGATCAGTTGACTTTGATTTTGCTCTTGTACAGATAGTGATGACACGTTTTGAAGGCATGTAGGATGGCCAACTGTGTAGATCTCAACAATGACTCACATGTCATGGGGGATGTTGAAGAGATGCCTCCACTCCAAGCTACTCCTTGTGAGAGCAATGCAAGGCATGAGCCATCTGCAAGTGTCACTCAAGCAGCCTCTGGATTGTTGCAATATGTTGTCACAAGAGAAAGAGGGAAGGGGAGAGGGAAGAAGGGAGGGAGAAGGGAGGGAGAAGGAGAAGGGAAGAGGAGAGTGAAGGGGGATGGAGTGGCAAACACAAGGGCAGTACAATGGAAACAAGGGAACAACCAAAACACTCTTGGAAGAGAAGAGGGAGCTTGTATTCAAACTTGTGCAAACAACAATGAAGACCAAAGTCAACACTTTGGCCTTTTATACAAGTCACCTTTTGAAGGGAGGGCCAACCCTTTTCCTTTTAGCACTCTCCCTCTCTTTACAATAAAGAGGCTCTTGGTCCCATACAGTGCCAAGGCATATTGCTATTCTTTCCATCTCTCCCTACTAGCGGAAATAACGCTTGTGTTACACATATAAGAGTGCTTGGGACAAGCTTGGCATTAGGAGGTGTTCCTAATCGGCTCCCAAATAGTGCTTGTGTTAGCCTCATGCCTCCAAGGCTTGGGCTATTTAGGGCTCAAACTCCCTGAACTCCTCCAAGCCTTAAGCCATTTGTGGTTCAAACCCCATGTACGAGGCTCAAAACCTAGAGTGGCGAGGCTTAACTTTTGTGAGACACCACTTGACCGCAACTTGTAGCTAGAACATACAACTTGGCAGCTGGAACCTATAACTTGGTAGCTGGACATACAATCTTGCATGTTGCCTACAATCTTTGGCCTTGGGGTATTTGCGGCTCAAACTCCTTAAGCTTGTACTGTACTCCTTCCATGTGGTTGTAAACATTGAAGTAAATCATGAAGCCTAATCACCTCTAATCACTAATTACCTTGCATTAGACACATGTATCCTGTGGATGTTAACATGCCCCCCTTCCCGTTGCTGATCCACCCTCGGGTCAGCCGTGTTGGAGGAAGTGTGTGGTGAGAACTATCTATAGAATTGCATAGCAGTCCAACTGTCGTGGCATGAGCTGAGTGAGGTACGAGTGATACTTCCAAAAATGGGTGGCATGCATATCCTCATACGTGCAGATGTGGTGTCCATGGAAATTGCGGATGCAGAGGTAGAGGCAGAGGTCTTGAAATTGCATAGGACCTATGTTGGGATTGAAGACATTTTGTTGTTTTAGATTGTGGAGGTGATCATCAATGGGGCGATTATAGGCGAGGAGATCACGGAGGATTAAGAGGAGGCAGTTGAAGTGGACTGATGGGGCGGGATAAGGTATTGAGCCATACGTGTCATTGAATGACTGGAGGCAAAAGCAAAAACCCTCCTGAGTCATCTTTTTGGGGAAGTTGTACAACATATTGGGATCCTTTTGCTAGAGCTCTCTAAATTATGACCAAGTCCATCACCATTCCATTGGCATATACAGGGGGTGGATTCGACGATTGACGTGGGCACTACGGTAGTGCCACCAAAACTTCTCCATCTTTAAGTCCATCTTTAAGAAGGGAAGGTGCCACCGTGGCTATAGACTGGCATTTGCATCGATCGTTCAGAATGGAGCATTGGGGGCAAGGTTGTATCCTCCTCTTGTACACTTTGGATGCATGCATGGCCAGTCATCAAAGGACTGGGTGATGAATTGTGTGAGGAGGCACACCTCTAAGATTTCATATATATGGAGGTGGGAGCCCTTCAGTTGGCACTTCAAATGGTGCATAAGTGCACTATTCGACAGCTCTTGAAATGATAGCAAGTTAGGGTGCTGTTGGACATTTTTTGGTAGGGAGGAAGGAGCAGGAGCCGCATCATTTGCAATGGGCATGGGTTTTGGTTCTGATGTGCTTGTTGGCATTGTCTCTTCAGCCACTCTAACAAAATTGGCTACTTTGAGCAGCGTGTTGAAGGCCTCATCAAGAAGGTCGATTGGAGCTATAGAGGAGATGGATGGGGAGGTCCCGTGCTATGCAGTGGTGGTGTTACAGGCTTTGGAAGAATATTCGAGCAGTGTTGTCTGAGGGAGGGGAGGTTGGGTGGCTTGCTGGGTGGGTTGGGTGGGATCCAAAGGAGGTGGTGGTGGAATTTTGGCAGGTGGGGCAGTAGAATTAAATATGGCAATAGCTTCTTGGCCTTCTTCCTCGGTGAATTCCTTGGGATATGCTTCACCAAGGACTTGAATGAGTCTTGGAGAGCTTGTAGCACTTGGTTAAAGAGGATTATTATGCCAAGGGGATTGCAAGTAGTGGACTGGAATGCCACAAGATGCCCTTGAGATTGGACTATGGAGGCTCCGCTGTAGGTCTTCATCCAATCAATGTCTGCTTGCAAACTCTTGGGGGTGCAGACCCACGGGCTAAGTTCCTTGGGCTTTGCGATTTGCATCACCACTTCATCATCCATTGGATAATTAATGGACTCCATGATGATGTAGCACTAGGCTTGGAAATTCAGAAGGATAGGATGGGTGGCTAGAGTATGGAGGTCTGAGGGGTGGAGGAGAGAGAGACAAGTGGGTTGGAGATCTAAAGAAAAATATGATATGGCTAGGATGGGGGGCAGCAGTGGTCGGCGTTATGGCGGAGGATTGTTTGGAGGGTGTTAGAGGGAGTGGAGCTGTGATGAGGTCTAGGTGAAAGAAGAGGTTTTGTCCGTAGAGTGCATTGAAGTGCATTTGTAGTGTTTGGGGGATGGTGCATGGTGCGAGTGTGTAAGTGGCGAGCTGTGTGGAGACCTTTGTGTACATCCTAAACTCTTGTTGCTCCTGATCTTCCAAGCCTGAGTCTTCTGATTGACTGGGGGCATGTTGTTGTTCATTCTTTTCTTGAAGGGACACTATCAGTGCCTGTTCTTGTGCCAGGAGATCTTGTATTGATTGGATCTGCCGCTCCTGGTTCTCTTCTGTCCTAGCGTGTTGTGCCTCTTCTTGTGCCTTTTGCTCCAATGCTATTCAAAGGCTAGACTCCACCTTGTCGACCTGGTGTCGACCTGGTCCATGAGAGTTTGGACCAAGGATTTGCTTGTGGTGAGCTCATCCTTGAGCCTTGTCAGTGCTAGCTCGAGCTCTTCAGCATTTGCATAGTACTCCTCTGCTCTGCCTACAACCGATTTTCCTATGGCTTGGGCAGTAATCATTATTGTGTGGCTATTGTACGCAGACAGCTATGCCTGGAGGAGATTTGCTGAGAGCTGTGAGGCCTGTTCTTGCCTCCTTTGCAAAATTGTGTCTACCACCTATGGAAGGTGCGCCATGGCTTTGAATAAGTGTTGTTCTATCAAGTCTGTAGGGGAGAGTTGCTCGTCGACTAACATGTGGCTATAGCCACCTAGTGCCCGATGCTGGGGTGCACTGCAAAATTGTAAAGCCTCTAGTAGGCTTGCCCATGGAGAGGAGGAGGTGTCGGTATGAAGGATGTGGTCTCTTGGGCTGTCACTAAGGCCAAGACATAGGGCACAGTGGGAGTTGCCGGTGTGGCCTTGGCTCCTATGTGGAGGCCAATGGTGACCATTTTGTCACCTGGGAGGTCCTCGATTAATATGAGCTCCTGCTGAACCCTTTTGCCCTTGTCTTAAGGATCCGCTTGTTAGAGTTGTAGTTGTCGGCTCATGAATTCTTGCATTTTGTGGTCCTGAGGATCCGCTTGTTGAAGTCATAGTTGTCGGCTCATGAATTCTTGCATTTGGCGGTCCTCGTATTGAGCGAGCAATTGGCTTGGGTTCAATTGCACAAGCCGATTAGCCTGTGTGGCATTGTTGGGCTCTAACCTTGCTCACTTGGTCTTGATCTTTGCTTCATCTGGCTCTGTTTGAGCTGGTCCCGTGGTGGATTTTTCGGCCAACCCATAGCCGATAGGTGGATGATAGGTGGATGCTGCTGCATCAAGCAACAAGTAGTATAGAATCGACATCATATAGAGCATTGGGTTGCCGATGACTTCCCCATGCATTTTGAGGCCATCCCTCATCTGGCTATAGAAATACTCTACCCAATTTGTAACCTGGGGATCCACCAACCGCAATAAGATATTGGGCATGATCGATTGATGGTGGTCCATGTGCTTTACTTGCATTAGCCATTGCAGGGCTCTTGCCGATCTTTCCACCTCTGGCTTGTGAATGGCGGTGAAGTGGATTTGTCCTTTGCTCTTCTGTCAGTCGTAGTGGCAGACTTTGCTAAGGGCCTCCAACTTTTCTTCATTGCATACTTTTCATCGATGATCAGCAGACCAAAGGCAGCACATACCACATCTTGATTGAGGTGGTAGGTGTGGGGAGTGCCTGTTGCATCTCGTAGGATGCCCACACTAGTGTTGCTCTTGTATGCCTAGAGGAAATCTCCTAAGAGTTTCATGTCCAAATGGCATGGAAGGCGTTCTTCCACTCTATTCACGCCTCCAACTCTTAGTGCATCTTGCACCTCTGGCTCCTTAAGTGCCACATAGGTTGCTGTGATGTGGTAATGGAGGGTGTAGTTGTGACCCTCATAGGCAAAGCACGAGTGAATGGTGCATGTGTCTAAGCCTTCCCTGAGCGACGAGTGCGATTGGGAGCGCACGACCTTGTATTTTCCTTCTATGGGGGATGGTGTGCTCTTGATTTCAAGGGGGGCCTACCTATTGTTGATGCACCCTCCTAGGGGCAATCTGTCTCTTAAACACTTCCTCATCAACTTGCAAATCTTTGATGGGGAATTTGAAGGGCATGCGGATTGTTTTCGAAGGCATGCTTTTTGAGAATCGAAGGGGCCAGTGGCCTGTGGAATAGGCAGGGGTGGAGTCCCAGTTCCATTTCGATTTCGAAGAATTCATTTTCGGGATTCATACGGAAGAGTAAGGGTAATTGAGTAATGAGAGAATCGGTAGACGAGGCAGAGTGGGAGGACATATATAGAGTATGCTAGATGGCAGTGAAAGAGGGTAGGGGGCTATGAGAATTAGAAAATTTTGCAAGAGTCTGGGGGAAACTACTATGGCGATGACTCAGTGGGATAGGGTTTGTTTATATAGATTTTTGTTTCCCCATGGTCAACGGGATCTTCAGAAGGCAGCGATTGGCAGGATTCTTCAATGGTGATGATCGGTGTGATATGATGATGGCAACAATTAGTGGGGTATCATTTTGGTTGAAGCTCGATGCTATATGATGATGGCAACGGTCAGCAGAGTATGGAGAAGACGACTCTTGGTGGAGTATGAAGACGGTGACGGTCGGCAGGGTACTGTTTTGGGTGACGGTCAGTGTGATATGACGATGGCGACGATCGGCAGAGTATGGTTTTGGCTACAACCAACGTGATATGGAGATGGCTGTGACTAGCATGATTCTTGGATGGTGGTGACGGTTGGCAGGATAAGATTTTGGCGACCATCGGCGAGGTACAGGATGGCGATGGTTGGTGGGACGATCAGAGGGATTCTTTGATGGGGCTATAGTCAGCGGGATAATGCTATAGCAACAACCGGTGGGATACTCACTATGTAAAGAAGGGGAAGGGAAAGAGGGGAAAAGTGTGAAGGAGTGGGAACAAGTGGGGTGCACAGGTGTGGTGTGGAACAGATTGTGAGGCCAGCGGGCAAGATGGGAAAAAAATACAGAAGGGATGTACTGACCCTAATCACCTAGTGCTGACCATGGATGTGTGTGTGTGTGTGTGTTCAGTAGTGACTTGTGGGTTGCGAGTGCATCAAGTGATATGCCTATTGTATCGAGTCACCTAGACCTAGACTTGCCGATTATGAGGAATGCGGTGTGGATGGATGCCATGCTGCCACATAGCATGTTAAAAGCCATGTAGAGTAAGTGTCCAGTTTGTGTTTTACCGTGGATGCCAGAGGCACATTGGCATTGTGATTAGTTGTCATGGAATGATTTTGCTATCGTGGGGGAAGTGGGTTCTTGTGTAACCACCATTGGCACACACCCTTGCTTTCGTGAGTAGGACGGTACCATCGGAGATGGTATGGTCGCAATTACCCTCGAGGGTTCGCTTTCGAATTTGGAGGCAGGTTCTTGTGTAACACCTTGCAGTGTAGGGGTCGGTTCTTGTGCTGCTCCCTTGCTGCCTTCCCTTGCTGCCTTTGGCGATATTTGTGTTGAGTTGGACTATTCATGGTGGTAAAAGAGCATGTTTAGGACTTTGGGGCTGGTTTGTTGCATTTGGTTTGTCGGTAGCTTCTTGTGGTTTTGCATCTTGGGTTGACACAAGTTCTTGTAATGCTACCTTTGAAACCTTCACAGTTTGTACATTCATCTTTGGCACCTAGGCGACTTGCTTGCATCAGTCTCCCAAGTGCTTGGTGGAGACATAGCGTTTGGGGGGATGTTGCAGTGGAGGAGGTGGATTGGAGCTTGGAGTTCAAAGCGTGGGATGGCAGTGTGTTCTTCTTCTGAGCACAAATGCTTTTGGGAGAGATGTCTCTAGAGCGATTAGGGACTTGTGTGTTGCTTGTACTTTCTATTCACAACTTTCTTAAGTGGAGGATGGCAATGGCGGAAAAATGGTCAATGGCATTGTGTTGCCACTATGGTTGGCCTTATTCTCCCTTCGAGATTGGACTCTTGTCGGGGGTTCGAGGTGGATGGGGCTTCCAGGTTGCCCTCTTGTGTAACTTCGTTGTCGTGGGCTGACAAGGGTGGACATGAAGGAGCATAACTTGGTCGACACAATGGGACTACCGTCATTCTACCCCCATTTGTGAGTGAAGTAGTTGGGGCATGCCAGTCACATTTGATAGTTCACGATGTAGCACTAGGTCCTTCCCAATATGATCCATTCATTGGTTGCTTCTATGGGGAGAACATAAAAGCACATTTCTACTACTTAGCAAACAATCGTTAGACTTAAATTCACAAAATCCAAGGTTTGTATGAGTTGGCCATTGATAGCTGTTACTGAAGCAATGGTGAGGGTTAGGGGCACTTGTAGCTTTTCCCATACTCTTGGGAGATGAAGTTGTGGCTCGATCCTAAATCCACGAGTGCTCTGATGTGCATGCATGGGACCTGTAGTTGAACAAGCAAGCTAGCTATTTCTACTATTGGCTCATCTGTTAGTTCCATCTATTCAGTCGTTGCCTTAAGTAGTGTCATTTGCTTACACTATTTGAGCTTAGCGTTACACGCTTTGGCTTCTTTGATGGCCTAGCGTTTCATCTTGACTCTCGGCCTTGAGTTCTTTTTCTCTATGGATGACTTGAAGGGTAGACTGTGGGATTGGTCAATAGTATCTTTTTAATATGCTCCCGTTAAGGTAGCCATCCATTTTTGTTCCATCAAGGGTTGCTATTCGGCATGCCCCTTGTGGAGTGATCTCAACCATGCGGTAAGGACCCATACCTCAATACTTGAGCTTGTGCTTGGTATTGCAAATGCTGTAGAGGAGTGCTAAATCTCCCTCTACCCGGTCTTTGTTCTTGAGGTTAGAGTCAAACCACTTTTTGCATCGGGCCTTCTCTACCCAAAGAGAGTAGGATGCATGCAACCTTGTCTCTTCTAGCCTTTCAAGGTCAACTAGCCTTTCTGCCAATGCATTCTCTGTAAGCCTTTCCTTAATTGGTAAGATGAAGACTAGGCACTACATACTCCATTGGCATCACCGCCTCCACCTCAAAAGCTAGGCTGAAGGGGGTACAGTGCATGGCCACCTTGTAGGAGGTTTTGTAGGCCCATAATGATGTGATGAGCTTATGCTCCCAGTTGGTATGACTAGCCTCTAATGTATAGATTATGATCTCATAGCAAGTTTTATTGGAGCACTCTGCCAAGCCATTTGCCCTAGGGTAGTATGGCGTTGACTTCCTATGTATGATCATAAACTCACTAGTCAGGATTGCTATCATTTCATTGAGGAAATGAGTTTCTTGATCACTGACTAACTCCAAGGGACATCCAAACCACATAATGACTTGTTCATATAAGAATTTGGCGGTGGATCTCGCATCTGCCTTCATGGTGGCTCTCCCTTCTACCCACTTGGTGAAGTAATCGGTGGCTAGGATGATGTATCTAGCCTCGGTTCCCTTAGCTGTTGCTAGGCTTATGGGTCCAATAAAATTGATGCCCCATTTTTCAAAGGGCTGATCGGTTAAGATTCCAGTCAAGGGCATCATGTCCCCCTTGTGTGGGATTTGGATGTGCTAGCAGGGGTCGCACCATTTGATGAATTCGACTGCATCTCTAAAGAGAGACGGCCACCAAAGGCTAGCTTGGAGCACCTTACGTGCTGTAACATCAGTGAAAAATGACCTCTTGCAATTCTCGAGTGGGCCTCCTCAAGCACATCAATGTATTTGTGCTCACACACACATCTTTGTAGGATGCCATCCTTACCCTTGTAGTATAGTTGGCCTACTATTAGCTGATATGGCACTATGTCCTTAATGAGTTTGTGGGCTCTATCTTTCTTAAGGGATTAGCCAAGGGGTAGGTCGTTGGCCAGGTAGACCAATCTTCAGGTATGATGTTGAGGAAGAAGAGAGAAGCATCAGGGAGGTCATCTTTGACTCTCATTGGGGCTTCACTATTTGGGATTCTCAACAGATGGTCAATTAGGACATGGGTTTTCCCTTTATGTACAATGACTGTGAAGTCAAACTGCAAGAGGATTAACATCCACCTGGTGATGCATCTAGTCATGCAGGACTTGTTGACCAAGTAGAACAATGCTTGGTGGTCCACGAAGAAGACAAACTTGTTAGCTCACAAGTAGTGCCCGAAATTCTTGACTGCATAGACCATGGCCAAACCTTCCCCCTCTCTCGATTGTGGTGTAGTTAACCTCAGCCTCATATAGTTGGCGGATCGCAAAGTATGACGAGTAGTCCAGGTTATGCTCCCCTGCTTCGGCTAATGCACACTCGATAGCAAAGTTGGAGGCATCGATATGGACGTGGAATATTAGATTCCAATCGGGTGATCTCAACACCAGTGCAGTGGCTAGAGCTAGTTTGAGGGTTTCGAAGGACTTTTGGCATTTCTCGGTCCACCCAAAGGATATTAGTAGTTTGTATAATGGGAAGGCTATGTTTGCATAGAACAAGATGAACCTCTTTTAATAGCCCATGTGGCCAATAAATCATTGGAATCCCTTGGCGTTGGTGGGGGGTGGTAACTCCAAGATGAGTTTGATTTTATTGTGGTCCGTAGAGATTCCATTTTGGGACACTATGTGGCCAAGAATGAAACCATGCTTGACCCAGAATTGGCACTTAAGAGGGTTTAGGGATATGCGGTATAAGTGGCACTTCTCAAGGATGAGCCTGAGGTATTTCAAGTGGTCATCCCACATTGAGTTCACACGGATCTCATCCAAGAAGACTTTCACAAAGTCTCTCAAATATTCTTTGAATACCGTGATCATCATCCATTGGAAGGTGGCAGGGGCATTGGTTAATCTGAATATCATCACCCTAGCTGCATACACACCGGTCTTGTGAGGCAATAGACACTTGGTTGTTGTAACCTGAAAACCCATCTAGGAAGCTATAGGCTTCCTTTCTGGCTACCCTTTCCAGAACATGTTTCGTGAATGGCAAGGTGTAGTGGTCATGTCTAGTGGCAACGTTAACCTTTTTCAAGGTCCATCCATACTCTAATTTTTCCATTTTTCTTTAGGACTATTACGATGAGTGATACCCAATCCGTATGCTCAATCTTATGGATGAATCCTGCATCTAGGAGTTTCTAGATTTCCTCCCTCACTATGAGTGCATATTTGAGATTCATAGGGTAGGGGTGTTGACGTATTGGCCTGGCATCATCTAGCATGGGGATCATGTGTTGCACTACTTCGATAGGCACCCCTTTCATGTTGATGTACTTCTAGGCCATGCAGTCTTTGTACTCTTGTAGGAGAGCTATTAAATTGTTCTCCTCATTGGGGGTGAGATCATCGATGACGAATATGGATTGGGGGTGGTTTGCCTCCTTGACTGGGGCTGATCTTGAAGGAATGCCGATGGAGCCTCCACTCCAAGCTACTTCCTTGTGAGAGAAATGCAAGCATGAGCCATCCACTTGTGTCATGCAAGCAGATTCCCGATTGTTGCAGTGTGTTTCCATGAGAGGAAGAGGGAAGGGGGAGAGGGGAGAAGGGAGGGAGAAGGAGAAGGGAAGAGGAGAGTGAAGGGGGATGCAGTGGCAAACACAAAGGCACTACAAAGGAAACAAGAGAACACCCAAAGACTAAAATTTAATCTCGAGCTCGAGTCCCCTTAAATTTGATCTCCCCTATTGAAATTTCCCCCCATAAAATTTAATGAAAACTTTAGGTTTCAATACATCTTAGTCCACCTTTGACCCTTTGTGATTTAGCACTTTTGAATTTTTACGTTGCATGCTTCCTTTTCTTAATTTTTAAGTTGTTTTAATTTAGGCTTTGAATTACACGTTCATCAATGGCTAAGGTGTGCATCCAATTTTGAGAGAATTCCGGCTCGGGAAGAGGTGCATACCAGAATTCATCAGACTCCTTTTCATCCTCTTCCCTATCACAGGTTTGGAATAGCTTCATGGATGTGGTTCGGGCAATGGTGTTGGATCCTGTAGCAAAAAGATGTCCTGAGAATAGGTGGGCCTTGTAGGTGTGCAAGTCCACTCACATGATTTGTTCCTCATGCCACAAGTAGATGTTACCATTAGTACACCAGTCGTGTACGAGCTTGAATATTTATAAGAAGGGTCTGCCTAGGATAGCTTCATATCCCGGTTGTCGAGTGAAGTCCATGACTATTTGACATATCTAACTAGTTTCGAACTCAACTTTACTTTGTATATGTCTTTAATAGGAGATTCTGTGCTCTTCAAAAGAAGAGGAATTGTATTGCTATAATGTTTATGCTAGTAAGCACTCTCAAAGGCTCTACAGTTCTGCCATTAGCCAATTTACTACCAGATGGGTTTGCTCGAGTATAGGCTTTCCCCACTTTGCCCAGCATTTCTTGGTACAGACACTCACTCCCGCTCCACCATCCAGGATGGCATCAACCTTTTGCTGTTGATAGATTATGGGGATAGCGGCGTTCCTATCATCACCCTCAAAGTACTGGCCTAGCTTGTGGATGGGAACCTTGGGTAGGTTCTGCCCCTTTTCCGATGATGATTGGTTGGGCTTAGTCTAGCAAAGCAGTTTGTTCATCCATTTGGATAGATCGCACCATAGGATGGGATTTCCTCTTAGCAAGGAGGTGATCAGCATTTTTGCCTCTATCAATAGGAAGGCATCCAACCCGGCACTATCGTAGGGTTCTTGTGAAGACTCTCCTTCCATGGATAACAGGTCCTTGAAACTATAAAGGTCTCCTTCCTCCTATAGGTTTTGTAGCATTGGGTCTTCTTGAAACATTTTCTGCATCAGATCCAGAGCTTCTGATAGATCGAAGCTGAAATGTTCCTCTTCCTCCACCTTTTCTGGCACCTTGAGTGATTTCACCCCTCGGTGGCCCATTAGGTGGGCTGGATGGATAGTATCCGACCTATACTTGCTTTGAGTCGATGCTCAAACTTCTCTTAGTAGTCCCATACCAAGTTCTGAGCCTCTATTACGTATTGCTTTTCTAGGACCGGTCAGGATAGGTCTCCTTATAGGAGGGCGGGGGTGCTAGGCCTTGGGCCTACACTAGCTTGTTTACCTCTAGACTCAGAGGTACCTCAGGATCACCCTGGGTGGAAGCACTTTTGGAGGCAGAGGAGGTGGTGAGAGTGGTTGTCTCCTCATCAAAACCATCTTGGATAAGCACCTGGTCAGACCCATCACCTACCCTTATGGCCTTCTTCAACTGGGTGAGGGAATGTTGAGGGATCTTAGGGCTTGGCGGTAGGGACCCTTCATTTTTCCTTGCCATTTTCCTCATTGCCTTGCCTAATGCCTTGGCTTGCATCCTTGTGATGACTTTGAGGGGCACTACGGTCACCTAGCCTTGTTCGATGCTAAGCTGGTTAAGGTTGGTGCTCTTTGGTGGGATGATCGGGGTTGTTGGTCTTCTCATGGGACAATCCTTGAATAGATGCTCGATCCCACACCCCACACACAAGGGTGTGGGGATGGTTGTGGGTGGAGCGGCATGGGTATGATCCCTATAGGGATATTCCTTCAAGAAATGTGTCCCCTGGCACTTGAAGTAGGACACCAGAGGGTTTGAATTATCTCGGTACGGGCCTTCACTTGCTCTGTGGGGGCCGTGGCAGGTGTAACATTGGAGCAGGGGCCTTTGGGCAACTGAGTTGAGGTCTCTCACCCTTGAGTTCAAGGGAGCAGTTTGGAAGATGGCGACCTATTGATCCTCTGGTAGAAGGTAGTGGCTTAGGGTGTTCCTTCCTCATAGTAGTAGTGAGGTCCGTGATCTAGATTTGTCTCCTCCCAATCATTGGGCACTTCCTCTACCAACACTTGATTGACCAGAGCTATACAAGGTAGTGGAGGTTGAGGGCCCAATATGGGTGGTGGTAACGGATCTGGCTGAGCTCTGTATTGGCTTGAACTAGCCAAAGGGCCACCTTGTGTGTTCAGAGGGTTTGGCAGAGCCGTTAGGGCTAATGGGGGTCTCATTTGATACATGGTTTGGGGAAGGGACCTCGAAAATTAACATTGGGAGGTATGATGGTTTCCCCACCTATGGCAGTGTGCACAATAGAGTGTCGGCCTTGTTCTCAGGTGCGGACACTCATTGGAGGGATGGTTGTCATTGCAGACCCCACACTAGACATTGTCTCTCTGTGGAAACAAGTGGGGGTTGCTCGGCAGGTTCCAATCCTCCACTGCTGGCCTAGCTGATTTAGCAAATTGGAGACCAGCTCACTCATATCCAAGCCCTTGGGCTCGTTGGTCTCCTTCTTGATCATTTCTACACTCGAAGACCTAACTAATGGAGCTATTTCTGAGGGATTTTGGGTTTTCTCCGCATTCGCCTTGTCCATCATGTTGTCACTTATACGGATGGCCACCTTGCTGCATAGATCGAAGGAGGTAGCATTCATCACCATTAGGTGGTCATGTAGCTTCAGGTCTGCCAAGCCGATGAGGAAGCGGGGCAACAGTTGTTCACCGCTCGTACGGTTCACAGTGGGCATTGAGGTTCTTGATCCTGGCAATGTAATCCCTAAGGGGTTCCTTGTTGTTCTGATTTACCTCATACAACTAGTTAATTGGGCTCCATTTATGACCGTTGAGGGCGAACCCCACAATGAAGGACTTTCTCAACATCTCCCAGTTGACTTTCTCTTTTGAGGTGAGAGCCCTATACCATTGGTGACAAAGTGCGGATCTTACTTAGCCTAATCTATCACTCAATGAGCATAAAGATCACGGAGGATCAAACCATAGAAGAAACTCCATGAGAGAGAGAAAGGAAGTATGAAACACTCAGTCTATTGCAAAGTCCTATATCAACAATACATGATAGGCCTCTTATATAGAGAGTGCCCTTTGAATAGTCAACACATGTGTGATCCTCTCATCCACATCTCTCCTTGTGAATATCCTCAATCCACATCTCCACATCATGTAGTCCACATCCTAGGGTGGCTACTTTAATTCTTTCCTATACCATACCTTAGCCTTTAGTTATGTGCTCATGGCACCACATCTCTCAACACCACCCCTTGGTGCCATGATCCTTTGGCTACTGCAAGGTGGTCAGATGTGAGTTATATTCCATCACCTCCCCTTAGTGCTTGCATTGCTACTTAAGGTGGTCAAGTGTGGCTTTTACATGTCAATACCTCCCCTGGGTGCTTTCATAGCTACTCTCAGGTGGTCAGGTTTGATTTGCAAAACATAGGCAAGGTTGGCAAGGTTTTTGTTTCTCAATACATTCCATTGATGTCACTTTGGCTCATGGCTTGATGATGACTCCACGTAGTTGACCTGCTAGTTCTTCAATTTGCAATCTTCTTCCTTGTGTAGCTTCATGCATGATGCTTTGTTCTTCCATGTGCCTTGATGCTTTATGTGTGGATGCCATGCTCTGTGTTATGGTCATCTCATGCACTTGTGCTTTTGGCATGCTTATTGCATTCATGCGTTGCTTTTCCATTTATTGCAAAGGTCTTACCAATTTATATCTTTCAATATTGGTAGTGTCTAATTGCATACAATGATTCTAACTTGACAAGCACGTAGAGCTCAAAAAGATGATCACTTTTCCTTTTTGGAGTGTGTGCAAATTTTTCTTGGATTGGAAGTTACGGCTTGTCGAAGATTCTATGAAGAAGAGGCCTTTGATGATGTGGCACAGGGGTTCATATGCTGCATACTGGCCTATGCTTACAAAGGGACTGTGCTTGGGTGGCACTTAACTTATCCTACCCTAACCATAGTTACCCATTTGACCAAAGGTGAACTAACCCTAGTGTGACCACCATCTCAACCAGGGGTGTTTCTAACTAACCCTGGTTAGTTATTATCTGCCACGTGTCAATTTAAGGGATCCTTGGAGAAACTTTATGGCTTTGAAGCTTGCAGACGGCGATGCGATGAGAACGTTGCGGGCGTGATGTGAAGGAGCTTGGTAAGGCTTTTCTTGGAGGTGGCTGGTCATCGACGACTCATTGAAGGTTCTTGGAGTAGCTATTCTTGGAGCAGCTATTCTTGGGAAGGCTCCACAGGAAGTCATCACAATGGAAGGAAAGGCTTTGGGAGTTTAAGGATTTTGAAGCCTTAAACCTATGCTATGTTACAAGGCAGGAGCCGAAAGCCGGTCTTATGGAGCGTGCTGCAGCTAAGGTCATTGTCTGCAAGGCTAGAGACGTTCGAGGCTGCTGCATCATTTGATGCAGCTAAGCATGTTGGAGGCGAAGCTGCTCTATAGAGTCGTCTAGTCGTTAGCCTTGGATGCAAAAAGCAAGCTGGAATTTCACGATTCTGGGGAAGCCAAGACCTCTTCAGAAGCTTTCTGAACGGATCCACTCTCTCGCACGTCAGCTGAATTCCCTGCTTCAACTTCAACCTTGACTTCCTCAATTCAGGAGGAGAATCTTCTTAAGAACCAGGCCTCTTCACTAGAAATCCAATCAATCGGCAAGGAAGACGGGCGGACGTTCATACCATGGCAAGCTAAAAGGGAAGGAGCAACTTGGATGGATGGCACACTGGAGTGTCGCCTGGCTGTTTGATGAGCTTGTAGCATGAATGCTCGCTGTTGTTGGAGTCACTAGCCGATGCAGCCCGATTTCACCATGTTTGGCCCTCTCATGGTCTTTGCCTTCGCATTCTCTCCAAGGGCTGCTCTTGTCTATGCAAGGTCTCTTTGCAACGTCTTCTATCTTTTTAGTTCTCTGCAATAGCAAGCCTCTGCTCTTCTTGGTTTACACAGTGATGGTCGTGCTCCTTTCACAAGCCTTTCTTAGAGCTTGTTGCTTTTCTGCTGCAAGTGTAGGAAGCTCTACTTCACCTTCGGCTCCTTTGTGGTGGATAGCTCCTTCTGTCCCGAGTGGAGTTGCATAGCTTACCTTCTTGGAGGCAACTGAAATTTGTAGTTGATTCCTCCACTAGCAGTTTTTGAGTATAAGGACTCAATCACAAAGAAAGCATTCCCTAAAGAGACTATGAGAGTGCCAACATATATTTCTATACACAACATGATAAAATCACACTCTAGGCTTCATGGACAACCTAAGCTCTGATACCATGACAAAGTGCGGATCTTACTTAAGCTAATCTATCACTCAATGAGCATAAAGATCACGGAGGATCAAACCATAGAAGAAACTCCATGAGAGAGAGAAAGGAAGTATGAAACACTCAATCTATCGCAAAGTCCTATATCAACAATACATGATAGGCCTCTTATAGTCCACATCCTAGGGTGGCTACTTTAATTCTTTTCTATACCATACCTTAGCCTTTAATTATGTGCTCATGACACCATATCTCTCAACAATTGGCCTGCTTTGCCATCCAAGATGAGACCAAATGCATTGGCCATTCCTAGGTCCTCGGGAGCACCAACAGCTTTGCAAATTTGCTCAAATAGACCGAGTCTCCTTCTCCAAGTAATTTGGTCTCATTAACTTGGAGATAGCTATGGGTCAACTCCTCAAGGGATTCGCAACCCCTATGGGAAACACTGGGGCGGGTGGAGGTGGAGGTGGATGTGGAGTGGCCCCTCTTCCTAGGGCATTCACCAAGATGCGCATTGCCTCATCAGTTTAACATTGTTTGAGTAGTAGTGAGGGCGGTGCCACTATGGGCCTGACATGACATAGGTTCCATGCAATGGGCGATAAGGTGGAAATTGTGGAGCCCCATAGTTGACAAAAGTTGGTTGTGCATGGGCTATTGGTGGGGGGTTCATAAGGTGCCCCTCCTTGGAAGCCTCTCGTATCCCCTTGACCGGGATCTTGCCCTTGGAATTCCCTCATTCATGCATTCCCATTAGGGAGGTCTTGCAAAGGAGGAGGGTTTTGGTTCTGCGAAGGTGGTTTCCGTCCTGGTCTATGGTTCAAGGGTTGGATGTTGCTAACCTTCCCTTCCTGCAGACATGCCGGTGAAGGGGTTCTCCATGTTTGCCGACTCTGTTCGGCCTAAATGTCCAAACATGTTAGAGAACGTACCTCTTAGATTAGATACAACCAAAGGTGTGGGACAGTTGGGAGAGGTCACACTAGTGAATGGGGCTCAAAAGCCCTTGGACCTGAGGGGTCTTGCATTACCTTATCCAAGCTCTCTGTCTCATCAGAGCTAGATAGATCTTCCTGTCGGGGGCCTATTACCGAGTGGGATATCAGAATCGAGCTTTTGGATCCCTAGCTAGGGCAAAGGTGGGTTGAGCATAGCTCGAAGCACTATCTTCCGGCACGAGATCCTTGGACAAATTATCTCGAACCTCAAATGCATGTATGAGAGCTCTAACTAGGCACACTCAAGTTGAACTGTAGTTCTATAATTTTTATATTTTAGACTACCCCAGAGGTATCCCAACGGTCATAGGGATAGCTCTATGGCGACGAGCGTAGGGATAGGGTATCGCATCGGGCGGCAGGATAGGAGAGGCATGACGAGCGGTGTAATAGGCATAACACGTCGATTGGTGGAATAGATCATGCCACATGTTTAGCAAGATAAGATGCGGATGGTATCCCCACAGATGTAGGGATAAGTTTAAGACAACGATCAGAGGAATAATGGGGTTGGCGGGATACTGATCAATGCATCGATCGATGGAATAATTATGGCGACGAGCATGGGGATAGAGAATAGCAATGGGCGACGTGATAGGTGTAACACAACGGGCGGCAGGATAGCAGTAGAGCGATGGGCATGGGGATGAGCTTACCGCACTGGTCAACGAAATAATTAGATTGGTGGGATACGAATATGGCCATGAACGTGGGGATGAGCTTACCACGTCGGTCGACATATTAACGATATAGCAACGATCACGAGGATAGCTCTATGGCCACGGGTCAATGTGACTGTCATGTCGACAAGATAATTAACTTTAACATGCATTTAATCAAGGCGACTGGTTAGGTCATGATCAGAAGTTAGGTCAGTAAGATACAACTAACGTGTCGGGTCAACGAGGTTTGATTGCTAACGCGCAGGGCAACGGGACAGCTCTAACGTGCCGACTCGTGGGGATAGTGAAACACTATGTTGCCGACTGGTTTTTGTGGATTTTTGGGGGATTTTGAGTTTTGGTTCTGGTTTTTTAATGTTAGGGGATTGCTACACTACCTAGTCTACCTACATAATGAAAAAAACATGAAAGAAAAACAACTTTTGCAAGCCAAAATGCAAGATTTCTTGAGAGGTGAGCTCTACCACACAAAACCACTTTGAAATTCAGCAAGAATCATCATTTTTGGTTGTCTTTTGCGTGTTTGGACATCAGACACTCCTTAGCAATCTTACAAACTAAGTTCCTATGAACTGAAAACACTAAAAAGTATGAAAAACAAGCTTCAAATTATCCAAAATGACTTTCCAACAAAAAGTGATATCTTTCCTAACTTTTTCGTTCAAAACTCTCACTTCTTCACTCTTTCTTCTCCTACAACTCCACTAACAAAGCTCCAAGTTAAGCTTGAAGCCTTGTGCAATGGGTAGATAACGAAAGAAGACAAGTGCAATGCAAAAGCATATCTCCATTCCTCGGCAACAGTGCCAAAAGTGTGTAGGTCTGAATGGTGACTCACATGTTGTGGGGATGTTGAAGAGATGCCGATGGAGCCTCCACTCCAAGTTACTCCTTGTTAGAGCAATGCAAGGCACGAGTCGTCCGCAAGTGTCACTCAAGCAGCCTCTAGATTGTTGCAATGTGTTTCCACGAGAGAAAGAGGGAAGGGGAGAGGGAAGAAGGGAGGGAGAAGGAGAAGGGAAGAGGAGAGTGATGGAGTGGCAAACACAAGGACACTACAATGGTAACAAGGGAACACCCAAAACACTCTTGGAAGAGAAGAGGGAGCTTGTATTCGAACTTGTGCAAACAACAATGAAGACCAAAGTCAACACTTTGGCCTTTTATACATGTCACCTTTTGAAGGGAGGGCCAACCCTTTTCCTCTTAACACTCTCTCTCTCTTTATAATAAAAAGGCTCTTGGGCCCATAGGGTGCCAAGGGATATTGCTATTCTTTCCATCTCTCCCTACTAGCAGAAATAGCGCTTGTGTTAACCATATAAGAGTGCTTGGGACAAGCCTGGCATGAGGAGGTGTCCCTAATCGGCTCCCAAATAGCACTTGTGTTAGCCTTGCGCCTCCAAGGCTTACTCTATTTGGGGCTCAGACTCTTTGAGCGCCTTCAAGCCTTAAGCCATTTGTGGTTCAAACCCCATGTACGAGGCTCAAAACCTGGAGTGGCAAGGCTTAACTCCCACGAGACACTTGACTGTAGCTTGCAGCTTGAAACATACAACTTGGGAGCTGGAACCTATAACTTGGTAGCTGAAACATAGAATCTATGCATGTTGCCTGCACTCTTTGGCCTTGGGGTATTTGGGGCTCAAACTCCCTGAGCTTGTACTGTACTCCTTCCATGGCTGTAACCGTTGAAGTAATTCATGAAGCCTAATCACCTCTAATCCTTGATTACCCTCCTACATTCGATTGTACTCTATGGATGTTAACACCACCATTTCCTTATCACAAGCAAGGTTGTTGAGCTCTTTCATATCAAATTTTCTGCTTTCAAAAGCTATTACACCATGCTCTTGTAGCCCCTCAACCTTTTCCGCAAGCATCTGCCTCCATAATGAATGGCCATCAGAGGTCATGGCTTATCAACACAGGTGCATAAGTCAAAGCAAGTTTCATGCCTTCAAAACTATTTTTTGCTTTTTTGGACCACAAAAAGGCATCCTTCTTCAAGAGGTCCGAAAGAGGAGTTGTGCTCTTGGCAAATTTCCAAATAAATCGTCTATCAAAGGAAGAAAAACCCAAAAAATTGGCTGGGACGTAGTGACTTCAGCCATCCCTTCACACAGTTCACCTTTGTCAGACCATTTGAATCCCATATTTGCTCACAATGTTCCCCAACTCTTCCACATCTTCTACCATAAAGATACATTTGCTAGATTTTGCATAAAGCTAATGCAACCTTAAAATTTCTAGCACTTGTTTGACATGCTCAATGCCCTCTTGTTTGCTCTTGCTATAAACGAGGATGTCATCAAAGAAAACAACACGTATTGGAAAAGAAGGGGCTGCAATGTTTTGTTTATGAGTGCGTGAGCTGCATTAGTCAACCCAAATGGCATCAACTTGAACTCGCACAACCCCATTCTATACGGAAGGGCGATTTGTGCTCAAAAACCTCTTCACTCTGATCTGATGATAGACCAATCTCATATATCTCTGTGAAGAACTAAGCATCCTTTAGTTCATCTAACTAGATCATCAATCCTAGGAAATGAAAATTTGTTTTTTATGGTAGCCTTAGTGAGATTCCTGTAATCAATGCTATGAGCCATCATTCATTTTCACAAGGAGCACTAGGGGAGGCAAATGGAGACCTGCTATGAAATTCTTCAACTCTCGTACCTGTCCTGCCACTTTCTCTCGTTCCACTTTAGAGAGATGGTATGAAGCCTTGGTTATGGGCTTAATTTCAAGCTAGACTAGAATATATCTAATCATACAAATTCATATTTTTCTTATTCTAAAAAAAACACACACACAAATTCAGATTTTTGTTGTTCTAAAGAAAAATACATACACTATTGAGAATTTTAACTATTACGGCTTCTGCACTTGCACAAGATATCTCAATAAAGTTAAATAGTTGATCACCACTTGGATGAAAATTCAAAGAATTTGCATGTCCGCTAAGGTGATCGAAAAATATACCTTTGTAAGATTAGAATATATCTAATCATACAAATTTAAATTTTGATTGTTCTAAAGAAAAATACAGACACTATTGAGAATTCTTAGCTGTTGGGGCTTCTACACCCACGTAAGATATTTTGATAAAGATGAACATGCATATTTGGCTATATACTCTTGCATTGTAATGGTCCACCATTCCACCCAGACTTTACTCATGAAAAGTGCATGAAAGCTAGGAAACATTTCTATCTATCCTCTATATGTAGAACGGAAAAGAAGCTCTCGAAATGATTTAGCCAAGATAGAAGCACTAATGGATCAGCTTTTCCCTCATGTCGTTCAATGTTCAACTTCACTAGGAGTAAAGACTTGGTCGGTGGTTGAGCTAGCCTCGCCATCTCTACTACTTCGGTATAAAATAGGGAAACAACAAAGCTCGATCCTACACTACCTTGGCTTCTTGAGCCTCACCATCATGTTCATATTTGGCCTCTTAAGTGGGCCAGTCCTGTTTTTCTTTAGCTTCATGGGTAGCATGATTATGCTCTTCTTTGGCTCTTCTTATTTTCCTCTTTGCCTTTTCTCTAGCCTCCTAATCCCGATGCTGTTCAGCAATAATGGCATCTTCAAGTTCTAAGAACATGTGATGAGGATCTCTAACCATTGGCTTGCATCTGCATCATGGCTTGCATCATGATCAACATGGCAGAAGGTGTGGTAGGGGCTTTTGATGCCAGTCTACATGGGAGTGTGGACACCACCTTGTCATCCTCATTAGTGTTCTCTAGTATTTTGATGCTCATGGTGGACTTGCCAAAAAGTGTCATCATGATACACTAGCTAGGTCCCACTAGATTCTATGGATCTCCAACCAGGGCTGAAGGAAGAGGGGAATAGGGGAGAGGGTACACTCAGGCATCTCACACCAACTCCCAAACCCATAATCAGGGAAGACAAGTTTTGACACTGTGATACAAATGTAAGAGGCATAACTCTTCAGAAGCGTGTTTTTGTGCTCTCTCGAAGAGTGTTATTTTTATCTCTCAGTTCTCCAAATATAAAGCAAATTCTCCCCTAATTGGGGGAGGGGGCCCTCAGTAGGGTACACGCACCCAATTGGTTGTAGACTCCATTCTCTCTCTACCCTTATCTCCTTTCTCTCTCAATGGTGCATAAAGCTAATTCCTCACTAAAGGTTCAAAGAAGGTCATGTGGTGATTACATGATCAGGTTACCATTGCATGTTACATTGGTATTGGAGCTTTAGTCTGTATCTAGCTTGACTACCGCGAGCGTATGGTTGTGTTGAAATCCGAAAAGGACACACAATCAAGCGCCATGGAAGGGTCGGGAAAAGAAGTCGACCTTGAAGACTATGAAGTGGAGAAAGACTACCAAAAAGATACACTTTCGCCAAGTGCTCAAGAAATGATGGTGAATCTTCTGGAGCAGAATCAGGTCCTCTTACAATAGCTCAAAGAATATTCATCCCAACTAGAAGAAAGCAGAGAATAGTTGGACCATACAACGACGTCTGGAGGAAAAAGAAGCAGAAAAGCCGATGGAAGAAAGAGGAACCACAGATTTTGAAAATTTGCTCTTAGTGATGCAAGAGGAACACAAGAATGAGGAGGCACTGCGACCCACAAAGCTTGCTCAGGCAGAGAGGCAACAAAAGCTAGACCAAGAGGCGATGCTTCTCCAACATAAATAGATGTTAGCCACTATGCAGGCAAGTTTGAGTGCGGGAGCAATCACCGCCACAGCTTCTTCATCGACAAAGGTAACACCACTCACCTGTCCACTCCAAATTGTGTTAAGTATGATGGTAAGTGTGGCCATTCAGCTATTCTTTAGTTCAACCATCAGTTTGTAGCTCATTTTCATGCGGATTCAAGATGAGCAAGAAAAAGTCCACCTAGTAGTCCCTCATCTTATTGGTGAGGTAGTTACCTGGTGGCAACATTGGGCTACTAAGAATACGAACCCGACAACTTTTAAGACAAATTTCGTTTGGGCAACATTTTCTTACCGACAAGGATGTTTTTATCGAAGCTATACTTATATATTTTTATAAAATCCTAGTGAAAGTTTATCGACCTAGTTTAGTTAGTTTCATAATATTAATAGAATATGTTACAATTTTATGTATTTTCTTTTGAAATTTGAAGAAAAAGTTGTAAATCCTGGCAAAATTTTAATTTTTTTCTCATAAAATTTTTAAATCTTGCCAAGTGTTTTAAACCTTTATTTTTGTTCTTGCATACAAACTTTCAACTACCATATAAAAGTTTCACTTCTTAATGAAACTAAGAGGAAAAAATCATCCATCGTTACTAATCTCAAAGCCCGTTTTCTACCTTCACAGTATAAGCTTAACCTGGGGGATGAGTTTTCTCAAATGGTTTGCCTATGTTGACGTGTAACAACAGTTGGGCATGTTTGAGAGCAATAAGAGGAAGCAATTCATTCGAGGATTGGACACTAACATCCGTTTTACCATCCGGAACTTTGACCTGCCCGATTAACGAGTGGGCATTGACTCTTGCCCAGAATTAAGAAATGATGTTGAAAAGGGGAAAGCCCAAGCAGGTCCAAAAGGATTCCAAAGCCCCGCAGCAGTCAAACAACACAATAGGTAAGGATCAGAAGGACAACCAGTATCAAAAGAAAGACGGTCAGGCTTCTAGTCAAAGAGTCCAAGCCAAAGATGACTCTAGATGAGAAGGCTAAAGCGGGCATTCTAAAAGGCTATTTACATCTCGACGAACATACGTGGTATTGCCAAAAACATCATTGCTTTCATTGCCACCACATCGCTAGGCACCGCAAGAAAGATTGTCCTAAGTGGCTTGCCGAAAATGCTGCGAAAGCGCCTACTTCTTCCGTCGCCAATGTATTGGCCACCAACCTCAGCTACAAATGCCGTCTTCCCTGCTTTGAACATTGTCCCCATGGTGTGTCTTTCAAGGTAAGAAGGAGGGCGACCTCTCCGACCAAAAGAAGGCGCTCATTCAAGCATATGGCATAGCTAATGGGCATCAGTTCTCATTGCCATATTTGATATGGGGAATTCAAAAGATGCCATCTCCCCTCAACTTGCCAAGACAGTGGGGTGCACTTTGGTGCCTCACGAGCTTGCAATGGTTACCTCTCAGGTTTTTGGGTCTGCAATATGTGTGCATAGTGTACTCCTCAGAAGTGTGTTTCCGTGCTCTCTTGAAGAATGTTATTTGTATCTCTCAGTTCTCCAACTATAAAGCAAATTCTCCCCTGATGGGGGAGGGGGCCCTCAGTGGGTACAATGACCCAATCAGTTGCGACTTCATTCTCTCTCTACCCTTATCTCCTTTCTCTCTCTATGGTGCATAATGCTAATTCCTACAATGACCCAATCAGTTGCGACTTCATTCTCTCTCTACCCTTATCTCCTTTCTCTCTCTACGATGCATAACGCTAATTCCTCACTAAAGGATTCAAGAAGGTCTTAATGTGATTACACGACAAATTACCATTGCATGTTATAGGGAGCGCGTGGAGTTGGCACATGTAACGTAGATCTAAAAGCATATTGAAGGCTGACTATTGGTTGAAGAGCCTGGTACAAGGCAATTTGAGGCAGATGTCACAGGAAGTTGTTCGGAGCAGCCTACCCAAGGCATGCACAGTATAGGAGTCAACATCCTGTTGGAGACGGCAATAAGGCCACCTCTTCTCTCTCCCACACCCCCATCTAACCTTCCCTCTCTTCTTCTCAAAGATCAACAAATGTGTGTGAGGTTGGAGTGAATCTATGGACCCCCGTGTAGGGGTAGGGAGCACCAACTCGACGAAACTAATTATGCCCATTGGACATTGAACATGAAGCTTTGGTTCGTTCACAAGGGCCTTTGGGAGATCATTCACGAATACAAGAGAAAGCTTGAGTGTCCAAATACCATTTTGAAAGAGGTCTCTTTAGCAGTGCTGACCTTGACTGGTGCTTCAGAGGATCTCTATGCTAGGGATTCATCCATGAGGGCTATCACTTTGCAAGGGTCACGCTACAGACTTGCATTTCCTAAAGCTAGCCTTATGCGAGTGAAGGTCATCCATGACCAGCTTCTGGCATTGGGTGCTTCATTAACCTCTTCTTAGTTGTTTGCTTTTATCCTTACCATGCTCCCACCAGAGTATGAGACGGTTTCTCGAGCATTGTGGTGCTAGGTCATGACAACTCACAGCTAGATTTCGATTACAGGAATTGGCTCACCTATCTCAGGATAAGACTAAAGAAGTCTCTTGATGGTGTTAAGGCATACTCGTAATACAAAAGAAAGGAAGGCGACGGTGTTATTTGCGTGGGAGTAGAGGGCATTTAGCCAAGGGTTATCGGTCCAAGAACAAACGCAAGTCTCAAGCCGAGGACACAAAGTCAAATTCATCTCCACAACAATCCAGTACTCCGAAGGCAGCAATTGCAAGGACTCCAAATAGCACCCACATTCTAACAGTAAAGAGAGACTTCCCGTACATGTCAGCCAGAGAGGGCCTGTGGGCGGGAGAGCAGGCTGATTGCAGCTCCTATCATTTGAGAGTCTGGCAAGCAAGGTAAAAATATGGAGCTATGGACCAGCTATGTTTGAAGATCATTGCTTGAAACCGTAGAGAATAGGGCCCCTAGATTGAAAAAAGCACATATTAATTACTTACGCAGAGCGGGGAGGATGGCGAATTAACCTAAGCTTTGCGGAGCAGGGAGGATGGCAAATTAAAGTGTTGGGATGGCGTATTCGTAAGAAGACTATGGACACGGTGTGTTCTGGAATTCTTTGTTCGAGGTTCCTCAACATGATGTGTTCAGAGTTCCACAAATCATCATTCTCCGTTTGGAACGTAGTGCAGACAGTATGGGAAACCAAAACAAAGGAAATCTCATTTGCTGTTCATGGTGGCGTTGCGTATTGAGGATCCAATCCGGCTGGTGCTCTTTCCAAGATGGTTCCAATATTCGCAGTGCTGGAGGGCCCATGATTGCTTCTTCAGATCATTTGTACACCATGAGCTCCAGAGAGGAGTTAAGAGTTCATGGCATCTCATGTGTAGTGAGAGAGGGCTTCTTTGTGGTTGCGCCTACCTAGAGAGAGGAGAAGGTAAACATTCTTCCTCCAGTCAGCTTGGGGGGCAAAATACCAGGGCATGTTTGCCAGGGTCAGGCCAACATCAGAGCGCTGGTTGGGGGCCCTGTTTGAGGCTAGCTGGTGTAGGCCAGTTAGGCCCATGGTTAGGGCAGAGTTGGGGCTCAGTTTGGTCACCCAATCTGCCTGGTCGGGACAACCCGACCCTGTTTGGGTCCTTGCTGGTTGGCCAATCAGCCAGCTCTAGCAGGCCAACCAGACTGATATGGGACCTATTTATAGGCTCCCCTCTCACATCCCTCACTTGTATCCCTCACTTGTCACTTGGAGCTTCACTCCTCACTTGCCTCCCTCTAGCTGAGTTTGTATTCCAGAATATTTACAGTTGCTATTTGCCTAATTCTGTGCCAATTTCTCTCTCTCGCATGCTTCCACAAGTGTACTACTTCCACACTTTCTACCATTTCGTCATGGCATAAGGACCAGAGAAAAAAGATTGCAGCTTGACATTGGTGGTAATGAGCTTGCTTATAAGCAACTAGCTCGCTAAGCTACATAAGCAACCAGAATAAATCCAAAAGAAGTTTGAAACCTGGCACTGCATGAATGGCAAGGGCAGAATCCATACCTCACATCATGCCAGCCTATTGCAGCAACAGCAGCCACCCCAGGGCATATACCTAGATGAATCCAAGAACATTCCCAAACTAGTGCAGTTTCAATCTCACGATAGTCACTCCTAAGATTGAAAACCATAAACTCCATCACATAGCAGGGACTAGCTACTATGACATCCCCACTGACGTCATCAGCGCCCAACAGTGGGTGTAGACCATAGTATAAAAATATGCTCTCACACATACACATTCACACACCCACACATACTTGAGCATCCATTTATACAAAGTCTTCGTACTGAGTTTGTGTCGGCACTCCGGAGGTGAAGGGCGGACTCAGCCATGATGAAGGCTAGCACTAAAGGAGAAGGCTAAACAAAAAGTAGTCCAAAAACTCTTCATTCAAGCTACAACTGCTGGTGAAGTCTAAACGATTTCATTTTAGTCTCTCCCAAACGAGCATCTAAATCTAGCTGATAGGGCAATGCACCATTTAAGATAGAAAGAATTATTGCAATACCAGCAGGCCGCAACTTGGACGAAAACTTCACAAGGTGAAATTTGCATGTCCGTTAATACGGCAGAAGCATACACCTAGATGAATCCAGGAACATTCCCAAACTCATCCTGCAGTTTCAATCTCACGATAGTATTATGGTTTTCTTAAATCATATGCTGGCATAGGATAAAGTTTCTGAAAATTCTGCTGCAGAAGACAGCACAATGATAAACAAGTTCCAAAATAAGAAATGAACTTTAACGTTTTAAAAGAAGAGTCAGTGATACTGTTGTCAACAGCTGAGATTGGAGAGTACCTATAGCTTTCCAAAGATGACTCGAATTCACGAGGACAAGTAAAGGGAAAGCTTAAGGAAGATTTCCATAATAGTGAGGATAGTGCAAGAAGGCCTCTCCCTTTCCATTTGACATTTGAAGGTGCAGACTAAAGAGGCTCATAATCAGCATGGTTTCATTTCTAAGGAAACTCCCAATTCGGTATAAGGTGAGATATGTGGCATCTAGATGAGTCTTCCTTTGATTTGAAATCGATGCCATGGGGGCTCTGCTTCACAGGATAACAAGCTCTATGAACAGCCCTGATACAGCTATATCATATATCCCAAGATGCCTTGATGGAGCCCAGACTGAACGGCCCTTCAATGCAACAAAAGTTTAGAGAACCAAAGTGGATTCTTCAAATTGACAGCAGGTGCTTTTCATTTCTAAATAGCACCACTTATCATCCTCTTAGGTTAATGGGAAAGAGGAAGCTTTGTGGGCCCCAAAATTGGAAGGTTCCCTTGCATTGTGACCAATCAAGGTCCTTCTGAGTGCCTTCATGAGTCTCAAGGAACCAGGGTGCTCATAACACTATCAGGCTTAGCTTTGCTGTCCATCATATTCCAACAACTCACACCATCTCTTAGTGAGGTTCTTCTCCTTGCAGTTGTATTTCGCTCAAATAGCTCAGCAAGCTTCCAAAATATGGCATCATTTATTCTCATGTGTACTCCCTGCTCAACCTCCTATCCCTTTGATTCCAATCCCATTCCTCCTTTTATTTCTCTTGTTTCTGCTTCTTCTTAATATCTGACCTTTTCTCTCATGGCACGACCTAAGCTTCCATGGATGTGAAAACCACTTGCAAATTTGCAACAGAGACTATCGTTAGCTTTACACAAAGAGCTTGAGAGCAAAGTGTTGCTGGAGCATGTTATTAACTGGCCTAATAAACCGATAAACATGACATAATGCGAAAGCAGTGCTTCAACCTTGATGTGAGTTGACCATCTTTCAGTTAAAGTGATTGGCATGGCAGAGCTCACCACAATCACCACCACCATAACCATATTGAGTGTCTTCAAGTCCACCCCATAACGAGCTCATGCCCCCCAATAGACAGAAAACACTTGTTTCCTCACTACAATGAAAGATTACCTTTGAAGAGCGAAATAGTTCATTTTGCAATGAATCCAACGTATGACTACAGCTTCCTAGAATTCAGAAAACAAAATTTATAGAACTTGTAAAACTCAAAGCTCGTCTCAAATGCAATAGCACCCGTACACAGTACATTGTAGAACTTGTAAAACTCAAAGCTCATCTAAAATGCACCAGCACAAGTACAAAGTTTATGGATTTCAGGAAAAAAAAAATCTCAATATGAACAAAATTTGAACTGCCGGGTTTCAGAAAAATCGGCTGCATAGCCAGGTTAATGGAACAAACAAATGCTTCAAGTAGAGAACGCACGTGATGGGTACACTTAAAGCATTCGCTGACACTAGTCCTTGTGTAATTTGTAGCTTATTCTTGTGTATGGCAGATCCTCCCCATAAAAAAGGCTTGGGCTCTTACTGAGAAGTGGTAGGTTCCTCTTCAAGGCCAGTTGCAGCAGGAAGCTCAGATGAGGAGAGACTTGCTGTGGGAAGGGAAGTGTCTGGGTGTCGAGCTGAATAAAGATTCTTGTACACTGGTCTTATTCGGTAGCTTAAGAAGAGGCTGAGAAGCAGTCCCGCCATACAAACTCCTGCCAAGACAAAAAAGGTGAGCCTGAAACAATTCACGCCGTTGCACACTCTATCTGCTCCACTTACCATCACGCTCCCTCCATTCTTTGTCCCATAAGCCCCACCAAGGCCTCGGATGTTGCTGTTAATGTTGCTTCTTTCTGCTTCATAGTCATAGACAAGACCCGCTAGAAGTGCAGAGAAGCACAACGAGCCTAAAGGAATGCTGAGATTGATGAAGTTGTAAATGACACCAAAGTGCTTTAGCCCAAATAGCTCAGATACAGTAGGGACCATCACAGAAAATTGTACTCCAAAGCACAGCCCCATGATTGCAGATGCAGGGAAAAGAAAGCTGCGCTTGCCAAAAGCAAAGAGGACATTGGCAACAATCATAATTGCTTGAGAGATGGCCATCCATACTGGTCTTGGCAAAGCATATAATCTGCACTCAGAAACAAACAAGCAGTAAGGAGCAGTGCTTGTCCTAATTAGTATCAAAGCCAGAGCTGAAGGAGTTCTGCAGAGGCAGTAGATGGTTGGTTTTGCAGGAGTTAAGGATGGAGCGAGAGAGAGAGAGAGAGAGAGAGAGAGAGAGAACCTGACATAATGCTCAGATACAAAACCTCCACCAAGGCGGCCCAGAAAATTACATATGCTAAGAAGAGCAAGAAAGGTAGCCACATCTGTGGTCCCATGAGCCTCACCCAACTGTGCCAGATTGTCATTCGTAACAATCCCTGGTCCTACCCCACAGAAGAACGCTAGGAACAGGAGCCAGAAATCTGCTTTGATAAGAGCCTGCTTGAGATTGAAGTCTTCTCCTCTTCTTGGCCCTCTTTTCCTTCCAACAGCTCCTTCTGCTAACGCCAGGAAAAAAGCCTCTTCATCCTCCTCATCGATATCTGGGAGTCGACTCCTTGATTCTGCGACTTTCCTGTGTCGTGCACGCTTCATCATGGATCTGTGACCGTGCACAAGGGGTTGCTTAAGGGCCTCGCCTTGTGTTAGTGACCTCCGATGCCTTGCACATAACCTCTCAATAAATAGCCTGAGAGGAACAAAGGTCGGTACCACAAGAAAAAGAAGAATCACCCCTGCTATGACGCTGGGTATAAAGCGAGTGGGAAATGAAACCAATGCCTCCAAAAGAGTTGCTACAAGTAAATATATGGCTAGAACAATGCAAAGTACATTTATGAAGAAAAAATTAAATTGCTCTTCTCCTTCATCCCTGCTCTCTTCGGACTTAATTGGCCTGACGAATTTCATGGAGACTAAGGAGACAGCAGCTGGTCCAACAGCAAGAAACGAGAGCAACCTGAGCGGTTCTTGTGAAAGGAAGGAAGTAAAGATTTGTGTGTAAATAGCAGAGCTTAGACCCACAAATCCTTTCAGAAACCCAGCGATAGTTCCTCGGTTATGAGAGAAGTTGCGCATGGATGTCACTAGCACTGCCGTGTTGAACCAAGTCGCACTATTGGAGCCGATACAAATCACGATAAGCATCTGCCCAGATCAAACAAAAAATTGTGATGCGGCATATATTTTTAAAAGCCTGTGAACAAGCGATTGGTACGCATACGACTGGCAATGCAAATGTGCCTATCGTCCAGAGGAAGGTGGATGGAAGGCTGACCCATAAATACAGAAAAGGCAGGACCGTTTGGCTGGCAACTAGCCAGATGGAACCATAACCAACGAATGCGAACAAGGCGCCAATGGAAAGTAGCGCCCACGGTGGCACCTTGTTGAAGAGGATGCCCGGAAGGATGCCCACATGCTCTCCAATATCCTTGGACACCGCAAGGATGTTGAGCTGAAACTGGTTGATACCCAGAACCCTTTTCAAAGTAGGCGAATATAAACTGTAGGGATTGGCGGAGAAAGACTGAATCCAAATGGAGGCGATAAGCACCATCCATTTTGCAGGAGCGTTGGCCGGATGGGGGGCTGCTGCCGGCTGCATGGAGCAGTTACTATTCCTGTGCAGCAGGGCAAACGCGCAACAAAGGAAGGAGGAAAGACGACATGAATGCTGCGCGCACCTGGAAGCTAAAGCAGGTCAGAGGTGGGCGAATAATGAGGATGAAAAGAAGGAATGTGGGCGAGAGTTGGGGCAGTGCATTGGGAGAGCAGCAGCAGCGAGTGAGTGACGATGGGTACCCAGCAAGCGTAACGTGAGCATCACCATCACCGCGCACACATGAACTCGAGATCTCAGCAAAGCAAAAAGCAAGAGAGCACAAAGGAGAGGGGTTGTTGTCAACGCCCTTTGTTATTAGGCGCGTGTTATCATCAGCTTTTGGGTTCTTTCGCATTAACATTACAACTACGACTGAGGTCCTCTACCACGGGTTACACACCTCCCTTCATCATATCTCATGCTCGGAATTGTTTTATTGGCACTCTGTCCAAATGCCGTGTACACTAGTTGGATGCTTCATGAGTTGTTCCATTTTGTACCGTTTCACTAACTCGATCAGCTTCGTAGTGGCTTGTCTTGTGCCACACTAGTCTGTGTTGAAGTCTCCATACATGTTGTGCCGTGCAGCTGCTCGATATAGCTGTTGATGAGCAGGTCTATTGTTCTTGCGCATGGTGCTTTGTATGTGTTCAGAATTGCTATTTGTTTCACTTTTGTGGTGCTGAAGACTCTGAGCAAGGACTCGCATCCTTTGCTGCATTGATTTGCTTGTTGGTTGTAGAAAGTTGCAATTCTTGCACCTTGTTTTGCAATGGCCATGTTGAATCGTGAGACAAGGTAGGCATGACATTTGCATGGATGTGTATTTCTTGCGAAGGAGCATTCGAGAACTATCCAAGAGTCTTTTGTTGGACTCGCCTGGCACAAGTCTCCGCCAAGAAAGACACATGTTCCATCGAAAGGATCATTGTGATTGTGCTTAATCTCACGCATTCTCATGTCTGCTGCAATGAAGGTGTTAAGTCCTACAAGTGAAATCTCATCTATAACCACGAGTTCAATGTTTTTGTACACTATGGACAATGTTTGCAGCTTGTCAGCTGACAAAAGGGTGTAAGACGATGTCAACAACTGCAAATGCAAGGCAGAATGTGTGGTAGTTCCCCCGATTGCTTGAGCTGCTCTTCCAATGTACGCAGGAGCGGGACTTTAGGTCGCTCGACATATGATGTTTGTCGGTGCAAGTAGTGTTGTTGAAGAGCTTGGATCAAAATACTTAGTGTGTACGATTTGCTCGTTCTTGCATTTATGTCATCCACAATTAGTGGCTACTCATTATTTAGCTTTCGGAACATGGAGTAGTATGTTTTGTTCTTGGTCATACGAATCTTGGTGAACATGCATTGGTAGTTGGGGGTCTTGTATCTATTTCGTTCTACAGATCAAATTGATCATTCATCCGTATGGAGATGCTCCCATCTAATGTTGTCAATGAGTTAGTTTTGCTAGTTGTAGAAATTGCTTAGTATGATGACATTCTATTGAAAGATCTTTGGTTCGTCTCTATGACGTCCTTGTGGTCTCATGCCAAGTCTCGTATTCATTTTTGAGTGAGTGTAAAGCAAGCATAGCTCTCTGTCATGATCCCCACGATCTTTGCAGATGTTGTAGCTATTGAAGCGTATGACCTTGCACGTTTCCTTGGTCATCGCTGGTGCTATGATATATCGTATTCACTTGCAAATCTTGCCAGGCATATGTCGTTCAATGTTGGGTTTCGTTTAAGGTACTTTGCAATAATGTACCAAGAATTGGTCGAAATCTAGGAGGAGTGTTGTTTTGTTTAATAGCAACTCTGCCATTCGTCTGCGCATTTTCTTGTGTGTTTTCAAGTCTATGCTTGTTGGTCAAGGTGTGAGTATTTTGGTTTCTTTCATTGGCGGTTCGGAAATCCAAATCTACATACCTTGCTTCCTTTCGTGCACGTTTTCTTGTGGCTATGTGTTTGAAACTCCTTTTGTGGAAGATCAAGCAGTGAGTTGTCAATTGTCATGTACCTGTCCAAGAATCACTCAATCTCTTTGTTGGATGACGAGCTGTATGTCGGAGCATTGTTCATTCCCCATAGTCGACCATGGTCATGCTGGCCCAAAATGTTACTGTCTTGTTTGAGCATGCACTTCATAGCTTGGAACCTATTCACATAGTACTGTGCTATTGTTATAGGATCAGAGCAGATTCGGGTTTTCAGCTCTGTCATCGACAGTTGTTGCAGATTAGCTCCTACCCATCCTCGCAATTTCAATAAGCTTACAAAGAATGGCTCCCAAAGGTGCTCCGTGGCAGAGAATGTGACGAAGAAAGCTGGTGGAGCTAGTTGTCTAAGCATAGTGAACAAATTCTTTTTCAATCATTGTTTGTAGTATGCTGATGTGCGCAAACAAGTGAAGTCATGGTATCCTATATTGGAATGCAATAGTTTTTCAATGTTTGTTTTCGTCTGTGTGTCCTTCGCTTGCAGAGCTACTCCACTGACTTTTCCTTTCCGCATCTTGACCCATGTTGATGAGAGAATTCGCTGAACAAGGACTTTCATTATTTTGAAGAACAAGTTCTCGATGGACAACGCGAACCACCTGTCCTTATTCATCAGCTCCCACTTTACTATATCTTGGTAGTTTGTTCGATTGGGAATATTTTATGCACAGAGGTAGCCGAAAAATAGTGTCGGGAATGCTAGCTCCTCACAATCTTTGTCCTTGAATAAGCTTAGTGGCAAGAACCCCTCTAAAGGAGCGACACATAGTGCTCTGTCCTCAAATCAATTACCTGTTAACTTGTGTAAATTCCATGGACAAGAGGAGATTCAATTGGACTCTGCATTTTCATGATAGAGTGGAGTCTGCATCAATCCTTGCAGTGCACAAATTGTTGTAGTTGGCCATACTAGCCCACTGATGTAATTGTGATTGTAATTGCATTTTCTGCTTGATGGCTACCATGACTGTTGCACTGCCATCCAGAAAGTGAGGCGGCACGTATTGTGCTTTATTTGTGTCGACAAAAACATTTACCACACTACCGTGCAACCCATATTGTCCATCGTAATAAGTTAGTTCACGTATTTGTGCGAATAGTATTCCAATGAAAACTAGTCGCTCTTCGATTCGGTTCAAGGTCGATGTGTACTTTGTTTTCCGAGGTAGAACCATTTGTTTGAAATTGAATTGGGGGATCTTTTTTTTTAATAATTGTCTAAGAAACTGTTGCATATAAGGGTCATGCTTGCTTGGAGCAGTTCTTGTTGCTCCATGAAACACCTTATGTTTCTATCCACATTCCTAAGTTTCAATTTAAATGTCAATGATCCTCAACAAGAGCAAGCGAAGCTAGGCATGTCTTGGATTTTCTTTGCATACAAGTGTTGTCTCTGTGCTAACATGGAATTAGGTAGCACAGAATGTGTGTGTAGAGTAGCAACAAAGCTTCGCTTGTACTTGCATAAGGCTAGGAATAATCCCTCTTAGGAATCCAACTTGCATGTTCTACATGCACGTTCTACACACAACTCCTACATGCAACATGCAACTCCTACATGCATGTTCTACATGCAAGTTCTACATGTGAGTTCTACATGCGAGTTCTACATGCAACTCCTACATCCAACATGCGAGTTCTACATGCAACTCCTACATGCAATATGCAACTCTTTGATGCAACTTGCAACTCGTACATGCAACTTCTATATGCAAGTTCTACATGTAGAGAGAGAATGTCTTACAATTCTTACATGTAGAGAGAGAAGCTCTCCAACTTGTATAAATACCCCATAATGGAATGAATCCCACACTCTTTGGGGCATTGTGTTGAGTTCTACTTTGGTATTCCAAGCAATTGTCTCAAGTGTCCATGCTACCTTGCACTCCACATCCAAAAGCATGCCCTAACCTTGCAACTCCTCCTCCCCTCTCCTCCAACCTTGCAACCCATCCTCTCCTCCTCCTCCTCCTCCTCCCTTCTTCTCTCTCTTCCCCCATGCTCTTACATCTTCTTCCTCTCCCACTCCTATGCTCCCCCTAAACCCTTAGTTCCTTAACCCTTAACCTCCATGATCTACGAGGGAGACGAGTTCTCCACTATGTACTCTACCGTGAACCTTGGATCCTCCTTCTAACCCTTGAACCTCTTCTAAACTCTGGAACCTCCCTCTGAACCTTGGAACCTCCTTCTAAACCCTGAACCTCCCTCGAACCCTTAAACTCCTCCTAAACCCTTCAACTCCTAATGAAGGCAAAAGCCTTTATTACCCCACCCATGATGATACACACTCCTTTCACACATGCATACACTATGTTTGCTTAGCACACTTATGCCTACGTCGCTCACCGGAATATGACTTAAATTCCTAAGCTACACTTATACTACAAAAGACAACACCGATATATCTATAGGTGACAAAAAGCCTCAGAACCCTGCATACCGAGAATACCCTGCTCTTCCTACGGATGCCGCGAGAAAGAGCCAACATTTGGCGCCATTGCTGGGGAGACTAGCATCTCACATAACAAGTAAACATATGCAAGTATGTGTAAAAAATGAACTACTATGAACTTTCACAAACATAACACTCAAGGGCAAGAAGAGTAAAATTTTTTCCAACTGTAGCCAAACATATCAACCCCAAGCATTAACCTTGGGTTACTACCTTAAGAAAATTTCTTTATTTCTTAAAAAAAAGCCACTTGAAAAACAAATCAGGCTAGGTAATGGACATGAATGAGTAGAGCTTGCAATTTCAATCATTTCACCTTTTTACAAAAAAGCGATCTGAGCTAACCATGAAAAGTTATGGCCCAGGAAGAGTTTAGGGTTTCACCCTAACCCTACACCCATTCCTATAAATACCCACTCCTCCTCCTCATTCTTCTTTTTTCACATCTAGCCTCCATCCTCTTCCCCATTCCAAGCCCTACGCAAGACACTCCTCCCTCTCCATCGACGACCACCCTACTCCCATTCTCACATGGTGAGTTATTTTGAGCCCTTCTCGTACAGTGATAACCTAGCCATCCACCCACCGTCCATTCGCCATCAACAATCCTGTACATCGAGAAAGACTTGGAGAGCGTTAAGGTGACCATCTCTTCCTCCCTTTGGATTTCCGTTAGAGTTTTCCATCTGTCAAGTTTCCTCCACCTCCACCCCCCTCCCCCCCCCTTCTCCACCACGCCCCTCCCCCTCTTTCTTCTCTCTCTCCCTCTCTCTTCTCTCCCCCCCTCTTCTTTCTCTCTTCTCTCCCTTCAACACTTCGTATCTCGCTCGTTTGGGACCCAAACTAGACCCTGTTTGGACCACAGTTTCACGCACAAAAACACCACACTATGCGGCATTTTTCCAACCCATTGCATACCATTTTGGCATCCTTAGCACTCATTAATTCTTGCCCTTGTGTGGGCCTCTTTTCACACTAATTCGTTTGTATATTTTTGTCATAACCTCCGATTGACAATTCGTCTATGCCGGCACATTTCCCTACACACATGGGACAATCCTAGGCACATTATTAACACGATGGTCCCTATAACACTAAGACAACTCTAACCTTCCTAACACAACTACATTAGCACCCGCACTTGCGACAGCGACGCCCTTTGCAACTCTCGCTAAATCTACATGTAGTTATGCTCCGACCAATGCCTCCAACACCAACGCTCGCCAAATCTGCATACACCTTCGCTGCGGCTAACATCTTCGACGATCCTCTACCCCAATTCCCCCCCAAAAATTCAAGAAATCCCTTTGACTCTTCCACGACACAACATGGCCGAGCGCCATCGGCGATGATGGGGATATTGACCTCGATGTAGAGAGGAACAATTTCTTTAATTGCAACAATTTTGGCAACAATAATAACAATCAAGGCACGTGCCCCTTGGGCGAACTCGAACTTTCCAAATATAATGGCAAGGGCGATCTAGCCCGATTCCTCCAGCATTTTGATGCCGCATGCCGAGCGAGTGGAGATCAATCCAATGAAACCAAGGTCGCTTGGTTCCCCATGGCATTAACTGATGAAGTGTTAGAATGGGACCTAGACCTCCTAGTGGAAGAAAGAGCCACATGGGACCTGCTTCAAACTGAATTCAAGAGGCACTTTTCAAATGGAGAGACTACAAGATGATCTCGTTCTTTAACTAAGCAAGATCGAACAAGGTTGTCGAGAAGATGTACGCACGTACTTGGGCAAGATGAAATGATTAATTTCCAAATGTGACCCGTGCCCCGATGCAAAGTACCTCATGGGACTGGTTCATTGTAGAACTAAGGAAGAAAATCCACAAAGACATGAAAAAGATTAGCAGTTACAAAACGTTCAGTGCTGCTCGTGCAACAACCATTGACATTGAGGATGGCATGAGTGACTCTGACACCAGCAGTGATGATGGAAGGTCCAGTGCACAAGATAGACGCACTAAAAAGGAAAAATCCAAGTCCACTGCTAAAACATCTAATGAAGATTGCCTAGAGGCCATGACCATGAAGCTAAAAGATGAAATAATGCAAGCAATGGAACAAAAGATTCACATGTCTGAGCCACCACCTCAGACTTATCCACGGCGAGAAAATGTCTAGTGCCCACACTACATGGCCAATCATACAACAAATGAATGCCCGGTCCTAAGAACCAGGATCATTGCACAAGCAAATCCACTGCCAAGGTTGTGGTGCCATATCTATGTAGTCAATGGCCATGATGAAAATAGTTGCATCTTCAACATGCGCAACAACCTGCCTCGCCCTCAACAATACCAACTAGCACCCATGCCAGTGTACAGGTAACTATAGCACTTGCACAAGCGCCCCTAGCTCCAAGGCTAAATTTGTAAGAAAATAATACAATGTCTATGCTCAACAGATAACATGATCTCGTACGCAAGAGAGAAAACAAGATAGTATGGAGAATCAAAAATTTGATTACTGTAGAACTGATATAATAGATGGCGCTGCCTCGAGAAATGCTCCGTCTATCCTCAGTGCGGTTAGTCAAGGGATGCCTTCCCACACTTGAATGTAGCCTAGTTGGCGGTGTACCAACTCTATTTGAAGCCGTCTAGCCATTAGGCCACACATGGCCCCCATCTGGTGTCCAAACCAGGACCTACCGGATAACTGAGCTACTCAAATGCCTTCTCCTCATATGGGGGGCTTACAAGTAGAGTTAGCTGGTTCCAGTGTAGTTACATGAGAGTGGAGCATTGATATCTAACACCCCCCCTCAATGTCCACAAGTGAACTTACTTTTTCAGTCCAATGCCAAGTCGATGAAGATGCCTCCCTAGCAAGTCTCTTCAAGAGTCTTCGTGAAGATGTTCACAGTATTCTCTGTAGTCAGAGAGTACACCAAGTCGACCTCTCCATCCATGATGAGCTTGCGTACAAAGTGATATTAAATCTCAATGTGTTTTGTGCGAGCGTGGAGCATCGGTTCTTTGCAATCGCCATGCAACTCTGATTGTCACATGATAACTGCGTAGGCTTGTTCTACACTACACCCATGTCCCCCAAAATCCTCCTCAACCACACTGCCTCACAAGAAGCAAAGCATGCAGATTTGTACTTGGCCTCGGTAGAAGAAAGAGCAACTATGGGTTGCTTCTTGCTGACCCATGACAACTCCAGATCCAAGTGAGAAACAGTACCTTGTCACTGATCTTCTGCTGTCCACGTCTCCTGCCCAATCCGAGTCACAGAATCTGGTCAAGATGTTGCCCTTGTTATAGGTGATGCCATAATCAAGTGTTCCTTTGATGTATTTCAGCACCTGCATCTGTGAAGATAGTGGGAGAGAGGGAAGGAGTCTCACTTGCGGCTTTCTCACATGCACAATGGGGGAATACACACAAAGGTGGAGGCTGAAAACAGTTTTCCTCTTCTTAGTTGTGAAAGCCAAAAGAACTCAAGTACAAAGAAAATAGAAGAACCCTATATGTGGGTCTCAAACCAAACTCAACTAACTAAGGTGGCATACTAACTGAGCCACAAACTAGAGTAGATAAGGATAGCTGTCATCCAGCTATTATTCGTGGGTGGTGTACCAACCGCATCTCCAGCTAACAAGTCGGTGACATAAATACACAACGGTCACCCTGGCATATCGCGAGTGGAGCTCGATATCTCAACACTCCCCCTCGAGCTCAATCCCAATTCCTGCACACCAAGCAGGTCTCTGAACTTGCGCAGCTTCTCTGTGCCCAATGCTTTCGTGAATATGTCAGCTACCTGATCCTCTGTGCTGACATAAACTAGATCAATAAGACCTAGTAAAACCTTCTCCCGCACATAGTGATAATGCACCTCAATGTGCTTTGTTCTAGCATGAAAGACTGGGTTCTTTGCCAAGTGTATGCTGCTCATGTTGTCACAATAAATGACAACTGGCCCATCTGTAGACTGATGCATATCATAGAGTAGCTTATGCAACCAAGCTACCTCACATGCAGCCATTGCTGCACCCCTGTACTCAGCCTCTGTGCTCGACAAGGCAACTGTAGGCTGTTTCTTGCTGTTCCAAGTGACTGCAGCACTCCCAAAAGAGAACACATATCCATTGGTAGATCGTCTATCAGAAATGCTACCAGCCCAATAAGCATCAGTGTATCCATGCAACTGTATCTGAACCCCAGCCTTATAAAATAGTCCATACTGCAATGTGGACTTCACATACCTGAGTATGCGTCTAGCCGCATCCAAATGCGGTTTCCTTGGAGCTTGCATAAACTGACTTACCAACCCAACAACATAAATCAAACTTCCTACTATGCGTCTGTACATAGTAGGGTCTTCCAGAAGCTCACTTGCATCTGCGCTCAGCTTCACATTCTGCTCCAAAGGAACTGAAATAGGCTTACAGCCTGTCATCCCATATTTGGACAGCATGTCCAATCCATACTGCCTCTGCAAGAGCTGTATCCCACTTGGTGGTCTAATCACCTCAATGCCCAAGAAATAACGCAACTCTCCGAAATCCTTCATCTCAAACTTCTGCCTCAATAGCATTTTCACATGAAGGATACCTTCATCACTATCACCTGTGATGATCAAATCATCAACATAAATGACAAGCAGCATAATCCCTTTCTCTGTTTTTCTCACATAGAGTGAGAAATCTGCCTTGGAAATCTGAAAGCCAATAGTGACAAGATACTGTCCTATCTTGTCAGACCATGCTCTAGGTGCTTGCTTCAAGCCATACAAGGCTTTCTTTAACCTGCAAACAAACTCAGGATGAATAGCATTAACATAACCTGCTGGCTGCTCCATAAAGACCTCTTCTTGCAAATCACCATCATGCAAGAAGGCATTCTTTACATCCATCTGATGTAAAGACCATCCCTTTGATGCGGCCATAGCAATGGCTGCTCTTACGGTTGCCATCCTTGCAACCGGGCTGAAAGTTTCTTCATAATCAATGCCATATGTCTGTGCATACCCCTTGACAACTAATCTTGCCTTGTATCTATTCACAGAACCATCTGCATTGTGCTTGATCTTATAAACCCACTTACAGCCAATTGCATTCTTGTCTTTAGGCAAAGGCACCAATTCCCATGTAGCATTTGCATCCAAGGCATCCATTTCTTCATCCATGGCTTTCTCCCATTTTTCTTTTCCCATAGCTTGCTCAAAAGAAGTGGGTTCTGGTTCCTGTATCACTTTGACCATATAGGCATAGTGAATGGCTGTAAATCCATCATATTTTAGCCTATCCACAGGATACCTAACCCTGGTAGACCTGCGCAAAATAGGCTCACTTCCAGGTGCTCTCAAAACATCCCTGGTCTTCCTTACTCCAGGTGTAACAATAGAAGGAATACCCAACTCATCATCAATGCTCTGTTCTGAGCCACTGGATTCACCATCCACACAAGAGTGACTTGCATTCACATCAAACATGGGCTGATCTACCTTCTCCTTTCCTTTTCGTGATACCTTCATACCACTCTCTGCATTGCTTTGAGGAGATTCTCCTGATCTCAATCTGCCTATCCATGGCGAAGTATGTGAACCACTGCTAGACGACACTACAGGTCCACTGATATTTTGTGATTGCTGCTGTGAATTCTGTGCAGCATTACCATTTTGTGCATCTACATCAATCATCACATTTACTGGTTTATACCAGCTGCTCATCTCATTAAAAAAAACATCTCTGCTCACTGTAAACTTACGAGTAGAAGGGTTATAGCATCTATACCCTTTCTGCTGCAGAGAATAACCAAAGAAGACGCACTTCTCAGCTTTTGGATCCAACTTGGACCTCAACTCATCTGGCACATGGACATAGGCAATGCAACCAAAAATTTTCAAATGAGAAATATCTGGTTTCCTACCAGTATACATCTCCTCTGGCGTCATGCCATGTATTGCTGCAGTGGGAGTCATGTTCATTATATAAACTGTTGTAGCAACTGCTTCAGCCCAATAATAATCTGGTAGATCTTTTTCATTTAGCATAGCTCGAGATACCTCTCCAATATGCCTGTTTTTCCTTTTTGCAATTCCATTTTGCTGTGGGGTATGACTGCATGAATATTGCTGCTTTATACCATGCTCCTGCAAGAACCTTGCAAACTCATTTGAGAGGTACTCTCCCCCTCCATTTGACCTTAGGCATTTTATTTGTAGGCCTGTTTCTTTTTCAACCATAGCTTTGAAAGCTTTGAAGTGCCCAAACACTTCACTTTTCTTTTTCATAAAATACACCCAAAGTTTTCTGCTGAAGTCATCAATAAATGTGACAAAATAGTGACAGCCACCAATAGATGCAGCTTTAGTAGTCCACACATCAGAGTGGATTAATTCCAATGGCTTTTTACTCTCTTGAACATGCCTAGGAAAAGGTTTCCTTGCCTGTTTCCCAAATTGACAGGCTTCACAAACCTTGTGCTTGCATTTCTGCAACCTTGAATTTAGGCAATCCTGCAACAATATTTTGGGCTTGCATTGATTTAAGTCGCTGTATATTAACATGACCAATGCGTTTGTGCCAGATATCAATATCTGCAACTACACCGGTCCCATGTGCAAACATTGCTGCATGCAATTCAGGCATGTCCGCATCCAACGTAAACATCCTGCCCTTCTTCTTTCCTTTTGCTATCAAGCGACCATTATCTTTCATATCCTCAACAAAGCATCCATGAGGATTAAATCTGACCTGCAAGCCCTGCTCAACCATCTGACCAATAGAAACCGGGTTCTTGGTGATGTTCGGGACATGAAATACATCAGACAAGTATTTCTTTTTCCCATCCTGCATAGACAAAGGAATTTTGCCAATCTGCACAATAGGATGTGCAGTATCATCACCAATCTCCACAAATCCTAGTTTTTCCATTTTCCTTGCATCCTGCATCCATTCAGCATGACTTATCATGTGGTTTGACGCACCTGAGTCAACATACCACACATCATTGCTTTCTTCTGCACTTGTCACATAATTTGTCATATGCTGCACCATAAACAAATGCTCATTTCTGTCATCACCCTATCTACTAGAGGATGCATAATTGCCTTGCTGCAATTTTCCATTCATAATGTCATTCTGCTTTTTGTAGCAGTCTTTAGCCATATGCCCCATTTTACCACAGTAGTAGCATTCAACATTGCTGTTTGCATTTTGGCCTCTCTGCCATCCACCACGACCTCTTTGGCTCCCCCTGCCTCTAGAGTTACCACGTCCTCCTGCATAGGACTGGTTTTCTTGCATTTGCTGCATATTCTGATTTCTACCACGGCTTGCAGATCGGCCTCCTCTACCTCTGCCTCTACCTCTGCCAGCATTTGAGTAGAAGACAGTTTCTTTTGAAGTTCCTGCTGAAGAAGATGCACCACCATTTCTCTGCTCTTCAGAAATTAGAAGAGCAATCAACTCCTCAAAATCAGGAAATTTTTCACGGACGGCAATGGATGTCCGGAATTGTGCATAATCCTTTCCTAGACCATTCAAGGTCACAGAAACTAAATCATCATCATCCACTGGCGGCCCAATGGAAGCAAGTGCATCCGCAATTTTCTTCACCTTCATGTGGTAGTCATTGATGCTCATATTTTCTCTCTGCACATTGTGCAGCTCCTGCTTGAGCTGCATTTTCCTGGCTTGCGTATTTGTGCTGTACATTTTTGCCAAAGTATCCCATGCCTCCTTTGGCGTACTTGCATCCTGAATATGCACAATCATGGAGTCCGAAATACTGATAGACAGCCAGTACATAACTTTCCTAGCTCTCTCATGCCATCCTTTAAATGCCTGCATTTCCTGTTGATTGGGAACATTAGGAAGAACAGGTTCTTCTTCATTTCCTGTAATGAACTCCCAATAGCCTTTTCCCATAAGGAAATTCGTCATTCTAAACTTCCATGCCTGGAAGTTGTTCTTGTCAATCTTTTCAGTGACAATCTGTGAAAGAGAATCAGATGCCATTTCAGAACACCGCAAAATATTCTGTCACTACAAAAAACACAGCTTTTGCCTCACACGGGCAGATCTGCAAAACTAACGAAAGTGGTATTTCACCACACAGTCACTTCCTAGTGACGATTTTGCATCAATAGGCAATAAGCATGAATCTGCAACTCCCAATATCTCTGCACACAGGCATACGATGCAATTTCTGTGGCAACTTTTCACCGACTAGCTGAGTAGTGGTCGCACAGCCAAAACAGGGCCTTTTTCTGAGTGCCTGTGAAGAACTTCCGCCTTCAAAACGGGCCCTGAGATGGCCTCGAATCAAAAAAATAAAGTCACTAAGGGCTTTGCCGTTTCCCGCAGCATATATTACACTCTCGCCACACCGCGAAGGTCGTCTCACAATGCACTCTTGCACTTCTGGCTGTGCTACCTGCAGAGATTTGCTCCCAAACTCGAAATAGGAAAGCAACACTGGCCCTCTTACCAGGACACCGCGAACTTGGTTTGCTTTCTTGAGCTCCTTACCACGAACAAGGCTCTGATACCATGTGAAGATAATGGGAGAGAGGGAAGGAGTCTCACTTGCGGCTTTCTCACATGCACAATGGGGGAATACACACAAAGGTGGAGGCCGAAAACAGTTTTCCTCTTCTTAGTTGTGAAAGCCAAAAGAACTCAAGTACAAAGAAAATAGAAGAACCCTATATGTGGGTCTCAAACCAAACTCAACTAACTAAGGTGGCATACTAACTGAGCCACAAACTAGAGTAGATAAGGATAGCTGTCATCCAACTATTATTCGTGGGCGGTGTACCAACCGCATCTCCAGCTAAAACAAGTCGATGACATAAATACACAACAGTCACCCTGGCATATCGCGAGTGGAGCTCGATATCTCAACAGCATCCCTGCCCTCTAATGGTTCTCCCGAGGCTTATTGGAAAACCTGCTAAGTACACCAGTCGCAAAGTTGATGTCCGGCCATGTGTTGCACAGGTAAATCAAGCTGCCCACAAGTCTTCTGTACTGCGCTTCGTTCACCAATGGTGATGAATCCTTGCTTGAGAGCTTCACATCAACCTCCATAGGGGTACCAACTGTTTTGCACTCAGCCATGCCAAATGCCTTCAGTATCTCTCCAGCATACTTCAGCTGTGAAATGAAGATCTGTTTCGGCTCCTGCCAAACTTCAATCCCCAAAAATAAATGCATCAGTCCGAGGTTTGTCATTTCAAACTCTCTTCCTAGCAAATGCTTCATCTGCAAGATCTTCTCTTCATGGTTCCCTGTTATGACAAGGTCATCCACATAAAGGACCATGATCATACACCTACCTCTTTCTCTAAAGATATACAAATTTATATCAGATGGGCTCCTTCTGAACCCGTTTTGCAGAAAGTATGCATCAATTCACTGGTACCATGCTCGTGGGGCCTGCTTCAGCTCATAAAGTGCCTTCTTTAGTTTGTAGACTTTACCTTCTGAACCGAGGATCTCAAAACCTGGTGGTTGTTCCACGTATACCTCCTCCCTGAGATCTCCATTCAGAAATGAGGATTTCACATCCATCTGAAACATGGGCCAACTTCCCTAGGCAACTAAAGCCAAAACACTACGAATTGTGGTTAGTCGAGTTGTGGGAGCAAAAGTATCTTGATAATCAAAACCACGTACCTGTGCAAATCCTTTTGCAATGAGCCGAGCCTTGTAATTATCCAATGTGCCGTCGGACTTGATCTTGTACACCCACTTGGTTCCGATTACCTTGCGTTTTGGTGGTCGATCCACAAGGTCCCAAGTGTTGTTGTTCATTATGGAGCCATACTCCGACTGCATAGCCTCCATCCACCTATCATCGCCTTGTGCCTCTTCAGACACTTGGGTTCATCAGCAGAGATCACTTCTGTCATCAAAGCATAGTTGACAAAGTGTTCCTACGCCCTTCTTTGCTCCTCTAATCTCTTGGACCGGCGGTGTTCGGATGGTTCCTCCTCAATGGCTGGAGGTTCTCTGCTGTCCAAAAGCTGCTTTACCCACTTTGGGAATGGCCATTGCCATTGTGGTTTTGTAGGCTCTTCTTCATCTTCTTTGTCTTAAATCCTCCCAAGCACCATTGGGGGAGTTTTGTCTGCTGTTGGTGGCGGCACTGGATGGATATCCTGGTCCTGGTTGTCTGGGAAGGAAACATCCTCCTCCAATTGATGCGGCTGTTTTGAGAAGACCACATCGCGACTTACAATTACCTTCTTAGTAACAGGGTTATAGAGATAGTAACCCTTCGCCTCTTCACTGTAGCCTAAGAAAATACACTTTTGGCTCTTCGGTTCCCATTTGGTCTGGTAGCATCAGGGACATGCACAAAACAGTTACATCCAAAAACTCTGAAATGTGTAGCTGAAGGTTTCTTACCAGAAAAGGCTTGCAATGGAGTCATCCCGTTCATAGCCTTTGTGTAGCTACGATTGACGATGTAAACTGTAGTGTTACATGCTTCAGCCCAGAAAGCCTTTGGCAAATCTTTTCCTTTCATCATACTCCAGCCCATTTCGCAGATGATGCGCATCTTGCATTCTGCTACTTCAATTTGTTGTGATGTATGTGGCGGGGGTTTCTACCTCTTGATTCCATGACTTTTGCAATAACTTTCGAATTCAGTCGATGTGAACTCTCCACCTCTGTCTGATCTCAGCTTCTTCACCTTCCTCCCCGATTCTTTCTCAACCATTACATGCCATTCCTTGAACCTACTGAAAGCCTCATCTTTTGTTTTCAGGAAATATATCCATATCCTTCTACTATAGTCGTCGATTAGCATCATGAAGTAGAAGGAACCACCCAAAGCTTTCGTCTCCATCTTTCCATAAAGGTCCATGTGAACGAGCTCTAGAGGAGCCTTTGCCCTACTGGCCTCTTTAGGAAAGGGCTGCTGATGCTACTTGCCCATCATGCAAGCTTCACATACATTGGGTAGATCTGAAATTTCTGGTAGGTCTGCAATCATTCCACTTTTATGCATCTCCTTCAAAGAACTAAGGTTAAGATGACCAAACCTCTCATGCCACAGCTTAGTGTTCTTCACATCCGCTCAGGCATTGAAAGCTAAGAGTTCGTAAATGTTGTTGCGTCATGTACCTTTACCAATGAACTTTCCTTGAAGATCTATGATCTGTGCACCATTCTTATTGAATTGAACTTTGAGGTCCCGATCCGTGATCGTAGAAATGGACAAGAAGTTTCTCTTGATATCTAGCACATAAAGAACATCGGACAATTGTTTTACAACTCCATCTGACTTGAGAGCAATCATACTTTTTCCTTTTCCTGGACATTTTGCATCATTGCCGACTGCTACCATGAGGTCATTCCCTACCGGCTGTAGAGAGGTATACCGATCCTTCCGACTGGTCATGTGGCACGATGCACCACTGTCAATGATCCAAGGTTCATGCGCAGGTACATGAACTGCCTCCGTGCAAATCTCCTGAATTGCTACGAATAGCTCTATAGGTACTATCTACGTGCTTCCATTCTTCTCATCCGCAATCTTCTTGTAGCACTCATTCTGCTTGTGCCTTGCCTTGTTGCAATAGAAGCACTTGATCTTCTTCTTTCTCTTTTTATCATTAGAAGAAGATGGGTGACCAGAGTCCTTACCCTTACCTTTCTTTGATCTGGTCCAGAAAGCCGAATCTTCTCCAGTCCTCGTCTTTTGATGCATCTCCTCCTCTAGAAGCATCGCACTGAAATCCTCAAAGTTGAGGGGCGGATTTCTGTTCTGCATATTCACAGCACTGTAACAAGACCATCGTACTTTGGTGGGAGAATCCATATGCACCTTCGTGCTAGATTCTCGCTGGTGATGGTGATGCCAATCGTAGTCATCTGATCACGCAGATTCTTCACCCTGGTGATGAACTTCTTGAAAGTGCTCTCAACGGAGGCAAGAACGGAAGAAGGAGAGAGAGAGACAGAGAGCCACAGTTTTGGTGGGTGCAGAACCACCCTAATCTTCTTTTTCATTCATTTATATATGTGTTTGAGTATTGTACATAACCAGGGTAAAGGCACAGTGACCTTTAACCCCCACAACCTCCCACTTAAAGGACAATGTGCCTTTAAGGGAGAACAACTAGTGAGCATACTATCCAATGCCCATCAATACATGACAATACTCAAACTACTGACTAGGTAGACTCTTCGTCAGCATATCTGCAGGGTTATCATCTATATGAACCTTGACAAGCTCTGTGCGCTTGTCCTCAAGTACCTCCCTGACGAAATGGTTACCTGACCTCAATGTGTTTGGTCTTTGCATGAAAGACCGGATTCCGTGCTAGCTGAATAGCACTCATGGAATCACTATGCAATGTCGGTACACCTGTATGAATCCCCAAATCTCCCACTAGCCGATCAAGCCATATAGCCTCCTTGCAACCCTTTGTGGCTGCAACATACTCAGCCTCTGTGGTAGACAAAGCCACGCACTTTTGTGCACGAGACATCCACGACACTGCACCACCTGCAAAGGTGAACACATAACCAGAAGTGGATCTCGTACTATCCACATGCCCTACATAGTCTGAATCTGTGTACCCAAGTACACGCATGTCTCCTTTACCAAAGCAAATGCACATCTCCTTGGTACCCTTCATGTACCTCATGATGCACTTAACTGGCTCCCAATGCCTCTTTCCTAGATTAGCCATATATCGGCTAACAACTCCCACTGCAAATGCAATGTCTAGTCTAGTAGCTATCATAGCATACATAAGACTCCCAACCGCTGATGCATAAGGAACCTTGGCCATCATGGCCCTTTCCTCATCTGATTTGGGACTATCTATATGACTCAGTTTCACATATGGAGGCAATGGAGTACTCACTGCCTTCCCCCCCTCCATATTGAAACGCTGTAATACTTTTGTAACATACTCTTTTTGTGAAAGCCAAAGGAGTTTCCTACTCCGATCACACGTTATGTGCATACCAAGAATATGACCTGCAAATCCCAAATCCTTCATATCAAAGGCCTCATGCAACCTGGCCTTTAATGCATCTAGCTCATAAGTATTCTTGCTAGCCAATAGCATATCATCCACATATAGTGCCAGGATTATCAGGCTATTATCCTTAGCCCTTTTAGTGTAGAGGCAGTGATCAATTTCACTCCTTTTAAAACCCTAGGACCGAATGAAAGCATCAAACTTCTGATACCATTCTCTAGGCGCTTGCTTAAGACCATAGAGATTCTTCTTCAGCTTGTAAACTAAATGCTCTTTGCCCTTTTCTTCAAAGCCTTCCGGCTGCACCATGTAAATCTCCTCATGCAAATCCCCATGCAAGAAAGCTGTCTTGACATCCATCTGCATAAGCTCCATATCCTCTACTACCACTAGTCCAAGCATGCATCTAAGTGTGGTCATCTTCACAACCGGAGAGAATATCTCATCAAAGTCCACACCCTTCTCTTGCTTGAACCCTTTAGCAACCAAACGGGCCTTTTACCTAGGCATATCATCACTTGTGACCTTCATTTTGTAGACCCATTTACATGGCAATGCTTTCTTTCCATGTGGCAAGGAAACGAAGTCCCAAGTCTTATTCTTCATAAGTGAACTCATCTCTGATTGCATAGCATACTCCCACTTGTGTTGATCCTCACGCATCATAGCCTCTCTGTCGCAAGAAGGCTCCCCGCAATCAGTAAGCATCACATAGTCTACCCCTGGAACAAACTTATCAGGTGGTCTAGACACTCTAGATGATCTTCTCAAGGGCATTTCAACTTGCTGTCCCACCTGCATATCAGCCACATTTGGCTCATCATTTCCACCAATAGATGATCCATCATCTACTCTTGATTGTATACCTGTGGGAGTACTTGGTGGTACCATTTCTTGCACATTTGGTGCATGGATAGCTTGCTGTCTATCAACATATGCAAGTGGATTCACATCCTGGAAAGTGATTCTCCTCATTTCCACATCCCTCATGGGTGCCTTATGCATCTTCTTCTCATTGAAGACTACATCATGGCTACGTATGATCTTCTTTGCTTCTGGATCCCAGAGACGATAGCCCATCTCTCCACTTTCACCATAACCTAGAAAGATGCATTTCCTAGACTTAGGATCTAGCTTCTTTCAAAGCTCTTTTGGCACATGTGCATATGCCTCACACCCAAATATATGCAAATGAGAGTAAGAGGGCTTCTTGCCACTCCATGCCTCTTCAGGAATACCACCATCCAAACTCTTACTAGGTGATCTATTGGTCACATGCACTGCAGTCTTCATTGCTTCAGCCCAAAAACCACTTGAAAGACTTGCATTGGAAAGCATGCATTGCAACCTTTCTTGAATGGTACGGTTCATCTTTTCTGCAACTGGATTTTGCTCTGGAGTACGAGGGGATGTGAGCTCCCTCTTAATCCCACATGTATCACAGAAATGCTGAAAGTCATGAGAGAGATACTCTCCACCATTGTCAGTCCGTAGGCATTTAAGCGTTCTACCTGACTGATTCTCAACCAAGGCCAGCCATTTCTGAAATGCCTGGAACACATCACTCTTCCGAGCTATAGCATAAGCCCACAGTTTCCTAGTTGCATCATCAATGAATGTCACATAGTATTCAGCCCTGCTTGATGACCGTGTAGGCATGGGACCACATACGTCTGAATGCACCAAATCAAGCTTTTCAAACTCTTTCTTTCCGCTTCTTTTATGGGCTGATTTAGTCTGCTTCCCATAGAGATAGTGCTCACAAAATTCAAAATCAAAGAAACTCAAATGCCGTACATAACCCAAACGGCATAAGAGTTTCATTCCATTCTGGCTCATGTGCCCCAACCTGCAATGCCACAAAGAAGTGCTTGGCTGCTCGGTTATTGCAACAACATGATCAAATACCCTTGATACATGTAAGGGATACAAAGTCCCACACTTGACACCCCTGGCCAAAAGCATAGAGCCCTTCTGAATTTTCTAACTCTGAAAGCCAAAAGTGGTGTGAAAACCAGCATCATCTAGCTGACCCACTGAAATAAGACTCTTGGTCAGCTTAGGCACATGTCTCACATGTTTCAAATCAAATGCAGACCCATTTGCAAAAGAAAACTTTATGTCACCTGCTCCCACTATGTCACATGCATAGTCATTTCCAAGATGCACACAACCTGTCTTTCCACTGTCATAAGTGGAGAACCATTCCCTATGGGGAGTAACATGGAATGAAGCACCAGAATCCAAAATCCAATCCTAGGAATATGCATCATCTAAAGTGGTAAGCAACTCTGCAGATAAACTAGACATGAAGAGAATGTCATTGTCACTATCATGTGTGACTGCATTGATCTCCTCGATCTTCACTTTTCCTTTGTCCTCCCTTGGACTCTCTTCCTTTTGATTTGCATCCCAATTTGCATTCTTTTTCTTATCCTGTTGCTCTCTTTTCAGCTTGTAGCAATCCTTTTTCATATGGCCCTTCTTGCCACAATGGTAACACTCAATGTTTCGTGCCCTAGATTTGCTACGAGACTTCCCTCTTTCATGGGACTTCCCCCTGAATTGTGATTTGCCCCTTTGCACATTTAAGGTTGCATCCTGCTTGTTGCCGTCCATAGACTTTCGTTTAATCTCCTCGGCCAACAAGCTACCCACAACATCATCAAATTTCAGTACTCCACTAAGTGCAGAGTTACTGACAGCTGTACGGAAGGTATCCCATGAGGATGGCAATGAACATAAGAGAAATATTGCCTTAGTGTCTGCATCAAAATTCATCTTTTGAGCCTGAAGCTGGCTGAAAATAATATTGAATTCATTCAAGTGAAACAATGGAGACCCCTTCCTTCATCTGCAGCTCAAACAACCTCTTCATGAGGTAAACTTTATTAGAGGCAGTTTCCTTCTCATAAGTGGCACACAGTTTCTTTCATAAATCTTCCGTAGTCTGCTCATTTACTACTGTCAAATAAACTGACTCTGCAAGATGAAGTCTAATAGTAGACTTTGCTAATGCATCCAACTCATTCCAATCATCTTCAGACATATTTGCAAGCTTAGCTTCAATCCCTGCTAAGGGTTTAATCTGCTTCTTTTGAATAAGCACATCCCTTATTTGTTCTTTTCACAAAGAAAAGTTTGTCCCATCAAACTTTTTAATGCTGAAAAACTCCTTTTCAGACATGGAAGAGGATGCCATGATGCAAATGAAACAAAATCCCAAATGCTAGTGCGTGCAAGAGAGAATCATGCCAAATACCAGGTGCACCCAAATGTGTATGCCACAATAGAGTGAAATATTACCAAAACTCAAAGCTCAAAGCATCAAAAGATGCATCTGACTCATGTGCATATACTATGCATCCATATGAGCAAATCTGGCCCAAAAGAAAATGCCAATAAGTGCCAAATGACTCAAGCATAAACACCGTCCACTGGCATATGCATCAATAATATCTCATCCAAGAGAGCATAGCACTATCAATGCATCACCTGCAATGTGTCAAAGCTGTCCCTCAGCATAAAATAGCATCCATGTGCAAAGCGTCCATAAAAAATAGCATCCCACAAGGCAATTTGGGCCTATTAGCGCATCCAATAAGGACCGCAATGCATCCAAATGGCCTATAAATCATCCACTGCAACCCAATGCATACCATGAATGAGCGCACACTGCTCAAACTGCAACCAGAGTGATCTGCATAAGGTATGCTCAAGAAATCATGGTCCCATGGTAATGACCACTATTGAAAATAGAACCTGAGATGCCTCAAAACATGGGTGCCATTGCATAATCGGACTCAGCAAGAAAATCTGCAAATATCTCTCTTGTGCCGGAACTCTAAAATCCCATCACTATGAGGATGAATACCTAACAAATTTTCTACACAAAAAATTAAATATGTTGGTGATTGAATCATGATGATCGCATTTGTATTTTGGAAGTTATGAAGCTTTCAAGGAACAATAGCCATTGTGTTGGTGTTTGAATCATGATGATCGCATTTGTATTTTGGAAGTTATGAAGTTTTTAAGGAACAATAGCCATTATGTAGCTAGAACACTATTCTACGTATTAACCACATTAAAAAATTAAACTCAAGATGGTGAGACTATATACCAAAATGCAATAGTACAAAAAGCATAGAGACAACCAAGCAAATAGAAGAAATTCACTAACAAAGGGCTTCATTAGGGGAGAATTGGGGTCTCCAAAGGGCCCCCAATTAGTGTTCCTAATTTCAAGGGATTAGTGAGGTATTTGAGGTATACCGATGGGAGTGCTCCTTTTTGTGGGGCAATGCCATGTTGAGGTGGAGGGTGGACAGACCTGCAAACCATCCCTATTGGTTACTCCTCTTACATCGGGGACCACTCAAACCATCCCTCCCCCCCTCAAACCATGCTTGACCCTTCTCCCATATGCACCTCCCCCAAACAAAACTATAAGCCATTCAAGAGGCCATGGGCCCTTCTGGGCAAATTTCCCCCCCCTCTCAGCTTGTTACAAGCCTACCCCCTCCTCTTCTCTAGTCTAGCTCCATTCTCCCTCCATTTTTCAAATGTGGGAACTCATTTGGCATCTTCTCTGCCCCCTCTTGCTCTGGTCCACTGTGTTTCTCCCTCTCCAGCACCTCCTGTAGCAGCTGCTCATTCTCTCTCCATTCCTAGCTATAGCACCTCCTATAGTAGCAGCTGTTCATCCCCCCTGCTCTTTCTTCCTCCATTCCTAGCTACAGTACCTCCTATAGTGGCTGTTCATCCCCCTCTACTCTTTCTCCCTCCATTTCTAGCTACAATACCTCCTGGAGCAGTTGCTCATCCCCCTCTACTCTTTCTCCCTCCATTCCTAGCTATAGCACCTCTTGGAGCTTCTCTCAACCTTCAGTTTCACCCTCTATGACTTCTCCCTCTCTCTCCCTCTATCAGAGCTGCTCTCTCCCTCCAAGCTGCACTTTCTAGTCCACTATTGCTGTTGTGACCTCTGTACAAGCATGGTGAGGAGACCATACATGTACTCTGTGTTCCACATGAGCAAAAATGCATTGGGTGAATGGGTGCCTACAGCTTAAATGATTGGATAGTCATGAGAGGACCTGCCAAGGGTCCACATAAGCTTCCTAAGAGCAAAAGAGGTGATATTTTGCATGAATGGAAGGGCCGCATCGTGAAGTTCAAGCTTGGAAAGAAAGGATTGCTTGCAAAGGTGCAACACATCTACATGGGGAAGGACATGTACCTTCCTCTGTCAAGCAATCAATCAACAATACCATCGCATTGTAAGTTTGCATTTTGTGTAAGATTTTAAAGTGTAATAAGTCAACTTGAAATTGTATTTTGAAATAGAACCAGTGTAATGAGTCAGTTTGAAATAGCACTTGTGCATAGTAGATGTATTTCCTTCAGACTTTGAGGAGTGGGAACCAGTCGAGTGCTTTTTAGGTAAGTTTACTACCATTCATGAGGGTTTAGGAAGGCAAATGCATGCTAGAGAGAAGTCCTCTACTTTGAAACAGAGAAATATCTATTGGTATAATGCCAAGTACATTACTCCAAGGACAGCATTAGGCTATGGCCATCTTCATTGCATTGCAACACCACAACTTGATGACATGGATTACAACATGGTGGACACAAGAACAATGCAATCATACAAGGAAAAGATTCCAAAGGATGTGGGCATGGCCATGAAGTTTACATTTGGCTCTAAATGGGGAAGGTTGTCTTGGTTTATGCCTTTGCACATTTTTGCTTCTTGTTTTCATAATATCCAGATGCACAGAACAAAACCCATGTGGTCATGCAAGTGCCTACATGAGAATGCCCTTGAGGAATTGCTTGGGGTGAATTGGGGAAGCAGGTCAGGTGAACAAAAGGGTGATCTGTTTCAATGCCGTGTATGTAAGGACAATGTGGTACCACATCTCCCGCCAAATCAATCTACTCCAACGTGCCTGATATTCCAGAAGAAGCCTCCACATCTCACTCCAGACAGCATGAGGCCTTTGGATCCATCCTCATTCACAAAGAGGAAGGGATTGAGCATGATGACTCCATAGTGGTAAGAAACTATGAGCTTTGAATTTCTTTTCTCTTGGTATACTTTTGCTTTAATCGAATTCTAATGTAATGTGGGACTATTGTAGGAGGCATTTGAGGTCGACCTATTCTCATCTCGACAACGCCTTGTTTGCTGTAGCTTCAGTCGAGATCACTCACTGACACATTACCTTGGCCAAGCAAAAGGGTGCTTTGTGGTTATCCACAAAAGGTTTTCTCCACATGGCACTGATGACCTCCTGAAGTGCAAGGCCTTGTCAAGAGTGATTGGTCATGCTAACATCAATCGCAATGCTGACAAGGACATTTTGGTGAACCGCATGGCTGCCCTCAATGCCTTTGGAACCAATTTTCAAGGTATGGCATTGATGGCAGTAGCCATGTCCTTGGCCACATGTCCTTGGCTAGCAACGACAATAGCGTTGATCTCTATCGACTAGGTTTAGAGCTAGGAGTGTATTTGGGCATTCAAAGCTTGATGTTCTCAGTGTTTTAGAGAAGAGAGAAAGGCTCTGAAGCCTTATTATATAGAAATTTCATTTTATATGAATACAGCTATACTTTTTATACAGTGCCCCATTTTGTGTTCTTTTACAAAATTTATTTTATACTATCATTGTATTTTGTAACTTTAATTGTTGTTGGCATTAATATTTTCATTCACTATTCTATTCAAAAGCATGCGATCAAATAAATATTTGTGCTATAATGGTCATTTTTGAGCAATCTAGTAAGAATCTCACCATGTGGCAGAAGGCAAATGTGTTCGACATCGCACAGGGAGCCCAAAAATGGTAAAATCTGCTATGGTGCATATGGAGCCTATTTGATTTGGTCAAACAGGCCCAATATGCGCCATAGTGGGTTTTACCATTTTTGGGCTCCCCACACGATGCCGAACACATTTGTCTTCTATCACACAGTGAAAAAACATCATTTGACCACTCAAATTCACACTGAACTTGCATAAACTGATGGAAAGCATCACGTAACATGTATAATAACATGGGAATAGTAATAGAACATAAAGATATCTTTTATTCATTGGCCTCGAAGGGTAGAGATTTACAAAATGATTCAAGTTACACCAAATGAACCTAAACAACATCTAGGGCCTAAGGAAGGGATCGCAGCGGATGCGCCTGGCGAGTGCAAGGTCCTTGTCCATCACTGTTACTCTTTTGGCATGGATGGCACATAAGTTCACGTCTTCAAAAAGACCTACTGTCATCTGCTCCATTGCCTCCTGACTTGCTCCCATAGCGCCTGAAGTGAAATGCACATCACTCTTCTAATGCTGTGCTATTTCATGTACAACATGCTGGAAGGGTGCATAGGGAATGAGATTGTCCACAATGGTTTGGAACTTGCGAATCTCCTGAAGTGCCTTCACGCCTAATTTTTTTCACCTCTTGATCTTTGGAGTACCCTGCACTGGCCTTTAGACATGGCTCCATGGCTGCTTGTTTGCTTTGAACCTCTTTCACCTCTCCTTCTTGCAACCATCTCTTCAGACTTCTCTTCCTATGTTTGGTGGGTCATTCGAGGTGGTGTCTTGCGCCTAGGGGTCTGCTTTGTCCTTGGTCTCTTTTCCTTTTCATGAGGCTGTGAGACAGTAGGCTGAGGCTCTTGCTCAGCTCATACTAGAGTCTCCTCATATCTAATCATCTCGATGCATAGAGGGTTAATGGTGCTCTTCTGTGCGGTCTGCTTGGTTGGAGGATTGGGGCCAAGGGCCAAGGTTCATTATATCTGCAAGCCCACCAAATATCCTCTTGTTGTGGCCCTTGTAATCTCTCCATCTCCTCTCTTTGCCTTTCTTGCTCCCCTTGTTCGTCTAGATGCTCCATGCTAGGACCCCACGGAGGAGGGAGGGGCAGTTGATCAAGATTGACTGGACTATTTTGCCCCTCTTGGGAGACCTCTCTACTTTCATGGTTAGTTGTGTGGAAGGACTGAGAGGACCCCTAATCGTGCTTGGATCCTTCATCGTGATGGGATTCCTCATGGTGCTGAGATCCCTGGGATCCCCCATGAGAGTCGGATGGTGGGGACTCGTGTTGCTTGGACTCCTAATGATGAGAACCGCCTTCAGATCCCTAGTGATCATTGCCCTCTTGGCCACTGGGGCTTGTAGTGTGTTCAGAGGCCATGGCATTCTAAGGAGGACAACGGGTAGTGTCTAAATGGCATCCAGTGGGTCTAGCAGTTTGTTTAACTCGTGCCATAGAAATGAGGGATTTTAGGGTTTTGAAGTGCTTTATATAGTCTTTTTTAAAGCACTTTAGGGTTTTTCTTTTAAATTAGGGTTTTTTGAGTGCACCTCCCCCCCCCCAGTGCTTTGTCGCCAGTTTGGTAATACTTAATCTTCACCACCCTCCCTCCCAACCCACTCACCCCTCTGCCCTGCCATGTCGCACATGCAATTCTGCAATTTCCAAAAAAGTTTGTGAATTTTGGAATCTATAACTGACTTAAAATAGTGTTAACTTTATTCATCAAACATTTTACATTTGGGGCTCTCTTAGGACCCAACGCCTCCCCTATCTGAGTCTAGGTTGCAACCAAAGTGCAACCCCTTGGCTCCCTGTTGAGGACTTCCAAGCAGCACATCTCCTTGTCTTCTTGACATGTTGAACTACTTTTGCGAGACTTGAGACCTCTACCTTATCGCGATTGAGAGTCCTGGCCTCTAGACATCTATAAAACTAATCGAACATTTTGTGTAGTGCATTGCTTCGTGCGATACCACCCCCATGCCTTGTATTCTTGAAGCATGCTGCGTTTGCTCTCTGTAGTGTGATTTCTCCATTTCTTGAGTATTCCAAATGGACAGAGGGCCCCATTGCTCCACAAACCATGGTGCATGTGCATAAAGAATATGCTGTAAAGACATAAACTGACTCAAGTTTACAGCACAAAATTTCAACCTAAGGAGGATTACCATGTAATGTGTAATATGTGACTCCCCCCATGCTTCTACCATCAATGATATGAGTTCTCCCAATGCTATCCTGAATCTCTCATAATAAAGCTCATCTGTTTAACCTTGTCTAAGCAACTTTATAAATGCATCAAGCTTTGTACACAGTTTTGCTCTCAAAGTAGCAATTCACAGATGTGAAGCTTGATTTGTGGTGCACTTACACAAATCTTTTGAGTACTCCCAACCTAGGGTGCTTTGAGCTAATGTATGTTTTTCTTTATCAGCATTGTGGTTGGACAAGAACCTCCTTGCCTTTCCTCCACCCATGGACACTTTAGTAGGAGAAATTTGTGTCTTTCTTGATTGTTTCTTGTCATGCTTAAGCTTCACATTACCTCCATGAAGTCCCATTAGTGAGAGTAGTTCTTCAGCTTTTGCAATGCATTGTGCAGATAGTTGTCGTGGCCTCAAATTCCAAGCATAAACTAGATGGAGATAGAGTAACTTATCAAGTATACACAGTTCAACATGCAAAGTACACATGTGTACCCACTCCAATGGAATTGGTAGAATGGAGTCCCACTTAGGATCCTTTTTGTGATGATTAGGGGCTGCACTTTGGTTGCAAGAAAGGATGCCATTTGCCCACTGTAGGCTTCCCTTTTGCATCTTCTGAGAGTGGGTGCAATACAAGCATGTCCATTTTGCATCTACACCTGTATCACAACCATACAAGCACTTGAGGGTCTTCAAATCACGAGCTAGATGCCATTCAACTTGAAACATTCCATGCCCATCCACAATTAATGTTTGCCTTGCCTCTTGTCTTCGAATAATCGACAAGATACCGGTTCTCTCCAAAACCCACTTCAATGTCTCGTGGCACTCCTTTGGGGTCTTAAAGGCTGCAATGCACCATATGTCCTTCTCAGATTGGACTGAGAAACCCTACTCAACTTCCTCATCCCCTTGAGCAAAATGCAAGGCATCGTTCATGATACAAATGCTCACCCTCTCTAGCTTGTGCTCTTTTACCAACTGAGCTTCATCCATTTTTATAACAAATACTAGCTTGCCATCTGTACAATGAAAGAGAAATTCAGTAAGGATATAGAAATCAGAAGAAATAAAGTTGAATGTGAAGATGGAATTTCTCTTACCTTCTTCTCTCATCCCATAGAATTTGACCATGGCTCTCTGCAAATTCTCTAAATAAATGTAAACATTATTGAAAGCATTCATCTCAAACATTTGGATGCCAGATTTCTTTTTACTCTTCCAAGTCATTGTGCCACTTACACAATGGTATCCTCCAAGCTTTTATCTAGCACATTGGTCTGTTTCTTGACATGCAAGCCTTATAGACCATGGTGTTGGCAATGGCATTGTAGATATCTTATACTTTTCCTCCATAGTAGACTTGAAATTTTTAAAAATAGAGTTGTAAGCTTCACGACTTACACCAGCAGTATCACAAGCTCCAAGCACCTCCTTTGCTTGGACGAGGCCCTTGAAATCCTTCATTACCTCTCTAGCAACTTGTTTATGTAGCCCTTTTTGTCTAGGGTCCTTCAACACTTCCATGACATCACTTGGCTTTATTAAACTTCTTAGAACATATGAAGGATCACTATCATCCATTTCCATTGTTCCCATCACATCCTCCATGAAATTCCTAAAGTAGAGTACAAATGAGTCTTAGTGGAAAGAATGCAACACCACAAATATTTTGGGGTAAGAAATTTAATTAAAAATTTGGGGAACTAACCTTGTAGCCCATATTCTCCTCTTTCGGGCACCACTATTGGTTGACAATGCATCCATAAATTGCAATTGTCTTTTCCTCTCCTTCAATCCCAAAGGTGTTCCCTTCAACTTTTGTACTCGTTCTATTGATTGCTCTCGTTCCTTCTCCACAGCATGTTGAACTTGGCCATAGATAGACCTTTCCAAATCTTGTTTGCTTTCAGCAAGCTTTTGGATTGATTCTTCCAATTCATGTCTAGTGCATGTGCTTTGTCACTGAGTTCTTTGTTTTGCAATTGGAGATCCTACATACTATTATGCATTGCCACAATAGTAATATTTCCCAAATGTGCAAGTTCTTCTGCTTGGGCTCTCTACACCTCGCTTGCTTGCATAGCCAATGCCTGAGAATGGTTCAATTGATTGCAATAACGAAGCAATCTAGCATGTCCCTTGCCAACAAACCGAACAACATCATGCACTGTGTGAAAAGGACTCTTTTGGGTGGTAGGGTCTAAAGGATACAAGTTTTCATCCACCCAAAGGTCAAGATGCTTCTTCGCTTGCAATCAAAGACTGTGGAGCACACTTTGAGGAGTTCCACGATATCCCAAAGAGCATGTGCTTGCATATTTTGCCTTCAGTTGTAGGTTCACATGGTACTTGTTGGATATGTCCTCGAATGGTGCCATGAGTACTAAAAGAGAGGCATCAGTGATGCATGCTAAAATGTAGGGGAGAGCTGGCAAAGATGGAGCAATGAGAGGGAAAGAATAGCAAGGAAGAGGGAGGAGGAGAAGTAGATGAGGGCAAGAGGAAGAGGAGGAGAAGAGTAGGGCGACAGGTGTAGAAGGGAGGGAAGGAGCTACTGTAGAATGGAGGAGAAGGGGAGAAATGCGACAAGAGGGAGGAGGAGAGGAGAGATTCTATAGGAGGGAGGAGCAGAGGAGAGGGATCCTGGGCAGCTGGAGAAGGAGGGGAGAGGACAAAGGGAGGAGGAGCCAAAAGGAGGAGGAAGGGAGAGGGAGGAGGGAGGAGGAGGAGCAAGACGGAGGAGGGGAGAGGAGGAGGGAGGGGGAGGGAGGGAGAGGGAGAGGGAGAGGGAGAGGAAGAGGGAGAGGGAGAGGGAGGAGGAGGACGGAGGGAGGGAGGGAGGGAGGGAGAGAGAGAGAGAGGGAGGGAGGGAGGGAGATTCAAAATTTGAAATTCAAATTTCAAAAAGTGGCCCCCTCCCCTCATTGATGGGGGGAGAGGTGGGCTCAAATGTGGGCTTAATCCACCTAGGTGGGCTGGTTAGGCCTCTTTGGGACCCTCCAAGCCCCTTGCAGTAGCCCACTAAGCATTCCCTAATCCATTCCTTACGAGGCCCTTTTGAGACCCCAATTCTCCCCTAATGCAAGTAGATCTTGCAATAATTGCCCAAGATCCATAAAGAATATACAATGACAATCAATCCACCAAAGACCCAAATCATGCAGAGCATGTCAACGACAAATGACAATAAACCAAATTCATTCCACATGCACCAAATGCGAGCTTCTTTGCAACTTTAACAATCACCCAAAAATGATAGCTAAAGTGAATTCTAGTTCTTAGTTTTGTAGGCTTGCAAAAAAGGGGGGAAATATCGATTCTCCTTCAACAATATTAGCATGCTTGAAAATATATTGACCTTTTCCTACCACCACCTTTTCTTGTCCTAGCTATGGTAACAAGCTATGAGGATTCATATGTTGAATCATCAAGAGCTAGCTTTGGAGGTTCAATGTGAGATGCACTATATTAGTTTGCAAGGGTAGTGTTTGAGAATGTTAGTTTTTCCCTAATTCTAAATGCCTTTTTTTAACACTAGGCTAGATTTTAGTAAATCAATATCACTGAGGGGATTCTCCTTGAGGATCACTAACACAAAGATAGAATCAATGCTTATAGCACCTTTTCTCAGAAACATAATATAACTTTAAAAGTCTTAATAGGCATTCCACAAGGACTTCAAAATAGAGGAAGAGTCTAGGATAGTTCTTCCATTTGAGGGCCCGTATAGGTCTAACATGAGCAAAATTTTTATCAAGAAGTTGAGCCCAATCCATGTTAGGTTTTAGAACTAATTTGCTAAAATTTGGAAGCTAAAGGTTGAAGGTCACCTACTCCAAGCCCTCCTTCATCCTTGGGTCTTGTGCAAAAATCCCACCTCACTTTGGATATTCTTTTCTTAGGGCTATTCCCACCCCAAAGGAAGGATATGCAAAGTCTAGTGAACTTCCTCTAATATCGCTTTGGAAGGACTCCAATAGGATAAGTAAAATATGGCCATAGGGTATATATAGTGATTCAAAGACATCCTTCACTCTTCTATCTTGTGTTAAATTTTTGGCATAGCTTTGAGGAAGAACTTCCAACCTGGCTTCCCCCTAGTTGGAATAGAAAGGGTTTGAACGGCCTTGTCCTACCCCTTTTCCTTTGTTGCATATTTCCTTGTTGGAGAGAGGATCTTAGGCCTTTTCTTGGATTTTTGATCTCATATTTCTTGGTGAAATCAAGTTCCTTTTTGGAGACATGTTTGATTTTATTTGAAAGAGTTACATTTCAATAATATGTAACAAAAAACCTTGTAAGAAATAGGGTAATAATTTAGTCATATAAAACTGCAAAAAACGTATGTCAAGGAAAAGGTCAAAAAAGAAGAAGGAGAGAGAGAGAGAGAGAGAGAGAGAGAGAGAGAGAGAGAGAGAGAAAGAGATAGAGATAGAGAGAGAGAGAGAGAGAGAGAGAGAGAGAGAGAGAGAGAGAGAGAGAGAGAGAGAGAGAGACCTCTTTTGTTTTGAATCCCTGCTATACAAGGACAGAGTATGTGTCTTGTATAACAATGACATTAGGCACCAAATTATTTTTAAGTGTCATAATAGTCCTAGTGGAGGACACCCAAAAAATTTAGAAGACTTATACTCTTCTAAAAAGACAATTTTGCTGTGGAATAAATAAACACATCCAAGATTATGTATTAAAATGCCAAAAAGGATAGGTCAAGATTGTAGCCAATAGTAATTACATTGTGGTGTGCATAGACCCTAATGCCTTAATTTTAAAAGAAAGGGGCAATTTAAAAAGAGGGTTTCTCAAGAAATTGCAAATCTTAGGGATTTGTGCATTATTTCCCATTTCACAATGTCGAAATATGTTAAATTGTTGTTTGCAAATGCTCCTTGTAGATCTAAATAAAAGCATTGGGAAGTTAATTCTTCATTATGCTTGTCTTGGAAAAGGCCTAATGGCTTTTGGTTCTCTCCTAGAGCAACATACGTTGCTTCTGCTTGGAAGTCCACAATTTGTTCTACGCTTAGGACATTGTGAATCAAGGTGTCGGTCTTAACATTTTTATTTCCTTTATTGGATTCATTGTTGCCTTCGATTTCTATTTTGGTAAAGGTTGAGTATGCCTCTTCCATAGACAATACGTGCTTATACCACTTATGGTTTATAGTAACATTGTTAGCAACATACAAAGGTTTGTCTATGAGAATTTGAAGGGCTTCATAAGAGTTTTGGGGTGAACATTTCCTATTGTGTGGGTGCTATTATATTCTAGTATTTTATTTATTCCAATCACTATCAAAGATTCATCCTGAAGGAAATGTAGAAGGACTTGTACATCTTGTTTATATCAGCAAAACAACATTGACAATGCTTCCTGGAACCCCAAGTTGGCCATTGTATCCCAACTCTTTAATTTGGGTAAATGTGATCCTTGGAGACACCAATCATTCCTCTATTTCATTTAGTTACTTCACAAGAGGGAATGGCTATTTTAATGAAATCTGTGTACGCACAAAGTACTTGGGAATAGAGTTATGTTTTATTGATGTACTGCATTCATGGAAAATTCTATGTTCTTTCTCTTGAAATGTGTTATTGTTGTCATCTACTTGTTATCCATTCAAAATGCCTTTTCATAATGTAAATGCTATGCTTCTTGAAAATCATTCTTTCACAAGAGTAGCAGTCATTGGAGGGTGTGTCCTTTACATATTTCTTAACATGCCTTGAACATTTGTCAAACATGAGGAAGTAATTCTTCTCACTAAGATTCTCATGTGATGTTTGACTCTTCGTGTGGTCGTTTTGACATTGTTGTCTTCAAGGATTTTCTTGCTTGATGCTTTGGATGTATTTGAGTGTAGAACATGGGATGCAACATTTTCTTATTTGAGACATTTTCCTTTTCATTAAACTTAGAGATATATTTGTTGTTGGGTAGATTATTTGCATAGTATTCATAATTTCTTTTACCATTTTCTTATCCTCTTCCATCAAAAGCAACTTTATCTTTCATTTGCTAACTCCATATCTTCCTTTTATCGAATTTCTTTTGTAATTTGCATGGAGATATAACCATGTGGGGATGCTTTACTGCAATTTGCATTTTAATTTTTTTGGACATCAATATATCACTTTCAAAACATTTGTAACGTATGTTTGTGTTCTCATAGAACAATTCAATTTTCAGTGCAAATGTTCCAGCCAATGTAGAGAACAAGAAAGTATCATATGGTAAGAAGAGTAAATCTTCTTTCTGTAATTGAATAAGATATTCATTTACACTTGATACTCCTCCGTAATGTTTTCCCAAGGTGGATGCATGGAAGAACATGTCATTCCAAACATTCATTTCTTGCAGGTTTGAATGCAATAAGTCCACAAGTCTGCAAACAACAAAAATTTTCAAAGCTTCGATTGAAATGTGAAAGTTTAGCAAGTAAGAAATACAAAATAAGATACAGCTATTGTCAGGAAATTGGGAGACAAAGTCCATGTCTAACTCTAAATCACACAATGATTTGTTATAGCTTATTTTATTCCAAAGAATTGTAAGATTGATTACACAAATTGAAGAAAATATTGAATAGTAATGAGTTGTAAAGTTAAAGATGAAAGGAGAAGTTGAAAAGTTAAGATATTGAAAGATAATATTGAATAGTAATGAGCTATAAAGTTGAAGATGAAAGGAGAAATTGAAAAGTTAAAATACTTGAAGTGAAATAATTTAATGCTTCAAGATTAGTAGGTTGCAAGAATGAGTTAGACATACAACTTCTTAGAAGATTTCATTGCATATGAAAGGTGGAATACAATTGACCATAAAGATGATGAACCAATCATCATGTGGTGTTTTGAGCCTCTTCAACCTTTGGAGCAATATATGTAGTCACAACACCAAACATGTTTATGAGAAAACGTCCTTCCACTTTTTTGTTGAAGAGGCATGACTCCAACAAGTGTGGGTTATTTTGGAGAAGGTTAACAAATGGATGAGGAAATTGTAGCACCTTGTCCACTAATGTCTTTCAACAACACCTCTATAGAAGCTCCTTTGGTGCTTGTAATGAGAACCTTAACTTTAGGAATTTTAATAAGAGAAGTTACTTTACCACAAACCAAGCAAAACACTTTCTCGCAATCCCTAGAGACTTTGTTTTCCTTTCAAAGAGCACATGCATTACAAGGTAGAGCTCACACCAGTGACAAAAAGTACATCTGCGACCTACAACAATGGGCATTGATTGATTAGTTGCAGAAATATGAAACAATAACTAAGTATTCAAGAAATAGCATGCTCAAACTATGTTTTGATGAGAGACTTGGTTTTCGTAACCAATTTGCTGAATGTGTGTGATGAAAACCCTTGTGAGATAAATATTGGGATTGAGATATTTCAAGAGTGTGATGATAGTAATGTGTAGCATATTCAATGATATTGGTTGCGTGTTCTTCTTGCAGCCCACATTGTGCAGCACAAATTGTGCCTCCCCAAAAAGCTTGAATCTCTCTGCAATTTTAAGAAAGTCGGATCGCCTGTTGCTCCAAAAAGTAAGCTACAAGAGTTTAAATTCGGTTAGTAGAGCCTTCAATCAAATACATACACAATAAAGAACTAGTCAAATGTGTGGAGATCAATCACTGGGAGGCAACAAGCTTACCATGATAAGATCTTTAGGATTTCCCCATCTCCAACTTTGACCTCATCGTGTTGCTTTTAAGATGTGCCAAGCTTGATAACGGTGATGGCTAATGTAGCTAGAGGTAGTTGGTTCCCTTCTCCCTTGTTAATCAAGTTTTTGCACTTTTCTTTGTACTGAGCAAAAGTTCCCTCTGGGTATATCTCAAACACTACACTGTAAGGAGGGATCCGCTCAATGCGACCATCAAGATCAAAGGCAATACTATAGTCTATGGTGCCACCATCATTCCTAGGATTCTTTTTGCATACTGAGAAGTTTGTCGCTCAAATGCAATCACCCACATTAAGAAACCTAATGAAATCACTATAATACAACTCATCTATGTGCAAAGCTATACACCCTATGCCTTTCCTATTTGCAAGGTCCACTTTTAAGCATTTGGGATAGTTTACATTCGCAAGCATGTATGTGCCATACTTGTTGAGAACCTTTCCATCAAAGACACAAAATTTGACAGTCAAATCAATGTCAGGAACTAGGATAGTTTTCACTATAGGTCCATTGCTCTCCTCTTCAACCCAATTCTCTACTTCATACAAGGCTAGGAAAGGCACATTATCAACATTGGGATAGCAAGAGGTGCTCTCTTCTTTCATAGTCACAAGCCTAGGAGACTGAAACAAAGGTCTTTTCATAGGGGTCTTGCTATTGGAAATGGGAGGAGGAAAAGAAGGTAGGAGTGATGCAACAATACTTATCAAGGAAGGAATTGCAACATTAATGGTCAAAGGAGAGGATTCTTGGGGGAGGACATTCTTCCTCTTGGAGTCACCAGCAACACAAACCCCCTCTGCCACACAAAAATAATATTATCCCAAACTATGAATTTTTTTAAAAATGAATCATGAAGTTGCTCTTGATAGAGAAACTAAAAGTTACCAACACAAGAAAGTATCAAGAATTGCTTCTATTGATGAAATTCAACAACAGGAAAGTAAGTTGCTATGTACTATAGGTCGCACATGCAATTGCATACATATATGCATTTGACTTGCAATTTTTGCCATTCATGTGTCAATCAAACAATATTGAACCAAAATTTAGAAACATCTACACACATGTTGCTTAGATGCCTCGCAACATTTTATGGATTTTTACTTGCAAATATATAAAATGTTTATCCTATTTGATGCCTGGTTTCTTTTGGAATTGCAAGTAACATAAAGTAAAATTTTGTATTACCCATATTGTAATTTGAAAGTTGTCTAACTTATTCAAACACTTCAAATGCTTCAAATTCAAAAGATAGAATGCAGATTTATGAAACGAGTATACCTCTATGCAGTTCAAAATTAAACAAAGATAACAGAAGACATTGTTCTCAGTCTGCTTTATATTTCAATTGAGACAGAAATATTGACAATCTTTTGCAACTTCTCTTAACAAAAAATTGACACTCACTTTATTATGAGCAAAATGCAGTATTCATTGTATAGATTACATTGTCAGAAATGGATTTCTCTCCAATTGAACAAGACAGAAATTGCAACTTCTCTTTCTATTCAATTAAATAAGACAAAAATATGTTGACAATCTTTTGCAACTTCTCTTAACAAAAAATTGAGACTCACTTTATTATGAACGAAATGAAGTATTCATTATACATATTACATTGTCAGAAATGGCCTTGAGCATTAATAAAATGCATACAACATTTACTTATCTTCAAATGTAATAATAGAATTAAACACTACAACATTGAAGTTGAATAATAATCACCAAAATATTGTTAAAAAATCCATTTCATATGAGTTTTAAAAGTACAAAGGTTTCATAACCTCCACTTGTCTTTGTAGTAGAGAAAGTGATTGGACTCAAAAACTACATGACCTGTGGTTGTATTCTGGTGAAATGTTGGGGGTTTCTACGACTACCTATACAAACAAGTAAAACAACAAGGCAGTTCACTATCAATGAAAACATAGAGACACGTACAACTATAAAGGAAGGTTGAAAAAGAAAGATATGCAATACGATGCCTCTGAACTTCTGATACTATATGCAACTAGATAGCAGCACAAACAAACCTTTCACATACCAAGCTAACACATAAAATGACTCATACAAGTTTTGGTAATGCAAGAAAGCAAAGGATGAGTTACATGAAACTTATAAAGTCAAAAAAACTACAAGAATCACAAGAAACTGCAAGGATATTGTGTTAAAATACACTTAAAAAATAAGCATACAGAATAACATAGGCTTGTGGATGACTGCAAAAGAAAACCATCATTTTCCAAGAAGAGATAGCAACACCTTCCTTTTGGGAAGAATGCAGAGAAGTGAAGATGCACTACCAAGCACAACACCTTTTTGAAATGTTACATTCAGCAATTGTACTAGCCTATGTTTCGAACTGAACATGAACACACACATGTAGAAACACCTTTTTGAAATGTTACATTCAGCAATTGTACAGCCAAACACCTTTAATTTTTGTATTCTCTCTTTATTCATCTGATAAAGCATAGAAATGCTGTCAAATGAGGGAGATTCCAAGTACCTACTCTAAACTGAATGAACTGAACATATCTAGAGATTCTCCTAGATATCGTTGCCCTTTAGAACCTTGTCCCTATCTCATAATAGGGTTTTCCATGAATTGCTACATAAGATCTTGTAGGCGCTCAACTCATACCCTGAGAGGACCCAACATGCAGCACAGAAATCCATTGGAGAGCTGCACACTCCATAAATGATTGATGACATCAAAACAACTCTGTCGTCCACCTCGCCAACTATCCAATAATGCTATGTAAAGCCATTAGAATAGAGGAGAGAATGATGGTCATGTTGCTGGCATGGGCGAGCAGAGGAGCAAGATGCCAAAGAGGATGAGGAGGAGATGAATGCACTGCCACCACCATGGAGCAAGACATGTAGAGGAGGAGGCTGGCATATGGAAAGAGGAAGAAGACTGTAGCGCCGCCATGGAAAACACATGGATGAGGGAGGAAGAGAGACATTGCCACCTCCAAATGAATCCTACATAACCCTAAAATCCTTTAAACACACTAACCTAACCTAACCCACAACTAACTCACAATAAACACTCTCAAAATTGACCAATTGCATTACGTGCCTAACTATAGACCAAACTACCACCGTCACCCCATAGGACCCTTGCAAGGCCCAAAAAATAAGATGGATACTATCCAAGTGGCCTGCTCGATGGTAGGTGGTGTGGGTTGCTTTCTTCCAAGTGGTTGTATATGAATGTCGCAAAGTTCATGGGGTAAGGAGATGCTTGTTTGAACTATAGTGATGAGGATGGGCATGTTTATTTAAGTGTTTATTAGGTTCTTCATGGAAGTGGCCCCAACCCATGACCATAACTGACTTAGGGACTTTTTGACTCTGCAAGTCTAATGAATTTTATCGAAAACTATCCCAAAAAACTTGTTCTTGCATATCTTTGACTATATCAGATTGTGCAACTTAATTGGCCTTTGCAAGATCAAGATGGCATTGGTGACAAATGCTATCTAGCAATATCCTAATTTAGCAAGCCCTTCATTATTGAAACCTTGTTAGTGGTAAAGTATTGGAGCTCCAATATAAAAATGGCATCAATACGTATGGTGGGTTCTTTAAGGTGAAGCCTCACCATCATATTCTTAAGTTAATCTAAAACTGGTGAGAGTACATGGAAGCCTAGATGCATCTGCAAGTTTCCAAGCTCCTCCAATCAGATTTGTAGGGATTACCACATTACTGCAGTACAAGACACATTTCTTTAAATTCTACTTTAGCCTTCTTACAGTTGGTGATGGATCAGTTGCATTAACCTCATGTGGCATAGATGTTATATTTATTAATAACTACAATGCATCAAAGAGTCCAACAAAGTTTTTGGTGGAAAGAAGTGTGAAATAATTTCATTGAAACATGTCAATGCAATAGAAAATGTAGCCTTGTTCCCATAGGTTTACTTCATCATCTTTCCACCCCTAATGGAAAGTGGATTTGCATTTAGAAGAACTTCATCACTGGACTACTCAGTGCACCTTGAATTGAAATAGCATTATGGTATTGGTCAAATTGAACACTAAATTTTCCACATCCAACGAGGTAACACTGCTTCTCCACATTGTAGCATGGCTCATTACAATGTATTCAACTACATGGGTAGCCACAAGGAGAGGGAGAGATAGAAATAACTAGTTTATGGGAAGCTTTTAATACAAACTCTTCACCACTATATGAACTCTTCACCACTATAGGAACTAGACTAACTTGAAAACAAATGTGACCTAAACTTTAATAATCCATTTCAAACATAAAATTTTAGGTTCTTTTAAGAGTCTTGAATTGTTGAGATTATTTATAAGTATATACAATTATTCAATGATCTCTCCAATTTTCATAAACTTCGGGCCTTTGGTATGTTGCTCCATATGTGGTTTGGTTGGTTACCATACTTAGTTCTGTAAAATGCAAATGCTATCTAAAACTTGCCATTGTTTAAGCATATTTGAAGCTGTTATGCTTTTAGACATATCAATGTTTAAATCACTAACAAGTAATATTGTGTACATGTAATTATTTTATATTTTGTTTATCATTTTCTATAAGAATTATTTTTTGGTGGTCTATATATATTAAAATATTATATTTTTCATTTTTCTTGCAAATTTTAGCTTCTATAATTGCTATGCCTTCATGAGAGTATGTCTCAAGTAATATACATTTGTTTATTAATGTATAAGAACCTATAGCAGAGATAAGTTTGGAATTGTGTTGAATTTGTAAGGTTAATACAGATCATATTTTGTAGTTCTAGTTTCTTATAAGCAAATAACTCATACTAAATTTGTAGTTCCTTTTATGTCTAGCTCGTATTGCGGCAAGGACCTTGTGTTTAAAGGTCGAAAAAGTATACATATGTTCTTATATTTTTTGTTAGTTCTTTTATAGTTTGCCATTTTGTTGTAGTATTCAACCTTTCCATTTCATTGTGAACATCTTTCTCTGTGGTAAATTTTTCATGTTTGTAGTGTCTTGGGTAAGTATAGATTGTCATAATTTTTATTCGCAAAATCTATGTATGCAATTCCATGCATGTGTAGATCTTTTGGTGGGAAATCTAGTTTGTTCATAGTGTGTCCTTGTGCTCTAGTGATTGTTATTACATCTATTGGTTATCTAGGAAATTGTTCACCTACTAGGATGCTTGTTTTTGAAGGTCCTATTTGCACTTCTTTATAATTCTGAACATTTAAGTCCAATACTTATTTGCACATCTTTATAATTTTGAACATTTAAGTCCAATACTTATTTATCTTTATGGAAAAGGCATTAATGTTTTTAAAAAGAATAAACATGTTTTCTTTTATTATATTAAAAAAAGGAAAATAACTACAAAAATTGCTCATATTTAGAGGGCACACTATCCATGACCTTCACCATATAGGTAGAAAATGAAAAAAATATAGACACTGAGATCCTTAAGATAGGAACCCACAAGTGACGCTATATGTTCCATATCAACTAGCAAATATTTGATCAATCCTAGCACCAAATTTTCCTGAAATCCCACCTTTACACCCACTTTAAAGACTAAGTCATTACAAACATTCCAAAGCAAGAGAAGAACTATAGCCAAAATATGTTGCCAACACATAGCCAATGTAGAAGGTAACTCTAGGGTGTCTCCTAGCACCACTAGCTTCCAGTTAGTTCTTAGATAAAACTTGCTCATTAACCCCACCTTTCTGATAGCCCCCGTCACCACACACCATACCCTCCTTTCCACCACACATACCCACAACAAATGCATACTATCCTCAATACACCACCACACAGAGGAAAAAAAGGATTCAGCTTTGACCACTTGGTCATTCTCCCCCTCAAAGGCAACTGTTTATGCACAATCTTCCAAAGGAAGAAGCTTGCTTTTCCTTAATAAGAACACTTCCAAACATTCATAATTCTCTACCTCCACCATTTTTGGGACCATTTCATCATCGATTTTTCATTTAGCTTGTCCCACAACATGAGGCTCCTATAGACAATCCTAGTAGTAACCTTTCTTAAACTTGTAGCACCAAAATTCCATAGTTCACCCTCCAAGCAGTTGAAGGGATACAATTAGTAGGCCAACCCTTAGGGAAATTCTCCAACACACCATTGATTAATATAACCTCTCTATCAGATAGCCCAAAATGCTCCCTAAGACACCAAACTAGCCTCCATCAAGCTCTTCTAAGATCCCACAAATGCAGCCAAAGTTGCACTCCTTTCTTGTATGGTGACTTGGTAGCCTACAGATGCATCCATGCTAGCACTTTAGCTTGGTAATTCATAGATTATCTCCACCAAATCCCTTCATGCAAACTAGCATGCCTCGAAGCCGAATTCTACCTTTCCATTGCATCATCCTATCACACATCTTCCAAGCATTCAACATCCCAAACATATTTGACCCACTAAGTTGTATTAGGAACCAAGAGCACAAATTATCATACTAAAGCATGTCCTTCCACTTCCCAAGTCCTTCCCCTTTGCATGTTCCAAGAACCACTTCAAGCACTCCACCCATGGAGCTTTGCACTAAACACCCTTGGAACAGGGCATAATGCCATATGGTGGGATTGGAAAAAAGGATATTGGATTTCCAAATAAGTGCATATAACCTTGAACACTCCAAGTTGAGTAAAGAACTTGCTGAACATATAAGTAGGAGTACTTTGGAAGATGAACATGACAAGCCACCTCACTATCTTCATAGGAAATCACCCTTTCAAGCTTAAGCTAATTATACCTCTACCCCAAACAATGCTGCTCAAGGACTTGCTGCTCAGTAACCTTCCTCAGATCTTGTTTTCTAGACCTCGGGTGTCTCATCTCATGAACATGATATCTTATATTGACCCTTTACAACGTGCTCCCCTAGTGTTCCCTCACATGCTACGGCCAATGCTTAGAGATTAGACATTGTTGATGATGCTACTTAGAGGTTTGCATTTTAGGTCCCCTCATGCATCTATAGGAGTGACAAAACATGTGTGCCTCAGGATCTATGGAGCACTCTATGGTGGGTGAAACCTATGTGGAAACATGATGAAGAGAGTGCTCATGACATGTATCTCAAGTCAATTAGGTTCCAAGATAGATTAGCTTGGACTCATAAAAAGAATCTTGAGATAGTGCAAAGTGCTTGATTGATATTACTTCAAATGAACCTCCCTTTTATAGGTGAGGGTACTTACATCCATTTGCTTGCTCATATGTGGGATATCTCCTCCATGCCATGTGGCAGCTTTCCCTTTGCTCATACCTTTGCTCTACATGTGCTCATGGCACCACAACTCTCAACACCTCCCCTTGGTGCCATAATCCTTTGGCTACTGCAAGGTGGTCAGATGTGAGTTTTTACATGTCAATACCTCCCCTGGGTGCTTTCATAGCTACTCTCAGGCGATCAGGCTTGATTTACAAAAATATAGGCAAGGTTGGCAAGGATTTTACTTTTCAATGCTTCATGTCGATGTCGTTGTCTTCTTCTCTTAACGTAGCTTGATGCATGATGCTTTGTTCTTCCATGTGCCTTAATGATTTATGTGTGGATGCCATGTTTCGGGCTATGGTTATCTCGTACACTTGTGCTTTCGGCTTGTTTTTTTTACATCGATGTTTGCATTCATGCTTTGCTTTTATAATCAATTCAATGGAAAAAATTAACATCCTATTGGTCATCATATTTGAATCCATAATGACATGTCCCTCTAAGATATTGTGAACTCTTCTAGTTGTATCTAGAAGAGCTTGTATGGGATTCTATATAAATTTACTAAGAACAGCAATTGAATATGAGATGCCGAGCTTGGTATTGATTACGTGTCGGGCTTGGTATTGGTTAAATAAATCAAACTTCCAATGAATTGTTATTATTGTTGAGGATCTGCATTAGTTTGTATCTTAAGTTAAAAGTTTTATATTTTATTACATGGGAGAAAGTTTTATATTAATTTCCTTAAGAGTAGGAAAGGGTTTAAGATCGTGCATGCAAATTTTCTTCACGAGTTTCTGAGGTACTTGCATCATATCAAAATATGCAGCTCTTCATATTTCTATGCCAAAAAATAACGGAATTCTCCCATGTCTTCAACCTCAAACGTGAGCTAACTTTTGACTTCTAAACTAGTTTTCCATTGGATCCTGTGATTATCAAAGCATCCACATAAGGGACAAAAAGCACTATGCCATGTGACGTCTTCTTGATATATAAAGAAGAATTTGGATTTGATGGCTAAAAATCCATACTAATAAAGTTACTGTGGATCCCATAATTCCATGCCCTAGGTCCCTTTTTTTATCCATACAAGGATAGAAGCAATTTGCAAACTTTTTGCTCTTGGCCATTGACAACATACCGTTTAGGTTGTGCTATGTAAACTTCTTCTTTTGAAAAACTATTTAGAATTCATTTTCACGTCTATTTGATGGATAGGCCAATCAAAGTGAGAATCTAGAGCAATAACTACTCTAATAGTAGTCATTCTTATAACTAGTGCTAGTTTTCCTCATAATCTATGCTATTCTTATGAATAACCTTTGGTAACTAATATGGCTTTGCAGTTATCAATTGTAGAAGAACCTTTGGCAATCTTGAGAAATGGAAGAGACTAAATGAACGTGGGAGCTTCGAATGACAAGAGTTGCAAAGAGAAAGAGGACCCCCAAGGCTCTAATACCATGTCATGAAAGAAAGGAGAGTGCTCAAGTGACAGGAGAGCTCATGTAGAGGAAAGAAGACAATGGACAATGGAGAATGGAGGACCACACAAGTGTAGAGTCAATAGACAAAAATATTATATTGACTTTCAACATCACAAAATGATGGAATGCTAGAGGGAGCCACACATACAAGGAGGTGCCCACCCGTTAACTAGGCAAGCAAGGCCTCATCACCCAATCCAAATCCTATCCAGTGTCCAAATTGTTGACGATGGTCTAAATTGCACCATATCTCTAGGGCATTAGGGGCAAACCATAACCCTAACCCTAACCCTAAGGGGTTCACCTGTATATCTTCATGTTCAAGTTCAATACAACTTAGTGTACAAGTAGCTATATCGTGTGCACTCCTCTCTCTCTCTCTCTCTCTCTCTCTCTCTCTCTCTCTCTCTCTCTCTCTCTCTCTCTCTCTCTATCTATCTCTCTCTCTCTCACTCACTTTCGCTATCCTAGTATCAAAGTTGATGGTGCTCCCACTCCCTTTGTGAGTATCAAGCCCTCCTTCCATGAGGCATCTTCCATTGAGAGAGATTTTCTTCTAAGAGAGTGAAATCCCTTGCTTCCATCAAGGCATTAAGCTCTTTATTTATCAAGGCACAAGCCCTCTCCTTGAGGCATGTTCATGATTCCACTAGCTCTACTTTGTAGAACTCCTCCTCCTCTTCGATTTTTTTTAGAAAGCTCATCATTCCAAGCTATGGAGAGTGAGATATGATGATTTTAGTATTGAGGTTCTTTATGGAATGTTCTCATAGACTCTATTCTCTAAGATTTTTCATTTTATGAGTGTTTTGAGACATTTGCAAGGTTCAGTGATTCCTTTAGTGTTCTGAGAGGTGAGGGAATCTCTGCATCCTCTCCTCTAGTTTAGTTCTCTTCTACATCTATGCCTTTGGTTCGATTCATTGAGAGAACTAGTTAGCCACATCTTTGGCTACCTCAACACAATACTGTTGGGAATGTTTGACAATGGCAAGATGCTCTGTCAACATACGTCGCCAATATCGTGCATCGCCTCCATTGTGTCTTCATGCCACCGACTCCTTCGTCATGGCTCCATCGTCTTCATCGACGTCCAAGCTTTCCATGTGCGACACGTGGTAGATAAGCCCACCCTATGGTTAGGTCGACGTCACCCTTAAGTTGAGTTAGTGGTCACAATATTGCCACATGGCACCCTTATCTCTACTACCATGTCAGCACTCCAGCCAAGCACCATGTCAACATCCAATCATCATAGCCACGTGGATACCACATTAGCATCACAGGCCCCAGTGCAACATCAACAACCTTGTCATCTTGCCATGTCAATAGGACAGATGGCTCAGCCATGTCACCAGTGCCATGTAAGCAAATGCACAGCTTTGTAAGCAGCATTTGACCTGTCATGCCACATTACTCCATCCACCATCATCATTTTGTCCTCTCTTCTTTCGATGGCCGTATCTTTTGATCCAAAGGGAATTTTGCAGCGCTCCAAACAGAAAAAATGATCAGTAGCTCGTGCTCTACGTGCTGATATGCCATTGACATTTCCATAGGTCAGCATCATCAAATCATCATCATCATCGAAATCGTTTCCTAATCCTTTGCAGCGTACCCTGCACATAAAATGAAACCAGATAAAATTCATTTGCTACAGTTTGTGCTTTGACATGTGGTCTAGATGTAGACTAGCACCACCATAGAGGAGATTTAACTCCACCAAGCCAAGTCAGCCATTGCAATGTTACCCGATTAGTTCCCGCCGGCATCATTCCCATCGGATCTATCATCGGTACACACATTGACACATATGACGCCAATTTAGCTCTTGGCATTTGGAATTTCATCACTCAGTGTGACACTTGGTAGAGTTATCCTCTCAGATTTAGGATGGTTGCATTCTTCTTGCACACACACATGCCACCCATGTATAGTCATATTTATTAACTATTTCTAGCTTTGGTTCCTTGCACATATCCATCAACCTTGTACAACCTCTTGGCTACTCCCAACAATCAATTATCATCATCATTTCACTACATGCTTGATACTTGGCACACAGTTGTTCTCACATCACTTGGTTTTGAAAGTTTAGCATAAGCCCCCTAGTGGCAGCTCACACACAGTGTTGTCATGGGTAGACACTCTCGTCAATACATGGGTAAGCCTCTTGCACAGAGCACCAGACCTCCAACATGGAGCTATTCACATCACACAGTTGATGATACACCAGTCATGACTCCGGATGAGATAAATGAGTGGAAACAGAACCTTCTTTGACCATTTATTGCCACAGGGTATGTACCGGTTTATGATGCAGACTTGAGCCGCATTGGTCTTGAGAGACCAGATGCAGATGTACCACATGTTAGCATGGATCAGCCCACGATTTCTAATCATGCACATTCCTTGGTAAGCCCTCAGCATGAGGTACACTTCTCGGTAAGCCCTCACCATGAGGCATATTTGACGGTAAGCCCTTAGCACGAGGCAGTCTCATCTACATCAGCACAGTCTGATTTTAGTGATGTACAGCCATCACTCTCATGCATGGATCAAACTCCATCTACTGGCACAATAGATGCAAATACACAGCAAGAGTTCAGTTATAATCATGCAATTTTTCAGCAAGTCCTCAGTACGAGGCACTCACATTTTCTACCGCATGCATAGATTCGTGCCACAGTGCATCCAGCTCTTTAGGTGATTCCATTCTAGCATCCACCACCACTGCTACTTTCACCTCTAACATAGAGCATATCTTGGACACAGTTTTCACAAGAAAAACACATCAGCAGATTAATCTTCAGGACGTTCCAACATCGGCTCAATTATGCCGCTTTGCACCACCCTTGGATCAACGAATCATTCCTCAGCACGAGGATACCTATGCATCTGTGCAGTCATAGCGCCACTTGGGGAGACTCAGTGTTTCATCATGCACTTATGGCTATCGTATATAGTCCATACTTCATGCAGATTAGTGGTTGGATCCATGACTTTAGATCAATCTCTTCATCAGCATGCGACACCTCATATGCCTCGGGACATACTCAGTGTTTCATCATGCACTTATGGCTATTGTATACAATCCATACTTAATGTAGATTAGTGGTTGGATCCAAGACTTTAGATCAGTCCCTTGACTAGCATTCGGCACCTCGTATGCCTCGAGGACATATTATGCATTCTCAGTCAGGCTTCTAGGTGTTTTTATTGTCAGCTCCTTCTTGATGAGCCTATGACAGATGCTACATCCCATGCCGATGGATGTTTAGCCATGCACACAACAGACGACCTTCAGCTCATGACAATTGAGCATACATGTTTGACATGTTGCCGTACCTTGTCAGTTTTATGGGCCTCTTCTTCAGCAGAGCAGTGTATCATACCTATACCTTTGGTCCTAAATTTTCAGCCTAGGACGCCAACTCCCTTTAGTAACAAAAACCTATCAAAATCTTGAGTATGAGATGAATTTTAAAATATGCCATAAGTAGAAACTAGTCAAATTAACATGGTTGTGTTCTACACTAAAAGAGCTTCAAATATGCCTTTACACCATGAAATTTAGGTAACACATGAAAAAGTTACATTAATTTGAAAGGAGATGGGTTTTCATATTTTAGTGTATTTTTTGTTCCCCCCCCTCCCTATCCAAAAGACCCCCTGCCTTGGGCCTCACATATTATGAAAAATATGTACAAATCTTAAAGTCTTGCATATTTTTCAAGGTATATGCCTTATATTTTGTGGAAAAGGGGACATGATATTGTCATATTTTTCCCTCGCATATTTTAAATTTTTTAAAGGAAATCCATGCATATTCTATATGGATCTTGCCCCCCCATACCCTGGATTTTAGACAAGGGTAGTAACATAATACATTTTGAGTTGGCGCCCCAAGATTTTCAACCCCTAGAACACTCTATCCACACCGACTATGTAGTCTTCCTTGACCCCGCATCATTCGATAGAGATTATAGTTCTATTGCAGCATACCTCACACATTGCTCTCAATTCTTTTGGGTTAGTGACAGCCTCGTATGTCATAGCCTACTGGATTCTTTCTCCATAGCTACATCGACTAACCTCAGATCCGGATGCCTCTTCTTTAGAGCAGTTGCATAGTCCACGATGACTCATGACATGCTCAGCTTTGACATGATCAACATGCAGCCATGCACACAATTCTCCATGCAACCATCTTTCAATTGACCAGTCTTTGATCCAGGTGGACTTGACTTTCTGCACATTTCCTTCCTCTTCCTTTCTACCTATCTTCAGGGTTTTATTCCCAAAGGCAAAGGATGACCCACAACTTAAGAGGGAAAATCCACGATATGTACATGATCATAAGTTGTACTCATTGTACATGCTTCCCCTATGTAGTCACTATGCTCACATATGCACATACTACTCTGATTCTTTTTAGTTTTCTTTTACAGTTTTGGATGCTATCATATGCACCAAATGAAATCCACAAAAAGATATTGTACATGCATGCTCTACTTACCTAGTGCAATTTAAGAGGGGGTGTTGAGGATGGTGTAAATTGCACCATATCTCTATGGCATTAGGGGCAAAACCTAACCCTAACTCTAAGGGGTTCACATGTATATCTTCATGTTCATGTTCAATACAAGATAGTGTACAGGTAGCTATATCGTGTGCACTCATCTCTCTCTCTCCCTCTCTCACTTCTGCTATCACACATCCACCAATGATGTGAATGTAGATTAACACAATACAATCATAATGATATACAAATCTCAACATTAATATTATTGTTAAAGTTTTCATAAGCATAAGGAAAGTATAAATACAAAGAATTATGCTCATTCATGTAGTCAAAAGGATTACAACCATGGCATAGTCAAGCTCTAGACAATTGAGGGGTCTGATAATGGGAGTAATTTAGACACACATATTTTTTGCTAATTATCTGAATTGTACCTATAGAAGCAACTAAATCACTAGGAAGAGGCACTTCTTACTCCCATGAAGTCCCCAAGCCAAAGTGTTTCACTTAGAAATATGTAAGTATATCACAAAGGTTCAAATGGAGGGTTCTTTAATTCAAAAAATTTAAGATAAATGTATTTACATGAGTGAATCTTGAAAAGAGAAAATAAGTTTGTATAAATAAAGGGTCCTTTTTATCTATTTAACATTTACAGATAAGGGGATTTTTTATATCCCCTTTTAATGCACGCAGTATATTAGGTTTCTTAATAGTGCACCCCCTTGGGTCATCATGCAACTCTCAAAACATGCAACTTCCATGATCACAATGGACATGATAGGTCATGAGGAGCTAGGTTGAGGCCTAGATGGTTCTAGGTTTGTACTTGGGACAACTCCCATTAATAAGTATATAACAACGGGATAACAACAAGTGCACTACAAGATTTTGGGTTAACTATTAACTCCATCTCCACACACCTATGAGGTGATCTTAAATCCAAATTGCTATTCATACATATGCCTAAAACTTAGAGGCCTACTAGAGCATATTAGGGATGATGTGGATGAAACAAGACAACATACTGCAAAGGTAACAAGGTTAGTATGGTGGAGGACAATGATCCATTAATATTTTCCTTAACCCTAGAGAGATATATGCTTTGTTGCATGCATTGTATGAGCGTATGAGCTTAAGATTATGCTAATTTTTAGAAAATCCTCTCAAATCTAATGCATAAGATGTAAGTGCTAGCCAAGTTACTAAAAGAGGTGTGACAATTACCATGGTCCAATTTTGTAACTCTTAAAATGTTTGGATAAAGCATAGAGAGATATTGAGGAGTTTGATTCAATCCAAAAAAATCTCATTTTCCAATCCACTATTCCTTAGAGAAAGGTTGCTATGTTAAGTTAAAAGGGACTTTCTTGAGCAAAAGGAAAGCAATTATAGGTAGTTAAGAACATAGTATGGATAAGGCACCAAAGGCGCTCAATAAAAGTATGTTTCAACTCACCTGGATCTATTTGAGGCCCAATGATAGAAAAAAATGTTCCTAAACTCTTGATTGTAAGGTTCATACCTTGATAGGATTGTGGAGAATTGGTTGCCTTTGTAATAGATGGAACATTTAGTGGAGCACCTTATCTTGACAAGGTTAATAGCTAATAATAAGTTGATACATCCCGCATTGTGCATATTTCGCCTCTCTTCTCTTCCATTTTTCAATGTGGTATTAGAGCTGGACTCTTTACCACTTTTTCATTCTTGCCATTTGTGGCCTGTAAGAGCTGCCCAATCTAGTCCCTTTCTTCAACTTGCTAGTCATTTTTCTCTGTCTTTCAAGTCACTCAGTTAGTAGCTATACTTGTTTGTCACTTCTCTATGAAGCCAATAAGCTGGCAAAGCTTAGATTCAAGTAAATAAGGCAGAAGCAGTTTGTAGCAAAGCCTCAAACAAAGCAGCGTAGCAAGCATCAAGCAGCCAACGTCAGCAACATAAAGAGTAACTTGCAACGAGGTGTTAGCAGCACCAATGCCTCCAATATGTGCTTGGTACTCCTGCTGCGACTGTTTCTTAGTTGCTGAAGGTCTTGCACTGAACGTTTTCTTTAAGGCACTATGGGTTGGCAGGAAATTTCTTTTATGTGTTGTTCCATCACGTTTGTTCTCAAAAGCAATATTTGCAAAGACTCTAATTTTATAGTTGCCATCACGTCCCTCTATCTGGGAGTTATTCTGGATTGTGAACGTGCCTTTCATACCTTCTATGGAAATCTGTTGCAAGATGTACGTTTGATTCCCAGTTACAAGTGTTCTTTTGGCTGAGGTTATAAGGTGCCTCACCTTTTAACATGTGGTGACATTTTGTTTATTGACTTGTACATAGTTACTATGCAGACCATATTTCTTTAACCTTCTCAGTGCAAGGAGCTACTTTACTGTGAATTATTTTTTCTACGACACATTGGCTTGTTGACTGCTAGTGAGAAATCAAAAATCAAGGCCTTGCACATGCTAAAAGGAGAATAAGTGTTACTAAAGGTACACACACCCAAAGAAGTTGGTAAAGACAATTCTTGAATGAGTTACTAAAAACTGGAACTGAGCAACAAGATCTATAATATCTGGTACATGCTAAAAGAACAGATATTACAGGGTGTATACACGCCCAAGTAATTGGGCAAAAATAAACTGCTTTATTGAAAATTTTGTACAACCACCCAAATGCTACTACCTTTTTTGTGTGTAATCAACTCAACATATTCAATGTCCACCTCCATTTTGTAGCTTTTCAAGAGATATCAACCGTAATTCTTGAGGACAGGCTTAACCATTAACCATGCCATATGTCAGCAGACATCTTTCAGAACCCCAACAACAAAGATAGATTTACATGGGTAACACTGTTAAGTGAAGCTTACACCAACAAAGATGGATTGAAGAGCAAAGTCAAAAAACAGAAGGTTAAACTGTGTTGTGAAATTTACACTAATGAAACAGTAGGTAACCCTGTGTACAACAATTAAAACACCTTAACATGTACTGCTATATATACAGCACGATAATGCCATAACATGTACTGCTATAGGTAAACACAAAAGCAAGGAACTGTGTGCTCACATACGAATAGCGAGTAGGAGAATGACACAGTGGTGCCTCAATATAAGACTAATCTCTCATCTAGTGCTCACACCCAATAATTTCAGTAAACACCTTGTTTTGCATTTCTCCCCACATAAATAATGCAGAGACTTGCAACAACAGAATTATGTCAGTTTAAATAAGTAAATTACAGAGCACAGGCGTTCCAACAGGACGAAAGCCCACGTTAATGTCCTAGTGTGTGCCTCCATTCAATTTTACATTAAGCAGATTTTGAGTGTTGATGGTGAAGATCTAATATCTCCTAGTGCAAAGAAGGATGCATTTTGTGCGTTTGACTGCCACTTTTGGTGCCAGGTATACATCATTTCTTATGAAGGATCATGTGTTTCATTTCATGCCTTAAAAGTATTTGCTGATAATCTTACATGGCCACAGATTATTCACATCTAAGCTGAGCTCACTAAGATAATGGTTCTGATTGCAGACTCTGGTCTAGGCATAAAAAAGGCCATCTGCATTAAAGCTTTTCCAAAACTATGATGACATCGTTTCACATTCTGCAATTTTCCAGCAGATTTTATGCACAGTAATATGCATCATTTTCAAACGTAGGAAGAGATATGTTGAGCATGATTTTTAGTAAATAACGATGTGAAAATTTCCCTGGGGTTAAGGCCATGATATGTGACAACCATTCTTTCACAACTCACCCTTAGATTATGACAACCCTTAAAGCCCCTCTCACGTTACCCTTCTATCATAGATTTCTTTTAAGGCCCTAGCACAATTCCCATAACAAGAGAACCCAACCAAATGCTATGGCTTTGCCTTTGGCATGCCAAAAAGCAAGTATTTTTAGCACATCAGTTGTGACACATGTCCTATATCCCAAAAAAAACATGGTGGTCAGAAATCTGCCAAAAGCAGTACTTTACATCAATGAGATGAAGTTACTGGAAGTGAAAACCCGTTCTTTTGAAGAAACCAATGGACTCATCCTAGTATAAATATTCTTTAGCTGCCCTACCTCATGTGAGACTTGGCAGAAAAATAAGACATCCCTTTAATCTGAGGCTGTGCTCAGAGTCCAATAAAAAAGAGGCGAAACCCAGCTTCTAAAACATAACGCTAAAATTTCACCTAATATTCTCTGATATGAAGCGTTGCTTGCTGCAGGAGGATGTGCTGTTTAGGCATTTGACTTGAATATTAAATTTTCTTTTAAGCTATCCTGCCTACTTGCTTTTGTCTGATCTCAAGAAGAAACCTTTACAAGTTGTGCATTTGCCTCATGACAGAAGAACTCCAGAGAACCACACATGTACATTAAGATCTGAAGCATGATAAATAAGCAAACACAAATATCCAGACCCTTCATTAACAGGATCTGGCCTCTCCATACAACACTGTATTGCAGCCATCAGCTGGCTTCAGGGGACACCCACTAAATTGCTTCTCACAACACTGTGCAATTCTTGTGATGTGACTTCTTCTTTCTCTTTTTCTGTTTGGGTGGCTGCAATACCACTTTTATGGCAGCATCAAAGACACCCTTGACATTCTGCCCAGCAAAATAAGCATGTTGACACAAGTCAGCATATCCAATACAAATAGTACTCTCTTCTACCTTCCTAACCATGCATGTTGAGCAAGAATCACTTAAACGTGTTTCACAAAGCAGTTTTAAAAACTTAAAAAAAAACAAAGCATAAGCACAACCCTTGAGCTTCATTAAAACTCCAAGTCTGTAACTGACACTGTATGGAAATCTATCCAAAAGTTCAACTTGCCTGCTGTGTTTTCGAGCTACATTCAATATAAGCAGCTGCCCCAATCTGTTTCTTTAACTGCTCGCCCTGCAGAAAAGTAAAGATCCATAGCTTATTAGAAAAAACTTTGGACGCTTATACCAAAATCATTGTTCCAAATCGTTCTGGAAAAATCTGAATTCCCCAAATCAGAACATAAATTACAGTTGAAAACTAAGATACTGACACGACTCCCTAGTTAACTGGCCCTGGACAGCTATATAATCAAAAAAGTTTTATCAGGGTGGCAAAGGATAAGCCAATATATGAAAAGGACTTTGCCAACAATTCAAAATAGAGCTGAAACATCAGCGACCAGTTAGTTGTTTAAAAGAAATGGCAATCGATGGCAGACTAACCCTGACAATATATAAATATATTTACCTCGTTTCTTAGTCAACAAGAGATTCTCATATTCATGTCGAACTCAACTACACATTAAGAGCCCATCTGTCTGATTTATCAATTCATGTTCAGTCTGTTAAGAAGTACTTTTCACCCATTGGTCTGAAGCTTGCTTTACATCTCACATCGTCCAACATATGGATGCACATATTGGTCATAATGCAGTAACATCTCAAAACCTATCGACTCTTTCAATCACATTTCATACATTATTCATGTAACATTCCATGACGCACTTAAATCAGACTTGTCCATTTAAAAAGCACATGGAGTATCAAGCACAGATAATAAATAAAGCTTACAATCTAAAATTTAAAAATGTCAACGTAAAAATTTCACCTTTGATTTTAAATTCTCTGTTTGGAGCTACCCAAAGGAACTAAGAATCTCATGCACGTGCGCACAACATGCACATCCACACATGGATGCAGACCTATGCATGTACCCCACTTAAGACTACACCCCACAGCTTAGACTCGAATGTTCAGCAGCTATATTCCGTAAGCCCATATAGTTAAATTGATTCCCTCCTATCTTGCCATTCTGTAGATTTCTTTAGCTTTCTTGTGCATGTAACATGTTCCACAAATTCATTAAACGACCCAAAACAATTTCACATCAAGGAAAAGTTCAATGTATGGTGTTGAACATCATTTACATTAAAACTATTTCACCTATTTCATTAAATGGCCGAACACAATTTCACGTTAGGACCTGTCAAAGAGGTTCGCGTTAGACATACTTGAACAGTTGAAATGGGTGTAGCCCCTGGGTGATCCAGAAAAAACTGCTTGTCATCACGCAGGTCTGCAATTGCCACAAACAAGCATCGGTGGAATGACCGTTGATGACACTGTGTATAATACATCATCAACATCAAGCCAATTCAACGGAAACCTAATGTCAGTGAGATTTCAGGTATGTCACCTAATTTAGTTCCAACGAGAATAATTGGCACGCCAGGGGCATAATGTCTCAATTCCGGGATCCACTGCAAGCAAGAAACAGTTTAAGAACACTTAACTCTGGAATCGGGCATCCAATGCAAGCAAGGAAACAGTTAACTCAGCCTTCAAACTTATGTGCCCTCTCCAATGTCCGCAAGAGGCACGTTTTAACCGAGCTATCCAGTTCAAGATTCATCCGTCAATTGCAGACTGACAAGTTTCCATTACTTCAAAAGCTTGCACAATGTCTGAAACACGAAAGGACTTCCATACCTTCTTGGCGATATTCTCATAGCTAGCTTTGCTGATGAGCGAAAATGCAAGAAGAAATACATCTGCGCCTCGGTAGCTGAGAGGACGCAATCTGTTGTAGTCTTCTTGGCCTGGCTAGGTAAACCAAGGTTAATTACAAAAGAAAAACATAATTTTATCGTCGCTATAGAGGAGGAAGAACAAGATAGACAATAAAGGACTGCTTCGCATGGCTGATCAAAAGCGATGATCACATCACCTGCAGTGTCCCAGAGCCCGAGATTGACCGTGTTGCCATCGACCACCACATTAGCGCTGAAATTATCAAACACGGTAGGCACGTAATCCTACCGTGAGACCCAAGAAACAAATGAGGCCAGGGCAAAGAGGTGCCTTTACAGCCCAAAATACTACGAATTAAACCGTTTATGAACGTTCCCCTTGGGTCAAGGAAGACGGACAAGTAAAAGAAGAAGAGAAAAGCACAAGATCTGTGGAGGAATTGGATGTTACTCACAGTGGGGAAGGTATTGCTGGTGTAAGAAATCAGCATGCAGGTCTTGCCAACAGCACCGTCGCCTACCGTGACACACTTTATGAATCTAGATGTACTCATGGTAAGGTATTTACCTCTCCCTGACTAGTACGAGACTGTCACACGCGTTTGCATACCGGCGTGAAAATCCGAGAAAGATAGAAGTGGGGAGCACAATTCGGAGCAAACGAAGTGGTGGGAGGTACAGCGAGAAGAAGATCCGCTACGTTCTCTGCGCCAAAACGGAGTATGGGCATCCACATTTCCCAACCAAGCTCTCGCCAACGCTCAACCCACAAGAGAAGAAGAGTCTCTCTCTACGTTGGAGGTTCTCTCTCTCTTTCTGCCCCTTACTGACCCCCGCCCACCCCGTCCCCCCCTCTCTCTCTCTCTCTCTCAACTTTTCTTCGTGTGTCGCTTTATCTCCCCTTTTGTTCTTCTTCTTCCTCGTTGTCGTCACCGCAGAGGAATTGCCAGGACACTCTCTCTCTTTCTTTCTCTCTCTCTCTCTCGCATTGTCGCTCTGCCTCTCTGTCCCTCAGTGCGAGTCTCGTGAACTTTCTGCGTCGCACACTCTGTGTACCGCTCTCCGAGAGTGCCTTTATATCGCTTGCGGCGTGTCTTTCTCAGAGGAGAGGGGAGTGAGTGGGTTGCTTAGCTGTGAGGAGGATGATCGGAGCAGCAAAGAAATGCATACATACCAAGGAGCCCACTATCCACCTCAGAGTCTCAGAGTGAGTACAAAAAAAACAAAGGCAAAAACGCATCCATGTCCATGTGGGTAATTAATGGTCAATCCATCCCCAAAGCTTGTAACCTCCCAACCACGCTACAAGCTCAGAGCATCCAACACGTTTGTGTTCTTTTTAGCACTAAAGAAACCTGCAATTTTTGGAGGATTTGACACTCAATTGCGCTCATCCGAGACAATCCGATCACCTTCATGCGAGTGTTAACAATAGCACAACAAATGACAAGCTTCTCCGTCGGGGACTTCTACGCATTGGAGCTTGCACTAGATCAATGGATTCAATCTCAAGTCTTGCAAAAGCTTATGCATGATTCTAGGTGGCCAATCTCAGTGTGTTCAACCATGATCCCACTACTAAGTCTTGCAAAGTAATTCTACGAGTCTGCCCTAGGGCCATGAATCCCAACGAGTAATCTCCATCCATCAAGGTCATTACACACTTTGGATGCTTTGGCCACATGCCTTCCAAAGCTAGCTCTTGTGGCCACTCTCCAGACCACGAACTTCCTCTTATGCATATGAATGGTGCCTACTCGGCCAACTCATGGCAGGGTCTCCATAGAGGCCACTCAAACACTACGTTGCAAAAAACATGACCAATTGGTCACTAGCTTTCTGTCAACGACGTGGATTAACGGAGGATTGATCCTAGGGGGCATGCATAATGGTAAAGCGTGCCACGGGCACCTTTCCTAAAAATTGCCATTCGGTCGATATTTGACAATCTATTTATAACTCTAAGTCTGGCTGACAATCCCGTGCAATTTGAGGTGATGATTACCGAAGCAACAACATCCGCCTTAGGATTTAACGGCCATCAAACATTACCATCCATTCACCGTTAGATCGATATTAAGATCTTACTGTGAGAAAAAGGCACGCCTCATCCATTAGATTTATTTTTTGATCATGTGGCTATAAAATGGCGATTCTTGCGTATTGTCAAGTGCACATTTTAATCCACGCTACAAATGTTGCAAAATGGACATCCTAGGAATGACTTGGGGGTTGCACGCACCATTCGATGTCTGCCACATGGCCACTACCTTCCTCCACGATTGGCGGACCGAGAATTGAGGCGGGCTTGCCATAATCAATAAGAAATTGGCTTAAACAAATGGCAAGCCGGTGTCGATTCTCTATTCCATCCAACATGTGCCTTGTCCATTGGTTACACTACATCTCAACAAAGCTAGCCTAGATAAAATTTAGGAAACATATGTTGGATCTACCAATCTCACATATAGATAATTACTTGCACTTATTAAACACAAAAAGAAGAATCCCCAACTATGGTGAATATAACATGGATGGGCAAGTGCATCATCCATCTCACACTTCCATTCCACTCTCTTCTCTTCTTGCCTTTTAAGCAAACCAAGAGCCCACCATGGCTAGGATTCTTTCACTTCACAAAGAGAGAACTTGGCTTAAAATCCAAGGCTAAAAAGGTTTCTACACTCTACATCTTTTTCACGCCACCCCTACTATTAATGCATGTGTGGAACCTCCTACTTGAATTAGTCCACAATACTAACCATCAAGTCAAAAGCATATTGTAATGGAAAGAAGGGTCACATCATGTTCATCAAAATCAATTTATTTGAATTCTTAAAGTTACAATCATGACCACTAAACGGCCAAACAAATATTCAAATATTAAATTTCATACATATATTAACAAGGAACATAGGCATCCTAATGCATGCGAATGAGGGCAACCTAATACATTTTCACCTTGTGGGCATGTGAAGTATTGTGATTTATGATCTATGTGTGTCCAAAGGAGAATCTTTAGGTGAACATCAAACTTTTAAATATCTTTCCCAAATACTGAATGGCTAGTTGTTTAGTACACAAGTTAATCATTTGGATTAAGTCAGTGACATAAGTTATTTTAATCATTTAGATTAATTCATAGATAGAAGTCATGAATTTAGTAGTTGTTTAATGCACAATTTAACCATTTAGATTAAGTCATAGACATAAGTAATGAATCAAGTAGTTGTTTGGTGCACAATTTAATCATTTAGATAAAGTCATAGACGTAAATCATTTTCTTCATGCTCTTACAACCCAATAGTCATGATGTTAATGCCACCCAAACTCAGGATGTACAAAGAAATATTTAAAGGGATCATCTTAAAAGACCTAATGTATTATCCCAAATTTAAAGCTAGGATGTAGAAAGAAATATTTAAAGGGGTCATTGTTAAAAGAGATAATGTAGTATTCCATGAAATGCACATTGTATTACAACTAAATATACAAGTTGGGTTAAGTTTAACTCACTTTTGTACATCATCAAACTAAAATTTCTCCATATATGGCTTAGAGTAGTCCTTAATTAGCATATGAGCAATAAGCAAATAAAACAAAACTCTACTGTATTCTCTTGAGGATTTACTAAACTCTACTAGATGCTATCATGACTATGTGCTAGCTATTTCTCATGGTTCTATATTGATTTTTTCCAAATGGCATCTCATGTGCTTGTAAAGCTTGCTAAAAACTACAACAACATAGATGGCTTTTGTAAAACTAACTCATTTTTTCAGAGTGGCAAATATTATCCAAAAGTTTTGCTAATTAGATTTTCCTACTTCTAGAGCGAACTATTGGTTCTCACTTTTGCAATTGTAAGGAGCATATGAAGTTTCACCTTTGGAGGGTTATAATATAAATATAAGTGCCTTTCTTTATTCCTAACTATCCACTATGGTTCTTGTAATTAGGATTAATTTCTTTAAAATCTGTAGCTTGTGCAACATACCACATTTTATATTGTATTGTGCAATCCTTAAAAGTATACAGCTATGGATCTTGTACACTATAGTTATATTTGATGAAGTAGAATAGGTAACTTGCTTGTGACTAAACAAGAGTTACACTCCCAATGGCCTCCAGGTTGCCCCTCACTTTGCTTGCATATGCCTTCTCCTTTGTACCATTTGAGTCCTAAACCTTCTCTGCTAATTTTTGTGTGAGAAGGTTTGTGTATGCTCCTTATCCTACATTTATGTCTCTACTTCATATAGGTTAAACACAATAAACTAAAATGCACATTAGAGTTTTAGCAATAGGATTTTAAAATATCAATTTAATTTTTGTTTTAAAGAAGGTGTATGAAGGGATGTTTTACATCCCAAAACTTCCAATAAGAGGTCAAATAGGGTGATTTTTAAATTGGATCACATTGCAATATGGCATTTTATGTAAATCAAGTATATTATCGGTCGGGATTTGCTAGGTCAGACCATATGAATTCTCGAATGAGAGATTACATTGGTAATAATTTGTATCTTAGTGGTGATCGAGGGGAGATTATGAGTGACCCCATAAACTTAGAGTTTCTTAGATTTTAAGGTTGAGTAAGAACTTTGTATAGGTATGCCTCATTCATTGTGTATATGTTTTCATTTTGGAATTCTCGAGTGTTTGACTGTATATCTTTTGAGCATGAGTACTAATAGAATGATTTCGAAAAGATTAATCGAGAAGTGGAACATTTTTGTTACCTTGTAATAAATCCCCCAAAGCATGGATAATTAAAGGAAGGAGTCAATGATTTTAAGTCATCTACTTAACATTTACCAAGACTATGAATTACTATGTAGCAACTTTAAACAAGAGACAACTACTAGCTAGCATATCCATGCATTGGTTAACAATATTTAATAGTACATAGAGTGCTCCTTAACATTTACTAGCACTACTAAAGTGCTATATAAGATTTTCTAATAGTCTTGAAGCTCCACACCTTGTAAAAGAAGAAATACTGCTAGTTAGCATATGCTAGCACTAATTGACACTATTTTACAAGACATAGACTGCTACTTAACAATTACTAGCCCTATTAAAGTTCTCGATAGCATCTTTTATCAAAAGCTAGGCTATTAATTAGCATATGCTAGCAATACTTTACAATATTTGATAGTACATAGAGTGCTACTTAATATTCACTAGCACTATCGAAGTGTTGTATAACATTTGCTAGTAGTACTAAAGTGCTATACCAATTTAAAAATACATACTTCAAGTAGTATTGAAGTGCTATGCCAATACAAAAGACATGCTGCATTAGAATATGCTTAGCACTAGTTATCACTATTTGATAGTACACAAAGTGCTTCTTAACATTTAATACTAGCATTACTTAAATATACTATTTGATAGTACACAAAATGCTTAGAATATGCTTAGCACTAGTTACCACTATTTGAAAGTATACATAGTCTTAATTAACATTTACTAGAATTAATAAAGTACTATATAGCACCGTTCAATAGGAGAAAAACTACTAGTTAGCATATGAGTAGCATATGCTAGAACTACTTAACATATTTAATAGTACACAAATTGATGCTTAACATTCACTAGTACTACTAAAGTGCTATATAGCATTGCTAATATAATACAAGCTACTAGCTAGCATGTGTTAGCACCAGTTAATAGTATTTGAAGTACACAAAATGCTACTTAACATTTACTAGCACTATTGATGTGCTATATAGCACTATTTAACAGAACATAGGTTGCTTGTTAGCATATACTTGCACCAATTGAAACTATTTGATAGTACAAAGAGTGATAGTTAACATTTACTAGCAATATTGCAATGCTATATAGCACCATTTAATAGAAGATAGATTGCTAGTTAGCATATGATAGCAATACTTAAGACTGTTTAACAGTACTCATAGTGCTACTTAACCTTTATGAGCACTAGTAGTGAAGTGTTGTATACCACATTTTAACAAAAGAAAAATTGATGGTTAGCATATGCTAGCACTAGTTAACATTATTTTATAGTACATGGAGTGATACTTACTGTTTAATTACTATATAGTACCCTTTTAATAGAAGATAGGCTGCTTGTTAGCATATGCTAGCACTAGTTAGCACTATTTAACAATAGACGAAGTACTACTTAACATTTACTAGCACTATTGAAGTGCTATGTGGCACCTTTTATCCTAGAGAAACTACCAGTTAGCATATGCTTTAACTAGTTAGCACTATTAGATAGTACACAAAGTGCTACTACTAAAAGGTTCTAAAAAGGTAGACTACTAGTTAGCCTATGCTAGCACTAGTTAACACTATTTAATAGTACACATAATATTTTACTAGCACAAGTGAAGTGATTTATAGCACCTTTTAATAGAAGGAAGACTCACATGTAGGCATTAGTTGGACACTATTTAATAGTACAAGAGTGCTACTGAATATTTACTAGCACTATTGAATTGCAATGTAGCACCTTTAATAGAAAATAGACTACTAGTAAACATATGCTAGCAGTAGTTAACACTGTTTGAGGAATAGAAAATGCTAATTAACATATGCCAGAACTATATAAGTTCTTATTAACCATAATTTAATAAAAGAGAGTGCTAGTTAGCATATGCTAACACTAGTTAACATTATATGATCATATTGAGCTAGGTAGCATATGATATGTTCCTGCATGTGGCCCTCTCAAAATAATTGTGCAAGTATCATTTATGCAGTGGTGAGGTGATAGATGTGTTAAGCCGACTTGGACATCATAACTTAAATAAGTAACCTAGAGGGTTTTTTTAACACTGCTACCGACCAGTCTACGTGATGTAATACTTTTGACATCCATCCAAAGAAAAGCCTACAACTACACATGCACAGAAAAAGCCACAAAAGTTGATTGATAATGATGTAGCCCTATCTATTAAGGTGGAGAACTTAATGAATAGGAAAGCCTACAACTACACATGTAGAGAAAAAGCCACGAAAGTTGATTAATAATGATGTAGCCCTATCTATTAAGGTGGAGAACTTAATGAATAGGAAACTATGGATGATACTATTGGAGCTAATGATTTTGCTACCCCTATTTAAAAAAATGTGAAAGATAGTGGCAGCATGGATTGTGGAGACTCTTTCAAAGACATAGTGGCTAAAGTAATTGCTAATATGCACATGGGTGTGATAAGACTAAGTGATGAATCTGAGTTGGGGTAGATGCTTCCAAAAAAGAGATATTAGAGCATATGATTTCAAAAAAGCCATGGGTGTGATAAGCCTAATTGATGAAGAGGCATTGGAGTAGATGCTTCCCAAAATGAGAAAGAAGGAAAGGGGCCTCGTAGTTACTCCAACGCCCTCTCAAAAAGGCAAGTTAGATTCTCCAAAGGCATCCATAGGTGCAAAGGGTCTATTGTTGATGACATAACGTGAGACAATACCTAGGAACTTTCCAATTATGTCACCAAAGACAACTAGGCCACATGACTACCAAAAAGTGTAATTTGTTTGGATTGTGGCATAATATGTCCAAATACTTGTTGCCACCCAATGTTGGCTCTTTGTAATTATCCATGATGAAATAAACATATACTTTTTGCACTTTGAAAATATGTATGGGGGGTGCATATGTTGCAAATCTATTTAGTCTCTAACCTATTTTAGTTGTGTTGCAAATCTATTTAGTCTCTAACCTATTTTAGATGTGTTGCAAATCTATTTATGAATCTATTTTGAAAGCATTTCAAATCTGTACACATGTAATTCAAACCTATTCGAGATGTATATCAAGTTTTTTAAGACGCATTTCAAATGTGTTTATGAATCTATCTCAAATATATCGGTTTTTCTTTCCCGAGTCCATATTTCTTTCACTATAGGGAGAATTTTTAGTAAGCAAAGTATAGCAGCATGCATGGCCAAAAGTCATCATAACCAACTAATCAAGGCAGAGAGGATTGAATATGATAAATGTGATCGGATTCATAGAAGGCCTTTGGGAATTTTAGATAGACTATAGGCAAAGCCATCTAGATCATTTGCATCCCCTTAATGGATCACCCTTACTTGTAATGCTTGTCTTCCTACCAGAGATAGTACTGACGCCTCCCCATGAAGAATGCAGTGAATGGAATTTTGGTGAAGGTTGTCAAATCATTCCATGGAAAATCACCCCCACTTATGCATGCCTAATGTATGGATCTCAAGAGTCTAGGGTTTATACCAAAAGATGCTCCTTCCTTCTTGGATTTTTGTCTTGCAAGGTTTGAATTTTTTATTAGGAGAACTTCCCAAAGAAACAAAACTGAAAGAATTCTTTACATAGTGTTTTCCATGCCATAAAGAGACAAAGGTACGAGCTCATGAATAGTGCAATTAGAAGGATCTAGTGTGAGTACAAAACCAGTTTTCTTGAAGGACTTTCAAGCAATTTGGAGTTAGTTCAAGCACTTATTGGTAGCCAACACTATTATTTTTTATAGTTCATTATACAAGGCCTATCGAAACCCATCCAAGACAAAGTTAATACTTCCAAAGTCTGAATTGCAAGATTCTGAAGAAATGAAGGCCTTATTGATGGAGAATTTATATCCATGGTGTCTTTGTGGCTTCAATAAGAAGATAATCAATAGTACACATTGTCAACATAGTTTGAGCATGAACTATTTGATAACAAAGAGTCCATCAAAATATTGGAGTTTAACTTTAAGTACAATCAAACTTATAAAATCAAAAGGGAATTGAATGTATGAATATCATATTCTAGGTTCATCAAGACCTTGTTGTATATTAACTTAATATAAGTTATTCTTTTTCTTCCTTTTTATACACTAACCTTTCAAGTGTTTGTCTTTCTCTGTAGTGGAGTTGTATATTGCAATTTAATACTCTTTATTTGTGTCAGCATTCTATACTTTGTTAATACACTTTAAAATAGATTTTAAGCCATAGAAACATATTTCATGCTTATAACGTCTCAAATATGACCTTTGAGAAGTAAACCCCCATAGCTTATGATTGCTTACAAAAAATTACATCCATATTGTAGACTATTAATAGACTAACAATCTTTCGCAACTATAACAGACTATTGTAGACCGTAACAAACTATTAAAGAATACATACTATTTACACACTATAATAAACTATTGTAGACTACTAATAGACTATAAAAAAATATTACCATCATATGATAAGAGCCTATAATCTATGACAAATTGTTAAAAGACTAAATATACTACAATAAACTATTAATAACAATCTATAATAAACTATATTAGACGATGCCTCAAAGAGCTATTAACAAACTACGATCGACTACAATAGAATATTAAGAAACTATGATAGACTATTAACAATCTATGTTAGACTAAAGTAAACTAGCACTATGAATTAGAGCATTATCATCTAGTTAACAATGCTAGTTAATAATAGTTAACAGCATAGTAACAATACTAGTTTTAATAGTTCTAGTTAATAGTACTAGTTAACAATGCTAGTTAAGAGCACTAGCTAACATATAGTCAACATTTCTAGTTGACAATACTACCTAACAATGCTACATAATAGTGTTAGTTAACAATGCTACATAATAATAATAGTAGCTAACAATGCTAGATGGTAATGGTAGTTGGCCATGCTAGTTTTGATAGTGCTAATTAAAGGGTGATTATTTAATCTCTTATGATGATAGAGGCAAAAATTTCTTCTTGGATTTTCTTTTTTAGGGCATAAAAAGCTTTACATGTTTATATAAAAGAAAAGACGCTACATTCTATTCCATACAAAGATCATCCTCTCTTGAGGCAATAACAAAAATCCAGTACTGTGGCTTTGAAAGCTCGAGGTGACAAAATGACAAGCTTCAAGAAAACTTGACACCAAATATGAATCGTAAAGCGACAACTTGACAAGGTTTATGGCTCCTCTTCCTTAATTTGAAGCATTTTGACAGACAATTGACCTACAACTCTTTTTGAATAATGTTGCACATGATAAACAATTTATCATGTTCTACCATTTCTTTTGTTAATTAATCATGAACATCATGAAAGTTAAATATATCCTGGTCCAGCTATCAATTTTCAAGGTAAACAGAAAGCTGATATGTTTCTACTAGCTTAGAGGAGAGGCTATTGGCAAAGGGGATGGAATAATGTGCATGAGCTTCCCAATGCATAAGGAGAGTATCTTTCATCTTTGTTTCTTGTCCTCATGCAAGGAAGGTGTGGAAAGCAATTCAGATTCAGATAGGAGAATAAGTAAGTTGAAAGGCTATTCTACGTGATGCAGTGATTGAAGGTCAAATATAGAGTGTGGTCACAAGTGAGAACACATCATTGATGGTCTATATGTGTGCAAAAAAATAGTATGAAATTCAGTGGTGTCATCAATGACTCACAACAGATGGCATCTTTTCAAGGACTTTCTTGTTCTAGAACTTTCCGAACCTCTCATAGCACTTTTCTCTACTGTCCTATAGTAGCCATCCTGCATTCAAAGTTCTAAAAAGGTCCTCAATATCTGAGGATGGAGTGGGGATTGGAAGCAATGAACTGCTAAGCTTCCTATCTAGTTAAATTCTATATGCTAAATTAGGAAGGTCTTTCAACATGTGCTCCCTTGCCAAAGTTTAAGTCTGCTCATAATCAATAGATGGCACTAATTGGTCAAATTAAATTCCCTCCTGAATTCTTGCCAAGTCTTCCATCTTAGCTACTCCAAAGATGTGTCCAAGTTTTAAGTCCTTCTGGCTAGAAGGAAATGTTCATCATTGAGTGTTGGGCATTCCCAAAAATAGAAGAGACCCATATAGAGTGAGTGGCCATAAAGGCTTCCTATCCAAAAAATTGCAAAAAAGCTTTTATTTCCCCAAAGGCTTTCCAAATAAATTGCCAAAGGGGACTCCCTTAGCTTTGCAAGGACCAGGATTGCAAATAGTAGAGAGAATGGGATAATTTTTCCATTTAGGGGCCCTAATTGGTCTGACCAGATTCACATTCCTCAAAAGCAGTTGTGCCCAATCACATTCTAGAATCAAAGGAGCTTTAATCACCCATGTGGCAGAGAGTTTCCTAGCAGCTATATCTATATCAATCACTCCTAAGCCACCTTCTTTCTTAGGCTTGATGCAGTAGTCCATTTTACTTTAGATATTCTGGAGTTTCCTCTAGAGAGAGAGAGGATCTACAAATCCTAATGAATCTATCCAGTCCAACTTTGGAAGGGACCCAACAAAATAAATAAATAATGGAGATATGATAAATACAATAGTTGAGAAGCAGCCTTCTATCTGAAAGATTGGCTTGATAGCCTTTCCATTTATCAATCTTCTTTTGAAATCTCTCCATAAACCAATCCCATCTTTGGTTCATGGTAATGTCAAAGCCAATGGGTATCCCAAGCAATATGAAAATAGTGCCCTTCTTAATGATGTGACATCCTAGTTCTTTCATAATTTCCTATTCCCTACCCTTGAGAGTAGCATATAGTCAACTTCCACCCCTAGAGTAGTGTAGCTGTCTCTCTCTTCACGCTCGTCACTCATGTTGGACAATTGCTTTTGCCAACCTCTTTTGGGCATTGAACCTTCTGGTTCTAATACTGCTCCACTTCTCATAGTCAGATGTAACCAATTCCTTTGGGTTAGATAGTGTTCGCGTTCGGCCACATGTCTTCTTTGCCTTTTCGAGCATGTGTCAACCATTGATTAAGGTAGAAAGTATCCGAATAGAAATTTGAGTACTCTCTATATTCCACACATCGGTCTTTAAGCATACTACCACAGTCAATGCCACTCATCTAGAGTTATTCCTAGCAACTGTTTACTTGTCACTAGTTAACATGAACTCTTTTTGCCTTGACATTGAGCTTACTAGCTTGGTTCTCTAAAACTTCTAACCTGACAGCTCTTCAACCCAAAATTCAATTGATCTTTCCGCAACAGGATCACCCTAGACTAACTCAAAAAGGTGCTTAGTGATAACCCAACCTGATGTTGCGCTCGGTGAAGATGCTCTCTTACAGTCCTAAGGTAGATGTGCTCAAGTGCAGAATAAATGTCAACATATACACTTAGATGTCGCGGTTAGCTATCTTAGGAGAACTGTTTGATGAAGGGAGAATATTGAGTCATGACACACTTTGAAACACTTGGAAGAATATGGAGTACAAATACCAATAGAGTTGAATAGAAAATGAACATTCACTTATATTGAATCAAACTCAGCTTGCAGTGAACACTCCCTATCATATCAAGCTCACGTTATTGAATCAAACTCTCTTGATTACAGCCAAGCCACCTCGGCTTGCAATGAACACTCCCTATCCTAGCAAGCGTAGGTCAGATGAAGAGAACTCAACACAGTATTCTCTTGTTCTCTTCTTTGCATGTTACAACCATATCATACTACCTAAGTAAGCCACCTTCCATAAAGATATGTGTTCAGTGCGCGAACCTCCATCTATTGATTAGTGGTGACACCACAATCTTTTGCACCTCCACTACAAAACTAGTACTCAACTAGGACTCCACAACTTCCATCCAAGGTCAGCACTCAATGACCACAAACATGGCTCCATGTTAGCCTAACATGAGGGATGGCCAGTCATTCATTCCTAGCACAATGTTTGAGAAGGAGGCTAGCTGGTAGAGGTATAAGGCAACCAACATAGGAGGAGATTGCAAGGATGATAAAATGTAGGTAGCCAGTGTAGGAGGCTGAAATCAGAGAGGTGGAAGTGTAGGTCATCAAGACCAGGGGTGGAGAAGGGAGGCACCATAAAGAGAGGGGGAAGCATGGCTAGCTTGAGAAGAAAACTAAAAAATCTATACTACATGAACATTCCAAGCAATGCTTGAAATTTGCAATGTCTAGCTTCTCAATAGCAAGCAGTCCAAAAGGAGGCTAGCTGGTAGAGGTAGAAGGCAACCAGCATAGGAGGAGATTGCAGGGATGATTCGATGTAGTTAGCAGCATAGGAGGCTAAGTCAAGGAGGTGGAAGTGTAGGTAGTGGGGACCAAGAGTGGAGAAGGGAAATGCCACAAAGAGAGGGGGTAGTGCGGCTAGTTTGAAAAGCAAACTGAAAAGCCTATACCACATGAAGTTTCCAAGTAGTTCTTAAAAGCTACAATGTCTAGCTTCACAGTAGCAAGTAGTTCATGCCTAGCACAGTGTCCAAGAATGAGGCTAGTTGGTAGAGGTAGAAGGCAACCAGCATAGGAGAAGATTGCAAGGATGATTAGATGTAGGTAGCCAACGTAAGAGGCTAAGTTGGGAAGGTGGAAGTGTAGGTAGTGGAGACAGCGGTGGAGGTGGGATGTGCCACAAAGATAGGGAGAGCGTGGCTAGTTTGAGAAGCTTTCTCCAAAAACTCACTTCCCCTAGCCTTTTTGCAAGCTCATAAAATCCAAAATTTCTAATTGATCGATGAGTGCATTAGTCATCTTCATCTTGTAGGAAAGCCATGTTGATTTATGGCAATGTATCCAGGGAAAGAAAAATCAATAGGATAGAGAGGAGTAGGGGAGATGATGGTTCAAATCCAATGTTAGAATAGGCCCTAGAGTGCAAAGTTATACATATGTCATGAAATCTAATCGAGTGATTTGTCTTGTTGAAGAATAGGATTGCAACAAAAAAGAGTGAGGATTTTGGTATTCAATAGCAATTTAATTCTATGATAGATTGTGGAGCTGTATATACATCCACAAATCCTAATTGAGTGATTCATCATGTTAGAGAGAAGGATTCCAAGAATGGAGAGTGAGTCTTTTGGTTCTCACAACAATTTAGCTCTTAGAAAAAATGGATTGGAATGGATTCAATCAACCTAGCAACGTCGTCAACTTGGTCATGAGGCACACAAAGCATGTGATGGTTTTTTCGACTATTGCAGTTTGGTCTGAAATGGGAGCACCCTTTATTTTCATGGGAGAGTTGTCTTCCCTTGGCTTGTGGCTAGCCTCAGGTGCAATTCTTTGTTAAGGAGGGCTGATCATAAAGTTTGTAGTAGTGCTTAAAAATTTTTTGACTTTGCTGTTAGTGGTTGGTTTCAATTGCTAGTGTTGTTGTAGCTTCTTTATGTCTTTAGCTCTCATTACAACTCTATTCAAAGTTTGTTTTCTTTTTTGTTGATCCCTAATTTTAAACTTAGTTATTAGTCCTTTAAAAAATGTATTTTCCTCTACTCTTGTGTAGCCACTGCTTGTGCAAATCATTTTGGCTCTCTTCAGACTTTCACTGTTGCATTTGAATCCTTCGCTTTCTCTAGATAATTGCTTCGTGTTCTTTTGTTGTTGCCTAGTAGGACGTCTTATTGGTATAGTTTACCTTCCCATCATGTCTGCAGAGCAAAAAAATTTATTCTACCTTGTCATGACATAGGGTTTTTGCTTTGGATTCTACTTTGCCATGGTGTGACTAGGGTTTCTTGCAATCTAGGGTTGATGGTGCTTTTTTACACACAACTTACTTACTACAGTGGCCCTAATGATTTTGTTGGAAAGCAAGCTTAAATCGAAGATCTCAGCTTAAGTTTCTTTTTTTTGGCTTTTTGTTTAACTCTTGATTGTTAAAATATATGTAGGTTTTTTTAAAAACTAGCTACTCCAGCTCGCTAATTGTACACCTTTTGTTAATGTAGCTTTAAGGCAAATCATAGCGTAAGAAGGCAACATTAAAAAAAGAGCCATAATTCAATCCAAAATTTTGACTACTCCTTTGTAACCGTCACAACTAGCCCACAAAATACTGCTTTAATCACAAGCTTTCAAAAATCTTTAACATCATCTTGTTCAAGCAAGTCTGGAGAAGAGAGTTTTTCAAAAGAATGTTTGGACAACAGCAAACAAATTGAGGGACAAAATGGTTCTACTTATTCATAAAATCCAATAATTTCTATCCCTAGCTCTGATGAGTAGAAAAACCGAGGCCAACATTTGTTTGTTTTCAAGAACAAAAGTGCCATGCCAAAAAAACCCATTCAAAAGGCATTTGGGAAAATACCTAATTAATCGATTACCCAATTGACCTAATTTTTGAAGGGGCCTCCAAACAAGCAAAAATTAACCTATAACCCCCAAATACTTAATCCCTCCCCCTCTTATCTCCCCTGCCCCCTCCCCCCCTATCTCACCTTGTCTTGAGTCATCCCTCCCTTCCCATGTCTCTCCCATCATCCCTCCCCTCCCCTCTTCCCTTGTATCTCCCTCCTCTCTACCTCCCTCCCCTCCCTTTACCTTGTCGATATGCATTAGTCACCATCTAACTTGCTAGATTGATGCCTTACCAAATTGTTTCCAGTTGAACAAATGTAAGGAGGGGGAATTGTAAATCCTATAAAAGACGTTGCAAGATTAGATGGGGATGCAGTCTTAGCACTTGTTTCACCTCTTCCACCTCTATCAATGGTGCACAATATCCATGGATTCCTTCCTACTGCTAGATCATAGTCTTTGCCATTATGGTTGCCTTTTCCAAGCCTTACACCATGTGACTAACCTATTTTAGTCACTTGCAATAGCCTTGAATTGAATAGTTGACTTTATCATTCAGAACATGTTTGTGAGAACAGAAATATGGAAAACATGAACATTTTGAATGATGCTTGAAATCAACAATCTCAAACTTCTTAGTGGAGCAAGCAGCTTGTTCCTAGCACAATGCCTAAGAAGGAGGCTAGCCCTGATAGTGGTAGAAGGTCACCAGCATAAAGGAGATGGCAGGGATGGATAGATGTAAGTACTTTTGGCATAGGAGGAACTGGAAGCATAGGTAGTGGAGATTGGTGGCAAAGAAGGGAGGTGCCATAAAGAGAGGGGAAGTGGAAGCACAGGTAGTGGAGATTAGTGGTGGCAGAGAAGGGAGGTGCCATAAAGAGAGGGGGGAGGGCAGCTACTAGTTTGAGAAGATTTCTCCAAAACTTGCTTGCTCTATCCTTTTCTTAGGATCCTAGCATCCACAATTTCTACTTGTGATTGATTAATGACTGACTAGTACTCGTCTTGGAGGAAATCCATGTTGATTTATGGCGATACATCCCTGAGCTCTTGAATCTTCCCAAATTGGAAACCAACATAGCTGCTTTCTTGCAAGCTCCTAAGCTTGAAGGGCAAGAGGCGAGGTTCCTACCTGATAATAAACATGCTCTTGCCTATAATTGTATGCTTAGTCTAATCATAGGTGCCACTATTGGGATGTGCCTCTCCCAACCTAGTGGTCATCTTGAGACATATGTTCAAGCTATGGCCTATAGTTCTATTCTTAGTATAATCATAGTAACCACCATTGGGATGTACCTCTCCCAATCTAATGGTTGCATTGAGAAATATGTCCTTGAGACATATTTGAATGTTTGGAGACATATTTGAATGACCTATTCTCTAGTATGATCTATCCTAAGTAGTTGCCCAATAATTTAAGGACGATCTACCAAATGTAGACCCAATCTCCCATCAAAGGGATTACTTGTCAAGAAGTGTCCTATCAACTTTGTGCTTTAGTCACCAATTATGTCACTAGTCAATATGTAATGTTGAATTACAACATTTACGTGCTAGATATGTAAAGTATATCAATTTGGTAAGTCCTATAACTCTCATCCAAATTGTTTTCTCTAGTCTTTTTATCTTGTCTACTATTAACATTGTGAATTTCCTTGGAGAGATATCTTGTATACTAGGGTAACCCTACGGAAATTGCCTTGGAGAGATTTTTCTCCTCTTCTCAATGGAAATCACTAAATATAGCAAGTCAACTAGTCCATAGTAATCCTATGGGAATTGCCTTGGAGAGATATTTCTCACCTTCTCAATGGAAATCACTAAATATAGCAAGTCAACTAGTCTAGACTATTCCTTCAAAATTATTGGCGTGATTATCACTTAACCACATAATAGTGGACATACATTGTTGGACATTTGCAAACACCATATGATTTGCACACTTGCTAGCATAAGAAGAGAAGAGAGCTCTAATTATTAAATCTCTATCGGTCTACTATTCCCAGCCATGTTTATGAAACATCAATTCTTATCGAATTGTACATCATCTTACCATTCTCAAAAGTCGCATTTTGGTATCCATAGCAATTAGCTCTATGACATCCAAAGTGGTTGATCAATGTATCAAGGTTGTCAACTAGCTCATGAGGTAAGTAGAGCAATTAGGTTACTACAATAGTAGTTTAGTTTGCAATGGGATCACCTTTTCTTTTTGTGGAGAGTTGTCTTCCCTTGTCTTGTGGCTAGCATCCAAATGGGACTATTTATTAAGGAGGACTGATCACAAAGTGTATAGTGTGTTTTTAGGATTTGCAGATTCAATGTTAGTGGTTGACTTCATTTCCTAGTGTTGTTGCAGCTCATTTATGTCTTGAGCCTCATCACAAGACCATTGATGCATTTGTTTAATTTTTTGTTGATCCCCAATCTTTGAGTTGGTCATTGGTCCTTAGAACAATTCCTTTGTCTCTACTCCTACATAGCGATTGCTTGTGCAAGTCATTTTGGCTCTCTTCAGACTTTTATAATTATGCTTGGGTCTTTCACATGACTTTCATTGGACACTTTCTTTGTGTTGCCTATGTGGGACCTTTTGTTCATATAGTTTACCTTCCCATCACGTCTATGACATTAAATTCTTGATTCTACCTTGCCTTGGCATGAGATCTACTAGTTAATGTCTTTGGTTTCCATTCTACTTTGCCATGGTGTTGACTAAGGTCTCTGACAATCTAGGACTGGAAGTGCTTGCACACAACCTACTTATTGTACTAGCTTTGATGATTTTGTTGTGAAAAGCAAGATTAAATTGAAAAGATAAGCTTAGGTTTTTTTTGGGGCTTTTTGTTTAAGAAATCATAAATATGTTTTGTTACTGAATTAGCTTAATGATTCTCCATTCTCAAAGTTAGGTTAGGATAGTGATTCCATCAAAAGCTTCTTGATTGTTAAATTTTAGTAGGGGTTTCTGTAAACCAATTGCTACTACTGGCTAATTGTATATCTTGTATTCATATAGCTTTAAGGCAAATCATAGCTTCCAAAGGAAATGTCAAAGAAAGCATCCAAAAAAGCTACATTACTAGGTAATAGAAGACTTTAGATGGAAAATTTGACCCTTGACTTGTGGAATCCTTCCTCAAAATTCCTTTCCATATTTCAAAAAAATGAGGATCAACACTATGTTTTCCTTCTAGGACTCTAGAAAATCATTTTGGAATGGAGTAAAACTAAATCCATTAACCATTGGCATTGGGTTTAAGAAGTTGTCTACTACATTAAATTTTCCCTTTCGATATGTCAAGTGTATATCAAATTCTTGAATTAATTTCATTCCTTTAAGCTATGGTTGATTGCAAATCCATCTAATATGTTCTTGATAAATTCCTTCTCGTATGCACGATTTCCCCATTTAGCACGGTCTAACTCTTTGCTTCCAAAAGTGAGTAGTCGACAGTTTTTTAAATTAATGTACCACCCCAATAGAAAATTCATTGGCATGTATGTATGTATGTATACATACATACATACATACATACATACATACATATATATATATATATATATGCATTTATCAATGTATGACTAAGTCTATAAGGGGTGTACAAATAGGGGTAGATCCAAGAAATATATCTATTTTATGAAAACACAAATGGAAAAACATCTTTAAATTCAACCACACTTGAGGTGGTGTTGATTACACGCCTATTATGGGTATGGAAACTCATAGTTTAATTGATCACCCACTAGTGGCTCGAGTTTTAGCATGGTGAGCTAGAGGCCTAGGGGTTGAAGACAAGTCCCACATGCCTGGTTCCATCAGGGTCTTGGTATCTTCTCTGCTCTCTGAGTTAAGCCTATTACAAAGAGTCCACACTTGAGTTGGTGTCGAATACATAAGGTGGGGGGAAAGAGTTCTCCATGAGATGTCTAGTGGGTCTATGTGCCTCTCACAACAAATCCGTCTCTCAAAATAAAACAAAACTTTAATAAATTATGTGTGGCATGACATCGACCATCATTCTTAAATTTTTTGAAACCAAACTTGTGGTGCCACATTGTCTATGATAAGTAACACATCTATGTACAATTCTTATGATAAAACTCTAAGAGACTTCTATGTACTTTTTAGTACCCTTAAGCAATAACACTTACATTGCATGTGCTTGTTTTTATTCAGGTTTACATGGGGCTTTAACTCCTACCTTTTGGTTTCTAGGGCAATTCCATGATCTTTTGCCTATGCATTTAAAGCAAAGATTTTCTTGCTTAGATTTTTCATAAATTAAAGCCTCTTTTTTTCAAAAGTGAATGCCTTTGAGGTTGCATTTTATTGGGATTTCTTGAAAAACCCCCTTTTCGAATTGCCCCTTTCTTTTAAAATTAAGGCATTAGGGTCTATGCACACCACAATGTATGTACTATTGGCTACAATCTTGACCTATCCTCTTTGGCATTTTAATACATAATCTTGGATGTGTTTATTTATCATAGCAAAATTGTCTCCTTAGAAGTGTATAAGTCTTTAAAAATTTTTGGGTGTCCTCCACTAGGACTATTATTACACTTAAAAAGAATTTGGTGCCTAATGTCGTTGTTATACAAGACACATACTCTGTCCTTGTATAACATATATCCCTTTTGAATATTGTATTTTTTGTATTGGAGTCCTTTATCCCCCAACTTGCAGTGTGTACCATTACCATGTGACTCCTCAATAAAAGCTCCTTAATCTGTGGGATCCTTCCTCAAAATTGCTTTCCATATTTCAAAAAAGTGAGGATCAACGCTACATTTTCCTTTTAGGGACTCTAGAAAATCATTTTGGAATGGAGTAAAACTAAATCCATTAACCATTGGCATTGGGCTTAGGAGTTCTCTACTACATTAAATTTTCCCTTTCGATATGTCAATTGTATATCAAATTCTTGAATTAATTTCCTTCTTTTAAGGTATGGCTGATTGCAAATCCATCTGATATGTTCTTGATAAATTCCTTCTTGTTTGCCCAATTTTTTCATTTAGCATGGTCTTAACACTTTGCTTCCAAAAGTGATTAGTCGACACTTTTTTAAATTAATGTATCACCCCAATAGAAAATTCATTGGCATGTATGTATACATACACACATACACACACACACACACACACACACACACACACACACACACACACACACACACACACACACACACACACACACACACACACACACACACACACACACACACACACACACACACATACACACATACACATATACACATACACATACACACATACATACATACATACATACATACATACATACATGCATGCATGCATGCATACATACAACATACACACACACACACATATATATGCATTTATCAATGTATGACTATGTATACAAGGGGTTTACAAATAGGGGTAGATCCAAGAAATATATATATTTTATGATCTACTCCTCCCTTAATGGGCAAATCATCAGACAAATAGAAAATCATCTTTAAATTCAACCACACTTGAGGTGGTGTTGATTATACACCCATTATGGGTATGGAAGCTCTTAGTTTGATTGATCACCCACTAGTGGGGCTAGAGTTGTAGGATGGTGAGCTAGAGGGGCCTCGGGGTTGAATACAAGTCCCACATGCCTGGGTCCGTCAGGGTCTTGGTATCTTCTCCACTCTCTAAGTTAAGCCTGTTACAAAGAGTCCACACTTGAGTTGATGCTGAATACATAAGGTGGGGGGAAAGAGTTCTCCATGAAATGTCTAGTCAGTCTAAGTGCCTCTCACAACAAAGCCGTCTCTCAAAACAAAACAAAAGTTTAATAAACTATGTGTGGCATGATCATCGACCATTATTCTTAAATTTTGTGAAACCAAACTTGTGCTGCCACATTGTCTATGATAAGTAACACATCTATTTACAATTCTTATGATAAACCTCTACTTCTATGTGCTTTTTAGTATCCTTAAGCAATAACACTTACATTGCATGTGATTGTTTTATTTAGGTTTACTTGGGGCTTAAACTCCTACCTTTTGGTTTCTAGGGCAATTCCATGATCTTTTGCCTATGCATTTAAAGCAAAGATTTTCTTGCTTAGATTTTTCATAAATTAAAGCCTCTTTTTTTCAAAAGTGGATGCCTTTGAACATGCTGAACACGGAGTTGTTGCGTGATTGTGTGTTGGAGAGAGGAAAGAGTGCACCTGCCCACACTTCACCCAGAAAGCTCTTCCACCCAAGATTAAATGTGCAAAATGGGCAACGCATTCCGACACTCTCAACAAATGAGTGTGCAGCTTGCTTCATTCATTACATTGCCTTTGCCCGCTGCATAGGTCCACAAGAGACTTCGAGTTCATTAACACGAATGAAAGGCAGAATAGAGCTTCCCTACTTAAGAGGAAGGATAAACTTCAGAGCCTCCCAAATGACTCAATAGAAATATCATATGAGTCAATAATTGAGAAATACATAAAAACAAGAGGCATGGAGGACATATGCTTGGTCACATTTACAGCCAAGAAATTGTTATCCCGTGGCTTTCCAACGCTTGCCTCTACTGAACACTGCACTCCCTGCTCCCCCGCTAATCTCTTGCTCTTGGCTTCTTCAACTCCTACGTACTCGATGGCATTCTCCCAGGTCGTAGCCCGTCCCTCCACCAACACACAGCTTCTCTACTATAAGTTTTTACGTATACTACTATGTAGTACTCTACAAATCCTTACCTTTCCTGATTGTGTTCCTGCTTGCGATCGGCTTGATTGGCATTTTCGTACAGTTCTGCAGATATTTTGTGTTTCGCCTCTGTCGTGCGGCTTATGCGCTAGTGTTTTTACCAAGTTGCTGTATATTGTCTCCTTTGTGGCGGTATGCATCTCGTCTGTGTTACGGTGCTTTGTCTGGTAAGTTAGGGTGCTTTGTCTGGTAAGTTAGACATGTAATGATGTGGTTGTTTGTTTAACGTGTACTGTTGTTATATGGCAACTGTGTGGTGTTGGTGTGGTATGCCGTTGTCGCGCTACGTTCCGTTATGTGTGGTTCGGCTGTGTGTTGATTGTTTGGCTTAGTCTGGTAGGTCAGTTGTGTATTGTTCGGTTTGTTAATTTAACATGTGCTTGTCGACTGTTTGTTTATATGATTTGCCTTGCTCTAGATGTTCATAGTAACCATTACCAAAAAAGGAAGAAAGACAAAATCATAAGGTTCGTTATGTTCAATAAATTCAAGGATGCAAAAAATTATTACCGTGACAACTACTAGTGTACTTCCCATTCAAGGACAATGAAAGCCAGGAATTGATAACACATGGAAATTGGGAAATGCATACTCTACAAGAGTATAACTATTGAAGAAATAAATAAAAACAATAACCAATACAATGAAAATGCTCAAAATGAGGACTTCTTAAATTATGAAAACCAATATGAAGATAACTTCAACATCTATGGAGAAAACCATGTTAATGCCGAGAATCTTATGACATTGGATTGTGCATGCCCTCATTGCAAAAGCAACAAAGAAATGATCATTTTGTAATAAGTGTAAAGAAACAAATATTGATGGACAACAATGAATACTTCCATAAGGTGCGGTCACTGAACGAAGAGCAGATCGAATTGTTTGATGATATCATGCTACGAAAAAGGTTAAGCCCAACAACAAAATTACATTTGTTCGTCATAAGAGGAGCTGGGGTAGGGAAGATGTACTTGCTGCTTCTACTAGTTTAAGGACTGCTACATCATTACAACCAATACATGCCCAACATTAAACATGACTTGCCAAAGGTACTAATGCTTGCATATACAGGAAAAACATCATGGAAAATAAATGGGAACACCATCCACTCTGCATTGCACTTGCCAACACATACCAAAAACCTGACATCACTTCCAAGAGATAAAGTAGACACCCTTTCCCACCTTTACGAACAAGTCCAACTCATCGTGCTCATGGGCAAAAGAACTCTTGACTTTGCGGATCTTAGAATGCGAGCTTTGAAAGAAACCACTCTAAACACTTTGGGGACATAGACGTCATAAGCTACATGATGACTTTACTAAGCAAAGCCAGTGAAAGACTCTTCGGTATTCAAAAAGAGGGATGATGAACTAGACACCATAGCCAACACTTACTGGGACTCAAAACCAAAATGTTAAGAATTGAAAACAACAATGAGGCAAAGTAACAATCATTTCATACATGCATTGAACTCCTTCAGAAATTGTACATGCTCAAAAGCACAAGTAAATTATATTAACTGGATTTACTACCGACTTGTTCCAAGAGATCACAGTTTCCAGCACATAAGCTACACGAACTCTCAAACAAGCAAATATAATAAAAAAGTTTTGGAATTGTCTATAGGCATAAAGCACACCTTCAAAAAGTAATAGATCACTTCTCTGAAACAATATGCACAAAAACAACCATTGGAGGATCCTAAGGTTACAAGTGGACTCCACACTATCATAGAATTAAAAGAAGGCATATTGGTTTATCTATGCTCCAGTAATATTAACTAGCAAGACGGATTGGTCAATGGGACAGATGGAATATTCATGGAATCCTCAACTTACACGGGCAAACAAATGGTTTGAATACTCTTCCCTCAACAAGAAATTGGAATGCAACCTAAAAAAAATGACCAACAAAGGAGCATATAATACAAACATAAAAAAAGAATGGATGCCAATACATAGAGTCACGAAAGAGGTCTAAATAGGACCATCAAGAACAAGCATCCTCACACTTGAACAGTTTCCAATTCAACCAGTAGGAGAGCAAGAAAAATACATAGAGCTCAAGGAATAACATTAGAAAACCTTGTTTTCTCACCAAAAGGAGTACGTGCACATGGATTGACATAAACCGCATTGTCATGAGTGAAAGAAATAGAGAAACTTTACTTGCTCAAACCATTGCAATGGGATCATGTTCTACATGCAAGTTCTACATATGATTCCTACATGCAACATGCGAGTTCAACATGCAACTCCTACATATGATTCGTACATGCATGTTCTACTTGTGCAACTTCTACTTGCAACTCCTACATGGAAGTTCCACATGCAACTCCTACATGCAAGTTCTATATGCAATTCCTATATGCAACATGCAACATGCGAGTTCTACATGCAACATGCGAGTTCTACATGCAACATGCAACTCCTACATGCAATTTACAACTCCTACATGCAACTTCTATATGCAAGTTCTACATGCAGAGAGAGAATGTCTTACAATTCCTACATGTAGAGAGAGAAGCTCTCCAACTTGTATAAATACCCCATAATGGAATGAAACCCACACTCTTTGGGACATTGTGTTGAGTTCTACTTTGGTATTCCAAGCAATTGTCTCAAGTGTCCATGCTTCCTTGCACTCCACGTCCAAAAGCATGTCCTAACCTTGCAACTCCTCCTCCCATCTCCTCCAACCTTGCAACCCATCCTCTCCCTCTCCTCCTCCTGCCTCCTCCTCTTCCCTCTTCTCTCTCTCCTTTCCCCCCATGCTCTTACATCTTCTTCCTCTCCCACTCCTATCCTCCACCTAAACCCTTAGATCCTCAACCCTTAGCCTCCATGAACTATGAGGGAGACGAGTTCTCTACCAAAGTTATGACACGGGAAGAGTTTAGGGTTTAACCCTAAAACCTACACCCATTTCCTATAAAAACCCACTCCACCCCCTCATTCTTCTTCTTTCACATCTTGCCTCCATCCTCTTACCCATTTCAAGCCCTATGCAAGACACTCCTCCCTCTCTATCAACCACCACCCTAATCCCCTTTCTCACACAGTGAGTTATTTTGAGCCCTTCTCGCCCTTCTCGCAAGCGATAACCTAGCCATTTGCCCTCAACAATCCTGTTGCATCGAGAGAGACTTGGAGACCATTTAGGTGACCATCTCTTCCTCCCTTTGGATTTCCATCAAAGTTTTCCGTCCGTCAAGTTTCCTCAATCCCTCCTCCCCCTCCACCCCCACCACCCCCTACCCCCTCCACCACCCCCCCTCCATTCCAACCCTCTCGCCACCCACCCAAACCCGACACCCCTCTCAATCCACCCCCTTTCCCCCCTCCCACCCCCCCCCCCTCCATCCACCCCCTTTCCCCCCTCCATCTCCTCCAACAACTCCCTTCCTTCATTCCATCCACCATCCCCTCCAACCCCCCTCTCCATCCATCCCCTTTCCCCCCTCCACCACCCTCTCCATCCCCCCCCCCCCCTCCGCTACCACCCCCTCCCCTTCCACCTCCTCCTTCCCCCCCCCCTTCTCTCTCTCTCTCTCTCTCTCTCTCTCTGTGTCACGTCCCTTCCTACACCTACCTAATAGCTAGCAAGGCTTAGGCATTGCTTAGTGCTATTGCAAGGACAGCCAAGGCGCCCGTGCATAGCGCCCACAATCGGTGATGCAGCCCACCTGAGGCGGAGGCACCTGCCCCGTCTCCTCCAGCCAACCTGGCGCCCTGTCTCCTGCCCGCCCAATGGCACTTGAGGTGCCCTCTACCTCCTCTCCCTTCCTCTAAAGCCTCTCTTCGCTCCATCTCCTCCTCTCCTCCTCCATCTCCTCCTTCCCCTCCACTCCACCCCCGCGAAAAACCCCTTCCCCTGCAAACATCATCGCTGCCTAGCACGCGATGCCCCCCCTCTCCCATCAATTTTTTTAAAAGTAAATAAATAAATAAATAAATATATTTATTTTAAAAAGCCTAACCTAACCCTATGACTAGCTCTAGCTAGGTTAGATTTAACCTAGGTTAGTTAGTTACAATTAGGTTAGTTTAACTGCTAGTTAGTTAGACTAACTAGATAGCTAGGTTAGTCTGATTGTACTAAAGTTAGTTCAACTAACTGTGGTTAGTTTAGTTCACTATAGTCAGTTTGAATCGTAGTTAGGTTACATTAAACTAATTGTTAGATATCTAACTAGATAGTTAGGTAAGTTAGACTAACTAGGCCAATTAGGTCAACTAATTTGGGTTAGTTACTACCCCTCGGTTAGACTTAAAGCCCATTCACACCAAACCTTAAGATCCCTCCCACAAAAAAGGCCAATTTTACCCCTACTTCAACACTTCGTATCTCGCCCGTTTGGGACCCAAATTGGACTCCATTTGAACCACAATTTCACACACAAAAACATCATGCTACGGGGCATTTTTCTAGCCCATTGCACACCATTTTGGCATCCCTAGCACTCGCTCATTTGCACACCCATGTGGGTCTCTTTTCGCACTCTTGTATATTTTTGCTATGACCTCCGATTGACAATCTTTCTACACCGGCACATTTCTCTTCACATGTGGGACAATCCTAGGCACATTATTAACACAGCAGTCTGTACAACACTAAGACATCTCTAACCCCCCTAACACAACTACATCAACACCCGTACTTGTGGGAGAGACACCCATTGCAACTCTCACCCAATCTGCATGCAGCTATGCTCTGGCCAATGCCTCTAACTCCAACACTCGCCAAATCTACATACAAATCCGCTACAACCACCGCTTCTGACAATCTCTACCTCGATTCCCGCCCTGAAATTCAAGAAATCCTTTTGACGACTCCACGCCACAACATGGCTAGACACCATCGCGACAATGATGGGGATATTGACCTTGATGTAGAGGGTAACAATTTCTTTAATCGTAGAAATTATAACAATCAAGGCAGGCAGACCTTAGGAAAATTGGGACTTCCCAAATATAATGGTAGGGGAGATCTAGCCCGTTTCCTCCAGCATTTTGATGCCGCATGCCGAGCAGGTGGAGATCAATCTAATGAAAGCAAGGTGGAGATCAATTTAATGAAATCAAGGCATCATAATGGTACCTAGACCTCCTAGTGGAAGAGAGAGCCACGTGGGACCTGCTTCAAATAGAATTCAAGAGGCACTTTCAAGCGGAGAGACTACAAGATAATCCCACCCTCCAACTCAACAAGATCAAACAAGGCCGTCGAGAAGATGTACACACGTACCTAGGCAAGATGAAAAGATTAATTGCCAAATGTGACCTACGCCCCCGATGCAAAGTACCTCATGTCCTGGTTCATTGTAGGACTAAGGAAGAAAATCTACAAGGACATGAAAAAGATTAGTAGTTATTAAATGTTCAGTGCTTCTCATGTGGCAACCATTGACATCAAGGATGGCATGATCAACTCTGACACCAGTAGTGATGATGGCAGATCCAGTGCACGAGATAAGCACTGTAAAAACTGCCAAAATGTTAAATGAACATTGCCTAGAGGCCATGACCATGAAGCTGAAAGACAAAATGCTGGAGGCCATGGAACAAAAGCCTCACTTGTCTCAGCCGCCACCACACTGCATGGCCAATCATATAGCAAATGAGTGCCCAGTCCTAAGAGCTAGGATCATTGCATAAGCAAAACCATCAGCCAAGGTTGTGGTGCCATATCTATGTAGTCAATGGCCATGATGAAAATAGTTGCATTTTCAACATGCACAACAACCCACCTTGACTTCAACAATACCAACCGGCACCCATGCCAGTGTACATGCAACTAGCACTTGCACAAGCACCCCCAGTTCCAAGTCTAAATCATGTTCCCATTCAGACACAAGTCCCACAGTTACTTAAGTACCCGAATCCATGACCATATCCAAGGGCACCAAATTCATTTCTTCAGGCATTCCAATACAACAATTGCAAGCTGAGGAAGTAGACTTGCCATTCGAGTATGAAGCAAAGTACCCAATGTACTCAATAGAATGTGCAAAGGATCTAATACCAGTCTACACAAATTAAGTTCGACCCAATACATATCAAGCACCAATCAAGAGCTACGGTTGTGGAGAAAATCACCGGATTACAGAGTGTCCTCATCGTGGTAGCCCTGATACTTTCCAACCACTCTGTAGAGATTGTGGCATAGACCATGCCTATATGGATTGTCCCATGAAAAATAAGGTCCCACAACAAACAGAGGTTAAGCCTAACATCCCAATCGGCATCATTGGGCTAGATATCAAAGTCTAGGAATCACATGTAGGAGTTGCATGTTGAACTCGCATGTTGCATGTAGGAATTGTATGTAGAACTTGCATGTAGAACATGCAAGTTGGATTCCTAAGAGGGATTATCCCTAGCCTTATGCAAGTACACGTGGATCTTTGCCGCTACTCTATGAGATTACTTTAAACAGAAGCAAGAACGGAAGAGGGAGAGAGAGAAACAGAGAGCCACACAAGTTTTGGTGGGTGCAGAACACCCTAATCTTCTTTTTCATTCATTTATATATGTGTTTGAGTATTGTACATAGCCGGGGTAAAGGCACAGTGACCTTTAACCCCCACAACCTCCCACTTGATGGATAATGTGCCTTTAAGAGAAAACAACCAGTGAGCATACTATCCAATGCCCATCAATACACGACAATACTCAAACCGCTGACTAGGTAGACTCTTCGTCAGCATATCTGCAGGGTTATCATCTGTATGAACCTTGACAAGCTCTATGCACTTGTCCTCAAGTACCTCCCTGATGAAATGGTACTTGACCTCAATGTGTTTGGTCCTTGCATGAAAAACCAGATTCCGTGCTAGCTGAATAGCACTCATGGAATCACTATGCAATGTCGGTACACCTGTATGAATCCCCAAATCTCCCACTAGCCGATCAAGCCATATAGCCTCCTTGCAACCCTCTGTGGCTACAACATACTCAGCCTATGTGGTAGACAAAGTAATGCACTTCTATGCACGAGACATCCATGACACTACACCACCTGTAAAGGTGAACACATAACTAGAAGTGGATCTCCTACTATCCACATGCCCTGCATAGTCTAAATCTCTGTACCCAAGTACACGCATGTCTCCTCTACCAAAGCAGATGCACATCTCCTTGGTACCCTTCATGTACCTCATGATGCACTTAACTGCCTCCCAATGCCTCTTTCTTGGATTAGCCATATACCGGCTAACAACTCCCACTACAAATGCAATGTCTAGTCTAGTAGCTATCATAGCATACCTAAGACTCCCAACCACTGATGCATAAGAAACCTTGGCCATCATGGCCCTCTCCTCATCTGATTTGGGACTATCTGTATGACTCAGTTTTACATATGGAGGCAATGGAGTACTTACTGCCTTCCCCCCCTCCATATTGAAATGCTGCAATACTCTTGTAACATACTCCTTTTGTGAAAGCCAAAGGAGTTTCCTACTCCGATCACATGTGATGCACATACCAAGAATATGACCTGCAAGTCCCAAATCCTTCATATCAAAGGCCTCATGCAACTTGACCTTTAATGCATCTAGCTCATAAGTATTCTCGCTAGCCAATAGCATATCATCCACATATAGTGCCAGGATTATCAGGCTATTATCCTTAGCCCTTTTAGTGTAGAGGCAGTGATCAATTTCACTCCTTCTAAAACCCTGGTACAAAATGAAAGCATCAAAATTTTGATACCATTCTCTAAGCGCTTGCTTAAGACCATAGAGACTCTTCTTTAGCTTGCAAACGAAATGCTGTTTGCCCTTTTCTTCAAAGCCTTTTGGCTGCATCATGTAAATTTCCTCATGCAGATCCCCTTGCAAGAAAGCTGTCTTGACATCCATCTGCATAAGCTCCATATCTTCTGCTGCCACTAGTCCAAGCATGCATCTAAGTGCAGTCATCTTCACAACCAGAGAGAATATCTCATCAAAGTCCACACCCTTCTCTTGCTTAAACCCTTTAGCAACCAAATGGGCCTTGTACCTAGGCACATCAACACCTGTGACCTTCATCTTGTAGACCCATTTACATGGCAATGCTTTCTTAACATGTGGCAAAGAAACCAAGTCCCAAGTCTTCTTCTTCATAAGTGAAGTCATCTCTGATTGCATAGCATACTCCCACCTGTGTTGATCCTCATGCATCATAGCCTCTCTCTAGTAAGAAGGCTCCCCGCAATCAGTAAGCATCACATAGTCTACCCCTGGAACAAACCTATCAGGTGGTCTAGACACTCTAGATGATCTTCTCAAGGGCATTTTAGCTTGCTGTCCCACCTGCATATCAACCACATTTGGCTCATCATTTCAACCAATAGATGATCCATCATCTACCCTTGATTGTGTACCTGTCGGAGTACTTGGTGGTACCATTTCTTACACATTTGGTGCATGGACAACTTGTTGTCTATCAACATATGCAGGTGGATTCACATCCCTGAAAGTGATTCTCCTCATTTCCACATCCCTCATGGGTGCCTTATGCATCTTCTTCTCATTGAAGACTACATCATGGCTGCATATGATCTTCTTTACTTTTGGATCCCAGAGATGATAGCCAATCTCTCCACTTTCACTATAACCTAGACAGATGCATTTCCTAGACTTAGGATCTAGCTTCTTTCGAAGCTCTTTTGGCACATGTGCATATGCCTCACACCCAAATATACGCAAATGAGAGTAAGAGGGCTTCTTGCCACTCCATGCCTCTTTAGGAATACCACCATCCAAACTCTTACTAGGTGATCTATTGATCACATGCACTGTAGTTTTCATTGCCTTAGCCCAAAAACCACCAGAAAGACTTGCATTGGAAAGCATGCATTGCAACCTTTCTTGAATGGTACGATTCATCTTTTATGGAATTGGATTTTGCTCTGCGAATGTGAGCTCCCTCTTTATCCCATGTGTATCACAGAAATGCTGAAAGTCACGAGAGAGATACTCTCCACCATTGTCAGTTCGTAGGCATTTAAGCATTTTACCTGGCTGATTCTCAACCAAGGCTAGCCCTTTCTAAAATACCTGGAACACATCACTCTTCTGAGCTATGGCATAAGCCCACACTTTCCTAGTTGCATCATCAATGAATGTCACATAGTATTTAGCCCGGCCTAATGACCGTGTAGGCATGGGACCACATACGTCTGAATGCACCAAATCAAGCTTTTCAAACTCTTTCTTTCCCCTTCTTTTATGGGCTGATTTAGTCTACTTCCCATAGAGACAGTGCTCACAAAATTCAAAATCAGAGAAACTCAAATGCGGTACATAACCCAAATGGCATAAGAGTTTCATTCCATTTTTGCTCATATGGCCCAACCGGCAATTCCATAAAGAAGTGCTTGGTTGCTCGGTTATTGCAACAACATGATCAGATACCCCTGATACATGTAAGGGATACAAAGTCCCACACTTGGCACCCCTGGCCAAAAGCATAGAGCCCTTCTAAATTTTCAAACTCTGAAAACCAAAAGTGGTGTGAAAACCAGCATCATCTAGCTGACCCGCTCAAATAATACTCTTGGTCAACTTAGGCACATGTCTCACATATTTCAAACCAAATGCAGACCCATTTGCAAAAGAAAACTTTATGTCATCTGCTCCCACTATGTCACATGCATAGTCATTTCCAAGATGCACACAACCTGTCTTTCCACTGTCATAAGTGGAGAACCATTCCCTATGGGGAGTAACATGGAATGAAGCACCAGAACCATTTGAAGTGGTAAGCAACTCTACAAATAAACTAGACATGAAGAGAATGTCATTGTCACTATCATGTGTGACTGCATTGATCTCCTCAATCTTCACTTCTTTTCTCTCCTCCCTTGGACTCTCTTCCTTCTGATTTGGACCCCCATTCGCATTCTTTTTCTTATCCTTTTGCTCTCTTTTCAGCTTGTAGCAATCCTTTTTCATATGGCCCTTCTTGCCACAGTGGTAACACTTAATGTTTGGTGCCCTGGATATGCTACGAGACTTCCCTCTTTCTTGGGACTTCCCCCTGAACTGTGATCTGCCCCTTTACACATTTAAGGCTGCATCTTGCTTGTTGCCATCCATAGACTTCTGTCTAATCTCCTCGGCCAACAAGCTACCCACAACATCATCAAGATTTAGTACTCCACTAGGTGCAGAGTTACTGGCAGCTATACGGAAGGTATCCCATGAGGATGACAATGAACATAAGAGAAATATTGCCTTAGTCTCCACATCAAAATTCATCTTCTGAGCCTGAAGTTGGCTGAAAATAATATTGAATTTATTCAAGTGAGAAGCAATGGAGACCCCTTCCTTCATCTGCAGCTCAAACAACCTCTTCATGAGGTAAACTTTATTAGAGGCAGTTTCCTTCTCATAAGTGGCACATAGTTTCTTCCACAAATCTTCTAGTGGACTCAAGAGGTCCTAAAACATCTATGTTGCTCATCATTTGCACTCCGGTGGATTTAACAAATAGTTTAGTTTTCAAAAACGTTTTTCAATATGTGTGTTGGACCCAATGAATGAGACCACGGTTTCCAAAACCGTCTATCCCATTGCGTTTTGGATGCCCAAAAACCCCTACCTATCAGTTCCTACACGATTCGGTGGAGTATTTTTAGAGTTATAGATCTCTATGTATTGGATTTCATCTCTCTGTTATGCATTTTTCATTCTAAGGTTTTGAAACCTTAGATTTATGCCACATGGCAGTGGACAAGTATTGACTCCCATTTCTCACTCATCGGTTGGGATTTTGGAGTTCCAGCAGAAGAGAGATACTTGCAGATTTTCTTGTTGAGTCTGATTATGCAATGGCACCCATGTTTTGAGGCATCTCAGGTTTTATTTTTAGTAGCGGTCATTGCCGTGGGACCATGATTTCTTGAGCATACCTTATGCAGATCACTCTGGTTGCAGTTTGAGCCATGTGCGCTCATTCGTGGTGTGTATTGGGTTGCAGTGGATGATTTATAGGCCATTTGGATGCATTGCGATCCTTATTAGATGCGCTGATAGGCCCATATTGCCTTGTGGGATGCTATTTTTTATGGACCCTTTGCATATGGATGCTATTTTATGCTCAGGGATAACTTTGAGACATTGCAGGAGATGCACTGATAGTGTTATGCTCTCTTGATGAGATATTGTTCATGCATATGCCCATGGACAGTGTTTATGCTTGAGCCATTTGACACTTATTGGCATTTTGGATTGCCATTGCAGTTGGCATTTTATTTTGGGCAAATTTGCTCATATGGATGCATAGTACATGCACATGAGTCAGTTGTATCTTTTGATGCTTTGAGCTTTGAGTTTTGGTGATATTTCACTCTATTATGGCATACACATTTGGATGCACCTAGTATTTGGTGTGATTCTCTCTTGCAGGCACTAGCATTTGGGATTTTGATTTATTTGCATCATGGCATCCTCTTCCATGTCTTAAAAGGAGTTTTTTAACATTAAAAAATTTGATGGCACAAACTTTTCTTTGTGGAAAGAACAGATAAGGATATGCTTATTCCAAAGAAGCAGATTAAACCCTTGGCAAGGATTGAAGCTAAGCCTGTAAATATGTCTGAGGATAATTGGAATGAGTTGGATGCATTAGCAAAGTCTACTATTAGACTTCATCTTGCAGAGTCGGTTTATTTCACATTAGTAAAATGAGCAGATTACAGAAGATTTGTGGAAGAAACTACGAGACTTCCCTCTTTCTTCCCTCAAATTGCAACCAGAGTGATCTGCATAAGGTATGCTCAAGAAATCATGGTCCCACGGCAATGACCGCTACTAAAAATAAAACCTGAGATGCCTCAAAACATGGGTGCCATTGCATAATCAAACTCAACAAGAAAATCTACAAGTATCTCTCTTCTGCTGGAACTCCAAAATCCCAACCGATGAGTGAGAAATGGGAGTCAATACTTGTCCACTACCATGTAGCATAAATCTAAGGTTTCAAAACCTTAGAATGGAAAATGCATAACAGAGAGACGAAATCCAATACATAGAGATCTATAACTCTAAAAATACTCCACCGAATCATGCAGGAACTGATAGGTAGGGGTTTTTGGGCATCCAAAACGCAATGGGATAGACGGTTTTGGAAACTGTGGTCTCATTCACTGGGTCCAACACACAGATTGAAAAACGTTTTTGAAAACTGAACTATTTGTTAACTCCACCGGAGTGCAAATGATGAGCAACATAGATGTTTTAGGACCTCCTGAGTCCACCAGAATTGACAGATTTGCAAATGGTTGCTTCAAACTTGAGTTTCAACACCCGAGCAGAAAAACGTAGGAACTGACACAGTGAGTCAAAAATCCAATGAAATGATCCTAGATTCAATAATGAAGGTGTTTCCAAGCTCTTGAAGTAAAGTGGACAATAAAAGTAGGCAATAGTTGCCTCTACAAGTCAATACGGAGTCTCTGTCATCAAACCGAACAGGGAAAAGCTTAAAAAACGACTTTTTCTTTAAAAACACTTAACAGGCTCTCAAAACCACTTCGCAAAACCAAAGTGACTTTTCCAAAGGTTCCTTCAAGATCTTTGCACACTCAGATGTAAGTAAAATCACCCACAAAGCTTCCCACAGAGCTTCTACTTCCTCCCACAGAGCTGCTGAGCTTCTAAGCATTCACGCACGCTCAGCTAGGTCACCCGGGTTCTGATACCAGTTGAGAGTACTTTCAACAAAAGGAAGAACGGAAGAGGGAGAGAGAAACAGAGAGCCACACAGGTTTTGGTGGGTGCAGAACACCCTAATCTTCTTTTTTATTCATTTATATATGTGTTTGAGTATTGTACATAGCCGGGGTAAAGGCATAGTGACCTTTTACCCCCACACTCTACACACACATTCTATACTACCTAAGTCCATGTTGGCACATAGACCACATACATTAGGAAAATTCTTTATTCTTACCACTCCAGCAATGCACAGGTTGGCAAGTACGGCACCATCACTGTACATCAGAGCCCACTCAACATTATCCTCGATAGTACAATCATTCAAAGGGCCTTCTCACTCCCAACATAAGGTGCCAAATACCCTACACAGCCTACCGGTGCTAATTTTATTGAAGTATAGCCTCTCCTTGCCAAGGGTGCAATGTTCCATAGGGATGGCATATTACTTAGCACCATCCTTAACCCTCGCCTCAAGGAAGCAGCACAATTCCTATCCACAATCCTGGGGGTTAAGTGCGGCAAGAATCCATCCCTTCCACTCCACACATTTATTTTGCTGAGTAGGAAACTAAAGCAAGACTGGATCCACCACGTAGTCATCTTCTTCACAAAAAAACTAGATGGTTCATCAAGCCAAAAATGTAAAATTCCATAGTTATTAGCTATAATCATCAAAAAAGAGCTACAGGAACAAGAAATGACTCTACACAGTCACCAAAACGTATTGAGGAGTTGGACATTGCCTTCTCACTAGTATGGGAGCCATCACCAACTTCTCCTACTATCACTTTGGCAAATGTAGATACCTCAGAAGAAATAACTATTCTAGAGGTTGGAATTGAGGAATTGCTCCACGAGATGCTATAGCTTGGTGCACAACTACAACCAATATATCTCCAACAATAATAGTAGCCATAGCCTAAGGCAGGATTAGCACCAAAGCCTGAGGAAAGATCGGCATCAGAGCCTGCTGATGCTAGATCAGCAGCACCCGCACCGCCCATCGACACCATGCCAGTCCATGAGCCACAAGGGGAGCTAGTGCTAAATCAATAGTATGACTATAATTTGTACCCAAGTGACTGAAATACCATTGGAACAACTCCTCACAAGTACTACAGAATCATCAGGATGGCTACATGAGCACCAATTGTATCAGTAGTATCGCCAGTCCTCATCACCATCTATCATTCTCCATCATCAAGCTAGCCAAATGATCCAAATGTCCGAACTATTCACTAGCTTGGCTAAGGAGGAATATGCATGAGAATTGGACAGACAGACTGCAACAAAAATCAAAGAGCAATTCTAGGCAATCACGAAAGAGGTCGAGGCTTTTCGAGCGCAAATAGATGAGGAGGCTGAAGAAGTGCATATGAACCAAGCTCTCCAAGCTCAAGAGAAGGTAGCACATCGAGGGATGTGACCTCCAAGGTCCACCAAAGCCAAACACAACTGACAGTAGTAGTACAAGTAACATGGCAATCCTACAAACCTACTATAACTCCTTAACCTCTGCACATGATCAGCAAATGGAGGCACTTGCACAAGCTTGACTCACTCTAATTCACAAAGAAGAAGAGCTCTAGGATTGCCAAGACAAGCTTGAAGACATGCAATAGTCTTTGGCAATACGCACGTTCAGTATTGAAGAGCTTACAAGTGAATGCAGAATCTTAAAGGACCAACTTGCTAATGCTCAAGAGGCCAACACTTCACACGCACAAGTCTTGGACCAATGGTCCAATAACACTAATAACATTCCTTCATAGGCAAAAGTCACCTTGCAAATGAGAAAGCTTAAGGAGGCATATACATCCATCTACCATAAATACAAAGAAAAAATGATGAGATGCAATCCCAAAAGATAATCATCTCCAAGCTTGAACTCTAATTGCTAGTGCACAACAATGAGGCAATGGAAGAGAACACCACTGAAGCACCACTACAACGTAGAACAGTGGTGTACCAAGAGCTTGTGGTGGCTCTATAAGCAAAAGATCATTGCCACACATGAGTGCTTATCCAATGGAAGCAACTCCAAACAAATCAGGATCATATCCGCTCATCCAAGAATTAAATGGGAACATCCCATAGGGAACCAAACTCTCCGCATAATTTTCCAAGACTTGTCCGAAGATGAGAAAAATATATTATGCATGTCTACACATGCCGGGTTTATAGCACTCAGGATGAATCCTTTTATCACATATGTATGCCTCATGGGTAGCCCTCCCCTCAGGGTTATTGCTACATCGCACCATCAAAAAGAAGTGTCGGAAGATGACAGGGCCTATCTCACATCCAACTTCCCATATCTAACCACTCGCTCTGCCAACCTCATAACCTCACTCACCTTGCTGCTACCACCCTCTTAACCTTCCCTACAATTGGCAATATTGCGAATTGCTTGATGATGGAGGATGACAGATGGTGATGAGGACTGGCAATACTGCTGATACAATTGGTGCCAATGTAGCCATCCTGATGATTCTGTAGTACTTGTGGGGGGTTGTTCCAATGGTATTTTAGTCACTTGGGTACAATAGTCATACTATTGATCTAGCACTAGCTCTGAGAGTGCTCTCAATGGAAGCAAGAATGGAAGAGGGAGAGAGAGAAACAGAGAGCCACACAAGTTTTGGTGGGTGCAAAACACCCTAATCTTCTTTTTCATTCATTTATATATGTGTTTGAGTATTGTACATAACCGGAGTAAAGGCACAATGACCTTTAACCCCACAACCTCCCACTTAAAGGACAATGTGCCTTTAAGGGAGAACAACCAGTGAGCATACTATCCAATGCCCATCAATACACAACAATACTCAAACTGCTGACTAGGCAGACTCTTTGTCAGCATATCTGTAGGGTTATCATTTGTATGAACCTTGACAAGCTCTATGCGCTTGTCCTCAAGTACCTCCCTGATGAAATGGTACCTGAACTCAATGTGTTTGGTCTTTGCATGAAAGACCGGATTCCGTGCTAGCTGAATAGCACTCATGGAATCACTATGCAATGTCAGTATACTTGTATGAATCCCCAAATCTCCCACTAGCTGATCAAGCCATATAGCCTCCTTGCAACCCTCTATGGCTGCAAAACATACTCAGCCTCTGTGGTAGACAAAGCAACACACTTCTGTGCACGAGACATCCACGACACTGCACCCAGAAGTTGATCTCCTACTATCCACATGCCCTGCATAGTCTGAATCTGTGTACCCAAGTACACGCATGTCTCCTCTACCAAAGCAGATGCACATCTCCTTGGTACCCTTCATGTACCTCATGATGCACTTAACTGCCTCCCAATACCTCTTTCCTAGATTAGCCATATACTGGCTAACAACTCCCACTGCAAATGCAATGTCTGGTCTAGTAGCTATCATAGCATACATAAGGCTCCCAACCGCTGATGCATAAGGAACCTTGGCCATCATGGCCCTCTCCTCATCTGATTTGGGACTATCTGTATGATTAAGTTTCACATATGGAGGCAATGGAGTACTCACTGCCTTCCCCCCCTCCATATTGAAATGCTGCAATACTTTTGTAACATACTCCTTCTTTGAAAGCCAAAGGAATTTCCTACTCTGATCACGCGTGATACACATACCAAGAATATGACCTGCAAGTCCCAAATCCTTCATATCAAAGGCCTCATGCAACTTGGCCTTTAATGCATCTAGCTCATAAGTATTCTTGCTAGCCAATAGCATATCATCCACATATAGTGCCAAGATTATCATGCCATTATCCTTAGCCCTTTTAGTGTAGAGGCAGTGATCAATTTCACTCCTTCTAAAACCCTGGGACTGAATGAAAGCATCAAACTTCTGATACCATTCTCTAGGCGCTTGCTTAAGACCATAGAGATTCTTCTTTAGCTTGCAAACTAAATGCTCTTTGCCCTTTTCTTCAATGCCATCCGGCTGCACCATGTAAATTTCCTCATGCAAATCCCCATGCAAGAAAGCTGTCTTGACATCCATCTGCATAAGCTCCATATCCTTTGATGCCACTAGTCCAAGCATGCATCTAAGTGTGGTCTTCTTCACAACCGGAGAGAATATCTCATCAAAGTCCACACCCTTCACTTGCTTGAACCTTTTAGCGACCAAACGGGCCTTGTACCTAGGCACATCATCACCTGTGACCTTCATTTTGTAGACCCATTTACATGGCAATGCTTTCTTTCCATGTGGCAAAGAAACCAAGTCCCAAGTCTTATTCTTCATAAGTTAACTCATCTCTGATTGCATAGCATACTCCCACTTGCATTGATCCTCGTGCATCATAGCCTCTTTGTAGCAAGAAGGCTCCCTGCAATCAGTAAGCATCACATAGTCCACCCCTGGAACAAACCTATCAGGTGGTCTAGACACTCTAGATGATCTTCTTAAGGGTATTTCAGCTTGCTGTCCCACCTGCATATCAGCCACATTTGGCTCATCATTTCCACCAATAGATGATCCATCATCTACCCTTGATTGTATACCTGTGGGAGTACTTGGTGGTACCGTTTCTTACACATTTGGTGCATGGACAGCTTGCTGTCTATCAACATATGTGGGTGGATTCACATCCTGGAAAGTGATTCTCCTCATTTCCACATCCCTCATGGGTGCCTTATTCATCTTCTTCTCATTGAAGACTACATCATGGTTGCATATGATCTTCTTTACTTCTAGATCCCAGAGACAATAGCCCATCTCTCCACTTTCACCATAACCCAGAAAGATGCATTTCCTAGACTTAAGATCTAGCTTCTTTTGAAGCTCTTTTGGCACATGTGCATATGCCTCACACCCAAATATACGCAAATGAGAGTAAGAGGGCTTCTTGCCACTCCATGCCTCTTTAGGAATACCACCATCCAAACTCTTACTAGGTGATCTATTGATCACATGCACTGATCACATGCACTGTAGTCTTCATTGCCTCTGTCCAAAAACCACCAAAAAGACCTACATTGGAAAGCATGCATTGCAACTTTCTTGAATGGTACGGTTCATCTTTTGTGCAACTGGATTTTGCTCTGGAGTACGAGGGGATGTGAGCTCCCTCTTAATCCCACGTGTATCACAGAAATGCTGAAAATCATGAGAGAGATACTCTCCACCATTGTCAGTCCGTAGGCATGTAAGCGTTCTACCTAACTGATTCTCAACCATTTCTGAAATACTTGGAACACATCACTCTTCCGAGCTATAGCATAAGCCCACACTTTCCTAGTTGCATCATCAATGAATGTCACATAGTATTCAGCCCCGCCTAATGACCGTGTAGGCATGGGACCACATACATCTGAATGCACCAAATCAAGCTTTTCAAACTCTTTCTTTCCCCTTCTTTTATGGGCTGATTTAGTTTGCTTCCCATAGAGACAGTGCTCACAAAATTCAAAATCAGAGAAACTCAAATGCGGTACATAACCCAAACGGCATACGAGTTTCATTCCATTCTAGCTCATGTGCCCCAACCTACAATGCCACAAAGAAGTGCTTGGCTGCTCGATTATTACAACAACATGATCAGATACCCCTGATACATGTAAGGGATACAAAGTCCCACACTTGGCACCCCTGGCCAAAAGCATAGAGTGCTTCTGAATTTTCCAACTCTAAAAGCCAAAAGTGGTGTGAAAACCAGCATCATCTAGCTGACCCACTGAAATAAGACTCTTGGTCAACTTAGGCACATGTCTCACATGTTTCAAAATAAATGGAGACCCATTTGCAAAAGAAAACTTTATTCACTTACTCCCACTATTATGTCACATGCATAGTCATTTCCAAGGTGCATACAACCTGTCTTTCCACTGTCATAAGTGGAGAACCATTCCCTATGGGGAGTAACATGGAATGAAGCACTAGAATCCAAAATCCAATCTGGAAATATGCATCATCTGAAGTGATAAGCAACTCTGCAAATAAACTAGACATGAAGACAACGTCATTGTCACTATCATGTGTGACTGCATTGATCTCCTTGATCTTCACTTTTCCTTTGTCCTCCCTTGGACTCTCTTCCTTTTGATTTGCACCCCAATTTGCATTCTTTTTCTTATCCTTTTGCTCTCTTTTCAGCTTGTAGCAATCCTTTTTCATATGGCCCTTCTTGCCATAGTGGTAACACTCAATGTTCCATGCCCTAGATTTGCTACCAGACTTCCCTCTTTCTTGGGACTTCCCCCTAAATAGTGATCTACCCCTTTGCACATTTAAGGCTACATCCTGCTTGTTGCCATCCATAGATTTCTGTCTAATCTCCTCAGCCAACAAGCTACCCACAATATCATCAAATTTCAATACTCCACTAGGTGCAGAGTTACTGACAGCTGTATGGAAGGTATCCCATGAGGATGGCAATGAACATAAGAGAAATATTGCCTTAGTCTCCGCATCAATATTCATCTTCTGAGCCTGAAGCTGGCTGAAAATAATATTGAATTCATTCAAGTGAGAAGTAATGGAGACCCCTTCCTTCATTTGCAGCTCAAACAACCTCTTCATGAGGTAAACTTTATTAGAGGCAGCTTCATTTGTAACTCAAACAACCTCTTCATGAGGTAAACTTTATTAGAGGTAGTTTCCTTTTCATAAGTGGCACATAGTTTCTTCCACAAATCTTCCGTAGTCTGCTCATTTACTATTGTGAAATAAACTAACTCTGCAAGATGAAGTCTAATAGTAGATTTTGCTAATGCATCCAATTCATTTCAATCATCCTCAGACATATTTGCAGGCTTAGCTTCAATCCCTACTAAGGGTTTAATTTGCTTCTTTTGAATAAGCACATCCCTTATTTGTTCTTTCCACAAAGAAAAGTTTGTCCCATCAAACTTTTCAATGTTAAAAAACTCCTTTTTAGACGTGGAAGAGGATGCCATGATGCAAATGTTGAGATATCAAGCTCTACCCCCGATATATCTCCTAGATGACTATCATTTATGTCACCGCCTATGTTACTCGTGGTGTAGTTAGACTACCACGTATGTTTTTGGTTTGGGTTCACATATGAACCACGTATTCTAGGGTTTGACATATAGGGTATCTCCCTCTTCAATTGTATTGTTGTTGTGTGCAAAAGTGAAGAAAGGCTTCACCCTCCAACCTTGTGTCCTCTCTCTTTTGTGTGTTGTGAAGAAAGCTGAACTTGAGTCTCCTATCTCTCTCCCTTATTCTTTACATGGTATCAGAGCCTTGTTCGTGGTAAGGAGCTCAAGAAAGCAAGCCAAGTTTGTGGTGTCCTGGTAAGAGGACCAGTGTTGCTTTCCTATTTCGAGTTTGGGAGCAAATCTCTGCAGGTAGCACAGCCAGAAGTGCAGGAGGGCACTGTTTCAGATTGAGAGGCCCTTCGCGGTGTGGCGAGAGCGCAGTATATTTTTTGATTTGAGGCCGTTTTGGGGCCCATTTTGAAGGCGGAAGTTCTTCGCAGGCACTCAGAAAAAGGCCCTGTTTTTTGCTGTGCGACCACTGCGCGGCTAGTCGGTGGAAAGGTGCCACAGAAATTGCATCGTATGCCTGTGTGCAGAGATATTGGGAGTTGCAGATTCATGCCTGTTGCCTGTTGATGCAAAATCGTCACTAGGAAGTGACTGTGTGGTGAAATACCACTTTCGTCAGTGTTGCAGATCTGCCCCTGTGAGGCTTTTTGCAGAAGTTTTGCTATTTGCCCTTGTGAGGCATTTGCTGTGTTTACAGGTTGCTATTGCAATTCGTGATTTGTAGAATGTCTGAGAATCTATCTACCATTGTCAGTGAGAAGCTTGACAAGAACAACTTCCAAGCATGGAAGCTCAGGATGACAAACTTCCTTATGGGAAAGGGAGTTTGGGAGTACATCAGTGGTGAAACTGCAGAACCAGTTTTGGGTGCTACTCCCACTCCTGCTGAATTGAAGGCCTTTAAAGAATGGCATGAAAAAGCCAGAAAATGCTTGTATTGGCTGTCAGTTAGCATTTTAGATTCTATGATTGTGCATATACAGGATGTAGAGACGCCTAAGGAGGCATGGGATACATTGGTGAAGCTGTATAGCACAAATACCAAAGCACGAAAGATGCAGCTAAAGCAGGAGTTGCACAATGTGCAAAGGAAAAATCTGAATATAAATGAGTATTCCTTGAAGGTGAAAGGCCTTGCAGATTCTCTTGCCTCCATTGGAGCACCTGTTGATGATGAGGACTTAGTGTCCGTGACCTTGAATGGTCTTGGGAAAGATTATGCACAGTTTCGGACATCCATTGGAGTCCGTGAAACATTTCCTAATTTTCAGGAACTTATTGCTCTCTTGCTGAGTGAAGAGCAAAGGAATGGTGGTTCAGCCACCTCAACTTCTCAAGAGACTGCTTTCTACTCGAATACAGGTAGAGGCAGGGGTAGAGGAAGAGGCCGTTTTGGTGGCCATGCAGGAAATCAGAACCAACAGCAACAACAGGAAAACCAGTCCTATGGAGGAGGACGTGGTAGTTCTAGAGGCAGGGGGAGCCAAAGAGGCCGTGGTTCATGGCAAAGGAACCAGCAAGTAAATAGCAGCACAGAATGCTATTATTGTGGAAAGTCTGGACACAAGGAGAATACATGCTATAAAAAGCAGAATGACATCAAAAGTGGGAAGTTGCAGCAAAGCAACTATGCATCATCAAGTGGGCATGGTGATGACAGAAATGAGCACCTTTTTGTGATGCAGCAAATGGTTAAATCCATGTCAGGAGATGCTGTAGCTTGCAATGATGTTTGGTATGTTGATTCAGGTGCCTCTAACCACATGACCAGTCATGGTGAGTGGTTTCATGATGTTAGAAATTTGGATAAGCCAGGTTATGTTGAAACAGGTGATGATACTGCGCACCCAATTATGCAGGTTGGTAAAGTGCCATTGGCTATGCAGGATGGCAAAACGAAGTACTTGGCAGATGTACTTCATGTTCCAAAAATCACTAAGAACCTGGTTTCAGTTGGCCAGATGGTTGAGCAAGGTCTGCAGGTTAGATTTAATCCTGATGGATGCTTTGTTGAGGACTTGAAAAATAAGTGCCGCTTGGTTGCGGAAGGCAACAAAAATGGCAGAATGTTCACCTTGGATGTTGATATGCCTGAGGTGAAAGTTGCTATGTTTGCGCATGGGAGAGGTGTCATTGCAGATATTGAGATATGGCACAAGCGCATTGGGCATGTGAATATACAAAGGCTGAAATCTATGCAAACGAAAAACATTGTTGCAGGTTTGCCTAAATTCAGAGTTGAGGGAATGCAAAAGGTATGTGAAGCATGCCAAATGGGTAAGCAGGCCAGACATGCATTTCCCAAAAATGCTAAGGTGAGCAGAAGACCTTTGGAAGTGATCCATTCAGATGTTTGGACAACCAAAGCTGCTTCTATTGGTGGATGTCATTATTATGTGACGTTTATTGATGACTACACTAGGAAGGTGTGGATTTATTTTATGAAGCACAAAAGTGAAGTGTTCAGCCATTTCAAGGCTTTTAAGGCCATGGTTGAAAAAGAGAAAGGTGTGCATATTAAAGTGCTAAGATCTGATGGAGGGGGAGAGTACTTTTCAGAAGAATTTTGTGAATATCTGAAAGAACAGGGAATTCAAAGGAAGTACTCATGCAGGTCTACCCCTCAGCAGAATGGGGTTGCAGAAAGGAAGAACAGGCATATTACAGAAGTAGGACGGGCGATCCTAAATGAGAAAAACATGCCTGATTATTTTTGGGTTGAAGCAGTAGCAACTGCTGTTTATATTATGAATAGAACCCCCACTATGGCATGATGCCTGAAGAAATGTATACAGGCCAAAAACCAGATATTTCTCACTTGAAGGTATTTGGTTGCATAGCTTATGTTCATGTTCCTGATGAGAAGAGAACAAAGTTGGATCCAAAGGCAGAAAAATGCATCTTTATTGGATATGCTCTGCACCAGAAAGGGTATCGCTGTTATAACCCTTCCACCCGCAAAATGCAAGTGAGCAGAGATGTTGTTTTTGATGAAATGAGCAGCCATGCACCAACTGTTATGGTAGGAGATGCAGATGCAGGAAATGGGAATGCTGCAATAAATGCAGAGCAGCAATCTCAAGCCTTGAGTGGACCCAGAGAGTCCTCTACTAGTGGATCTAATGCATGGACAGGGAGATTGAGATCTAGTGAATCGTCACATGGCAGCCCTGATAGTGTTGTGCAGGTATCACATAAGGGAAAAGAAAAAGTAGACCATGCTCCAGTGTTTGATGTGTCTGCTGGTAGCTCTCATGTTGATGGAGAGTCAAGCGGCTCTGAAATGAGCCTTGATGAGGAACTTGGGATTCCTTCTATTGTTACACCTGGTGCAAGGAAATGCAGGCATGATTTAAAGACTCCTGCAACTGATCGAGTTGTACGGAGGTCCACTCGTATTAAGTATCCAATTGACAGGCTGAGATATGATGGGTATACAACACATCACTATGCTTATATGGTCAAGGTTCTAGAGGAGCCAGAGCCCACATGTTTTGAGGATGCAGCAGGGCATAAAAATTGGGAAGCAGCTATGGATGAAGAGATGGCTGCCTTGGATGCAAACCACACTTGGGATTTGATGCCTTTGCCTCATGATAAGAAGGCTATTGGCTGCAAGTGGGTTTACAAAGTAAAGCACAATGCTGATGGGTCTGTTAGCAGGTACAAGGCAAGATTGGTTGCCAAAGGTTTTGCGCAGACATATGGAATTGACTATGAGGAAACTTTCAGCCCAGTTGCAAGGATGGCAACCGTGAGAGCAGTAATTGCTATGGCTGCTGCAAAGGGATGGTCTTTGCATCAGATGGATGTGAAAAATGCCTTCTTGCATGGTGATTTGCAGGAAGAGGTTTATATGATGCAGCCAGAAGGTTATGAGGATAATTCACACCCCGATTTTGTATGCAGGTTGCGCAAAGCCTTGTATGGCTTAAAACAGGCGCCGAGGGCATGGTCAGACAAGATAGGGCAATATCTTGTCACTATTGGATTTCAGATTTCCAATTCAGATTTTTCACTTTATGTGAAAAGGACAAACAGAGGGATTGTGCTTGTAGTCATCTATGTTGATGACTTGATTATTACAGGTGATAGTGATGCAGACATTAATGAAGTGAAGCTGCTGTTGAAGCATAAATTTGAGATGAAGGATTTGGGAGAGCTGCGTTACTTCTTGGGCATTGAGGTTATTAGATCCCCGAGTGGGATATGGCTGTGCAAAGGCAATACGGTTTGGACATGCTGTCCAAATATGGGATGACAGGCTGTAAGCCTATCTCTGTTCCATTGGAGCAGAATGTGAAGCTCAATGCAGAGACAGGTGAGCTTCTTGAAGATATTACTATGTACAGGCGCATAGTAGGTAGCTTGATTTACATGACTATAACCAGACCAGATTTGAGCTATGCTGTGGGGCTGGTGAGTCAGTTTATGCAGGCACCGAGGAAGCCACATTTGGATGCGGCTAGGCGCATACTGCGGTATGTGAAGTCCACATTGCATTATGGACTGTTTTATGAAGCTGGGTGTGCATTACAGGTACATGGATACACAGATGCTGACTGGGCTAGTAGTGTCTCAGACAGGAGATCTACTAGTGGTTTTATGTTTTCCCTTGGGAGTGGTGCCATCAGTTGGAGCAGCAAGAAGCAGCCAACAGTTGCCTTGTCGAGCACAGAGGCTGAGTACAGGGGTGCAGCAATGGCTGCATGTGAGGTAGCTTGGTTACGGAAGCTACTTGCAGATATGGGACAGTCAATTCATGCAGCAGTTGTCATTCATTGTGACAACATTAGCAGCATCATGCTTGCTAATAACCCAGTTTATCATGCTAGAACGAAGCACATTGAGGTGCATTATCACTTTGTGAGAGAGAAGGTTCTAGCTGGTGAGATTGATCTTGTCTATGTCAGCATTGAGGAGCAGGTGGCTGATATTTTTACGAAGGCATTGGGTACCGAGAAGCTTCGCAGATTTAGGAGCTTGCCTGGTGTACGTGAGATGGATTTGAGCTTGAGGGGGAGTGTTGAGATATCAAGCTCTACCCCCGATATATCTCCTAGATGACTATCATTTATGTCACCGCCTATGTTAGTTGTACTCGTGGCGTAGTTAGACTACCACGTATGTTTTTGGTTTGGGTTCACATATGAACCACGTATTCTAGGGTTTGACATATAGGGTATCTCCCTCTTCTATTGTATTGTTGTTGTGTGCAAAAGTGAAGAAAGGCTTCACCCTCCAACCTTGTGTCCTCTCTCTTTTGTGTGTTGTGAAGAAAGCTGAACTTGAGTCTCCTATCTCTCTCCCTTATTCTTTACAGCAAATGAAGCAAAAATCCCAAATGCTAGTACCTACAAGAGAGAATCACACCAAATACTAGGTGCACCCAAATGTATATGCCATAATAGAGTGAAATATCACCAAAACTCATGTCTCAAAGTATCTGACTCATGTGCATATACTATGCATCCATATGAGCAAATCTGGCCCAAAAGAAAATGCCAACTGTAATGGCAATCCAAAATGCCAATAAGTGCCAAATGACTCAAGTATAAACACCATCCATTGGCATATGCATTAATAATATCTCATCCAAGAGAGCATAGCACTATTAGTGCATCACTTGCAATGTGTCAAAGCTATCCCTCAACATAAAATAGCATCCATGTGCAAAGCGTCCATAAAAAGTAGCATCCCACAAGGCAATTTCGGCCTATCAGCACATCCAATAAGGACCGCAATGCATCCAAATGGCCTATAAATCATCCACTGCAACCCAATGCACACCACGAATGAGCGCACACTGTTCAAACTACTGTTCAAACTACAACCAAAGTGATCTGCATAAGGTATGCTCAAGAAATCATAGTCCCATGGTAATGACTGCTACTAAAAATAGAACCTGAGAACTACAAAATCCCAACCGATGAGTGAGAAATGGGAGTCAACACTTATCCACTACGATGTGACATAAATCTAAGGTTTCAAAACCTTAGAATGAAAAATGCATAACAGAGTGATGAAATCAAATACACAGAGATCTATAACTCTGAAAATCCTCCATCGAATCACGTAAGAACTGACAAGTAAGGATTTTTGGGCATCCTGAACGCAATGGGATGAGACGGTTTTGGAAACCATGGTCTCAATCATTAGGTCCAACACACGGATTGAAAAACGTTTTTAGAAACAGAGCTATTTGTAAACTTTACTGGAATGCAAATGATGAGCAACATAGAAGTTTTAGGACCTCCTGAGTCCATCGGAACTGACAGATCTGCAAATGGTTGCTCCAAACTTAAGTTCCAACACTCGGGCAGAAAAAACACAGAAACTAACACAGTGAGTCAGAAATCCAATGAAATGATCCCAGATTCAAGAATGAAGGTGTTTCCAAGCTCCTGAAGTGAAGTGGATACCAAAAGCAAGCAATAGTTGCCTCTACAAGTCAATACGGAGTCTCTGTCATCGAATAGAACAGGGAAAAGCTCAAAAAATGACTTTTTCTTTGAAAACACCTAACAGGCTCTCAAAACCACTTCACAAAACCAAAGTGACTTTTACAAAGGTTCCTCCAAGATCTCTACACACTCAGATGCAAGTAAAGTCACCCACAAAGCTTCCCACAGAGCTTCTCTTTCCTCCCACAGAGAGCTGCTGAGCTTCAAGCATTCACACACGCTCAGCTAGATAACCCGGGCTCTGATACCAGTTGAGAGTGCTCCCATCGAAAGCAAGAACGGAAGAGGGAGAGAGAGAAACAGAGAGCCACACAAGTTTTGGTGGGTGTAGAACATCCTAATCTTCTTTTTCATTCATTTATATATGTGTTTGAGTATTGTACATAACTGGGGTAAAGGCACAGTGACCTTTAACCCCCACAGAGTGATCTACATAAGGTATGCTCAAGAAATCATGGTCCCATGGCAATGACCGCTACTAAAAATAAAACCTAAGATGCCTCGAAAAATGGGTGCCATTGCATAATCGGACTCAGTAAGAAAATCCGCAAATATCTCTCTTCTGCTAGAACTCCAAAATCCCAACCGATGAGTGAGAAATGGGAGTCAACACTTATCCACTGCCATGTGGCATAAATCTAAGGTTTCAAAACCTTAGAATGAAAAATGCATAACAGAGAGACGAAATCCAATACACAGAGATCTATAACTCTGAAAATACTCCATTGAATCATGCAAGAACTAATAGGTAGGGGTTTTTAGGCATCCGAAACGCAATGAGACAGACGGTTTTGGAAATCGTGGTCTCAATTATTAGGTTCAACGCATGGACTGAAATACGTTTTTGGAAACATAACTAGTTGTAAACTCCACCGAAGTGCAAATGATGAGCAACATAGAAGTTTTAGACCTCCTGAGTCCACCGGAACTGACAGATCTGCAAATGGTTGCTCTAAACTTGAGTTCCAATACCCGAGCAGTAAAACATAGGAACTGACACAATGAGATGGAAATCCAACAAAATGATCTCATCATGGATGATTTTTTCACGTTAGTTTCGTTAAAAAGCAAAACTTTTATATTGGTGTCGAAAGAGTCAGCCCCAAATCATGATCTCCACAGGTTCTTGCAATCCCTCCATGAATAGAAAGCCAAAAGAGAAGAGTGATCTTTCTATTTCTGAGGGATTTCTAGAGCCTCCTCTAGAAATTTCTACACAAGTCTGTGGTGATGAAGAAGCTTTCCCAATGGGGGGCTTTGGAGGGAATCCAACCCCTACTATTCAGCTGAAACCTCCTAGCATTACCAACCGTGAAACGAAAGAAGGGAATCCCCCTCTCTCGGTTTTTCTTTATTTTGAAGTGCGAGAAAAAGAAAATGCTATATCCCTTTGAAATGTAACTGCTCTAGTGGCGCATCCAATTCTTTGTCATTTCACATCTTCGTCATCATTGTTTCCATACCATTGCTCCACCTCCGTCTATTCCATGCATCTCTTAGTCCTGTTAGATATCAATGCTCCACTCTCGTGTAACTACGCAGGAACTAGCTAACTCTACTTGTAAGCCCCCCATATGAGGAGAAGGAATTTGAGTAGCTCGGCTATCGGTAGGTCCTAGTTTGGACACCAGATGGAGGCCATGTGTGGCATGATGGCTAGACGGCTTCAGATAGAGTTGGCACACCGCCAACTAGGCTACAAGCAAGTGCGGGAAGGCATCCCTTGACTGACCGCACTGAGGAGAGACGGAGCATTTCTTGGGGTAGCCCACTCTCGGGTTACGGGGCCCGTTTGGAGCCTCAGATGATCTCGGATGGCTCTAGGCCGAACGGTGACCGTAGGATAGTTGCTCTATTTTGCACACTGGTCCTATCGTATGGTCGGTGGCCTATTTCGGGCCCAACCCCCAATTGACCATTTTGGGCGGACTGGGTCAGTCACCCAATTGAGCCTAACTGACTACGACTAGTGGCTATATAAGAGCAAGCCTGTGAAGCCCATTTCATCACTGGCTATAGCAACCCTGATTCCTTAGCATCTAGCCTCCATCTTCTACTGTTTCTAGCATGCCATCGAAGCTTCTTTCACAGGAGTGCACAGTTGGGAGGTAGCGCCATCTATTGTATCAGTTCTATAGTAATCAAATTTTTTGATTCTCCATACTATCTTGTTTTCTCTCTTGCATACGAGATTCTATTATCTGTTGAGCACAGACGACGTATTATTTTCTTACAAGTCCGAGTTCCTTACCCTCCTTCCTTATTCCTTGCTCATTTCCTGTTTCTGGCAAATTCCTTTGCAACTCTCCTCTTCTCCAGCAATTTCCTTTAAAACTCCCCTCTTCTCCAGATTTAGACGTTTGGTAGTCCCTGTAGATACCTTTTTGCACGTTTTATTTCTATCTGGATGGAAATTTACAGGCAAACCTCTAATAGAAAGTCACTCTAGATATATATGTGTACCTCTAGAGTATACAGTAGTATGTTACGGTGGGTGAGGGACAGATTTCGCAAAGAGGGAGATTGTCTTGGATCCGAGTGGGTATTGCAATGCGAGGAGTAGCCTATGTGGCAATTGGCATACTTTTAATAAGAATTGAATCTTGTTGTGCAAGCATGGCGGGTCTGTACATGGACTATATGGAAGAAATGGGCTCAGAAAGGAGGATCACCTAGACTGGCTCTTTATATAAGTTCTCAAGGGCTGCAAGGGATATGGTAGCCAACCATCATGCGGTGACGGCTGTTGACTCCCCTTGTTTTCACTGCATAGGACCTGGCCCCCAAGATATGAGTGCCTCCCACTAGAATCCAACCGTGCTACTTTGAGTTTGGAAAATCTCACATTGAATTGCGATAAATTCTCGTGGTGGGAATCAATGAACAAATTAATGAAATAATCAGAAATCAATCTTGAGACCAGAAAAGGTTGCTGCCACTGGTTGAGCACAATCACCCATTTGTGACAAGTTGCTACTCTGTTTCGGGACACAATCACAAGATCAATGAGCTGTGTCAAATGTCAATAGATGGAAAACTTTTACCGCCTCTACTACTACTACAAATGTAGCTAGGAGCTAGCCCACAGTGATCAGCAAGCAAGTCAGCAAGCAACAGCAGGTCGGTGAAACTTTCAATGGAAATGAGCGGGGGATTTGTGTGTCTGTTGTTTAATTGGCGGTCAAGTCAAATGGAGAATGGAAACAATGCATTTGGAAAGGGGTGTGTAATTATAAGGTGAGGAATATGAATGGGTCGGTGACTGTAGGTGCAAGGATTCAAATTCAAAGGAGGAAATCTAAAGAGAAGTGGCAAGGGAGCAAGAAAGTGCTAGAGATTTGGACAGTAGAGTACGGTATCTTGCTCGAATGCTATGGCTTCTTGCGAGATTTTCCTTTGAATCCATTGTGGCTTGGTCTGTTGAAGCTCTTTCTCTTTTGCCTGTCGCTGCGCTCTAGTTTGGATAGCTAGTTCTGCAGCAAAGTCAAAAAGCTCTTATCATTTTGTTTCTGATGTTTGCTTTGTGAAAACAACAATGCATCACTTTTAGTAAAGAAACACAACTACACATGTTTTCTGCCTATACTTTTTGGAAGAAATATAGCCATAAGCGTCCAAGATTACAAACTTGTAGGGACTATCCAACAAATAGGAAGGAAAAGGTGCTACAAGAGAAATGTAGCACATTTTCCTTCCTATCTGGACGAAAATTCACTATGCACAGTTTATTTAAAGAATCGCCAAAATTTTGCTCTCTCAGTCCCTCGCTCTCGCATTTAATCTCTACGTTTGGCATCTACTCTAGTTCTCCATTGTATTTTGATTCTCTAGCGAATTGGATTCCTACCCATTTCTTGATGTGTCATTCTGTTTGTTCGATGAATTCTTTTGTTTGATACAGGCTCCATTCTATCAATTTCTTGGACGATTGTCCTTATATCCACAATCTCTCCTGACTTTTAAAAGAAGGGTAGGCATTCCTTCTGTGGCACGGCAACTACTCTTTTTGTAAATATTACTCATCGACGTACAATCTCGGTAGTTCCACATTCTTGTATCACAACATGCTTGTATCCATTCTATGTGAGTTTCCTCTCATTGGTGTCCACTCAAAAAAGTTCTATTCTTGTGCTCTCTCCGTGTGTTTTGCTATGGGCAATTAGTAAATTATTGTCATTTGTAGCTGCATTGTTGTTGCTTGTAAAGCTAACTTGATTTTTTATTTTGATTTCAATGCTGATGGTAGCTAAGTTGAAGCTGCTTTGTTGTTGCTTGTAAAGGTATATGTTTTAATTTTCATTGAGGCAGTTGACTTGAGGTAGTGTTTTGCCTTGGCTGAATGAGAATAACAAGCTAGTGTGACCACTGCAGGACTTTAGGTGCATAACACCAAGAAATAGCTCGAGGAAATATGGCCTTGTAGTTGCATAAGGCTTCCTTGGATGACATCCTCACCCCTCGCGAGACATAGCTCTTGCTGCTAGAATGTTGATCTCATTCTATGCCTAGTGAAGTGTTTTCTACAAACTAGTTTTTAGAATCGTAAAGCCATGCATCAATCTATCATTCATTTCAGTAGTTATTCTCCTCTTGTTTCTTTGAAGACAATGGGAAAACTGATGGAGACATGTATCTAACCGAAATCAATCTGAACGCCTCAAAGTTTGGAGAGTTCGTGGAAGCGCTACTTGATGAAGCCAGGGATTCACATGATGGTCCGTTGGACTAGGTATACTTTGCACATATGATTTTGCAATTCATTATTCTTGATTCATCCTAGGAGCTCTTTTTATCTTTGTATGCATTCAATTGAAAATACTTAGTTTTTAGTTTTTCAAAAATTTTGAGGATGTAGGTCTTAAACGGTGACAGGAACCCTAGAAGAAGAAGACATGGAAATTTGCCATGTCCTTGAGAATCTCGGGTTCCCTGTCAGGTTAAGCCTCCAAGTCCTCACTTCATAACGAGCAAATCTAAGGGTTGCACTAGAGTTTGAGAAGCACTTTTCAAGCAAAGCAATCCCAAGGCAAGACAATGGCAGTCAAGATGTGGTGTATTCCCAAGGATTGGATTATGCATCTATAGTGAAAGCTAATGAAGAGTTGAAGTCACAGCTGCATGGTGTGTAAGAACGAGTGTTGAAATTGGGGAGAGTATGCAAGGCTTTAAGGTAAAAGCTGTTGAAGCATCTACAGATCAGTTGCTAGAATTATAAATGTGTGGTTATGTGCTAAATGGGGGGTTTCCATTTTCCGAGCGAAAACCCCCGAGGACAAAAGGTGGGAGGGTCCAAATATATAGGCTCAAGTCATTTTTAGGGAGTAAAAGAATCCAAATTATTTCAAGGAATTTGTAAGTAAATACAAAATATTGATAAATAGATATAGATATAAATATACCTTTATATAATACCATATTTGATAATGTATTAGAGATTAATTTATGATCAATTATAATGGCTTCAAGTATGAGGTTTCCAATATCTTTTTCCCACTCATCCAAGGAATAAGGTATACATTATTATATGAGAGTGTCAAATATGGGATTGCTAAAGATTAGGGAAACTCTTTTAAATTGATTGAATTACCATAATCCTCAAAAGAGAGTATGGTAGGGAGGTATTTATAGGAGTTTCTAAAGTGTTCATTGTTTGTTCATATATAGATGATGTTCTCTAAAATGAGGGTTATAATGAAAAATAAGTAAGTATATGGTTCCATAAATGAGAAATTAAGAAAGAATTGTATATTCCTTTGAGAAATATACAAGCATGGTTGGTGTCAAAAATTATCACTCGGACTTTTTTGCTCATAGGTTTTTGCTCGAAAACTGTGCACATCCTAAATGCAAAGTACTATAAGCCAAATGCAAAGTGCTATATGCCAGATTCAAACTTCTATGTGCAAAATTAAAAGTGCTTTGTGGCAAATGTAAATTGAAATGAATAAGAAGACGAATTGTGCAGAAGTATGCAACAAGTGCAAAGTTCTATGTACCAAATGCTAAGTGCTATATGTGCTATGTGCTATGTGCTATGTGCCAAATGCAAAGTGCTATGTGCTAAACTCAAATTGCTATCTGCACACAAATTTCTATGTGCTAGTTACAAATTGATGTGAACCCAACAAAGGGCACTTTCCATGGTCTTATAATTTTTAGAGAGGAAGTGTGCTAACTCTCCCCACACACAAATGTGAGGTTATGTGGTAAATGCAAAGTACTATAATCCACATGCAAAGTGCTATATGCTAGATTCAAAATGCTATGTGCAAAATTAAAAGTGCTTTGTGGCAAATGCAAAATTGAAATGAATAAGAAGAGGAATTCTGTGGAAGTATTGAACAAGTGCAAAGTGCTATGTAACAAATGCAAAGTGCTATGTGCTAAACTCAAATTGATGTGTACTATATGCAAATTGCTATATGCTATATACAAATCAATATCAACCCAAGGAAGGGCACGTTCCTTGGTTTTATAATTTTTGGAGAGAAAGTGTGCCAACTCTCCCCTCGCACAAATGTGTGGTTATGTGCAAAATGCAAAGTCCTATAAGCCAAATGCAAAGTGCTCATATGCCATATTCAAAATTCAAAGTGCTTTGTGCCAAATGCAAATTCAAATGAACCCAAAGAAGGGCATATTCCTTGGTCTAATAACTTTGGTGAGGAAGTGTGGTAACTCTTCCCCCACATAAATGTGTGGTCATGTCCTAAATGCAAAGTATTATGTGCAGAGCATAAATACTTAGTTTCTAATTTTTCACAAATTTTGAGGGTTTAGGTCTTAGACGACGATCTTGGTCTCATCTCGCAGGTGCATCCAGGAATCCCAAAAGAAGAAGACATGTAAATTTGCCATGTCCTTGAGAGTCCCGGGTTCCCTACCAACTCTCCCCCCACATAAATGTGTGGTTATGTGCTAAATGCAAAGTACTATAAGCCAAATGCAAAGTGCTATATGCCAGATTCAAACTTCTATGTGAAAAATTAAAAGTACTTTGTGGCAAATGAATAAGAAGACGAATTCTGCAAAAGTATTTGACAAGTGCAAAGTGCTATGTACCAAATTCAAAGTGCTATGTGCTATGTGCTATGTGCCAAATGCAAAGTGCTATGTGCTAAACTCAGATTGCTATGTGCTACATACAAATTTCTATGTGCTAGTTACAAGTCGGTGTGAACCCAATGGAGGGCACGTTCCTTGGTCTTATAATTTTTAGAGAGGAAGTGTGCCAACTCTCCCCACATACAAATGTGTGGTTATGTGGTAAATGCAAAGTACTATAAGCCAAATGCAAAGTGCTATATGCTATATTCAAAATGCTATGTGCAAAATTAAAAGTTCTTTGTGGCAAATGCAAAATATAAATGAATAAGAAGAGGAATTCTATAGAAGTATCACACAAGTGCAAAGTGCTATGTACCAAATGCAAAGTGCTATTTGCTAAACTCAAATTGATGTGTACTATATGAAAATTGCTATGTGCTATATACAAATCAATATCAACCCAAGGAAGGGCACATTCTTGGGCCTTATAATTTTTGGAGAGGAAGTGTGCCAACTCTCCCCCCACACAAATGTGTGGTTATGTGCAAAATGCAAAGCCTTATAAGCCAAATGCAAAGTGCTCATATGCCATATTCAAAATGCTATATATGTCATTCATCTTGTCTTGTAATAATAATAATAGAAGCAAATCACCGCACTAGTGGCAGTTATATTCCTAGCGTGTAACCAACCCCACTACACTGGTAGCAGTTATGTTAATATCCTTATAATAATAGAAGCAAACCATCGTGTTGGTGTTATTCTAAAATAGATACATTGCCCAAGAAAATTCTGGAGAGAATTAATAATTCAATAGATTACATACAAATTATATAGATTACATCTCAAAGACTCCTTTCCTTTAGATTACATCTCAAGGACTCCTTTTCTTCAGGGAGCTGGTTCCAGATTGCTTTGAATAGGTCGCCTTTTTGAGCTCCGTGATTGCAAGCTCAACCCTCCTTGCTCCTTTCTTGAAAGGGGCTGGTTCCTTTCTTCGGGGGCCCATCCCCTCCCTTCATGTTGCTTTCTCTTTCCTTGATTTAAGCTTGCTCGTTGTTGCAGGCTCGTCGGCCCTTCTTGCTGCTTTCCTGAAGGGGGTTGGTTTCTTCATTCAGGCTCCTTTTTCTCATTGTCAGGCTTGGGCTTGGTCGTCCTCAATTTGAGCTCCTTGTCTTTTGCATTTTGTGCCCAAATGGCAAATTGAGCTGCAGCATCTACTTTCTCATTCTAGATAGCTATAGTAGGTAGTGGGCACATTTGATCTATCCATGACCTGGGCAATGGCAAATGACATTCTCTACATAGCGATCTTGCATGCACAAACACACCAAAGAAAAAAACATGCACAAGGTGGTAGCATATAGGCCATCGGATAATGTAGTCATCTATGATGGGGTATGACAGACCATGCATTTTGGGCATTGTTGCATAGTAAGATAGGCATCCGATTTAACTATTACGGCCGTCAATACCACAGTCTTGCTTTGTACATGATGAAGTTGCTTCTTAATTCCTTCCTCCCTGATCCTAAGGCTACATATGTTCTCCTTCATCTCCTCCATCTTTGCTCACTCCATGCAACAACTTCATTTGAATCCCTTAGCATCTATTGAAGCTACTTAAATTGCTCAAAAACATCAACATGGGTTGTTTCCAAGACTTCCACTCTAGTTTGGAAAATCTCTCACAAGATGGTGGATTACTTTTCAAACTATCAAAAGCCATGGCAAACTCATGCATAAACCTATCGTAATCTTGTTGTAGGGTCTTGTAGCTTACTCTTTGAACTTTCAACAGTGTTTTGAAAAAACAACCCCCACCATGGCTACTGCAACTTGATCCACCGTGGTTGCTCTTTGCATCCTTCCTAGCTTGGAGAGCTGGCTCATTGTCTTCTCCACCCCAACTACTCTATGTCCCATCCTACCTGGCTTTGAAGCTCTCTCGTAGATCTTGCATCACTGCTCTGGTTTCTGCATTCTCCCTTTTCAACTCCTTCATCATCTGGTCTTTTCAATGTTCAATGCGTTCTGCATGTTGCAAAGCTGTTTATGAAGACTCTCCTTTTTGGCTCTCTGATCTTCAAGCTCCTTTCGCATCATATCTAGCTCCTTGTCCGCGATGTCCTCATCACTTCTAGCTTCTTCAAGCCTATCTCGGAGCTCCTTGATGTGCTTATCTGCTTCTTCTCTTCTATGCCTTTCCATGTTAACCATTTTTGCAGCGGCCTCAGCTTGCTATCTAGAATATCCTGTCTCTTCCACTACTTCTCAAATAAGTTTGCTTGCAAATTGCCTCAAGGAACCTAGTGCATTTTCAATCACGCTTTCACCCAAGGTAATCTTTTCAACCTTGATAGACTGTTTGTCCCTTCTTCACGTTCACCTCCTGTCTCATGCAAGGATCATCTCAAGCAGCCTCCTCCAAGAGATTTACTTTTCTCAGAGATTGGAGAGACTCTCCCTTCTTTGATGAGACTTCTACAAGGTTGAGTTGGCATTTTCAGCCTCAGCCCTTGTTTCTTTCTACCTCATTCTTGTAAGGCGTTTTTATTACATGCTTAGCATGTTGTATTTCCGCACAGAGCTTGCTTTAGCAAGTTTCTTTCTTACTTAATAGAAGTCTCTTTTTTGCACCAAAAAAAAAATGATGTCTTTGGCTTAGGAATTGTGGATTAGTTATGGGATTTAATATATCTCAATGTAAGTGAAGTTGTTAAGATATATATATATATATATATATATATATATATACATATATATATACATACATACATACATACATATTATAATATATGTATATTTTATGTATATATATGCAATATTATAATATTTCCAAAGTGACTGAAGTGATGTTTCTTAGCTATGTGACTAGATAGTGTCCTTTGACAAGCCAAGGACCATTTTGTGAGATGAAAGATTTCGATTAAACAAATAATGTGACGAAATATTTTGATTAGACAACTAATGTGAGACAAAATATTTCAATAAAACAGTCAAATGATAAGGTGGACGTATCAGGTTGTATGTCAAAAGAAGAATGAGAAGGTCGGGCTCAATGAATTCTCTCCATATTTAAGTGTAGTGTACAAACACAATTAACAACCCATTATGAAATCTAGGCCCAAACTCTGTACACTGATCCACCTACTGTAAATCTATGGCATACCCAAAAGGCTTGGGAATGCTCATGTGCTATCTGAGAACAATGTTGGATGATGACCTCCCAAAAATAGACCTAGAGAAGAGGGAGGAAAATAGCTACAAGTAGGACATGCTTTGCAATTGGGTGTATGACTTGGAGTCGGCAAAGACAGTGAATATCAATTTTCCTGGCTATTTTTTTTCCTGCTCCTTAAGGTACTTGTAAAGCTCATGATGTAGGTTTCTTTTGGCAAGAGATGAGGCAGCGCAAAGTTGTATAGAGTGCCAATACCAAGATGAAGAGGAACCTAAGCAAAAGGAGGAGTTAGTATGGGCATACAAGTCGGCAGAGGCAAGCAAGCAGTTGGTGGTCTGAGTCTGTAATGAGGTCTATGATAGTTCATCAAACTGGCCTAAAGAGCTAGAAGATGCTTGCTATAAAGAGGTTGATAAGATAGTTGGGAATTTGGAATTTCCTTGAGTCGCAAAATGTCGCCGTATTTTTGAAAAAGTAAAAATCTTGCAAGCATTTCTTGGACTTGTGGACTTTCTCAAACTACCATCATCCATGATCTATGAAGCTCATAATACCTGATTTTGTGTTGACCTACTTCCATGTTAATACTTGAATGTTTTAAGTAGCCTAGTGGTTGAAATCTGATAGTTTAAGATAACGAGTCTAAAGGAGATTGTTTTAGTATAGCACTGTGCAACAAATTTTAGGATAGCACGGCGGTAGTGTAGGATGAGTGGTTGCCAATGTAGTGGGTTGGTTGCACACTAGGATATTAATAGCCACTAGTGAAGTGATTTGCTTCTATTATTACAAGATGAATGGATTTGTGGATGTGTTGATTCATTATGGGATTTAATAAAACTAGCGCAGTGGTTGCTTGGGATATACTTAAAACAAGCATGGGATTTATCGTTTGGGATTTACAAAAACAAGTGCGGTGGTTGCTTGGGATATACTTAAAACAAGCATGGGATTTATCGTTTGGGATTTAAAAAAACAAGTGCGGTGGTTAGTTTGGGATTTAGTAAAAGAAGCGTAGTCTCAAATACATTTTCCCTTTTCCAGGATATTGTTTCCTTGCAATGAGACTACATTTTCTTAGTACTATCTTAGTCCTCCTCTTACACCACTCCAAGACACCCCAAGATGTGCTCATGCATGTCTAAATCCAATTTGAAGACACTCTTGCTCTTCTTTTGTTTTGGCACAGGTTGCATCAAGAACTTAATAGTTCTTACTAGATGAGAGTACACAAATTTTTGTGGACTCTATATGTAGCAGTTCATAATTGTGGCCTCTCTTGGATAATTTTTTGTACCAAAAAGCTCCAACTACTATATCCCACTTCTCATATGTTGTTCCCCAATTATCCTTAAATGCTAGCTCAACCTTGTGCTTAGGTTTTGTGCACTGCAACAAAAAGTATGGGTCATCTTCCTCATTCTCCCCTGAGGAAACAACAACTGCAAAGTTATCCCCCTCTTTTAGACAGTCAATGAGGTCATCAAAACTCTCCCCAAACTGTGGCGAGTCATTGCCTGTCTCTCCATTGTTTGTCACTCCATCTGAATGTAGAGGAAAAACTTGAACTCACTCCCATGTCTTCACAATTGCAATATTCTCACAATCGTCATGATCCCCTATGATGCATGCACTACAGAAACAAGAAAGTTTTCTTGTTTTAATCAGTTGGTTGTTTGAAAATCCCCATATGCTGTGTAGACCACAAACTCCTTTAATTTTCTCACAATCGTTTTGGCTTCTCCCTTGCACTTCATCCACTTTCACTTCATGGAACACTCTGCGTACTACACTATTCTTAAGGCTTTGTTTACTATATGTTGAACGTCTGCTTATGGAGAGGTTGGCTGTAAGACATGTTACAACATCATGGGCATCATTGAGTTTTTCTTGAGGGCATGTTAATTGGTGTGTAAATAGAGCTTGCTTAATAATAGCACCACATCCATCATGTTCACCCTTGCCATGGCTAGACCCAAAGATATTCCACATCATGTCTAGACCGGTCAAGGATTTGAACCTTGATACAAAGTATCCACAGGCTTATTTAAATTGAGAGGCAGCACCATCTAACCACACCCAATGTTGTTTTATATTTTTTGCATGGGGATTTTGCTTTTTCACCCATTCCCAATGCAGTACACTATCATGTTGCACAAATAAGGTGTCATGTTCCCTATCATCTAAAATGTAGAAATGGTATGTGCGTTGCACTGACCTGGACTCCTGTGAGTCACCAAACAAGCAGATTGGCATCACTTGTAGAAGAATCAAGCATATGACTGTATGTGATATGCACAATAATTTTTATCTCCTTGTTGTACTAGTGAGCACTTTGTATCTCATCTTGTTCTTGAAATGAATAATTTTTAGCAAAATCTATGAGAGAGACAATAGTGTCATGGGAAAAATTGGCAACGCACATCCTGAACTGCTTATCCAGCTGGTCGTGAAATTGTGAAGCACATATTTTGGGATGGATTGAACCACGTGACCTATAAGCCCCCTTGGTTGAGTGCTCTTATATGATAGTAGCCATTCTTGTTATCGGATCCTTCAACATTGACATTTTTAAATCTCCTCCATTTTAGAGCAACATCATTGTCTTCCCTCATTTCATTTGGATAGATATGGAATGTCTTCTTCTTTATCTTCAGAGTGCAATGCTTTCATGTGCCATGAATGCATTTAATGTAGTGCCTCTCACGGTCTCGCTTTGGACAAACCACTGGCTCCCACATAGACCTTAGGCTACAAACCTTGTTCTCCCTTGCAACACATGATGAGAATCCAGGTGGCCTACAGACTGTGCATTCATTGGGGGGACATGGGCATGGATCCCCATGGAGCAATGCTCCAATAGGACTAGATCTCAAGTCATTCATAACTTGCTAGGCTAGGTCAAAGTCTATGTGTGTTTTGCAACAACAAACGTTATTATCTTTGAGTTTCCTGATGTACCAGGGCTTACAATGATCAAAGATCCTCTGCCTAATTGAAATGTCACGGTTTTGATCCACAAACTTGAGATACAATCCATCTGCTGACCCCAATAGGCAGGAACAATATAATAGTGAGCCCTATTTTAAATGGAACAACAGTACAGTGAGCCCCCTTTTTGCACTACTACACAAGACAAAACACAATATGTGCAAAAACACAGTCTAATTAAAGTATATAATGAAGTAAAACAAATTTCAACCATCGTGCTAGTTTAGGACAGTCACGATTTCAACTACCGGACTAGTTTAAGACACTCACAATTTTAATCACCGGGCTGGTTTAGGACACAATTAGGACTGTCAACCATCGGGCTAGTTTTAGGACACATTTTGGAAAATCACAATTTCAACCACACTGAGATGGTTTAGGACACTGTCATAATTTTAGTTAACCACCGAGTTGTTTTAGCCTGATGGTCTCAACTTCACATATTACACAATAACAAGTAAATTGCTTTTCATTTCTAAATTTCACAATTAGAAAATAACAATATATTGCTTTTCATTTCTAAATTTCACAATTTCAATCACATTTCAGTCTCAGGAACTATTATATGTCTTGAACCAGAACCGGGCTGGTTTAGTACAACAACATTAAGTCCAAGCCATCCCAATCTAGATATAGTGGTTAATGATAATCACATTAAGTCCAAGCCGTCCCAGTCTAGAAATAGTGGTTTATGAACCGAGTAGCAAGGAAATTGAATTTTAACAAATTTAAGTACTAAGAAACATAATAATTTCAACCATCGGGCTGATCAACAACTAATGTTTGTTCAACCACGGTGGTTCAAGACAATCAAATAACTGGTGATTGAGTGGAAGCATGATGTTTCAACAACTCGGCTGGTTTATAAAAATAACAATATATTGCTTTTCTGATCCAAAATATATTGCTGTTTTTATTGTTAAGTTTTGCTCAACCATGCCACTGGGCTATTCAAAAACTAATGTCTATTTAACCTTGTTGCTTTAGGACAATCACATAACTGGTAATTGAGCTGAACCAGCCATGGTTACATGATGTTTTAAACACCGGACTGGTTTAATAAAATAACAATATATTGCTATTCTATTTCAAAATATATTGCTATTAATTTTTGCTTAACTACGACACCGGACTAGACAACAACTAATGTGTCTTCAACCACGCTAGTTCAGGACAATCACATAACTAGCAATTGAGTTGAACCAACCTACAGTTGCATGATGTTCCAACCACCAGGCTTGTTTAGGACAATCACAATTAATCCAAGCTTAGTTTAAGAAATGAAACAAGTAAACTATCCCAAAGCTCAATCACAAACAACCACTGGGTTGGTTTAGGCACCACTGACCTGCGTTGTATAAAGCATGTGTATGATGTGCTCCTCAAACACCTTGCATCCCGTTCAATTTTTACAGATGTCATTTCTATTTGGAGAAATCCTCATATTTTCATGCAAAAACGTCATCACTATAGCAATGACTTTTGCACTTAGGCTGTCTCTATTGAGATATGGTGCCATGAGCAAAGATTAAAGGCTAAGGTATGGTATAGGAAAGAATTAAAGTAGCCACCCTAGGATGTGGACTACATTATGTGGAAATGTGGATTGAGGACATCCATAAGGAGAGATGTGGATGAGAGGATCCCACAAGTGTTGACTATTCAAAGGGCACCCTCTACATAAGAGGCCTATCATGTATTGTTGAGTATGCACATTGGAATAGATTGAGTGTTTCATACTTTCTGTCTCTCTCCCCATGGTTTTCCGTACTTGGTTTGATCCTCTATGATGTTTATGCCCATTGAATTATAGATTAGGCTAGTACGATCCGCACTTTGACATGGCATCAGAGCTTAGGTCTAGTCTCCTAGATTAGTTGTAGGCTTGCCTTAGGAGCACATGTTTTCTCCTAGGTTAGTTTTAGTTTTAGAGTGAGATTTATTGGAAGAACTCTGTTATTTTTAGAGACTTGAGTCTGACTTCAGTAATGCTATCCTACCTCCATGAGAGTCAGTGGTGAGAGAGAAGGTAGATAGATGTAGAGACCTACTCTATAATTGATTCCACCAAAAGCATAGAAGCTGGACTTGAAGAAAAATAGAGGAAAAGGCTTTCAAGTAAATTATGCATGAGCTAATGCTGTAGAATTCATCGTCACACTGGCTTAAGAACTCCTCTGCAGCCATCTTCGACACTGCACACATCCTTGCGACCTCAACTATGACCTCCCAGGAGTATATTGTAAGTGTGCAATCTAGAGAACAAAGTAGGGCCAAGAATTGGAACATTGCTTTGGCTCAAATGACACAAGCTACAGCCTGTCGATAGCTTCTGACGAATGGCGACAGCAACCTCCAACCTTCACAACCTCATACCTTGGCTCTCTCCATAGCCAATCAAGATGCCTAAATGACCTAATGCTCGGAGCTACAACAATGAACCTTTTGCCTCTCAGCGAGCAAAGGCCTCTAGCAAGCAATGCTCCAACGATTCCCTCTCTGACAACTAGCCTACTCCAATGACTTGCAAACCGAATAGACTCCACTACCTCTGAAGCTTGAACGTCAGAAAACTCCTATGCTCGGCACTCCCTCACGGCCTAGACAACTCAGGCTCCTTCAGCAGCCAATAGGCTCACAAGACCTTTCATAACTCCTACCTCTCGCTCCTCCAACCGGCTCATCATCGGCTCCTATAACAGTGCTAAACTATCCTCAGGCGATGCCATGAGTGACCTGCAAAGCACAATAGGTGAATTGCGACAGCAAGGCAACATCCATAGCCCATGCCCTTAACTCTCAGTGCCTCTAGTGCTCCACAACTGACACCAAATCAGCATAGCAGAGCGTTATGGTCCTCTCGACAAGTAGCACACAGCAAGAGGTGAAGTACACAATGCTAGCCTCCATACCTTGCCACTTCTGCCCATGCCTGATGTTTGTAACCTAAGAGAATCTACTAGAAGATGGAGCCTCTCTAGTGCTTTCCTCGATCATTTGACCTCCATCCACACAGTGACCTCGTCCTCCCTACAGAACCATCTCCATCACCAACGCAGAGCTCCCTGCTGCAAAGACCTCTTTTGTCTCTAAGGTGGCAACCTTAGGACACGTGGTAGCCAATGGTAAAGGCACATGGTAGTAGATAAGCCACTCAACCTAAGTCTAAATACCTTAGGTTAGCCTATGGTGCGGATTTTGACGTGTGTCAAGATATCATGTGACCATGGTTAAGCTTGCTTAAAACTTTGGTTAACTCAATTGGGGTTAAAAGACTGCCACATGGCACAAGGCCACCTCTGCATAGTAATCCCTTGCCAAGCATAGTTTGCAAGCAACATGTGACTCCATATGCCACATCATCAAGGGCCATTTCTTGATCAAAACTTCGACAAGGCATAACTTGCAATCCAAGAGGAATTTGCACACGCTTCAAAAAGGAAAGGTGATCGTCTTTTTGAGCTCTACATGCTTGTCAAGTAAGAATTATTATTAGCAATTAGACAATGCCATTGAAGCAAAACAAAGCTCATGGTAAGACCTTTGCAACAAATGGAAAAGCAACGCATGTATGTACAAAGCATGCCGGAAGCACAAGTGCATGAGATGACCATAGCCCAGAACATGGCATCCACACATAGAGTGTTAAGGAACCTAGAAGAACAAAGCATCATGCATCGAGCTACACGCCATCGACATCAAGGATTGAGAAGCAACAACCTTGCCGCCTTTAGCCCACACGTTTGTAAATCAAGCCTGACCACCTGAGAGTAGCTATGAAAGCACCCAAGGGAGGTATTGACATGTTAAAAAAACCACACTTGACCACCTTAAGTAGCAATGTATGCACTAAGGGGAGGTGATGGAATGTAAACTCACATACGACAGCCTTGTAGTAGCTAATGGATTATGGCACCAAGGGGAGGTGTTGAGATATGGTGCCATGAGCACATAGATTAAAGGCTAAGGTATGGTATAGGAAAGAATTAAAGTAGCCACCCTAGCATGTGGACTACATGAGGTGGAGATGTGGATTGAGGACATCCACAAGGAGAGATGTGGATGAGAGGATCCTACAAGTGTTGACTATTCAAAGGGCACCCTCTATATAAGAGGCCTATTATGTATTGTTGACTATGCACATTGGAATAGATTGAGTGTTTCATACTTTCTGTCTCTCTCCCCATGGTTTTTCGTAGTTGGTTTGATCCTCTGTGATCTTTATCCTCATTGAGTTATAGATTAGGCTAGTATGATCCGCAATTTGACAGTCTCTCCTTTTCTTGTGCTCTGTTGAAGCCCACAGACTTCTTGGATCACGATGATCGTGCATTTTTTTTGCTCTACGTTCAACCACGCTGGAGGCACGTTGGTCTCTCTGATTGACAACATCTTTGACATTGTGCACCCAAGCCATTTCTCCTTTGTTTTAAGGGACATCAACATAGCTAATGTCACCCTCTTTGCAGCTAGTTGATCTAAGCCATGCACCTCTTTCACTTTTTGTAGGCCATTTCTCACGTTAGAGAGCATCGCCTCTTGGGCGTGCATCTCCTGAGGTGTTGGTAGGGGTGTTACTCTATGAACTTCAAGATGTAGGCTAAATCTTGTGAAGACTCGAGACTGGTATTCACTAGAATGGCCTGGGGAGGTGGCATGGGTGACCATAGTCAAACTTGATTACATGGCAGGATGATGATGCAATTTAGATCAGATGTCTAATGAGTCAGCGTCCCACATGTGCACCATGCCACCCCCCAAATGGCGTCCACTAGGATTGGTGATCTACCAAGCCTAATTAGGCATGGCTAGCCCCCCTTCCCTAAAAAAGGGGATTTTAACATGGGGAGGCTTAAAGCAACCCTTCCCTATGTCAATTTTAACCAAAATTTTTTCCTTAGATTCATCACGTGGAGCAGGTTAATATTTGTGATTTTTGACGTAATTGGTTATGTGCACTTGTATGGTTCACTCTTAGGGTGCAAGCTCCAGTGTCCCATCACCGGAGGCGAGCGATCAGTAGGGCCAGGGATCAGGCCAATAAGACGAGGATCAGGGAGAAGGTGCAACTCAAGAGGACCAAGGATCAGGCCAACAAGATGAGAAGGAGGACAAGGATGACGAGGACGATTCGAATGAGTAGTAGTAGTAGTAGTAGTAGTTTGCATATACTTCGCTATGTATGTCATTTTGTATATCCACTCGTTTGAGCAATTTTGTATCACCCTTTTCGAAAGGGTAATTTTGTAACAAACAATGTTGTATATGTTCGACATGTATATCCTTTTGTTGCTCAATCATTTCATTTGAGTGATTTTGTATCACCCTTTTTGCAAGGGAAATTTTGTAATAAAAAACATTTTTTGTAATAAAAAACATTTTTTGTAATAAAAAACCTTTTTTTGTAATTTAAAAAAAAAAAGCATTAGTGGGGCAAAAGAGGGCTTGCTATGGCCCTGTTTAGCCCCACTAATGCTTTTTTTTTACTTCTGTTAATCATCGCTATATAATGACGTTTACCAGTGTCACTATATAGCGACGATTATCCTCTGATTATCAGTGTTGCTATATAGCGACGTTTAACAGCATCGCTATATACTGACGCTTTATAGCGATGGTTCTTTTTCGACGCTTTTAGCGACTTTTATAATGACGTTTACGCCTATGAAAAAAAAAATTAATGTAAAAAGTGTCGGTATTTTTGTCGGAAAAGAGCCTATGCCTTGTAGTGATACTCCCATTCTTCCATTATGATATGCATCCCCTCATTTGTCTCTGCTCTCTCCATTTCGTCAAGTAGCCAATCCACATCAATATCCTTTGGAAGTGCTCTTAGATACTGAGGATATGGCACACGAGATCCGTGGTGTGTATAAAAGAGGGCCCTTTCTTCTTGTCTTCTTGCCTTTGCATCCTCGTATCCTGTCACCCATCTTTTCATCACATCACTATTAAGCATGTAATAGAGGTTGATATTATTAAGCAACTCCATGTCTATTACTTTGCTGCATCCTTTCCCTTAAGGCACAATATAGAGGACAAAATTCACTAGCTTAATTCACCATGTTTGCAAAATATACTTTAAAGCTTACTTGAGTACTGCATTCAAACTTACATTGCTCCATCCATAGATGGTCTGCAAGTTCAGTAACTTAAGGGAGGCATGTAGAATATAGAATGTGCACCCCTCAAACAGTGGAGTCAATGCTGCGGTAAAAAGATCGTCTTGCTCCATGCTATCATCCCTCCCTTCGGATCGATGGACATATAAATCCCGCACCATATAATCAAACACCTCCTCCTCCACGGCCTCATGAGGTAATGGTGGAGGGATACTATCACCATCACTCCATGCATCTGTAACGGTCCCTCCTGAAGATCCCACCTCATATTGTACTCCCACAGGTATACAATCAAGGGTAGATGATGGATCATCTATTGGTGGAAATGATGAGCCAAATGTGGCTGATACGCAAGTGGGACAGCAAGCTGAAATGCCATTGAGAAGATCATCTAGAGTGTCTAGACCGCCTGATAGGTTTGTTCCAGGGGTAGACTATGTGATGCTTACTGATTGCGGGGAGCCTTCTTGCTACAGAGAGGCTATGATGCGTGAGGATCAACGCAAGTGGGAGTATGTTATGCAATCAAAGATGAGTTCACTTATGAAGAATAAGACTTGGGACTTGGTTTCTTTGCCACATGGAAAGAAAGCATTGCCATGTAAATGGGTCTACAAAATGAAGGTCACAGGTGATGATGTGCCTAGGTACAAGGCCCGTTTGGTTGCTAAAGGGTTCAAGCAAGAGAAGGGTGTGGACTTTGATGAGATATTCTCTCCGGTTGTGAAGATGACCACACTTAGATGCATGCTTGGACTAGTGGCAGTAGAGGATATGGAGCTTATGCAAATGGATGTCAAGACAGCTTTCTTGCATGGGGATTTGCATGAGGAAATTTACATGGTGCAGCCGGAAGGTTTTGAAGAAAAGGGCAAAGAGCATTTAGTTTGCAAGCTAAAGAAGAGTCTCTATGGTCTTAAGCAAGCACCTAGAGAATGGTATCAGAAGTTTGATGCTTTCATTCAGTCCCTAGATTTTAGGAGGAGTGAAATTGATCTGCCTCTACACTAAAAGGGCTAAGGATAATAGCCTGATAATCTTGGCACTATATGTGGATGATATGCTATTGGCTAGCAAGAATACTTATGAGCTAGATGCATTAAAGGCCAAGTGCATGAGGCCTTTGATATGAAGGATTTGGGACTTGCAGGTCATATTCTTGGTATGCGCATCATGCGTGATCGGAGTAGGAAACTCCTTTGGCTTTCACAAAAGAGTATGTTACAAAAGTATTGCAGCGTTTCAATATGGAGGGGGGGAAGGCAGTGAGTACTCCATTGCCTCCATATGTGAAACTGAGTCATACAGATAGTCCCAAATCAGAAGAGGAGAGGGCCATGATGGCCAAGGTTCCTTATGCATCAGCGGTTGGGAGTCTTATGTATGCTATGATAGCTACTAGACCAGACATTGCATTTGCAGTGGGAGTTGTTAGCCGGTATATGGCTAATCCAGGAAAGAGGCATTGGGAGGAAGTTAAGTGCATCATGAGGTACATGAAGGGTACCAAGGAGATGTGCATCTGCTTTGGTAGAGGAGACATGCGTGTACTTGGGTACACAGATTCAGACTATGCAGGGCATGTGGATAGTAGGAGATCCACTTCTGGTTGTGTGTTCACCTTTGCAGGTGGTGCAGTATCGTGGATGTCTCGCGCATAGAAGTGCATTGCTTTGTCTACCATAGAGGCTGAGTATGTTGCAGCCACAAAGGGTTGCAAGGAGGCTATATGGCTTGATCGGCTAGTGGGAGATTTGGGGATTCATATAGGTGTACCGACATTGCATAGTGATTCCATGAGTGCTATTCAGCTAGCACGCAATCCGGTCTTTCATGCAAAGACTAAACACATTGAGGTCAGGTACCATTTCATCAGGGAGGTACTTGAGGACAAGCGCATAGAGCTTGTCAAGGTTCATATAGATGATAACCCTGTAGATATGCTGACGAAGAGTCTACCTAGTCAGCAGTTTGAGTATTGTCGTGTATTGATGGGCATTGGATAGTATGCTCACTAGTTGTTCTCCCTTAAAGGCACATTGTCCTTTAAGTGGGAGGTTGTGGGGGTTAAAGGTCATTGTGCCTTTACCCCGGTTATGTACAATACTCAAACACATATATAAATGAATGAAAAAGAAGATTAGGGTGGTTCTGCACCCACCAAAATTTGTGTGGCTCTTTGTCTCTCTCTCTCCTTCTTCCATTCTTGCTTCCATTTAGAGCACTCTCAAAGCCCTTGCAACACAAGCAAATCAGAGAGAAAAAGGCTCGTACAGTGCAAAAGGCAGAGACTAAAGAGGGCCATACACTGTAGAGCTTGCAAGACTAAAGAGGGCCATGCATCCTAAAGCGGATAACCTACATGCTCTCATGCACACAAATAAAGGGAGTGGCTGAAGCTGGAGAAACATAATCGTGAGCTTGAGATCTTCGGAAGGCTAAGGTGTGGAGAACCATGAAGGCAATCGACCGTGAAGGAAGGAAAGCTATTAGCAACAATTAGAACCATAGTGCTGGCAATTGGAAGTGAAGGAAGAAGGAGACTTGAGCAAAAAAGGCCGCCATGACGCTTAGCACAAAAGAATGTTGATCAATTGATTGTGAACGAGTAACTCGGAAGGGAGCTTGCCAAAGTTTATAAGGGTGAAGATAGCCATGAGCCACTCAAAGAGGCTTAACAAGGGAAGCTATGACTTAAGTAGAGTCAAACAATCAAAAGGAGGAAGAGAAGCAAGTTGCAAGTGGTTCGTTTAAACACAAGGAGCTGAGTAAGAGTAGCTTGCCCAGGATAGGGGTCGTCCAGTGAAGGTCAATGACAAGAGGAGCTTGATAAAGAAGGAGCCTGGACTGTTGAGAAGAGCTAGAAGCAAGGATGCCATGTAGTAAAGGAAGCCTGAAGGTACGATGCAAAAGGCAAAGGAACAGTATGCCATAGTGGTGCGAGGTGAAAGGAAAGAGAGCAGTAAGAGATAATGACTTGAGCGAATGAAGCCAAGGAAGTAAGAGATTTCATCAGGAAAGGAAACTTGAGTGGAGGATGTGTAGAAAGCAAGAGCGAGGAGGAATCGTCTCCAGCGAAGCAAGGCATGAATCAAGATCGAGAGAAGCAAGAAACTATATACGGCTAGTTGAAGGCAAGAAGATACAAGCCACATTGAAACGATCAACCAAGAATCAAGGGGAATATAAAGACTATAACATGCATGGCAGTGCAGAGTAACGTGGAAGCAAAGAGAGGGCGGCATGGGTGACTTGATTAGGTGGGTGTGTGTGTGTGATTTTTCAAAAAAAACAACTATAGATTAAATGCCTACGGAGATCATAAGCATATAAGTCCCAGTTTTACATGGTGGAGCTAGCATGGGAAGCAGGGATACTCTAAAAATTTTATATATACGTATACATACATACATATATATATATATAGTATGAATAGGTAGGGCAAGGTGCATATAGGCTACCACTAAAGAATCCCCCAAACTTAGCTATACCCACCGTTTTCCATAGGGGAGACAGATGCACTTCATTATGAGAAGAGTTATCCAAAGGCCTGCTCCTAGGTACCACATAATAAAGAACATTAATTTATAAATTTATAAATTTATAAATGCAAAATTATAAGAGGAGCAAGCATTACACAAGAGCCAATGACAATTTAAAAGAGGTAAAATAAATAATTAGGGGAAGGTTAAAATAATAGCTAATACAAAAGAGAGATTAGGTCTAGAGGTAAAGCATAAGTAATGCTAGCAGGAATTTTGAGTATTTCAAAATTATAAGAAGCGAAACCATTAAGAAAGATCCAATATAATTATATATGCCAATTTTAAAGAATAAAAATAAATCTGTAAGGGAACTTTAATCCAATACAATATAAAGTAAGTCTACAAGCAAAGCAAAAGTACTCTTAGGGAAATTTTGAGTAAACCCTACGAGTGAGTAGAAATTTACTGTGGCAAATAATTATGAGTGTGTCAAAGTAAAATGGCAAGGAGAGAGAGAGAAAGAGAAAGAGAGAGAGTACGAAAAGAGAAAGAATGTATAGAAAGAGAGAGAGAGGGAATATAGAAAGAGAGAGTATATAGAAAGAGAAAGAGAGAGATAGAGTGAGTAAAACTTGTGCAAAAAAGAACCAAGGAGGGGAGGAGGGGTTGGTTATTAATCAGCAAGGAATTTTATGTGAAAAAAGAGGGGAGGAGGGGTTGGTTTTATTTTTTAATGGGGCAATAATAGTTTTAGGGGGGAGGGGTTTAAGGGGAGGGGAAATAATGTGAGGAAGGGAGTTTGTGTGTGTGTGTGTGTGTGTGTGTGTGTGTGTGTGCACATATGTGTGTAAATAGGACATATATTTTTAAAAGGGGTAACCTACAAATGTTTTGAAAAAAATTTGAACATTTAAAATAAAGGAAAAGGGAAATATATATTTCTAACGGAAAGTATGGGGGGTTCTTCTTGGTGTTCATCAAAAGAAGGAAATACGGACATTTTAAAGGGTGGTGAAGAAGAAAAATGGGAATTTAATGGAGTTTAAAGAAAAAATTGGGGGGGGGGGAATGGGGATAATGTGAACAACTACATGTTAGTAACTACATGAATGTGTGTAAGAGTGTAGAATGTGTATGTATGTGTGTGTGTGTGTATACCCACCCTCACCCAAGGGGACACCACATGATGGGGGCAGGACACCCATCAGGTGGTGTCCTGCCCTGCACCAAAATGGTCTAAAGAGGGAGCCTCTTTGTAAGTGTTTGCAAACGGGATTATATCATAATTGATTCAAGTGGATATTTCATATATGCCCTTCAAGTTGTTCAATGGAATAAGACACATCGTGAAATTTCCATAACTATCTGGAGACAATCACGCACTAGGCAAAACGATTGCATAGCTATGACAATTCCAACAAAAGGTAAAACGTGGAAGGGACAAGTCATTCTTGAAGCAGAGTCGTATGAGGACCTCCTTCCTGTACAACCCGATAAGAGTTTAACGAGCAATGTGGCACGTGGCATGTGCCATGTGACTAACCCAACCAAGGATTAGCAACATGACACATGGTTAACCCAACCAAAGGTTAACAAGGTTTGGGTGTGTGTGTGTGTTTTAAAAATAAAACCTTTTAACAACACGGCACACAATGCTCATCATCTTATGGATGTACACCAACAGCCTTCTACACCCCTTAGAACCTTTTTCTGCCACATTTCCATGCGCTTATCAGAGATTTCCATCACTTACAACCACTCTGCAGACTTTAGATTGAGGTCCACTGACGAATTCAAACACTCAAATTTCACATTGAATACCACATGCATGTTGGCAGTGAAGTTGATAGAATGACTCAAATCCTTCGCATGTTTATGTTGAAGATATTCACCAGTGGCATACTCTTAGTTAATCTCCATGGTTAGATGACTAGTTCAAAACATTGAATTGTAAACAAACCAGCGCAACAACATCTCTAGTTCCAACTCTGAATGAGAAGTTCCAAGCATTGCTAACAATCCTAGAGGGTGGGGTCCTTGAAACAGGCTATTGTAAAAGTGCCTGATTGCAATCAGTATAAAAACCTTTTTGCATTATCAGGACACAGCATCTATAGCATATACAAAAAATAAATTTTCTCTCTAAATCCATCACATGTAATTTAAACACTAAGACTAAAATAGTTTCAGTAAGAATATATGTGTTCCCTATTTAAGACATTAATGGTAGGCTAATGCAAGAAACAAAAACTCAAATGGATGAAAACTATGAAAATACAATTTGTAGTTTTGAGTATGCTATGACAGGGGATTTACCTCTTAGTTACAAAACGAGGTGACAATTGTTCTCAAGGGTTTACCTCTTAATTAGAAAATATGCATGACACAGTATGAAGCCTAGAAGAGGGACAAAAACGTGGACCTATGGACCACATATATGTCAAGCCAAATATAATATACCAGTAAAGGCTTGGTGACATGTAAATCGAACCACTGTCATTTATGAAACTTTAAATGCAAGCTCCGTCATGGCCAAATGCTGCAATTTGGATATTGGCATTACAATTGGCCAACCACCCTCAGGCATGCTAACCACATCCCTATCCCATCCAGAGTGTTCCCTATAATAGATAAAATCATATTCTAACATGGAAGACAATGGCACAGAGTTTGCCAAGTCATAAAAGGAAACCACTCCATTTAGGGCCTCTGCCATGTGTCTGATGACAGTCCTCCATTGATCGGCCGACCATAGAGGTGGATCACGGCGGCTCCCAACCAAAACCTTGGAGAGAGTGTCAAGGTATAAGCCTGAGATAACAAATGCCCGGGCAAGTTCCAGGTGACCTTTCTTTGCCTTCTCCCACTGCTCTTTGATGCCACCAGGTTTTGCAAGTAAAGCCAGCTTCACAAACTTTTGAAGGAGCAACATCGCCCCCCCAAAATGACCAAAAACATCCTCCGAGATACTTGAAACTTCTTCCTCAAGTAAGCACCTTCGCTGATAATTACTGGACAGCTGGTTTGAGTCATTTAAGAGGCTGAACACATACTCCTTAGCCTCAGGTTCAGACAAATGCCCATGACCTTTGAAAATAGAAGAACCACAGAGCCAATGCTTCAAAAAATGTTGTGATGATGCGAGTACCACACTTGCTTGCTTGGAGAGACGCACTAGAAAGCGCAGTACCACCCTGTGGACCATCGAAGCGCCAACTAGCTAATTCGTTAGCTTCTTCTATAAGGAAAGTAGGGAAAGCGGCACGACATGCACTTTGGCAGCATGGACATATAGTTTTCAAAGCCTGCCATGACAGAACTCACCGCATCCACAATCTCGCCCTTCTTGATCAGCTCTACTTTGAAACGGGGAGCTTCTATTGTCAAGCCCTCTGAACTCAGATCGAAAGACCATTTTCCAAATAGCTTCGAATTTGTTTCCGCTTTGGAATTGCAGAGATCGAACAAAGCTCGTAGCAAGGTTCTTTACAAATCCTTCTGGAGTTTGGTTGCTTCGCACGCGCATATCTACAAAGGCGGCCTAGGTACCGTTGCGTTGCCTCAGCCAGAACTCTCGTAGGAGAGCTGACTTGCCTGAATCTGTCGGCCCCGTGAGAACAACGATCTCACCCGCACTCCCTACATTCATCGGGGTTAAGACTTCATTCAAGGCGTCAAGTTCCGCTGATCTATTGTAGAACTTTCCAGCGTAACTTACATCTACAACAGAAGAGAGATAGCGCCTGAAGACTGCTCGCCCCCACTTCATTATACCAGACAGAAAAGTGCATACTTTCGTTCTTGCTTGCTAAGCGATGTGATAGCTCGATCCGAAAGTCTCTTTGAGGAAGAAGGAAGATACAATTTTAGGATTACCGTAGGCGGCTTCTTCTTCTTCTTCTTCTACTTCTTCTCCTTCTTCTTCTTCTTCTTCTTCAGGCAGGCAGCATAGCGAGATCAACCTAAATAAGGTTCTCACCTAAATAAGGATGGTTTGCTTTTTTATTTTTGCATGCATATCATCTTCAACTTCAACCGTGCTGCAGGTGCTCGAGTCCCTTTATCATCGCCAAACCTGCCACCGTCCTCGAGGTGCATGCTCCTATTCCGTTCCTTGCTGCTGTTGATGCTTGCCTTATAGAACCGCTCCTATTACATTGCGTTTATTGCTCCTATTGTGTTTCCTTCTGCCGATGCTTGCCTTACAAAAACCACTTTGGTGCTTGATTGCGAACGCTTGAATATCAAGCTTACATCGCATCTGATCCGAATATGGAGAGGGTCACTCTAACACGCCTCAATATCAAGCTTACATTGCATTTGATGCGAATATGGAGAGGGTCACTGTAATTTTGCTTTTCTCCAAGCTCTCACGCGGAGACAAGGCAACGTGAAACAAGTTGTAGCATCAAGGATTCTTGTCCGTGAGAGATCGCTCTCCCTTCCTGCTCCTTTTCGTGCTTGCAAAATTCAATGATCATCTCACTTCGTTCACGATTCGAAATTTCGTTCGGTAGGCACGTCCCGTTTCTATTCATTGTGTGTTGTAGGACAAAATTTTTGGCTTTCCAATTGTTGTCTATGCTTTCTTTCCGTGCTTCGAGGCTTCTATCGCTTGCCTCTTGCTACGCTTGATGTCCCCGTAGCTATGCTTGCTTCCAGGCTTCTAGCTACTGTGCTTGCTTCCAGGATTTCTTTATCCAGACTTTGCTTGCCATAGGTTGCTTGGCTTTCTTTCTTCATAGCTACACTTGCCTTCTCCAGGCTTGCTTCCTTCTACTCTCGTTTTGCTTTGTCCTACGATTCTTGACAACGCTGGACCAGGACCGTTGACAACACCTTCTCCCACCTCAAGCTTGTCTGCAATGAGATTCCACACACATCTCCTCCTCTAGTGATCTGCAGGTGCTTTTCTTCTTGGCTTTCTAGCTGTAGCATCTAGCTTAAACAAAAGAAAACCAAATGAAAACATATGTGAAGGAAACTCACGAGTGGGAGGCATAAGCTTAGTTTTCTCTAGAGTCCAGACTGATCACATACGACTGTATTTGTTGCATACAAGCATTCTTACTTATGATCTTACGTCGCACATGCAAGCATCTGTAGGAGTATAGTTTGCAAGCATGTCCGAGTACCTTTTCATGGCTGATCAGATTGTTGCCGGAGAATATGAAGTAGAGATTTCCTAATCTTAGTGGGAAGTAGAACAATGCATAACATTATCTACGATGTTTTCTTTACAAGTATAAATGGAGCTACATAGATTCTAATTAATGGATCACATTTTTAGCCTGCATTATGGTAGCCTTAGCATCGATTCAATTTTGGGAAAGCAGAAATTAGGCATTTCTTGAATTGCATTTTTCGTGTTGGCTCTTCTTTATTGGACTTCAATGGAGACTTTAAAGTGGTTCACTTTTACTCTCTCTCTCTCTCTTCCATTCTTTATCTCCTCAAATCTTCTTACAGAGGATCTCCACCTTTTCTTCCACACCCTCCCTTCTCTCTCTCTCTCTCTCTCCTTTATCTCCTCGAGTCTTTCTCCATACCATTTTTAATGTATTCTTTTTTGTTCACTTTTTTTATCTTGGGCAGGCCTTATGAATGATTGAATATCATTCATCTTGTTATGGATGATCAGATTGTTTGTAGACGATATACCAATCATAGCATTCCGTAATGCTTCCAAACTTACTGGATAGTACCCGACAAACCAATGTATGTGTATGCCAAAATCTAGGACGGATCAAATTAGGTGATGATACAAGGCCGATTACTCATATCCTTGGCTTCTTACAGGAATTTCATTCTCAATCGATATGCGATGGAGTAGCGAAATCCCAAGCCCCACCAACTTGTAGTCGTAACCATGACTTACTTCTTCCAATCTCTCCCTATTCAAATTTGCAATATAATGAATATGTATTGTGGGTTCTAGTTTATGGTTCCTATCTCTTGAACCGGATATATTGGTACTAATAAATGCTTCCAAACCTACGTGTTGAGCACTACTGCCCATGCATCATTATAGCTTAGGTGTTTTGGTTTTCTTAATGTTCTTATGACCTTATATATGTTGTCTATGCTCACATGAATGTGTGGTTTCCCCGTATGTGCAAAATAATATGTACCAAATTCAAAGTGTTATAATGTGCCAAACTCAACATGCAATCTGCCCAAGGAAGGGCACATTCCTTGGTCTTATAATTTTTGGAGAGGAAGCATGTCAACTCTTCCCCCACACGAGAGTGTGGTTATGTGTTGGTTATTTCAATAAATTTTTTAAATGTGTGATTATAAAAGTAATATGTGCATGCAAACTGCTAATTACGAAATGCAATGTGCTATGTAAGAAATGCAAAGTAATGTATGTTGATTGGAAAAAGCTAAGACGAATTGAATAATAAAGCAATACCCTAAACACTTACACGATGATCAAGTTCAATAGACCTTTTTACTTTCTTTATGCAATCTCTCTTGTTTCTTGATATAGCTGCCTGCCCAAGTCTAGTTCTACTCCTTTAAAGAGAGGTTTTGGAAAGGAGGGCAAGGAGAACTCCCACGTGGCAGGGATATGGAGGCTCAGAAGGAGAGGAGGGAGCTTCACAAGAGGGTAGGAAAAATAGGAGGTTCGGGGAAGGTAGGGGGAGGTTGGGGAAGACGTTCGAAGGGAGAACTATGCATTGATAACACATGACATGACACAGCGCAACTGCACACACCCGCCGCCATAGACATAAATAGTCTTGATGATGTGGCATGCACGTAGGAAACATCAGAGCAATTCTAGATGGCGTGGGGGTTGCCATGTGGCATTGGTTGATAGCTAGCAGTTAGGAGTTCAGAGGAGACCATGTGGCAATGGACGGGTTGTATGACTGTGGAGTGGTCTGTGTGGCTGATAGGCTAGATGGGCATGGTGATAGCCTAATAGCATGAATACACAAGGAATTTTCAATAGATTATAATCTGATAATCAATGCCTCAACACTACGAGGTTTGTTGGCATTTACAAGTATGCAGAAAAGACTCTACTATAGACTCTAGCAATTGCTCTATCAACTACTCTATGACCTCACAGCTTTAGAGCATGTGAACGACAAAAACACCGAACTAATCTCCTTCATGCTTGATATACTAAGCAACACAGCGATGTCAATTGCCACCTTTAACCTTGTGAACCTCTAGAAGGTGCTCACTGTCATCCAAGGGACACCCACGTGTACGCCATGTATTGGATGTGCATTAGGCCCTTGCATGGTCCAATGAGGTTCGTGCCACCTCGTGACCATGAGACCAGACAGCCAACTCCATGCACCTCACACAATAGTTGGACCCCTGGAGAGGAATCCCCAACATACCCTCCTGAATCCGAACAAGGGAAAAACATGTAGAGATGATGAACATCGTAGTTCAATATCTTAGTAAACCTTGTGACATCATAGTCACAATTGCAATGCCAAGAACAATCATCATTCTCGTAATCAGTAACACTACTGAGCATTGTAGCATCACAACTTCCTTCAAGCATCAATGCTTATTCAAATATCAGAACGCTCAATCCTAATCAGGCAAGTCATCGGAGACTAATCCTACCATCTCGATCTAAGAATCTTCAACCACACATGCTTTTTTCTTCTCCTTTTTCTTTGTCTCATCCTTTTGCTTCTTAGTACAAAATCTTTCAATGTGGCCTGACTTGCCACAGTAGTAATACGTACGTGGGTTGGTCTTTCTATTATCTTTTGCAAGGTAGATAGTGTTACCAAACAGAGTCTCTTCCTAATTCTCCTTGCTCAGAAGCAAACCCACACAATCAATAAAATCTGCCTCATCACCTAGTCTCAAAATGTGAGCAGTCTCATAATATCATGAGGGTAGGCTCTTCAGCAGTATAGCTTGTTAAATTACATGGCGCAGCGAAACAGAAACTGAACAAAGAATAGAGAGTACACAGCAAACTGGAGAGAAACAAACTTTTCCTTCAATACTGATGTAGTACAGATGATGGCTCCGTCCACTCATGCACTCCCATAGTGGAGCTTAGATGGCGATCTAGACAGATACTAGGTGAAGAGCTACTAGTTGAAAAATCTGATCTGATTTGAACTAATCTGATATAAGGGACTGGGGAGGTCGCCTCTTTATAGCTATAAGAACAGTAGTCGGATCAACGTAGTCGGTGGAGTCGACTAGTCGACCTAATCGGTGGAGCCGACCAGTCAACCTAGTCAGTGGAACCAATTAGTCGTCCATGCAGCATGCGATCTTGGTGATGACTAGTAATTTTTACTGCACTCGTAGTGATTATGCATGCATGCTTAAGCCCAATGGTGGGTGAGCAGGCCACTACGGTGGTTGGTAATTAACTACCAGCCCAATGGAATCATAACCACAATAGACATGGTTGATGAGAGCCACTACCACCAAGCAGTAATTCCCAAAAATGTAAATTGTGAACCCTAATCACCTCTAATCACTCATTACCATGCACTTTAGTACTCTACTAAGCATGTAAGCTCGATGACTCGTAATTTTTTACACTCGTAGTGATCATGCATGCTTAAGACCGATGGTGGATGAGTAGGCAACTACGGTGGTTGGTAATTAACTACCAGCCTGGTGGAATCATAGCCATGATAGAGGTGGCTGATGAGAGCCACCACCAGCCAGAAGTAATTCCAACAAAAGTAAAGCATGAAGCCTAATCACCTCTAATCACTCATTACCATGCACTCTAGTACTCTCCCGAACATGCAAATGGTGACTGGTAATCTATTGCACTCATAGTAATCATGCATGCAAGCCCGGTGGTAGTAATTGGAAGTGAGCAATTGTGAGCCAATGCTGTGGCTAGTAATTAACTGCTAGCTCGGTGGAATCTTAGCTGCCACCACAAACGTGGCTAGGAAACTTAGATGCCATCACAGACATGGTTGAGAATCTTAGATACCACCACCTCTAATCACTCATCACCATGCAAGGTAGTACCACCGCCTTGAATTAATCAAATTTCGGGCCAACCACTGCGGTGCCTCTCACCTTGACAATGTAGTTAGGCTACAAACTTAAGCCTTCTCTATTCCATTCCCTTAACTGTTTTGCCTTCTATCCCTCTCGACCGTTTCTTTCTCCCTTGCACTCGGATTGAAAACTCAAGCCTCCACTATTCCACTTCATTATTTCCCTCCTGACTGTTTCTTTTTCCCTTGCACTCGAATTGCAAATGCAAGCCTCCACTATTCCATTTTCTTCACTATTTCATCTTATATTCCTATTGACCATTTCTATCTCCCTTGCACTCTTCCTACAACTTCTATCCCCTCTTGTAATGGACCCTGCATAGTCCAAGAGCCCCTCACACAATCTTTCCTCCTCCTCTATAGCACAATGTGAGAGCCTCTCCCTGATCTTGAAATTGTAACATATGGGAGCTCCTCTCTTGCTCTTCAAAAGCCCAATTTGGATGCTCTTCAAAACTTCACCAGGTTGGTACAGGAGGTGAACGTGAAGGAGGGGCAACTAGTCTGTCAAGGTGAGAAGATTACCATCACTGACAGCATGATTGAAAATGTGTTAGGCATTCCTGGAGGCAATTTGCAAGCACACTTTTGTGAGAAGCACTGGAAGAGACATGATATCCTAGATAGTGGAGTCAAGCTCTCTAGCTTGCCAATAGACCTTCAAGATGTGCTAAAGAAGACCATTCACTTCTTTTCTGATACGAGAGGAACCATAAAGTTCTGGTATGTTCAAGCAATAATAGAGCAACTGAAAATACATGAAGTATCTTTCTCAAGGGCGATCTCTAAGAGCGTGATAACCAATCTAAAGAATTGTGTGGATGGCGAATCCCAATTATCATCTCAGTTCGCTCGAGTTGTAGTGCACCTGATGGCATCTACCCTCAAAGGGATTTTTGAGCAATATGATAAGAAGATGTCTCAAAAGGTGACTTTTCTACAAGAGAAATCCATCGATGTAGCAAAGGCAGTGAAACTTGAGAAAATTATCGGGGAGGGTGTAGAAGCCAAGGTAGATGAGGCACAAGAGCAAGTTGAGGCCACTGAAAAAATGGTCGACATGGCAAGGCATAGAAGAGCAGAAGCAAAGAAGTGTATCAAGGAGCTCTGGGATAGGCTTAAAGAAGTGAGAAGTTATGGAGACATCATGGACAAGAAGCTATCAATGATGCAAAAGGAGCGTGAATATCAGAGAGCCAAAAAGGAGGGTCTTTACAAACGGCTCTGCAACATGCAAAATGCATTGAACATTGAAAAAGACAAGATGATGGAGGAGCTGAAAAGGAAGAATGTAGAAACCAAAAAGGTGATGTAAGAACTATGAGAGAGCTTCAAGGTAAGGAAGGATGGGATAGAGAGTAGCCGAGATGGAGAAGACAATGAGGCATCTCTCTAGGCCAGGAAGGATGTAGAGAGCAGCCCACAGTGGAGCAAGTTGTAGTAACCACGATGAGGGTTGTTTTTTCAAAACATTGTTGGAAGTTCAAAGAGTAAGCTACAAGCCCTTGCAACAACATTATGTTAGGGCTGTGCACAAGCTTGCTCTAGCTTTTGATAGTTTTGAAAAGCAGCCCGTCATCCTGAGAGATTTCCAAACTAGAGTGGAAGTCTTGGAAACGGCCCATGTTGATGTATTTGTGCAATTTAAGCAGCTTCAACAGATGCTAAGGGATTTAGATGAGGCTATTGCATAGAGTGAGCAAAGAGTGGAGGAGATGAAGGAGAACATCTGCAGCCTTAGGATGAGGGAGGAAGTAATTAAGAAGCAACTTTGTCATGTACAAAGCAAGACTGTGGTATTGATGGCCACAATAGTTAAATTAGATGCCTATCCTCCTATGCAACAGGGTTTGAAATGCATAGTCTGCCATACCCCCATCATATATGACTGCATGATCCGATGGCCTACGTGCTACCACCCTGTGCATGTCTTTTGCATTGGGGTGTTTGTGCATGCAAGATCACTATGTAGAGAATGCCATTTTCCATTGCCTAGGTCATGGAAAGATCAAATGTGCATGCCTGCTATAGCTATTTAGGATGAGAAAGTAGATGCTGTAGCTTAATTTGCCATTTGGGCAAAAAATGCAAATGACAAGGAGCTCAAATTGAAGAAGGCCAAGACCAAGCCTGACTACGAGGAAAAGGAGCCTGAATGGAGGAACCAAAACCCTGCAGGAAAGGAGCAAGAAGGACTGAGCCTACAAAATCAAGAAAAGAGGAGGCGACATGAAGGGAGGGGCTGAGCGCGTGAAGGAAGGAACCAGCCCCATTTTGGAAAGGAGCAAGGAGGGTCGAGCCGGTAATCAGGGAGCTCAAAAAGGCGACTTGCTCAAAGCAATGTGGAACCAGCCCTCTGAAGGAAAGGAGTCCTTGAGATAAGATTTTGATTAGACAACTAATGTGAGACGAAAAATTTCAATTAGACAATTAATGTGAGACTGAAAGATTTCGATTAGTCAACTAATGTGAGACAAAAGGTTTCGATTAGACAACTCATGTGAAATGAAAGATTTTGATAAGACAACTAATGTGAGACTAAAGAATGAGAAGGTTGGGCTCAATGAACTCTCCCTATTTAAGTGGCACTGCAGTGCAGACACAACTAAGAGCCCATTATGAAATCTAGCCCCAAAACTCTATACATCGATCCACCCACTACGAATCTAGTCCCAAAACTCTATACGCGCTGATCCACCTACTATGAATCAATGGCATACCCAAAATACTTTGGAATGCCTTTTTTCTATTTGAGAACGATGTTGAATGACCTCCTTGCAGAAACAAACCCATAGAAGAAGGTGGAAAATAGATACAAGGAGGACATGCTTATGTGGTGGGTGTATTACTTGGAGTTGACAGTGATAGTGAATATTAATTTCCCATGCTATTGTTTTTCCTGCTCCTTTAAGGTACTTGTCAAGCTCATGATGTAGGTTTCTTTTGGCACGAAATGATGGAGGCACGAAGTTTTATAGAGCGCAAAGACCAGGATAAAGAGGGACCCCAACGAAAGGAGTTACTATGGGTGTAGAAGCCGACAGAGTCAAGCAAGCAATGTGTGATTCGACTGTGTGAAGAGGTCTGCCATAGTGCATTAGACTGGCCTAAAGAGTTGGGAGATGCTTGCTATAGAGAGACTGATAAGATAGTTGGGAGTTTGTAATTTCCTTGAGCCGCAACATGTCATTGTATTTTGAAAAAGTAAAAATCCTGCAGACATTTCTTGGACTTGTTGACTTTCTCGACCTAATTTTGTGTTGAGCTACTTTGATGCTGGTACTTAAATATTTTAAGTAGCCCGGTGGTTAAAATCTGATGGTTAAACATAACCAGTCTAAAGGGGACTGTTTCAGTATAGCACTCTGTAGCAAATTTAGGATAGCATGGCAATAGTGCATGGTAGTGCAAGATAAGTGATTGCCAGCATGGTGGTTGGTTGCACTAGGATATTAACAACCACCAGGATGGTGGTTTGCTTCTACTATTACAAGATGAATGGATTTGTGGATGTGTGGATTCATTATGGGATTTAATAAAACTAGCGTGGTGATCGTTGGGATATACTAAAAACAAGCATGGGATTTACTATATGGGATTTACAAAAACAACTTAATAAAACAAGTACGGTGGTTTTTTTGAATATACTAAAAAGCATGGGATTTACAAAAAACCAATGCAGTAGTTGTTTGGGATATACTAAAAAGCATGGGATTTATCGTTTGGGATTTAAAAAAACAAGTGCGGTGGTTAGTTTGGGATTTACTAAAAGAAACATAGTCTTAACTACATTTTCCATTTTCTAGGATAAGTGGAATATTATTTCCATGCAACAATGAGACTAGATTTTCTTAATACTATCTCAGTCATCCTCATCCATTGCTCCAACACACCCCAAGATATGCTCATGTGTGTCAATTCAATTTGAAAACACTCTTGCCCTTCTTTTGTTGTCGCACAAGTTGCATCTGGAACTTAATAGCTCTTACTAGATGAGAGTACACAAATGTTTGTGGGCACTTATGTAGCAGTTCATAATTGCAGCCTCTCTTGGGTGTTTTTTAATACCAAAAAGCTCTGACTACTACATCCCACTTCTCATAGGTTGTTTCTCAATTATCCTTAAATGCTTCCTAAACCTTGTGCTTAGGTTTTGTGCACTACAACAGAAAGTATGGGTCATCTTCCTCGTTCTCCCCAGAAGCAATGACAATGGCAAAGTTATCCCCCTCTTCCAGACAGTCAATGAGGTCATCAAAACTCTCCCCAAACTATGGCAAGTCGTTTGTCTCTCCATTATTTGTTACCCCATCTGAACGTAGAGGGAAAACTGAAACTTTCTCCCATGTCTTCACAGTTGCAATGTTCTCTCAATCGTCATGATCCCCTATGATGCATGCACTGCAGAAACAAGAAAGTTTTTTTGTTTTAATCAGTTGGTTGTTTAAAAAGCCACATATGCTGTGTAGACCATGAACTTCTTTTATTTTCTCACAATCATGCCAGCTTCTCCTTTGCACTTCATCCACTTTCACTTCATGGAACACTCTACGTACTACAACATTCTTAAGGCTTTGTTTATTGTATGTTGAATGCACACCTATGGAAAGGTTGGCTGTAAGCCATGTTACAGCATCATGGGCATCATTGAGTTTTTCTTGAGGGCATCTTAATTGGTGTTTAAATAGAGCTTGCTTAATAGCAGCACCACATCCATCATGTTCACCCTTGCCATGGCTAGACCCAAAGAGATTCCACATCATGTCTAGACCAGTCAGGGATTTAAACCTTGAGATGAAGTAGAATCCACATGCTAATTTAAATTGAGGGGCAGTGCCATCTGACCACACCCAATGTTGTTTTATATTTTTTGCATGGGGATTTTCCTTTTTTAACCATTCCCAACACAGTAGAAAAGCATGCTGCACAAATAAGGTGTCATGTTCCCTATCATTTGAAATGTAGAAATGGTATGTGCATTGCACTAACATGGACTCCTATGAGTCAGCAAGAAGATTGGCATCAGGCATGGAAGAATCGAGCAAATGATTGTACATGATATGCACAAGAACTGTTATCTACTTGTTATACCCGTGAGCACTTTGTATCTCATCTTGTTCTTGAAATGAATAATTTTCAGAAAAATCTATGACAGATACAATAGTGTCATGGGGAAAATTGGCAAGGCACGTCTTGAACTGCTTATCCTATCAGCTCGCTGTGAAATTGTAAAGCACATATTTTGGGATGGATTGAACCACGTGACCTAGGCTTAGGGCTCTTATATGGCAGTAGCCATCTCTTTTTATTGGATCCTTCTTGGGAGGTCACTCATCATATGTAACCCTATCATGTGAGTTCAATAGAAGGATATATTTTATTTCTAAAATTTACATAAATAAATATACATAAGGGACTATTTAAAATAGTTTTGGAAAAAATTTACAGATTTGGATAGAAAAGGGGTATATTTTATTAATGAAAATTTTACATATAAGGGATTTTAAAAATAGTCCTTGAACACACGTGATATAGAGGGTTTATACATAGTGACCCCCCCGAGGGATCCTTCAACATTGACATTTTCAAATCTCCTCCATTTTAGAGCAACATGGTTGTCTTCTCTCATTTCATTTGGATAGACACTGAATGTCTTCTTCTTCAGCTTCAAACTGTAATGCTTACAAATGCCACGAATGCATTCAATGCAATGCCACTCATAGCCTCCCTTGGACAAACCACTGGCTCCCACAGAGGCCTAAGGCTACAAAACCTGCCCTCCCTTGCAACACATGATGAGGATTCAGGTGGCCTAAGACTGTGCATTTATCAGGGAGGCATGGGGATCGATCCCCATGGAGCAATGCTCCAACAAGATCAAATCTCAAGTCATTCATAGCTTGCCGGGCAGGCTAGGTCAAAGTCCATGTGTTTTTTGCAACAAAAAACATTCTTGTCTTTAAGTTTCTCGACGTACCGAGGCTTACAATGATCAAATCTCCTCTGCCCAATTGAAATGTCCAGATTCTGATCCATAAACTTGAGATACAACTAAAACATATACTTTCTGCACTACTAAAACAAGGCAAAACATAGTCTAATTAAAGTATATAATGAAGCAAAACAATTATCAACTGCCGCATTGCTTTAGGACAGTCATAATTTTAACTACCGGGCTGGTTTAGGATGGTCACAATTTTAATCACTGGACTGGTTTAGGACACGTTTAGGACAGTCAACCACCGGGTTGGTTTAGGACATGTTAGTCAACCACCGGGTTGGTTTAGGACATATTTAGGACAGTCACAATTTCAACCACAAAGATGGTTTAGGACACTATCACAATTTCAACCACTGGGTTGTGGTTTAGCCTGATGGTCTCAACTTCACACATTAGACAATAACAAGTATATTGATTTTTATTTTTGAATTTCACAATTTGAAAATAACAATATATTGCTTTTCATTTTTTAATTTCACAATTTCAATCATAATTTATGTCAGTAATAACTACTTGCTATTTGTCATGAACCGTTTGTCTTAAACTAGCACCAGGATGGTTTAGGACAATCACATTAAGTCCAAGCCATACCAATCTAGAAATAGTGGTATATGACCCGAATAGTAAGAAATTAAATTTAACGAATTTAAGTACTAAGAAACACAATAATTTCAACCCCTGATCTGGTCAATAACTAATGTCTATTCAACCGCTGGTTGAGGACAATCACATAACTAGTATTGAGTGGAAGCAGCCATGGTTGCATGATGTTCCAACCACTGGGCTAGTTTAGTAAAATAACAATATCTTGCAATTTTATTACGAAAGATATTGCTATTAATTTCTCCTCAACCATGCCACCGGGCTAGACAATTGAACTAATGTCCGTTCAATCACGCTGGTTTAGGACAATCACATAACTAGTGATTGAGGTAAACCAGCCTACGGTTGCATGATGTTCCAACCGCTAGGCTCGTTTAGGACAATGACATTTATTTCAAGCCTGGTTTAAGACATGAAATAAGTAAACTATTGTAAAGCTCAATCACAAACAACCACCAAGCTAGTTTAGGCACCACTGACTTGCATTGTATCTAGCATGTGTATGATGTGCTCCTCAAATACCTTGTCTCCTGACCCATTTTTATAGATGTCCTTTCTATTTAGAGAAACTCTTGTATTTTTGTACCAAAATGTCATCACTATAGCAATGACTTTCGCACTTAGGCTGTCTCTCCTTTTCTTGCATTCTATTGAAGCCCACAGACTTCTCGGATCGGGATGATCATGCATTGCTTCTATTCTATGTTCAACCGCTGGCGCCACATTGGTCCTTTTGATTGACAACATCTTCGACATTGTGCACCCAAGCCGTTTCTCCTTCGTTTCAGGGGACACCAGCATAGCTAATGTCACTTTCTTTGCACAGTTAGTTTCAGATCTAAAATGTGCACCCCTTTCACACTTTGTAGGCCATTTCTCAGGCTAGAGAGCATCGCCTCTTAGGTGTGCATCTCCAAGGTGTTGGTAGGGTTGTTTCTTCTATGAACTTTAGGGTGCAAGCTAAAGCTTGCGAAGACTCAAGAATGGTAATCACCTGAATGGCCTGATGTTGCTGCCTCAAATGCTCCCACCAATCGTGACACCACAGCTCGTGTTCTTCACTCCAATGGCAATGATCAAATGTGTGCATCTACAACCGCTTCTTGCTACTGCTCTACAAGGAGTCTTCTTTATTCTTCTCATTTCTACCTTTGCAGATGTTGCAAAAGGATCTTCCATTGCTGTTTTAATACCCTCTTTCCTCGATTCGCACTCTGTTCCTTGTGCCTTGACCTGGCTTTTCAGCTTTCCTGTCTCGCAGCCTCTATCTACTTCTCTTGTAAGCCATGGCAAGCTACATGTTGCCATTGACGACATGGCCACGATCAATCCAAAATAGATTGAGAGAACCTAACTGGTGAGGCAAGCAAAGATTAGAAGACAACTTACCTGAAAGAAGACAATGGCAAACCAAAGTCTACGTAAGGTCACATCAAGGTTCGTGCGGGTTGTAAGGAGTTTACAGGGCAGGGGTAGGTTGCAGGTACTTAATTTTCCAAGATTTGATGGGTGGGAGGCCTGAAAATTCAAAATTTGAAGGAGTAGCAAAATTTTCAGCCACTAATTTTCCCTCCTCTGGCGATACACATCAACAAAATTGGATATCCCAAACAAGTGCAATGTGGCCTAAAATGATTCAAAACACAAATAGGCCAAAGGGCATGCTATTGGGTTTGAGGCTATGCATTATGAAATGCAATGATCTTTGGCATGCTTATGAGCCACATAGCAAGCAAGTGCATGGAAAAAGAAACAATTCAAAATTGTAAATAGTGTTGGATTTATTAAAAGATTTGCGCACATGGACAAATTTCACCTTTTCAACTTCTTCCATTTTAGGGTGAATCTAGATACCAATACCAATAACTATCAATGTTTTAAGGCCACCATGTAATAGTCCCACTAGTTTGGATTCCAAATTTTCAATCTGTTTGGGTTTTCAACAAATCAAAAACAAGGAGAAAAAAAGTTATGAAGCGTGCCCTCAAATGGGTACACATCACTTAAGCACAACATTAGAGGCCCATTAACCCATGCCTAATGTTCTCATTTAGGTGTGTCATTGGGTTAAGGAGAAGCTCATGTAGTGTACTTTTGAATGATTACTTGGTTGCATGTATGTATAGAACAAAATTTTGATGGTTTTGTATAAACTACTATATCCTATAGTCTTCAAGATGCATGCTTCACATGCAACATAGCACTTGTAATGCTTTAACGGTCTCATTTTGAATCCTTATTGCATATTTTTTTGCTCTCATGTTCAATTTGCAATGTGTACTACAACTTGAAGACAAAGTTTTTCGAATTTCGTTGAGCAGCAATGCATAAGTTATGGGTCATGCAAGATACCTATATACAGAAAAGTTCCTCAACCTCACCAAAAATGGCTACACCCAAGCAAACAATGACCCAAATACCTTAATGTTAATACCCGTGAGGCCTAGGGGTTCAATAGTTTTGCTGCCATTGGCTAGCTTCACTACCAGGTGGGTTTGCTCAAGGGAAGGTCTTCCCCACCTCCCTCAACATACCTTGGTGCAGACACTCACATTCGCTCCCCCATCTAGAATGGAATCAACCTTTTGGTTCTGGTAGATTATGGGGATAGCTGCATTAGTATCATCACGTTCAAAGTATTGGCCTAACTTACTGATGGGGATCTTGGGTAGGTTCTGTCTCTCCTCCTGTGGTTGAACGAACTTTGGGATTGATAGGACCTTGGGGTAGGAATTGCCCATTCATCCAGATTGAGAGGTCTCATGAGAGGGTAGTATTCCCTCTTAACAAGGATGCGACTGACATCTTAACCTCTGTAGAGAGGAAGGCTACTAACTTGACACTATTGCATGGTTCCTACGAGGTCTCCCTACCTACCGATAGCAGATCCTCAAGATCGTAGATGTCTCCTTCCTCTCTTAGGTTTTGTAGCACTGGGTCCTCTTGAAACATTTGTTGCATCAAGTCTGAAGCCTCTGATTATTGGATAGTTCCTGTTGCTCCACTTTCTCTAGCACCCTAAGTGCCTTTGCCCCTTTATGAGTCGCCAAGTGGTCCGGTTGGATGGTATTCGACCCTCTGTTAACCTTGATCTTATGCCTGAATTCTCCTGGCATTCCCGTATGAACTTTTAAACATCTATTAAGTGTTGTTTTTCCAAGGCTAGGTCTGGATATGCTTCTTTATATGACGCAGGGGTGTGAGGCCTTGGGCCCTCACTGGTTTGTCTACATTCAGGTGTAGGGGCATACTCAGGTCATCCTGGGAGAGGGCCCGTCTGGAGGTAGAGGAGGTGGCGAGGGTGGTTGTCTCCTCATCTAAATCATCTTGGATGGGCACTTGGTTCGTTCCTTCGCCCTCCCTAGTGAACTTCTTGCATAGAAGTTTTATCCTTCCTTGCATGCTTCTTCATTTCCTTACCCATGGCCCTCACTTACATCCTTGTGATGACCTTCAAGGGTATTGCCGCTACTTGATCTTGTTCAATACTCAGCAAATTGATGCTAGTACTCTTGGGCAGGGTGGCCGGAGTTGCTAGTCTCCTCAAGGGGAAATCCTTGAATAAATGCTCCACTCCACACCTAGCACACAAGGGCGTGGGGTCTGTTGTGAGTGGAACCACTAGGGTAAGATCCCTATATGGGCACTCCTTTAGAAAATGTGCCCCTTGGCATTTAAAGCATGACACAGGAGGGTGCGCTGACCCCTTATGTGTGGACCTTGGCAAGTATAGCATTGGATCGGGGGCCTTCGTACCACGGAGTTCATGTCTCTTTCCTTCATGGCTATGGGTGTTATCTGGAGCACTAGGACATGTTGATCCTCATGTAGGACGTACTGACTTATGATGCCACTTCCCTCCTCATAAGGGTAATGTTGAAGTTTTCCGTGATCATGTTCCATCTTCTACCAATCATTGGGTAGATCCTCCACCGACACTTGATTGACCGGGGTTATACGCGATAGGGGTGGTTGCAAGCCCATTATGGTGGCATTAAGGGTGCCTATTGTGCCCTATATTGCCCTGGATTGGCTAGAGGGATGACTTGTGCATTCATCTGGTTGGGTGGGGCTATCAAGGCTAATGGAGGTCTCATTTGAGGTGTGTACAGTAGAGTGCTTGCCTTGCCCTGAGGTGGGGGCACTCATTGAAGGGGTGATTGACATTTCATACCTCGCACCAAACATTGTCCCTCATGGGAAATAAGTGGGGGTTACTCGGTGTTTCCTTAGAGGTTCCTTACTTCCACTACTGACCTAGCTAATTCAATAGGTTGGAGGCCAACTCTCTCATATCCAAACCCTTAGGTTCATTGTTCTCCTTCTTGGTAGGCTCCATATTGGAAGACCTTACCGATTATGATACCTCTTATGGAGTTGTAGTTTTGTCCTCGACAACCTTATCCATCATATTATCACTTATACAGATGGCTACTTTGCTGTAGAGTTCAAAGGAAGTGGGATTCATAACCATTAAGTGGTCATGTAGCTTTGAGTCTGCCAATCTGATGAGGAAGTGTGGCAACAATCATTCATCACTCATCCTCTCATCATGTGGTTCGTAGCGAGAATTGAGGTGTTTGATCCTTGCGATGTAATCATGAAGGGATTCCTTGTCATTCTGTTTCACCTCATATAATTGATAAATCGGACTCTACTTATGGCCACTAGGGGCAAACCCTATGATGAAATCTTTCCATAATGTCTCCCAGTTGACTTCCTCTTCTGGGTTGAGGGCCCTATCATTGGCCCACCTTGCCATCCAGACCGAGGCCAAAAGCATTAACCATTTCTAGGTCTCCGGGAGCACCAAATGCATCACATGCTCCACGTGGGACTCCGAATCCCCTTCCCCAAGAAATTTAGTTATCAATTTGGAGATGGCTATAGGTCGATGAATCCTAGAGGGATTGGTGATCCTTGCTAGAAATACGGGTGCAGTAGGTGTTGGGGCAGCTCCCCTTCCTAGTGTGCTCATCAAGATGTGCATCGCCTCATCCGATAGCACTGTTTGGGAAGCGAGTAGATGTAGCGCTATTGCGGGCCTAATGGGTCGTAGAGGTGACCAACTCCATTGTCCTTAGCGCCTCCCCCACTCTATGATCCTCACCTATGCTTGCCCTCCCCTGCTTCTTCTCCTCCTCCCTTGTTACCTTCTCTCTCTCTCTCTCTCCCCCACCCCCTCACACAAGCTTTCAAAAACTTGTTTCAAAATACTTTAAGTCTGGGATATGGTCTCTCTCCCTTCCTCTCTCTTTCGCCCTACCCCCTCACTTAAACAAACAAAACATTATTTCAAAATACCTATCAGGATAGTATATCTCTTTCTCCTTTGTGTTGTTTCTTGTGAAGATTCTCTATACTCCAATAAGAAAAAAAATGATAGCACGCCTGTTTTCCTTACTTCTTCCAAGCAGAGTCAGGTCACACCCTAAAAATGTGCAAGAGAGATAAATGCAAGTGCAGATAGCGAAATATGAGAGAAGAGCGATGAACAAAGCTTGGATAGAGTTTTTTGCTGAGATACTTTCACAGGTGGAAGAAAAATGTGAACAAATAAGAAGAAAAGTGACTAATCAACAGTGGAATGAAGATTCTTTGAAACAAGCTTGTAGATGGTGGTAGGAATGCATTTTTTCTGTACAGGAACATTTTGGAAGAGAGAGAAGAGTGAAAGAGTTGGTTTGGAAGTCAAAACTCTAGGCCAAATGGTTGACTCAAAAGGAAACTATGAGCATAGCATCTCTTGTTAAGGGATAGTTTGGATAGGAGGAAAATAAAGAGCCCTGACTATTGCACATTTAGACATTGAATGTAAATGTTTCAAGTAAAATATAAAGCCATTTTTCATCTCAATTAACTTTCACAACAAAAATTCTCAGTTGTATATAACTCTGCTTTTCTAAAATTATTTGCTTTTCTTTTATGTGTTTTTCTTGGTGTTTCCTCATCCTTATGAGGTCCTTATCTCATTGTGCACTGTTGAAACAAATTTCTAACAATAAAAGAGCTATCTTGATTGTGATGTTGAAAATGAAACCTCATTATCTATCTTTTCGCCTTGCATATATAAAATTCAAGTAAGCATATATGATTACCTCATGTACGTTTGGTTCATGATGTTCTATGTTGTATTAACTTTTCAAGTATAGCTCATTGTACTTCTTAGACAAAACCCACCTTGCCTTCCACCATGCGAAAGTGTGGATATTTGACCATTTAGGCCTTAATCTAATGACATGCATGATCTCGAGGATCCTCCATGATGCTAGTGGGGTCTAGGGCATGCCACTACAAACATGATTAAAACAATCTAATCTTGGTAGAGCACAATGGCTACATGGTGATTGAGAGCAACTACTTCCCATTAACAATGTTACAAGGGTCAACAAAGTCGGTTGTAAATACTATAATTTTCAAGTGGCACACAAATTGTAATGCCAAAGCAGCTCTCTCTCTTTTGCATCACAATAGCATGAAATTTATCGATTCTTGCTGTAATCGATCGCTTTGCTCTTCTTCATCTTATACTCGTCTCGTATAAAGTAGCGAAAATCACAGATAGCCAACCCATACTTTATTTAAAAACTAAGCATTAGGGATCAAAAATCTCGACATGCATGGCTCTAAAGAAAAAGATTTTGCAAGGGGTAAAGATTAGAGAAATACTGCCCAAGATATGAAGCCACATGCCAAATCCTTTCCTTTACAAACATGATCACAAGAGCCCTCATCTCATGCTACGAAGCTTAAGTAGATTATATATAGAGTATTGTTTTACCTTAATCAATTGAAGAGTGAGAGAAGGGGGGGAACGGGGGGGGGGGGGCAGCATAGATTTGTTAGCAAGGCACAAGAGTGTTGAGAGTTTATATAATATAAGTTAAAAGAAAGCTAAAAAATCATTTAAAAGCTCATGCAACGTACCAAATAAATTTCTATTTAAATTTGGGGCTCTTATTTTTTATGTATACACTTATGTCATCTTAGACTAAGTTGGTTTTCTCATCTTAATATTGAGACTTTTTGAGTTTCATGGTGGGTTGAGGTTTAAACTAGGAAATACCATTTTCTTCGGGAAAAGAAATGAGGTACAAGCATATTGCTTTTATTAAAAAAAGACATTAAGACGTTTCTTGTAAGACAAGTCCAACACTCATCCTAGAGTGAGATATTCCAGCGAATATGCTTTTATCCTTTGGGGAATTAGTTTATTATCCAATTTACAGCCTTTGAATCGAAAAGCTGTACGACTTTAAGTGGTTTTTCGTTAAAAGTGAAGAGAGGGACCAGCACGTACTAAGCGAAGTGACCAGCGAAGGTGGTCCGATGAACTTTCACTCTTTGCATAAAGAGTCGGATTCGGATCCCTGTTACGGAGTTGTGTCGAAGCGGCGTCGTCTGCTAGAGAATTTCCTTTGCGAGTAGTGCACTCTGCAGAGTCTGCAACCGTCAATAGACTTTGCGGATGCGTGTTGTTTTTGTGTAAATACATACTCAGATTTTTTCAGTTGAATACTTTGTCGTAAATCAATACCTATCCTGGGAATATTGTGTCTCGTGATCTTGTCCAGGCGAGCTGGCACACATCGATAGATTACACGTACTGTAAGAGGTCTTTCAGTCTTTGATACATTGCAAGGTTCCAGGAGCCTGGTGCTTGAAGTCAGCCAGATTCCGACTTACAGACAGGACACCTCCATCTATCGGTTCTCGACACATCCATCTCCAGCTCAACTAGCTTCTAGATCAAAGACTCCGTTTGTAGCAATTGACGTCAAGATTGCGAAGGTGCTTGCGATTGCTTGGCGTAGACGAAAGAAATTTCATGTCGCACTGCTCAGTGCTCGGAGTCAGTCTCGGAGTCAGTACGTCCCCCTACCCCACTAAGGGCAATTCGCTGTAGAAGTCGCGCTTGTCACAGTAAAGACCACTTCTAGCACCTCTACTTATTGTAAGCCCCGATGCCCAGACTGCCTTTCTCGCCCTTTCGAGCAGCTCACAACTTCGCAATTTGACTTCTGAGTGCAGACTTATTTCCGTTCTGGTTGGCTTACATTGTTACACAATTTGTCGATCCCACGAGCAATATTCCAGAAGCTTTGATTCGGCACTCACCGTGATCCGCCCCCTTTGTTTGCTTCCAACGCCAGGACTTTTTCCAGAGCACGCTTGGAGCTCACCGTCGCCGATCTTCGCTTTTTGATCCTTCGAGTACGATTGAAGCGCTCTTTTGCAACGCTTCAAGAAGAAGACAGCGCGTTGAGCAGGGATGGCTGCTAAGCTACGCCGAGTTTCGAGCGTAAACGATCATCTAGAAGATTCGTTGCAAAAGGAGAGGAGCGCAGTGTCGGGTTTGCTGTCCAGGTACGAGACTACGAGCTCTCTTTTTCGTTGCATCTCTCTCTCTCTCTCTCTTGTGACTTGTCCATGTTCGTGAAAGAGAGGAAACGAATTGGCAGGAAAACCGGCTGCCGCCAAAACGTCCCCTTGAAATGCCTTATGCCGAAACGCCACGTGGACCCTGGCCTCTGTTTGGTGGCAGTGTTTGGCAAGAGGTAGCCGGACACTTGTCCACTAAAGATGGTTCAATAGCGACTGATAGGACAGTTGCTGAACTTTGCTTGGCGATCGTTTAGGCCACTTGATCACGCAACCTAGATTCTACACCCTATATTGTGCGAGAAGTGAAAACTGGACCTTAACATCTGGAAGTTTGGTGATCTCATGTAGTCAAATCGGAGCCGAAAACCTCTAGTCCATTTAAAATTTGAACTACAACCTCATACCTCCACCTGGAATGCGCATACTAATTCGATGTAGCATTCCAACTAGCCGTGTTCACCCGTTCCTTCTTGTTTTCTAGCATGAAAGTGCTCCACAGACCACCATAGACTATTGTTCCATTTGTGCTAGTGTGGAGATCACACAAATGTACACATGTTGCTTTTCCATTTACAAATCCTCTTTGGCTACACTTGTCTACACTTTAAATTCAAAGTCGCTTCAATTATATCCATGGATCCTCGAGATGGTGCTGGTCTTTACACCCAAAAAAATCAAACCTCACTTGTTTTCCATTAGAAGCCTTGTAAGGTATAAAGCTTCCTAGTAATGTCAAAAGACAAGAGCGCATTGCCAAGAGAGCAAAATTGAGAATGGTAGGATGTTGTGATCATTTCACTTGGTATAATTCTTTTTGTCAAGTGGCAATGGAAACTTTGGAAGCAAAACAATGGTGATTTGCATTTCCAAGAGAAGAAGGCTTTTGGTTAATGCAATCACAAATGGAAAATTTGGAAGCAAAACAATGGTGATTTGCATTTTCAAGAGAAGAAGGCTTTTGGTTAATGTAATCTGACATGGTCAAAATCCATCCCATTGATAATAAAAACTCTATGATAGTTGGCATTTTCATGATGTAATGTTGATACATGGAACAAAAATTCACTTTTGCGAATTCGTGCCCTATAGATTGGTAGCTTGGTGTTGCATTCTTTGATAAAAGATGATGCATATGCTCATAAGGTTGGGCAAGTTGCAACCCAATCTTCTTCTTCATGCGTTATTTAAAGGAGTGAGAGGGAGAGAGTAGTACCCAATACCACATGAAGGTGTAAAGTGCCTTTATCAAGCCTTATGTGACATATATAGATTGGTTGAACGAGTAAGCTTGGTTGGGTTTGTAGGTTTGTTGATGAACAAATGGTGTCAAGGGAGATGGTTTACTCAAGCAAAAAATGGCACCTTCATTTATACATCATTTTTACACTTTCAAAGATGAAAGTGGGTGCTGACGTTTCCCACATTAGTGTGCTTCTACAATGGCCTTAGATTGCTTGACTTGTGTTAAGTGAAATGTGGAAAATTTGTGAGAGGTGCTCATTAATCTTGAATCAAAATAGTTGAATAAAGACAAATCTGTTAAATTTTTTAGATTGTTTTCTTCACCTTCATGTCACCTTCTTCTTTTCTTCTTCCTCATGTATCACAAGTTGAGATTTTTCATTCCTCCATCATGAAGAAAGGGTGGAGGGAAAAATGGAACCTTTGATGCCATTCTTATGTGAATGCTCTTTTACTTTTTGGGTGGCGTAAAAAGACCTCCACGAGGACAAGGCATTGAGATTGAAATGACAAAATCTGTGAGAGGTGCTTAAACCACAATGGCTGAATGTAACGCTGGGAGACTAGAGCATGAGATTGAGTCTCCGAGCATCTAGGACAATGCTCACGAGAAGAGTCTCACAAGGGAGGATGAGTAATAAGGAGTGGCGAAAAAGATGGATCATTTAAAGGGCCTGCGTTCTTCCACTCCCTCGATCCGATCGCGTCGTCCAGCTCCGTTCCCAGCTACCAATATCATCTCATGGCGACCACCGTTGGCCATCGCATCTCCCACTCCCTCCATCAAGATCGCAACACCATCCTCTCCTTGTTTTCTCGGTACTCTCTGCCTCAAGCGCGCATTTATCCACCACGTTATAGAGCCGGTGCCTTATCTCACATTGCGCTCGCTGATCACAGCTGTGCACCACATTTTTAGAGCTCCTCGGCTGATGCACGAGAGACTAACACTCTTCACACGCTCCGTTGTCGCAGGTATGTCGCGCATGATAAAAGGATCCTACAGCCGCATCAACTGGTAGACGAACTCACCCCTGAGGAGCATCAGAAGCTTAAGGATGGAGGGTTTTCCCTCGTCCTCCAATGGACACAGGTGCCGCCGCTGACTACATTCTCGGTGGCGATCCTCCTCTTAATTCCATTCTGTTTTCACCTTGCTAACGGTCAGAATCGACTCTGCAGGAAGCAATTGTACTGGCTCCGTGGGTTGCGCTGGCAGTTCGTCCTCGGCCCGGAGTTTGGGAGTATGTGCGGATCAATGTGGACGAGCTTTCTGTGCAAGTGCTTGCTGTCTCTGAGTATCTGGAATTTAAGGAGCTGCTTGTCAATGGAACGTACGTCTATGCTTCTTACTATGAATTTGAAAACTAGCATTTTCAAGAGACATATCTATACTTGAGTCTTGCAGCCTGCGTTAAAGAATAGGAACAGAAAAGGGGGGTGCTATCGTCCTAGAAGCGAATTCCAAGGCTTGAAATCCTCAAGTCTCGCGTAAGACATAGGTCAATGATGCATCCATTTTCGCGAATTCCACATGAACTGTCGGGCAAATAGAAAAATCAAACTACAGCGTTCCATCGTGTTAGATACACAAAGCGGAGGAACAGTAAGCAAGCGTAGGAACGGACATTTAATCTGATGAGCAATTGCATTACTGCTCATGCAGGTGCAAAGACGCATACGTCCTTGAGCTAGATTTCGAACCGTTCAATGCTTCCTTCCCTAAGCTGACCATGCCATCTTCCATTGGGAATGGAGTACAGTTCCTTAATCGTCACCTGTCCTCGAGGCTCTTCCACGACGAGTACCCTGAGAGCATGCAGCCTTTATTCGACTTTTTACGAATGCACAAGTATCAGGGACAGGTAACTGTCACTCGCTTGTAGCTACGGTAGTTGCAAATTCATGTTTTGTCAATACTGAGCTAATTACTTCGTTTCTGTGGACAGACACTCATGGTCAGTGAAAGAATCCCGACTCTACAGAAGCTTCGCGCGGCCCTATTGAAAGCAGAAGAGCAGTTGCTTAAACTTCCAAGCAACGCTCCATTTGAAGAATTCGGCCACAGGTATGTTGTTGGCATCCCGGTTCAATGCACCTAATATTTGGTTGCAATATCTGCCATGATAATAACGCTCTAATCCAAATCGTCTGCATATTCTTAGACTGCAAGAACTGGGCTTGGAGAAAGGGTGGGGAGATACAGCAGAACATGTATTGGAGATGATGCACCTCTTACTTGACCTATTGCAAGCACCTGATCCTGACACGCTAGAAAACTTCTTGGGGAGGATTCCTACGGTCTTCAGTGTTGTAATAATGTCACCTCATGGCTACTTTGGGCAGGCTAATGTTTTGGGACTACCTGACACAGGTGGACAGGTGAAGATGCAGAGCCTGTAATTGCACAGCTGCAATTTACATGTCATTTTGCAGTTGACATTGTTACAAAACTAGTCCTGGACCAATTTGACGATGCTTTGAATGCAGGTTGTCTACATATTGGATCAAGTAAGGGCACTGGAGAATGAGATGACGGATAATCTCAAGAAGCAAGGGCTTCATATCACTCCTCAAATAATAGTGGTACAATGACCCAAATATGCTCGCTCTTTCTGAAAGCAGGCCTTTAGATTCTTCCATAATTAGCCATCCCTAAGGTTCTTCCTAGTGTATTTGTCTGTGTGAGGAAGAATTCGTCTGATCTTGTATGCCGTGATTGCAAGTACTGATCCGCTCACTTGATTTTCTGTACACTACTAATGTATGTTTACATAATATATACGACAGGTCACACGTCTGATACCTGAAGCCCAAGGAACTACCTGTGACCAACGCATCGAAAAAATCAGCGGGACACAACATTCCCGAATTTTACGAGTTCCTTTCCGCAGTGAAAAGGGAATTTTGCGTCCTTGGATCTCACGATTCGACGTGTGGCCCTATCTCGAAGTTTTTGCCGAGGTTAGTTAATCCCGTTGGCCTACGACAGAGTTTTTGTCTGTTTTCACACATGGTCGCCCATGGAGAGCCAAAATTGTGATGAATCTGAAGGGAATGGCTGACAATTCAAATGTATCTCTGTAACTCTAATAAATACCTTTAGAATTGTGTTTGATATCTTGCTTTCTAGCTACTGAAGCACCCGATCAACGACGTGCTTCGTGCGGGACTTATAATTCATTGATGATGCAGCTGATGGTGAAGTTTTACTTCATGGCAGGATGTGGCCAATGAGATATCTGCAGAATTACAAGGTCCACCCGACTTGATCATTGGAAATTATAGTGACGGTAATTTAGTCGCATCGCTGATTGCCCACAGACTTGGAATCACCCAGGTACTCGTTTTCTATCCAACGGTGAACGATTGCGTTGCCATAAAAGACGCTTGCAAGGAAACGAGACGTTTTAATATGTGGAGTTTGCATTCGATCGGAGCTTGTTGACACGCTCTCAAATTTTCAATGCAGTGCAATATAGCACATGCGCTGGAGAAAACCAAGTATCCGGATTCGGATATATATTGGAGGAACTTTGAAGAGAAATACCATTTTTCTTGCCAGTTCACGGCGGACCTTATAGCTATGAACCATGCAGATTTCATCATTACTAGCACCTATCAGGAAATAGCGGGAAGGTCTGTTTGACTGATAAATGTAGTCGCTGCTGGAATTTAAGCTTTCTTTCTGAGTTCCTGCACGGTTTCCACTCAGTGCCAAGTGTTGCCTAATGGTGACTGTAATATTTTCTTTCACAGTCAGGATACAGTTGGACAATATGAGAGCCATGCTGCTTTTACGCTACCAGGGCTGTACCGTGTGGTGAATGGCATTGACGTTTTTGATCCCAAGTTCAATATTGTCTCGCCAGGAGCAGACATGAGTATCTATTTTCCATACACAGAGAAGATACGGCGTCTTACCGCTCTACATGGGGCCATTGAGGAACTTCTTTTTAACCCACGGACAACAACAGAACACACGTTAGTTTCAAATTAGCAAACTAGTAGATCGCTTTTGTGTGGCAGTTCATTCTTTTTTCTCGGCTCTGACTCCGTGTCGCGGAACGGGACGGGGATTATGGTCTGATTATTTCAATATAGGGGAACTGAGGGTCCCGTTCCGAAGTCATAGCAGTAATCCTGTTCGGATTTACACTTCGTTTTAATGTTTCCTGTGGATGTGGTCCAGAGGTTTTCTGAGCGATCGCAAGAAGCCAATTATCTTTTCGATGGCCCGCTTGGATAGAGTCAAAAACATGACTGGGCTTGTGGAATGGTATGCCAAGAATGCAAGGCTAAGAGAGCTGGCCAACCTTGTTGTTGTAGCCGGTGAAATAAGTGTTGAAAAGTCGAAAGACAGGGAGGAAATAATGGAAATCGAGAAAATGCAAGGTCTGGTAAGGGACTACAAGCTAGACGGCCAATTCAGATGGATAACTGCACAGAAAAACAGAGTGCGAAATGGTGAATTGTACCGGTACATAGCAGACACAAAAGGAATTTTTGTGCAGGTTAGTATCAAGATTGTGATTTGTAAGGATCTCATGCCCAGTAATTAGGCAAATGGGCACAAATTTGAGCAGTTGTTTCCTCGTTATCTTGTGGTTGAATTGACAAAGTAAGTAGAACGGATTCCCTCTCTGATTCAAGATGTTACAAAGGCCTTAGCTACCTGTTTACGCTCGGAGTAAAAAAGATGGGATGTGTAAAAGTGCCCTTCCGTCGCTTTCATCATGACGCATATGTTTTCTTTGCAGCCTGCTTTGTACGAAGCATTTGGCCTCACTGTTGTTGAATCGATGACGTGTGGGCTTCCAACATTTGCAACCTGCCATGGCGGACCTGCAGAAATCATAGTTGATGGAGTCTCTGGGTTTCACATTGACCCTTACCGTGGTGATGAATGCAGTGAGAAACTGGCTCGATTTTTTGAAAAGTGCCAGGAAGATCCTGCGTATTGGAGCAGGATCTCCGATGCTGGATTACAGCGAATTTATGAGAGGTTTAGAGCCACATAACCTTCCGAATCTTTCTGGTCATTCGATGGTTTTTTCCTTTCTATGAGAGTAGCACGTATGTGAGCAAATTTGTATGTTCTCACCGTTATGGATGATCTGCAATAGGTACACTTGGAAGATTTATGCAAAAAGATTGATGACATTGACTCGCGTCTATAGCTTCTGGAAGTATGTTTCAAAGCTTGGGAGGCGAGAGGCTCGCCGATACATCGAGATGTTTTACATTCTCAAATTCAGAAACTTGGTAAACCGTTCTATCCGTCCGTCTTGTAATCTGATTGCTGAATCGAGGATTATGTTTGTCCCGTTTTCTACAGTAAGTACCTCCAATCTGTACAAAGTTTAGGCTTAATCTAAACATGTTAATGTGGCAGGTTAAGACAGTGCCTCGTGTACATGAGATCCAAGATGACCCCAAGGACCACGCTAATGCTGCTCTTGCTTCAGCACTTTAAGCCCTTCTACGTACTTGTTTCAAGCCAGCTCAGTTTCTTCGACATAAGCAAGCTCAGGTTTTCCTTTTGCCTATAACTACTCCTGACAGTTTTGCTTCCTTGGCTTATTATCCCTGTGTCACAGCTCCGTCCTTCAGCAGGTGATCAGATTCTTGTTTCGCTCCGGCCTAACCTGGATTTTTCCTTTTCTAGTTTGTACTTCACATCTCTAAAAACCGTTTTGTTGTAATAACAGACTGAAACATTTTTTTTTCCCCTGCAGGGCTTGCCTTTCACTTCAGGAAAGGCCTGTCAATTAAAGCTTGGCGTTCTATGATCTATGATAACATCTGTACAATTTGGCTTCTTCGAGCCCACACATTAAATAAACAATTCCTCCATCGATGATTTTGTTGATTCATAACATTAGAAAGGCCAATGTACTACTTAAAACTCCTTCATTGACGATTTCACTGCACGTATGAATCTTATGACCATGTGAGCAAGTGTAACCAACATGGTTGAGGTGTGTGTCTTGAATACCCATGAGAATTTAAATCGCCAGGATTCACTCTTTCAAAAATTCTTTGAAGCTAAAAACCTAGAAATTTATGTTCTACGTCCCTTCTAATTCAAGAGTTAAACTTAACCTACGTCCAAGATGGACACTATGTGCCCCTACTACTTTGAGTCAACACTAAAGGCATCCTATTCGTCTTGGCTAGATAATCTCTCTCTCTCTCTCTCTCTCTCTCTCTCTCTCTCTCAAACACAATCCTTCAATACAATATTCTTAGCACCCCTATTGATTGAGCTAGAATATTGCAAGGCCTCAATGAGTAAATCAAGTTAGTACAATAATGTTTGAGAGGGTAAGGGCTGAGGGTTATTGTGATGGCTTTAGTAAATGAAAGGACTTGGTATATTGTTATGACATACACATTATTTCTTCTAATAGTTCTCTAACTTTGCCACAGTAGTTCTCTTTGCAAAAGCTTTTTCTTAAGTGCCTCAAAATGCCATGATTTTGAAGTCCAAAGGCATCATCCTTGATTGGAGATCTTGGGAGGCTAAATTTTGGTCCTTTGTACAAAGTGAGAAGGCTCAGGGATTGATCACAAAGTTATGATCAAATCATGCATTTCATGAGATTTTATGGTGATTATATAACATGTTGTTTTGACATCATAATTTGTGCGTAAGAGGTTCGAACACTTAGAAATATGTAACAATGTGTTGGTTTGGTTTTAATCTAAAAATTTCATGTAAGTTTATATCTGTATTTGCATATGGAATTTCCAATTAAAATTCAAGAAAAGCATAAGGAGCCTTCTCGTCCATGCAAAACTTATAGATAAGGGCCTTTTTAAGCAACGCTTGGATGATGGCATATCTAAGGTTTCTATAAAGTGCACCCCTTAAGAGTTTGTATTGCACTTATTGGGGGAGTTTTGAACTCCAAGAGGGCCTCATAAGGGGATGATTAGAAAAAAGTATTAATATGTTAATTTTAGTTTAAAAAGCATGGATAAATGGTAAATTTTCACTTGGATACCTGTCTGCACATGAATTAAATGGCTATGGAGGGAGAGAGCGCCATGTGTCAAGGGCATCGCATGCTATGTGGTGATGCCTTGCAGCATAGTTAATGCGATGAGTCATCAAGAAAGGTGAGCTCATCTGCACAAACCACATGGAGGCTTTTCTCTCTACAGCCAAGTACAACCATTAGATCTAGGGAGATCTAATGGCTGAAATTGCGGCAGGTCATATTAAATGCTATCCTCTTAAATCAGCTCAGCCCCACAATCTAGATGCCATCTGGTGGCACACTATTAGTGCTAATTCTTATGCATTGGATCAAATTACTCATCCAAGGGTGCACAAACATTGCCACCCCTTGGCCATTAGATCTAGGGTCATTGTTTGCTTAGGTTCAGGGACTTTTTTGTATATAGGTATCTTGCGTGACTCATAACTTATGCATTGCTCAACGAAATTCGGCAAACTGTCTTCAAGTTGTAGTACACATTCCAAACTTAAACATGAGACCAAAAAATTATGAAATAAGTATTTGAAATGAGACTGTTAAAGCATTACAGGTACTATGTTGCATGTGAAGCATGTATCCTGAAGATTATATGATATAGTACTTTATTCAAAAACATCAAAATTTTATTCTATACATACATGCAACCAAGTAATCATTCAAAAGTACACTACGTGAGCTTTGGGACATACCTAAATAAGAACATTAGGCATGGATTAATGGGCCTCCAATGTTATGCTAAAGTGATGCACACCCATTCGAGGATACGCTCAATTTTTTTGATTTGTTAAAAACTAAAATGGATTGAAATCCAAACTAGTGGGACTACTGCATGGTGGTCTTAAGTAAAACATTGATAGTTGTTGGTATTGGTATTTAGATTCATTCTAAAATGAAAAAAGTTGAAAATGTGTATAATTTAAGCATATGCAAAGATCTTTTATTAAATCCAACATTATTTACAATTTTGAATTTTTTCTTTTTCCATGCTCTTGCTTGCTATATGGCTCATAAGCATGCCAAAGATCATTGCATGTCATAATACACAACATTTAACCCGATAGCTTGTCCTTTGGCCTATTTGTGTCTTGAAGCATTTTAGGCCACATTGCACTTGTTTGGGATATCCAATTCTGTTGACGTGTATCGTCAAAGGGAAAAAAACCGACGGTCAAAAATTTCGCTACTCCCGCGAATTTTAAATTTTCACACCTCCCACCCATCAAATCTTAGAAGATTAAGTACTTGCAACCTGTCCCCACCCTAGAAACTCCCTGCAACCCGCACGCACCTTGACATGACCTTGCGTGGTCTATTCTAGACTTATCGGGGCCATGGCGTCAATGGCAATGCAACATGCAGCTCGCCATGGCTTGCAAGAGAAGCAGACAGACGCTGTGAGACAAGAAAGCTCCTTGCAGAGCAGTAGTAGGAAGCGGTTGCCAATGCACGCATTATTCGATCATTTCCATTGGAGTGAACACGAGCTGTGGTGTCACAATTGGTGGGAGCATTCAAGGCAGCAACTTTAAGGGGTGGTAGCAAGTTAAGGGTGTCCACTTTTTGGCCACTTTCCATGGCTTGGGAGGGGGGAGAACATTCTTTTTTGCACTCAAATTGGAAAATCTGACCTACTTCCCTAAGTATTTGGTTCTGGGAGGTAGCAAGCTAAGGGTGTCCACTTCCGGACCACTTTCGGGTGAGTGTGACACCTGCTCGAGTGAAAATACACAGGTTTTGCTTCGGTCTCCAATACCTCGATCGAGGTATAAGCTCCAATGAAAATCACACATGAGCACAACCGAGCCAAGCCAATACCTCGATCGAGGTACTGCGCTTTTTCACCGGACCGAGCCTCTACCTCGATCGAGGCTTGCTGGCAAGCCAGCTATACATGCCACATCTACCTCGTTCGAGGTATCGTGGCAATCCAGCTCAACCTCGATCGAGGTCAGGTGGCATGTCCAGCATACCTCGATCGAGGTATGTGCCATCCGACAAGGCAACCAACAGGGCGGATGACATATCTCGATCGAGGTATGCTGGACACATGACTTGGCATCCCGCTTCTGCCAACATACCACGATCGAGGTATCGTGGCATGTCAAAACCTCCATCGACGTGGATGTACCGAGATGTATCGGCATGTCACAATACCTCGATCGAGGTATTGTGGCATGGCAATACCTCGATCGAGGTAGATGTACCGAGATGTATGGGCATCTCAAGAATACCTCGATCGAGGTATTGTGGCATGCCAATACCTCGATCGAGGTAGATGTGCCGAGATGTATGGGCATGTCAAGAATACCTCGATCGAGGTAGCTAAACCCTAATTTTTCTTATAAAAGGAGAGCGACCCCCCTCATTTGGCATACCTCGATCGAGCTCTGCCTCATCCACCGATTTCGGATTTGCCGGACTTCGACGGAATTGCGCGAGCGACGGAGAGCCACGAACGGACATCGACGGAGATGGACGGAGCAGGAGCGGGAGAGTCCAGGTAGGGTTTTTTTTTATGTAGCATTTTCTTTTTGGTAGAATTTGATTAAATTTTAGTTTATAAGAAAAATTATAAAATGCATTTTAATGTTTTTCTGAAATTTATGAATTACGAGATTTTTTATTTAAAATGTGAAAATTAAATTTTTTTTTTAAATAGAGCTTTTTTTAGTAAATAAAAAAACGTTCATATTAATAATTATAAAATATTTATAAATTTGAAATGCATTTGTAAATTTTTTTTTTAATTTTTAAATTACGACATTTATAATTTAAAATGTGAAAATTTTAAATTTAAAAAACGTAATTTAAAATTTTAGTTTATAAGAAAAATTATAAAATGCATTTTAATGTTTTTCTGAAATTTATGAATTACGAGATTTTTTATTTAAAATGTGAAAATTAAATTTTTTTTTTAAAATAGAGCTTTTTTTAGTAAATAAAAAAACGTTCATATTAATAATTATAAAATATTTATAAATTTGAAATGCATTTGTAATTTTTTTTTTAATTTTTAAATTACGACATTTATAATTTAAAATGTGAAAATTTTAAATTTAAAAAACATTTAATGAGGCATTTTTTATTCAAAATGTGAAAATGTTCAATATTTCTGTTTTTTTTATGTAGCATTTTCTTTTTGGTAGAATTTAATTAAATTTTAGGTTAAAAGAAAAATAATAAAAAATTTCTAAATTTCAAATGCAATATAATGTTTTTTTGAAATTTATGAATTACGACATTTTTTATTTAAAATGTGAAAATGAAATTGTTTTTTCAAAATAGAGCTTTTTTAGTAAATAAAAAACGTTCATATTAATAATTATAAAATATTTATAAATTTGAAATGCATTTGTAAATTTTTTTAAAATTTTTGAATTACGCCATTTATAATTTAAAATGTGAAAATTTTAAATTTAAAAAACGTTTAATGAGGCATTTTTTATTCAAAATGTGAAAATGTTCTATATTTCTGTTTTTTTTATGTAGCATTTTCTTTTTGGTAGAATTTAATTAAATTTTAGTTTATAAGGAAAATTATAAAAAATTTCTAAATTTATAATGCATTTTAATGTTTTTTTGAAATTTATAAATTACGACATTTTTTATTTAAAATGTGAAAATGAAAAAAAAAATTTAAATAGAGCTATTTTTATTAAATAAAAAAACGTTCATAGGAATAATTATAAAGTATTTATAAATTTGAAATGCATTTGTAAATTTTTTTTTTAATTTTTGAATTACGACATTTATAATTTAAAATGTGAAAATTTTAAATTTAAAAAACGTTTTAATGAGGCATTTTTTATTCAAAATGTAAAAATGTAAAAATTAGGTTTTTAAAAATCATCTTTAGGAATGGCCACTAGTTGAGGTGGATTGCCCAACCAAAGTAGGAAATGAAGATACAAGACATTTTGTATAAGACTCACTCGACTTATCAAATTAATACACAAACATAAACCTACTAGTCAACTATTAGAGTTGGACATTAAAGATTGACTAGTGACATGGTTGGTGACCAAAGCTTGAAGTTGACTAGACACTTTGGGACAAGCAAGTTCTTTAGAAGGAAACTAGGTTTAAGCTTGGGTAATCATCCCTAATATATTGGGAAATTACTAATGATAAATCATCCTTTAACTATTTGGCAATTAGTAAGGATCGATTCTACTAGGAAATATGTTGAAGGCATATGTCCCCTATTAGTCAATAGATTGATTAGACTAAGCATGCATGATAAGGCTATAGCTTGGAAATGCCTAGATAGTGGCTTAGTCCAAATCTTCAATATCCCTTAAGAAGACATGAAATAGTGCCTTAGACCTTAAGAAGACATGGAATAGTTTGCAAAGGTCTAATTCTTCTAAGTTATGCATAGACTTTATGCATAGACTCTAGCATAACTGAAAAAAGAATATTACAAGATTGAGAATATTTGGATGGGTCTTCAAGAACTCGAATATTACGGTCTGTGCCTATAAACTATTTGAGATTCTTATGCTATCACTATGGCATGCTTTAGATCTAGCACTTTGATCATGTTTGTTGTCTAGTTCCATAATTCATCTACTTCTCTTATATGTATAAGAAGAAAGAAATACGCCATAGAGAAACTGAAAGTTTAACTAGAATACCTAACATTCATTGCACATGGGACTCTAGTGGATCTATATTCATTCCACATTCATGCTAATATATGCAAGTGTTTTGATCAACTATAAACCTAAGTTCAAATAGAGCCTGTTAATGACTGAATCTCTCCTAATCATCCCTTAATGATCATAGATAATAGTATGGGCCACTATAAGGATTGGTTAGGAGCTATTTTTGAAATGCCAAACTTTGAAATGAAGTCAATATTCATTGTGTTGAGGAATATTTGTCGGGTGGATCTAGTTGAAGAGAGAAATCCATGTTGCATAACATTTGTCTGAGTTGAGTAGCCTCAAATCGACTTAAGAGAGAGAGAACTCCATAACCTTCAAGAGTCGACATTTGAAGCATCCCATTCCATGTTGTTTGCTACATGGCAGCTCGCCATGTGGCACACATACATCCCTTTTTGCACTATAGGGAAACCTATGACTAATGTTAACAACATTTATCTTGTCTTTTACAAATGACTAAGATGTTTTCCCAAAAAGACTTTGTAACAATAATCACGTGAACCACCTCATAACCAAAATAGTATGGATGCTACATATCTCCTTTCCCTCGTTGAAACTATGTCACACATGGAATGTCAACCACATGCTCAAGGAATTATATGCTAGTTTCATTGTAAGCAAGGGTGGTCTCTTTCTTGCTAGTCCAACCATAGGCAACGGTGACGCTTATTACTTGAGCTCAACCAAAATTAACATTAGTTATCGTATGCAACCCTTCCCATTGCATAGGGACATCCAAGGATTTAATTTTCAAAGTTTTTGAATCCTCTTCTAGGGATCTTGTGCCCTTTGTTGTTGCTACATATGTGGATGATCTCATTCCAAAACTATTTTTACAACTAGAAGTCGAGTGAGTCTTATACAAAATGTCTTGAACCAAGTGATGATCTATAGGAATGGCCACTAGTTGAGGTGGATTGCCCAACCAAAATAGATAATATTGAAAAGGCTTAATTATTTTCTCAAAGTTCTCGCTTTAAAAGGTCTGTAGTGTGAACCCGCTCTCTTTTTTAATGTGTAGTCCGAGAAATACTAGATGCACCTTGCTTGTGTATCGTTCAAAGTAATGTATTAGGTATCCTTCTATCTCCATATCTATTGCAAACCCAAGGCAGTAAAGCATTCAAAGAAGGTCTTATTAACCAAACCTCTCCACTATCTGTCCTTAGTATAGGGGCCATTAGTGGACAATGTGGTCCTTACACCACATGTGGAAAAGTTTCATATTGGATAAAAAGTGAAAAAAGGGAAACATATAAGGAAAAAATATTTGAGACATCTAAGTTTAAAAATGCAACAACTAGAGTGAAAAAATTCTAATCAAAATTAAGAATTATTAATAATATTGATTAATATTGAGCCACACATTTGGCCCATCTACCGGTAGGTGCATAGGATCTACCTCATCAAGGAGTACGTACAAATAGTTTTCATTACGTAAATAGATTATAAGTCATATTGAATAGAATATTATTTTCATTACCCAAATAGAATATTAATTTCCATGTGTTTTTTTTTTGCATGCGCCAGCCAGCACACAGGTTCTAGCACCACTATTCGTATGCAGATAGAGATGCTGAGAGCTGAGATGAGGGCACTGCAGGATGCTAGGGCACCCCCTCACTTGGTTGCGAGCCTGGATTCAGTTATTGAGGCTCTGAGTCGATTGGACACAGTTGAGGACGTTGTGGATAGCTTTCAGGCACAGGCTGAGGCGGAGATCACTGGTGGTGGCTTGGATTGGAGAGCCATTCGACAGTTGTTTGAGCGGGAGTCACATCACAGGGAGGCCTTGGAGGATATGTTTTGGGATGGTCACACCGAGGCGATGCGACCACGATCAGGGCTCCCCTTGCATATTTTATGGTGTAGGCACCCCATCATAGCAGCACACATTTATCCGAGATATCTCGCTGCGAATGGTGGTCGATTGCCTCACAACCGCTAGATAGCCAGGTTGTTTGCCATGCAGCTTTACGCTGAGTTTGTCCTTGGTCATCGGGTGGACTACCTCAGTACCCGTCCAGGATCAGGAGCGGGACGTGGTAGGATGGGGCATCAGGAGCGTCAGATTGTAGGTGTTCATCAGCGTCGACGCGAGGGACTAGAGTTGCACACCATCCCTGCACCGGCATTGCGAGCGGTGGGAGGACAGATTAGGGGGGATGTTCATTCACTGGCATCATCCTTGCAGCACATGGTCTCTGCCCTATCGAGATCTATTGCGATTCCACCTCCCCCACCTCTTGCAGACAAATTTGGAGGAGCAGAGGATTCGGACACGCATAGCATACCATCGCGCAGAGCACTATATTTTGCAGTTGAGGCATATTAGTCGTGATCCGTCGTGCCATTGGATCGACCCCAGCGTGGCCCTATACCCTGCTCCTCCTGTAGATGTGCCGACTAGGACACCCATAGACGCAGCAGTCGTAGCGAGGCTTCCTACTGCCACTTGTGTCCTCTGCCACGAGGACTTTGACACCGTAGGGTGGTTTGGACTAGGGTGCGGCCACATCGCACATCTCCATTGCATGACCCGCCACATGGTGGCACGTTCAGTGTGCCCTGTATGCTTTGCTGACATTGATGTGGCGACATACAGAGGACTGGGCATGGATGATCTATATCCTGGTCATCGTTAGGCTGTTGATCCATTCGCCCGTGTAGTCTTGACAGAGCACTACAGGGAGGAGGCACAGAGAGCGTTGCTGATGCAGGAGGGTGCGGATACATCGGTGGTTACATCATGCGTTCCACGACGCTTTTCGTACGGTGATTTCATGCCAGGTGACGAGGCATGAGCGGAGGAGGCACGTCGGATTGAGCGAGAGGCAGAGCTGCAGACATCATTGCAGCAGTGGGTGGAGCAGCAGCTAGGGCGGGGCCGAGACCAGCGTCTTTCACATGTAGAGACGATTACTCGCGCTGGATTTGAGGCACGAGTATTCGCAGATGCACGGCTATGGGAGCTGAGACGCGCATACATAGAGGAGGCGAGGGAGGCAGAGATGGCAGCAGTGGCACGTGCAGCATGCCCTCCTCTTCATCAAGATGAGGCTGGCCCATCTCATGCAGGTGATGAGGTTGGCCCATCTGAGCCGGCTTTGCCTGAGAGCACACAGCGGACGGTTGGGCAGCGGGTCATATAGGAGCCACGTCAGCGTTCCACTAGAGGATCATATGTAGAGTTATCAGATTCGGATTCAGATTGATTGTTTAGGCTTCACACGTTTCTTGTATAGGGATGCACTTTTGCAGCATGATGATGATGATGTACAGATTCATTTTGGTACTTTCATGATATTGTTCCCACTTTTATGATGTATGAGCATTTTCGTACTTTCATGATGTTCTTCACACTTTGTTTATCTCAGTTTATCTCACTTTATAGTTTGTTTAATACATAAGGTATTTAAAAAAGAATGCCATGTGAAGTAATTGTAAACATTAAACATTAATTGTAAACATTAAACATTAAACATATCAAAATTCATCTTTTTTTGGATGAAAATTTTATTTTGCTGATAAAAGTTTTTCATTTTTTAAACAAAAATTTTATTCTATTCATGTTTGTCAATAAAGTGTGTTTCAAAATCCAAATTTTCATCAATTTTTCAAAAAGACAACTATTGTCATATTCATGCTTCCAAATCTAGCCTTCCGATCTTAATATCAAAATATGTTGAAATTCAACCATTTGATAAACTAATTTGTATAAAAAGAAAATTACTTTTTTTAGACAATGCCATAGCCCAATGTAAAATTGTTTCATCAAATGAAATTAGATATTAAAGTAACATCAATTTTACCAACTTTCAATTTATGCTATTTACAAAAAGTATTCTAGAAATGTATATTGGTACAAAACTTATCCATGACTCCGAGGGCAATGTTGTTACCTATGTGTAAATCAATTGATAAAAAATTCTTTCAACACCAATGAACTTGAGGGAATGTGTGATCTAGAGATACTTAAACAACATGACAAAAGGAAAAAATTCGAGAAATCACCAATGTGTGGACATGCTTAGTTTGTAGGGTGTAGAAATTCTTGTATATGGATTTGATATGGGCACTTGCATAGAAAACAATTGGTATTTCAAAGAAAAAGCTCTAGCAACTCTCTTAGTTGAATGAAGCAGTTTCTTCTCCTTTGCAATTTGTCATGTTTTTTAAATTAAAGGAGAGAATACTTTTTGCAAATGATAATACTAGACATTTTTAGGTTCTGCAATAAAATATAAGTAATATTTTATGCATTCTTTTTTCACAATTCTAGTTTTTTAATATTATTGACATGAAGCGTATATTTTGTTCCTATAATTTTTAAAAAATATAAATTTTTTGGGGATTTTTTTCAAAAATGGAGTTAGACTTGTCCTTTGCATGATTTTGCTGTTATTTATTATGACTCAGTGTTTAATTTGTCTCTTATTGTTAACAATACTTGTGCTAATTGGTGATCAAAGAAAACAAGACCTAATTATTTGTCATATTCGAACCACAATCACATGTGCCTTCCAAATCACAATCGCATATGCCTTCCAAGTTTCTAAGGACTATTTCAATTTCCTTAATATGACATTTGCCAATGCACCAATCTAATTATTATGCATGTATAAAAGATAATGAACATAAAGAAGAGAAATCAACACAATTGGCAATTAATGCATGTATATGGGAATACAAGGAAGGTGTGGCATGCTAGCCCACCATTTTATTTCACTATTTTCTTTTGCATTTAGTGGTTTATGTACAAGAGAAAGGATTGGCGGTTGGTATAAGGAAAAGTGTTGGTATTTGGTTTATGTAAAAAGAAAGGGTTGTTGTGGCTATGCACCAAAAAAATATACACATATTAACAATCCCACTTCTCCCTCTTAAACTCTACTCATGTATGGGAGTACAAGGAAGGTGTGACATGTTAGGCCACAATTTAATTTTACTATTTTCTTTTGACTTTGGTGGTACGCTAACGTGTAGTCGTGCTAGTAGGGATTGCTTCTACGTGGCGCAAACCAAATCAGTTGGAGACCAAATCTTGCGTGGATGTACGTCTAGCAGTTGGAGACCAAATCTTGCGTGGATGTACGTCTAGGGTAGCCTAAGAGGCGTGTGAAGTTTCGTCCCCAATAGGGTTTAGGATTTAGGGTCCAGGGTTTAGGGTTTAGGGTTTAGGGTTTAGTCGTGCTAGTAGGGATTGCTTCTACGTGGCGCAAACCAAATCAGTTGGAGACCAAATCTTGCATGGATGTACATCTAGGGTAGCCTAAGAGGCGTGTGAAGTTTCGTCCCCAACAGGGTTTAGGATTTAGGGTCCAGGGTTTAGGGTTTAGGGTTTAGGGTTTGGTCGTGCTAGTAGGGATTGCTTCTACGTGGCGCAAACCAAATCAGTTGGAGACCAAATATTGCGTGGATGTACGTCTAGGGTAGCCTAAGAGGCGTGTGAAGTTTCGTCCCCAACAGGGTTTAGGATTTAGGGTCCAGGGTTTAGGGTTTAGGGTTTAGGGTTTAGTCGTGCTAGTCCCTATTGCTTCTACGTGGCGCAAACCAAATCAGTTGGAGACCAAATCTTGCGTGGATGTACATCTAGGGTAGCCTAAGAGGCGTGTGAAGTTTCGTCCCCAACAGGGTTTAGGATTTAGGGTCCAGGGTTTAGGGTTTAGGGTTTAGGATTTAGTCGTGATGGTAGGGGTTGCTTCTACGTGGCGCAAACCAAATCAGTTGGAGACCAAATCTTGCGTGGATGTACGTCTAGGGTAGCCTAAGAGGCGTGTGAAGTTTCGTTTCCAACAGGGTTTAGGATTTAGGGTCCAGGGTTTAGGGTTTAGGGTTTAGGGTTTAGCCGTGCTAGTAGGGATTGCTTCTACATGGCGCAAACAAAATCAGTTGGAGACCAAATCTTGCGTGGATGTACGTCTAGGGTAGCTTAAGAGGCGTGTGAAGTTTCGTGCCCAACAGGGTTTAGGATTTAGGGTCCAGGGTTTAGGGTTTAGGGTTTAGTCGTGCTAGTAGAAATTGTAAAAATGTATGCATTTGTCCTTCCACGTGGCACATACCAAATCAGTTGGAGACTAAATCTTGCGTGGATGTACGTCTAGGGTAGCCTAAGAGGCGTGTGAAGTTTCGTCCCCAACAGATAAGTCCACGTGCGTATTTCATTAGTACGTGCGCCATTTTTCATACGTAGTCGTGCTAGTAGGGATTGTAAAAATGTACGCAACTGTCCTTCCATGTGGCGCATACCAAATCAGTTGGGCACCAAATCTTGCGTGGATGTACGTCTACGGTAGCCTAAGAGTCGTGCGAAGTTTCATTCCCAATAGATAAGTCCACACGCGTATTTCGTTAGTACATGCACCATAGCTCATACGTAGTCATGCTAGTAGGGATTGTAAAAATGTACACATTGTACCTTCCACGTGGCGCATACCAAATCAATTCAGACCAAATCTTGCGTGGATGTACGTCTACGGTAGCCTAAGAGCCGTGCAAAGTTTAATCTCCAACAGATAAGTCCACATGCATATTTGGTTAGTACGTGCGCCATTTCTCACACGTAGTCGTGCTAGTAGGGATTGTAAAAATGTACGCATTATACCTTCCACGTGGCGCATACCAAATAAGTTGGAGACCAAATCTTGTGTGGATGTATGTCTAGGGTGGCCTAAGAGTCGTGCGAAGTTTCATTCCCAACAGATAAGTCCACACGCGCATTTCGTTAGTACATGCGCCATAGCTCATACGTAGTCACGAGTGCTAGTAGGGATTGTAAAAATGTACGCATTGTACCTTCCACGTGGCGCATACCAAATCAATTCAGACCAAATCTCGCATGGATGTATGTCTGGGGTGGCCTAAGAGTCGTGCGAAGTTTCATCCCCAACAAGCAAGTCCACACGCGTATTTCGTTAGTACGTGCACGAATTTTCTTTGTCACGTTTTTAAAATGTCCTAATGCATAAAACAAATTACAACATTACTACTAATAAACAATTTTTTGTATTACAAACACAACAAATCCCATTGAGAAGACATCGGACATCATGTTAAAAATAGAATCTAATACAATGATGTGTATGAATGTGTATACAGCCATCATAGTGAAATACAAAATATGAGTCCATGAAAATTACAATGGTACGGTCACACAGTGAGCCTATACATATCGAATACAAAAAAGTGTAATCAACTAGTGATACCCAATAAAAATCAATCTGATCAACTGATGATCCCAAAAAATATGATATGTAATGTGCTACTCCTCAGGATCAGCTCTCATGCCAATAGTTGCAAGTATGCTCTCGTGATCCGCCACTGCAAGGCGCCATCATGGAGTGGACGTCGCCTTGCGAGTGCGAACACGACTCAAAGTAATCTTGATCCCAACAAGAAGATGAGAATACATGTATGCCTCCTGATCCGCCATGTACTCCTGGAACTCAATATAGTGACCATGCCTCTGTATCTGCTGAAAATAGTGGCCACCTACGATCATGCTATGAGCATTGAAGTGCATCCCATGCCCATCCACTGTATCCTCATTCAGCACACTCTTCAGCATAGAGCATCGCAATAAGTAATAATCCACACCCTCCTCATTGCCCTCCGAAGCAATAACCGCGAAGATATCACCAATACGCAAAATATCTGTAAGCTGGTCATAATCTCTAGAGGAACTGAATCCCGCATCCTGATCATCATGTATCTCCTCCCAAGGCTGGAAGGGATTTCGAAAGCACTCGCCGTACCCATGGATCGGCCCATGGTATCATGGAGCACCCTCCCCAATCATCATCAATGCATGCAGAGCAAAAACATGCAAACCGTCGAGAAAAGATCGCGGGGTGAGACTCACCTACGCTCCTGATGGAATGGAAATCAAGAGTGCCAGGCACAGAACGACAATCAAAAGGCCTCGACCGATCAAGACTCCCAATGTCCACGCACCAAAAATACCGGCTCACCACCCTATCGTCACGCGACTGAAACGAGGACGTAGTACTAGTGGATAAGTGCTGGCTGCACCACCGCACCACATCATGTGCATCCTTGAAGCGATCGGCACTGTGACGCAACTGGTATCGACGCAAAGCATGCTTCACGCAAGCACCTGCACCATCATGCTCTCCCTTACCGTGCCCTGTCTCGAAGTAGCTCCATGTGATCGGAATGCCTGTCTCACGGTGCCATCTGCAGAACCAATAAAACTGTCTAGCGGATTTGAACTGACCACCGCAACCGTCTGACCAGATCCAGCGCCGCTACCATGTGACACCATGATCCCTCAAGAAACTATCATGCAAAGTGAAGCAATGCTGCACAAAATGGGCATCATGCGATCGATCATCACTAATGTAGAAGTGATACTCTCGCACAATGATGCGTGAGTCCATGGTGCTATCAATGCCATCCACATGAGCCTGTGCATGACGATAGCTAATGTGCACAAATATAGCAACCTGCAATATGGCATTGAAAAAAAACTATGACTATTGAAATAATTCAATATAATGAGGCGGGGAAAAAATCAATACTCAATTACACGTCACCTGTTCGGAGAAATAATACTCCGATTGGATCTCATGCTGTGGTGCAAAGGTGTAATTCTCCGCAAAGTCCACCACTGAGACAACCACCCCTATAGGAAATGTCCTCAAACATGCACGAAACTGACGATCCTTCCATTTCGCAGTGTGCGAGTGGCGTATGTAGTGGTATAGCTTCCCTCGAAAACAATCAATGAATACAACATGTGGTGTCTCCTTCCCCACAAGCTGCAACCTCCTCGACTATGCACCACCATCTAATGTCAAGGTACAGTACTCATACTGCTGCCAACGAACCATCTGCACATCACAAGTATCTAGTGCAACTCGTGGCACTCTAGCAAAGTCACCACACAAAGTACACGTGCCTTCCACACAATCAAGGGAGTGGAATAAAGCATCACCATCTCGTGTACACAATATGGAATGAATGAAGTCGCGAGGGCTAGTAGGAACCACTCCCCTATGACCATCAAGGGAACGGAATACGTCATACATCAATCCAAAATCCACATGGTAGTGACAACAACATGTGTCACGCTCCTGAGAGCATCGCACAAACCATGGCCTGCATCGCTCAAATGACCTCTGCCCAATCTTGAACTCTGGGTGCGCCTCTACAAACTGAGTGTACAACTCAGTCTGGGTACACTCCAAAAAACATGCACCATGCTCAATGTACACACCGCGTGACACCCTCTTCCGCAATGCCTTCTTGAACACCGGGGATGCTCTGCAATGCTCCTCCCAAAACTGTTGTATGAAGGACCTAGTGGAATCATCCAACAATCGATCGCTGCGAGGTGCACGACCACTCGAAGCCCAAAGAGCATCAGTCTCACTATCCTCTAGACTCTGCCTCCTAATGATGCCTGCTCGCAATGTGCGTGGTGCAATCTGAAGAAGACGTGAAGCGGTACGCACATGGCCTATCATATGAGGTCTACTAATGGCAGCCACAATAGCACCACGTGCTGCCAAGGCATCACTGGAGTTCCTATGCTTAATAGAAGCATAGGAACGTCGAACACTGCTAAGGACCTCGCTAGATACAACCCTATCTCTACGTGCACCAAGACCAGCAAGCCTCCTACACTCTACCAAGTCAGGGTGATCAATCAGGGACGTAAGAAGAGAAGACTGCGAAGCTGGCGTGAGGTCACAAAAAAAAGACTGCTCAATCTTGCTAGTACGACGACAGATAGTGGACTTCGGCAAGTCACGTCGTGAAGCAACACTGCTGCTGCAAGGTGGGGCAAGGGGATCAATGGGAGATGGTAGGGTGGACGGGGGAAGGGAGGCGCCAAGCGGAGCGGGGGGAGGGGGAGGGGGGAGGGTGGAGGAGGAAGAGGTAGAGGTGGAGGCCAAAATGTAGGTGGCTAGGGGAAGGGCAGAGGCTAGAGGTAGGGGAGCGGATGAGCATGGGGGGACAATGGAGGTGGGGGTGGGGGTGGAGGTGGGATGTAGAGGTAGAGCTGGAGGTGGATCAGTGGTGGCAGCGTGAGCTCCAGCTCTAGAGGCTCTCTTGCGCTCACGAGCCTTCCGCTTGCGCTCCTCGTCAATGAGATTTGGGGGGGGGTTCCTACATCTTTCACGTATACTAGCTCTACGGCTTTGAGAACCCATTCTCAATGAAAGTAGGATGGAAGGTGTGACAAAGTGATGAGGAGGCAAGAATGGCTAAGAATGGGTGAAATGAACCAAAACGTGGTGTCTTATAGAGAGCCTCAACTCATCCACTAGATTGCTCTTAGATTGCTCTTCATTATTATTGGTGGAGAGGTGCTAAGATTGATACTAATTGGCTTAGTTTTGGTGGAGAGGTCTGGTATGCCCAGAGCCCCGATCAGACCTTATACCTCGATCGAGGTATTTAGTGCATTGCGCATGTATGTATGAACCTCGATCGAGGTATCTCTAGGTGTCCTCGGTCACATACCTTGAACGAGGTATTGTATGCCTCACCCAGGTTATATACCTCGATCGAGGTATTGTATGCATCGCACATCGTCATGTGTATACATCTGGCTGATGTGGCACCATGCATGGTCATGATGTGGTAATATAGTCTCTTCCTGCATGGTCATGATGTGGTACTGTGCCTCTTCGATGACATTGAAAGGTGATGTGGCATGATGAGTTGGCATTCATGAGGTGGTAGATTGACATGGCAAATTGAGGTGGAGGGATTGGTGATGTGGCAAGGTTGAGGAGGTATGCCAAGGTGGCATTGTGTGATCACATGGCTGATGATGTGGAATGATGAGGTGGCACATGTGGCAGCACGTGTGGCAATGTAAGGTGACATGGCAAGGAGTGATGTCACATCTGCTTGATGAGATGGCACCACATGGTCTAACAACGTGGCATGGTTTTGATGACTCAGCCTTCCACATGGGCAGCATGCAGACTCCAAAGGCTTGCCACTAGGATCGGTGATGCTCCTAGCCTACCTCACCAAGCCTAATACCAAGCCTACCTTGTCTTGGTATTAGGCTTCGGTGGCCCTTTTTCCCCCACAAAAGGGAGATTTAACTGTTGGAGGCCATATCGTACGTTTCCCTTACTCAAATTTAACCAAAATTTTTTCCTCTTATTCATCATGCAGAGGACTAAAAATATTGACATTTTTAAAATGTTTGGTTATGTTTGAGAATTACTAGATTTATTTTTAATATTCTTTGTTGATCCTCTAAGGAGTAAAAGTAAAAATTAAACTTCAATCTTCCTAAATCTAACCGTTGGATTTGGGATTTGATGATTCAACCACACACCCTTATGTGCCTACTAACCTTCCACTGAATTGGATTTGCTTAATTATTCAAAATACTAAAAAAATGTGGTGTGCTACTAAAATGCATGTATTTTATGACTTTATTTATTATAAATAATTATTTATAATTAGATAAATCATTCAAAAAATTACCAATAAATCAAGTTAAGCTCTACATAATGCAAAGAGACCACTTACAAAGTTTCAATAACATTTAATCTAAAATGAGTGAGAAATTTAGAATTTAATATGACACTCTTTGTTCGTGACAAACGTGTGACCACACTGGAACCATGCCGTGTGACACAAAGAAATTTTTTGTGTGTGCATCGAATTTTCGATCAGACTATATGATTGTGTGCACAATAGCAAGTGTGATGTTGTGTCAGAAGACTTCAAAGACTAGATCCATAGGGAAGTAGGTGAGATTTGCATTTTTGTGTGCTAAAAAGCTTGTTTTTCCACCTCCTTAGGATTGGGGAGTGAACAAAAAGTGGACACCCTTAGCTTGCTACCACCCATAAATTGAAAATTAGATTGGAACTTAAAGAATAAAACAATTTAAGAAGTGAGATTACAAGTAGGAGTAGACTTCTACCGTGCGAGCAGCCACCTCAGCCCAATCGACCATTGCTCCCATGGCCTCTTGCTCAATAAACCACGGTTTTATTCCTATGCGAAATGCGCGTCGCGTCTCTGCATCTGTAGGAGGATGACCCATCACAGCTTGCTGTGGATCTAATTTACGAGAGTCAGAGTTATATAAAGTGCATGTAATATGTAGTAAAACAAATAGCCCAGTTGGGTTTACCGAACCCCTTTGTGATGGAAGTACACAAGGTTCATCTACGATGCTTCAGTACCAAACCCATGTGCTCTCGCATATAATCCTCATTAAACTCCCAATTTGGTGGGTTAGGGTATTTTTGTTTTAATTCATCGATGACCGCCTGCTTCTTTTGGTCATCTTGATACCGCCAATCGGTAGCAATGTTGCTCTGGAAGTGATGGCTCATCAACCTCCTCATGGTGGCCATCACTGCTTTGCCCTTTCTATCTTCTATTATCTCTCCGGCAGCTATGATTTGATAGGAGAGGTCCTCCTCTGGGTAAGGAGGACTAATGGTAGCGGCAGAGTCAGAGCGAGTGGAAGCTGTGCAAGCGCTTCCGGAGCGAGGAATAGCAGTGGGAGTAGGAGAGGGCAAGGGACCTGACTGATACTGTGTCTCCAGACCAAGTGGAGACCTATAGGGATGTGAGTGTGCGGACTCATCTACATCTCCTGAGTCAGCACAACATAACCGGCCCCTCCTACTCTTCCTTACCTTACAAGAGGCACGTGCAGGTGATGACCCCTTGGTCGAAGGGGTACGAGGGGACGGTTGGGTAGTAGGTCCTCCCGTCAGTGTAGGGGAGGGAATTACTGAAAGAAAGAGAGAAGAAGAGGGAAAGTAAAGAGGGAAAAAGAGACATATGCTCATGCATGAGCATATGTCTCCTTCTCTTATGCTCATGCATATGCATAAGCATAAGAGGAGACATATGCTCATGCATGAGCATATGTCTCCTTCTCTTATGCTCATGCATATGCATAAGCATAAGAGGAGACATATGCTCATGCTTATGTGCATAAGCATAAGCATAAGCATAAGAGAAGGAGACATATGCTCATGCTTATGCGTATGCATGAGCATAAGAGAATGAGCATGAAAGAGGGAAAAGAGGGGGAAAAAGAGAGGAAGAGAGAAGAAGAGGGAAAGTAAAGAGGGAAAAAGAGACATATGCTCATGCATGTCTCCTTCTCTTATGCTCATGCATAAGCATAAGCATGAGCATATGTCTCCTTCTCTTATGCTTATGCTTAATATGCATAAGAGGAGAGAAGAAGAGGGAACGGAAAGAGAGATTGGAAAGGGGGAAAGAGGGAAAGAAAGAGAGAAGAAGAGGGAAAAAGTAAAGAGTGAAAAAGAGACATATGCTCATGCATGAGCATATGTCTCCTTCTCTTATGCTCATGCATAAGCATAAGCATGAGCATATGTCTCCTTCTCTTATGCTTATGCTTATGCTTATGCATAAGCATAAGCATAAGCATTATGTTTTCCTCTTCTTCTCTCTTCCTCTCTTTTTCCCCCTCTTTTCCCTTATATGCTCATGCTTATGCGTATGCATGAGCATAAGAGAATGAGCATGAAAGAGGGAAAAGAGGGGGAAAAAGAAAGGAAGAGAGAAGAAGAGGAAAAGTAAAGAGGGAAAAAGAGACATATGCTCATGCTTATGCATGAGCATATGTCTCCTTCTCTTATGCTCATGCATAAGCATAAGCATGAGCATATGTCTCCTTCTCTTACGCTTATGCTTATGCTTATGCATAAGAGGAGTCTTATGCATAAGCGTAAGCATATGCTCATGCTTATGCTTATGCATGAGCATAAGAGCATGAGCATGAAAGAGGAAAAAGAGGGGGGGAAAGAGGAGAAGAGAAAAGAAGAGGGAAAGGAAAGAGAGATTGGAAAAGGGGAAAGAGGGAAAGAAAGAGAGAAGAAGAGGGAAAGGAAAGAGGGAAAAAGAGACATATGCTCATGCTTAGGCATGAGCATATGTCTCCTTCTCTTATGCTCATGCATAAGCATAAGCATGAGCATATGTCTCCTTCTCTTATGCTTATGCTTATGCTTATGCATAAGAGGAGTCTTATGCATAAGCATAAGCATATGCTCATGCTTATGCATGAGCATAAGAGCATCAGCATGAAAGAGGGAAAAGAGGAGGGGAAAGAGAAGAAGAGAGAAGAAGAGGGAAAGGAAAGAGAGATTGGAAAAGGGGAAAGAGGGAAAGAAAGAGAAAAGAAGAGGAAAAGGAAAGAGGGAAAAAGAGACATATGCTCATGCTTATGCATGAGCATATGTCTCCTTCTTTTATGCTCATGCTTATGCTTATGCTTATGCATGAGCATGAGCATGAAAGAGGGAAAAGAGGGGGGGAAAGAGGAGAAGAAGAGGGAAATGAAAGAGGAAAAAAGAGGGGGAAAGAGATTGAAAGATTGAAGGAGAAGAGAAGGAGAGGAGGGAAAGAAGAGGAGAGAAGAGGGAAAGAAGAGGGAAGAGAGGGGAAGAGAGGGTTCCTATGTCCATCACTATAGCTAGTGCTTAAGGCGCTAGCTACAGGCCAATGCAAATTAAAAAAATAACAAATGGAAAAAAGAGGAAGCACTTACCTGGAATAGTACGTCCCGCTCGGTGTTTTGTGGACTGGCCCTACAAAAGAGAGGAGTCTTCTTTCTTTCTTAAAATCTCATTTTTTGTTTCAATCCTTTGAAATCAAGCATGAAACTAGTAATCAAGCATGAAAACTAGTAAGCAGCTTTAGCAATACAAGGAGAAGCACTCACAAAACGAAATCTCACAAAAAACCTACCTACATTGTTCAAAGAGACACCTCTTCAAAAACTTCCTTTCAAGAAACCAAAGAGGGAGAAGGGTGGAGGGGGAGCACAAGAGCTAGGAGAGGGGTGAGTAGTGGTGAGGAGTGGAGAATAGAGTGGGAGGTCGTCAGAAATAGGTGGGAGGAGAGATTGCTTTGCTTATAATAGAGATTAGAGAGTGCTAAAGAAAGCACCGCATGTCGCGACAGGTTTCGGTTTTAAACCATAGCGTCGCTATATGGCGATGCTTTTCCATCACTATATAGCGACACTAAAGACTCGCTATATAGCAACCTTTAACACTAAACCCTAAACCTTAAAAGTCGCTATATAGTGACCTTTAACCCTAAAAGTTGCTATATAGCGACACTTAACCCTAAAAGTTACTATATAGCGACCTTTAACCCTCAGTGTTGCTATATAGTGACACAGACCTTAAAAGTGTCAATTCAAGGCATTGATCTAAGAAGAGAGGGAAGGAGCTCATGGGTGGCTATTTTTTGGATCTTAATGGATTTCCTTGCATTTTGTGTTATGACTTTAGAGGTGTGCAGATGGAAGGGACGAATGAAAGCTTGTCAGATGATGCGCCAATGCTCAGGAGTGCAGAGTGGCTTACGGAGAGGTTGTATTGTCATTGCACTCATTGCAAGCGAGAAGTATGACATCAACACCATATTGTCATGCACCACTTGAGGATGTATGGGGAGGAGCCCAAACCAATACCCACTGTTGGTGGTGCACATGGTGATGGATCATCGAAAATTCATTGCTATTTGAGTTTGTGATTAATATTGCATGCGTACACGACACGAAATCTTGAGATAGGATGAGGAGGGTGATGTGTGTATACCTTTACACTACCAATATAGATATGAAGATAGAGATCATGTGGATATGGAGATGCCACTACCAATGCCGGATCCAATTGATCTAGATGGATTTAGAGAAGAAGATGAAGATCACAATATGAGCCAAGAGGAAGATGTGCATAATGACATCATATGTGAGGAAGATGGAGATCACGATATTGAGGAAGAAGGTGACGATCATCAAGAATCACCCGACTTTCTTGAAGAAGATAATCAAGTCTATGGTGAATGTACGATGATAATATAGGAGATCAACTTAGTATAGAGTTAGAGATAGACTTGTTTGGCACACTAGACTTGGCTCAGGATGAAGCCAAGTCTCAAACGTAGACATGAATATATGAGCTTCAAACTTGATGTACATGCTCTTGTACTTTTATTCTTTCGAAGAATCAAACATGTACATGCTCTCGTATTTTTATTCTCTACGAGATCAAACATGTATGAAAATTTAAAAAAATTTGTCATTGGAAAAAACTAACTTTTAAGGCCTATATGAGTAAAAAACATCTCTGGAAAACATCGCTATAAAATAGTATCTCAGTGTCGCTATATAGCGACACTTAAAAGTCGCTACAAGCGACCTTTATAATTGTCGCTATATAGCGACGTTTGCTTAACGTCGCTATATAGCAACGCTTTATGAGACGCACTTTTCATATTGATAATTAGCACCCCGTGCGTGCTAAACGTCGGTACGTAAACGTCGCAATAGAATCCGTTTGTAGTAGTGTATGCTAAGGGATGCATGAGCAAGGTCGGTATATAGAATGTTATGCATAAGTTAGGAGCTTTCAATAATTTAGATTACTTATTTAATTGATTTTGTCTTGGTGTAGTGTACTATGTTCAATGCTATATGGTGTGAGGGCAAGCATTTTCGAACACAATGGATTGATGATAAGAGAAACACACAAGATTGCGGCGTCATTGCTAGCTTTGAGGGAGCCAATGGAGCCATGGATGATTATTGTGGCATAATCCAAGATATTATTAAGCTTGATTTTTGACACTTCTTTGTGTATGTTTTGGATGTAAAGTGGTTTAAGGATGTTGTGGAAAGAGGACCTAATGCAACAATCAAACACCATGCAAGTGGCTTTGTAACTATTGACTCCACAAATTTTTGGCAAAGTAAGAAGGACACACTAGTACTATCGCAACAATGTGAACATGTATTGTACACACATATAAAAATACTCACTTTCAAATATTTGATACCTTTAATGCAAGGAAAAGAACATGATTGTATTTGTGTTTGAATTAGGTTGTCTATCAACCAATGGTGGATAATAATAGATGGTGGCATGTCATACCTATTACGCCACATTCCAAAGTGATGTATAGTACATTTACTAATATGGAGCATATGGAGGATGATCATGGCCATGGAGGTGATGATGACCATGATACAAGAGAGGAGGATGATCATGAGATAGGAGATACAGATATTGAGGCCATTGCCCATGAGGACGAGCCTACCATTGGTGGTGTTGGTTTCGATGAGCACATGAGTAGCACAAGTAGTTGCTATTGTGATTTTCATAAACTATAAAGATAACTCTTTTGCTTACAATTGTAAATGTACTCTGTACCTAAACTATAATTTTTTTTGTGTGCCCATAATTTTATGCCTTTCTTTTTTATGAGCAGTTAAGAATTCCTTGTGACCATCTCTGGTTATACATGGTTGGCTAGCAAGTGTGGGTTGTCAAATTATTAGCCTTACGTTTCATGCTTGACCCTTTTTCCCTTACACACATCAGACTCTTTTTCCTTACACATGCCAGACCCTTTTTCCCTTAATATACACACCACTTTCCTTTTTATTTATGTACTATTATATAAGTCTTTGTTGTTTAAATATATATTTTTATGTGTATAGGAGTAATTTGTTTATCTATATAAATTTTCTGGTTCCTTACTCATATTTTTCTGTTCATTTAATGTTATGTCTTGTATAAATCATTTCTTCTTAAGTAGGAAAATTTTCTTAAAGCAATTCCTTATCATTTTCTTATCAAATGTTAAATTTAATTGACTTTAAAACTTAACCAATTTATCATAGAAATTCTTTCATAAATTTCTTATGAAACCTTAACTTTTTATTGAATTCTTTTTCATTTATATTAACATTTAACTATGCAAGTAATTTAATCCTCCTACGATATGGTTTATTCTAACGTATGTACCCTTTATTGGCCTACTTAACCCTCATTGCTATCTTAGAATAGGAGTGCATTTTTAATCATTCATGTCTTTTGAGTTTTCTTAGGAGTTTTTAATCATATAATTAGGCAAGCATTTTTTCACTAAGGATTTGTTTTAAATGGTTTATAGTCATCTAACTTTTTAATCATTTTATAACCATATATATGATTTGCTTTTGATCAAGGATGTGGAACACCCTCTGTGATTAGTTTTGTTAGAAAATGAGTTGATCTTTGATAGATGTGAACTACCCCCATGGGATTTTTTAACTTTTGTCACAATTGGGTGTGGACTACCCCCCATATTGGTTAAATTAGCACATGCACTTGCACACTTGCAAAAATAGTTATTATGCCACATTTTAAGCGTGTGGACTACCCCCGATATTGTCTCACACACTTTGATATAAGACTAATGATGGACTTGTGACACTGATTGTACATATAACATGGTTTTTACTAAATTTAATTTATGTGAGTCTAGACACATGTCTTTGTTCCTAAGTAAAGTAATAACAAGCCACGGAATACAAGCATTGCCTGTCTACCCAATTAAAACTATGATGTTCTAATACCTAGTCTTTCTTGGATGGTGGCAGGTAAGTGGACCCTAACCGTGGAGCCTGGACTACCTGACGGTTTCAACACTTTTTGTACCAATTGTATACATATTTTACGTGCACTTGTAAAATGGAAAATGTATTATCCACCCTTATTTGAGCATCGTGTGCCATGTTGTTAATAGGTTTTATTTTTACACACACACACACACACACTTCTGTCATTTTGTCCTATTTTCCATATTTTTCCTTAATAAGTTTTTTTTTTTCCTTGAGTTCTCATTATTCTCTTCTTCATTTATTATTTTTATACTTTTATTTTTAAATTCTTAATTCAATCACAACCTTTTTTATTATATAAAGTTTTTAAAATCCTCTTAGGTTTTCCTTTTTTCCCTTAAATAACCAATACTTTCTTACTCCTAGTTTTAAATTAATTTTTACACATCAATTACTCTACTTAGTTTCCTCTAAACCAACCCCCCTTAATCTCTTATTTTCTCATTTTAAAAAAAAAACTTACTCCTAATTTCTTTTTTCTAATTCATTTTTATAGTCTCTCTCTAATATTCCTTATGTCCCCTATCTTCCAATTACTCTCTTATTTTCCTATTTTTCCTGTGTTCTTATCTTTACTTTTCATTTTACTTTTCCCTATATTATTCATTATTAAACTTTTTTCCTATTTTAATTATTTAAAAATAAAAACCCAAACCCCCCTGCCCGCATTTTTTTCACCTTTTATCCTTAGTTTCTCCACTGCACATAGTTTCACACCTTCTCGCTTCCCAAAAAAGCTATTATGCGCCTGACTACCCTAGGTCCTACCTACACGCCCGACTGCCCAACTGCTAAGCTTATAAAACACCTACAGTACCCTCCTCTCACTCCACTTAGTCCACTGACTAAGTTAAAGCCTTCATTACCCTATACCCTACTGTGTACTACTGTTCGTTGTTCGGGTGGCACCTCGCACCTATTCTACTCATTGCTCAAAATCCCCCCATCTCCATAGATTGGCTCTACTCTACTGTTGCGTTGGCTATGAAAAGACTTACGACGCCCATGGATACTTTGTTACATAAACTATAATTATGTTGCTGCGTTGCCTCTATTGTTGCTGTCGCTAACAGCTGCTACTACCCGAAACCCACGAATTTCTAGTATGGCTCCAAATAAGGGCGCCCAATTCATGTTGAGCCAGCTATGCCCGCCAGTCTACTGTACACATAGTCACACCTTTGTCTCAGGTCTTTTGATCTCTAATTGCTTTCTTTTTTCCCCCTTTTAACCCCCATCCCTTTTTTCCCCCCTCCCTATTACCTTAGATTGATTAACTTTATATAAATGAGGTAGTAACTATATAATTTATGTATCTCCATAAATACATACTTATATAGAAATTCGTATATATGTTTATGATTTTTTCTTTTTTCCTCTCTAGTTATCTATCTCTAGTTATCTACTTGATTTGTCCTTTTTCTCTTACCTTTAATTATCTAATAGTTTTTTCACTAGTGCCATTCTCCATGAGAGTTTGTCAATTTTCACATAGAGTTTTTCATAAAAATTTGGAAAACCTTAACACATGATGTTAGGAGAATGGCACTAGTGCCATTCTCCACAATATTAGATGTGTTAGATATCAATGCTCCTCTCTCGTGTAACTCACGGGAACCAGCTAACTCTACTTGTAAGCTGCTCATATGAGGAGAAGGCATTTGAGTAGCTCAGTTATCCGGTAAATAATTATTAAATTAACTAATTAATCAAAAAATAAATTATTCCATCAACTAGTTGACTAATTGATTAATTAGTACACTCAAGTACATAATTAGTCAATTAACTAGTTAAATAAGTAAATTAGTCAATTAATTGATTAGTTAATTAATTAATTAAAATTTGAAATCGAGAATAATTAATTGATTAGTCTAATTAGGTAATTAGTAGTCCAACTACTTAATTGGTTAGCTAGCTAATTAGTCAGATAATTAATTATTTAGTCAACCAATTAGTTATTTAACTAGTTAGTTAATTGATGTAGATATATGTGTGTTAATTACCATAGTCAATTGATTAGTTATTCAGCCAATTAGTTAATTAATTGATTAGTCAAGTTAACTAGTTAATTAATTTGTTCAATTAATTAATTGGTCAAATTTTGAAATTGATATTTGACACTAATTTTAAAATGAAAACCCACAAACCCACATGGAGAATGGCACCACTTCCATTCTCCACAAATGCACATGGAGATTGGCATTAATGCCATTCTCCATTTGAGATTGTGGAGAGCCATTGGTGCCAATCTCCATGTGAGTTTGGCACTTTTGAATTTTCAAAGTTGGAAATATTTTCAAACTCACATGGAGATTGGCATTGGTGCCAATCTGAAATTCAAAAAGTGCCAAAGTGAAATAGAGATTAGCACTAGTGCCATTCTCCACAAACTCACATGTAGATGGGCACTAGTGCCAATTGCCATGTGGGTTTGTGGAGAATGGCAGTGGTGCCAATCTATAGAATTTGTGCGAGGAATGTTAGGAGAAGGGCACTTGTGCCATTCTCCACAACATCTTATGAAGTTCTGGAGAATGGCACCAATTCCATTCCTCACATATATGGTGGAGAAAGGCACCAGTGCCATTCTCCACAAACTAACATGGAGATTGGTAGCAGCAATGCCATTCTCCATGTAAGTTTGTGGAGAATGGCTCTAGTGCCAATCTCCACGAGAGCTTGGCACTTTTCACATTTCAAAACTCACATTAAGATTGGCACTATGCCATTATCTCACAAAGCCAATCTCCATGAGTTTGTGGAGAATGGAACTAGTGCCAATCTCCACAATCCATGTGAGGAATGATGTTAGGAGTATGGCATTGGTGCTATTCTCCACAACATCATATATAGTGTTGGGAAATGGCACAGGTTCCATTCTCCACAACTTGAGAATTGCACGAGTGTCATGCTCCTAACATCATTCCTCACACAGATTGTGGATCAGAAGATACTCGTCCTAAGATACTCGTCCTGTGGCATTGACGCCCAAGCTCCACCCTGGGCTGCGACTCCACTGTGACTCCACGCTGAGGGCAATTGGTTCGAGGCGATGATAGTTGACGCCTCAGCTACAGTTCCAAAACGCCCAACGTATACATTAAAACGAAGCGTTCACATAACAACCCAATGGAATGGGCTGGAAATTCCTGCAAGTCACCCTTGATTGCTCAGGCTTATGCAGATGATTCATTCTTCATGCCAAAAAACACTCAAATGGACCTTTCTTCACTTATGCAAGCTCTCTCTTTGTATGGACTGGCTGCTGGCCTTCACATTAACTTTCAGAAATCCCGTTTGCTGCCATTGCATTCCAAGGATTGGCACAGTCTGCTCTGGCCGGGGGAAATTGTTCCAACTCAATTGATCCGTCATCTTGGATATCCTTTGGGTTGGAGCATTACTTGGCATCAACATATTGATTGGGTTCTTGCTAAATTGAAGAAAAAATTGGACCAATGCCATTATCACAATCCATGTGAGAAATGGCACCAAACAGATTTTCCATGACATCATAAATATTATAATAAGGGATATTTTGGTAATATTTGGTAGTTTGAAATTTCAAAATGAAAAGTTAAATTCAAAGTTTGAAATTCAACTTTAAAATTTATGTTTAAATTCCATTCAAGGGGGAATGCCACTAGTGCCACTCTCCCCATTTGAATTTCTCATCGAGAATAATGGCAATAGTGCCATTCCCCCCATTGCAAGGTTAGACTAACACTCCTGCTATATTCTCCATTGGATGGGGAGAATGGCACTAGAGTCATTCTTCCCATCTTAGGAGGGAATGACCCTTGTTCCATTCCTTTAATGCAAGGGATCAGATGGCTTTCTACCCTTGCAAAGAGGGAGAGTGGCACTAGTGTCATTTTGCCATTGCAAGGGTGGGTTGGAACCTATGCCATTCTTGCCCTTGCAAGTGGGATTGCCACCAATGCCATTCTATCCACATTCAAAGTGAGGGAATGGCTATGTCATTCCACCCTTCAGATGGGAGAGGATGACATTCTCCCTTGCAAGTGGGAGCATGCCATTGGTGCCATTCTACCCTTACAAGGGGAAGGGGGGGTGAGAATAGAAAACTCTTGGGACTATGAATGCCTTTCTTCATACCCAATATTGATAATGGCTATAGTGTCATTCTCCACAACCTCATAGAGAGAGATAAGACCATGTCACTAGCACCATGCTTCACAATCGCACCCAATTAAGGACTTTGGACTTATCTATTCAACTTGTTTGAGATTGTCTAATGAAATTATTCGGTTGTGATTGGCTCATAATTTTATTTTATGTAATCGGAATGGTAGGGGATGGCTTTCAAATGTGGGGACAAGGTCATGATGATGGTGGGTAATGAATTGGTTGCAATTATGTAGTCTGTGTGGTAGAATCAGAGGGCTATAATAGTGGTGTGAAGATTGGGGCAAAAAATTTATTAGTGATAGTGGAGAAGTCTATCAATAATGACATGCTCTTCTTATTTCCCACTATGGATTCGGTTCTTATCAGTGAACCACTTTGGAGTGTTGTCAGGTGGCTTAAGGCCTCTCTAAAACATGTTGATGATGTTTTAAATGAACCAATATCTCAAGAACAGAGCTTGAGCCCTTGTGTTGGGGCAACACCAGTTTCTTCATTAGAAACTGGCAACTACATTTGTGAATCTTGGAAGGAGAAAAAAGTTGTCTTGTGGGATAAGAGCAAAACAAAGACCATGGGGGAAGGTGTGATCTTTTATGTTTTTTTGAATGACTCTATAAACTTTGATCTATTGGTGGGTAATGCTTACATTGGTGTGCTTATTGATGAGAAGAAAGAACAAACTGCAAGAAGTGCCTTAGAGTCTTCTATGCAAGATGTTGGTTGTCTTTAGTTAAGTAGCCCATCAAGAAGATTACCTTATTGAATGCAAGACCATTGCAACAATAGGTGCCCATAGACCTAGATGATGGCCTATGTGAGGTGGTGAACGATCAAATTTGTCAAAAGGATGCTCCACCTTCAAAGAAAAGAAGAAACTCTTTAAGTTAAGGGAGCCAAAGAGAGCCTCCAACACCAATGTACAAAATGTCACTAGAATCCATGCAACAGGTGCCATCAATTGTTGCAGGAGTAGATGTAGCACTGGTGTCAATCTCTACATGACTCGTAAGGACAATGGCACAAGTGATATTGTCCACAAACTCAGATGGAGATTAGCATTAGTGCCATTCCCTAGGTCTTCAAATGAAATTGGTATCAGTGTCAATCTAATTTAGATTTTGGAGAATGCCAATGATGCCATTTAGATGAGGATGGCACCAGTGCCATTCCCTAGGTCTTCAAATGAAATTGGTATCAGTATCAATCTAATTTTGATTTTGGAGAATGCCATTGGTGCCATTCTAATGAGAATGGCACCAGTGCCATTCTAATCCATGTGGCACTGGTGCCAATCTTCATGTTATTGAGACCACTGATATTGACACAAGTGCCAAGCTCACAGGTGCCAATCTCCATGTGATTGACATCAGTGAGCTTGGTACCAGTGCCATTATCCATAACCTCACATAGATATTGGTACCAGTTCCATTCTCCATGTGATAGTGCCATTATCCATGTCTAATCCTAAAATCTAAATTCTAATGGCACTGGTGACATTCTCCACGTGACTGGTAAGGATAATGGCACAAGTGTTTTTTCACAAATTCACATGGAGATTGGAACCAATGCCATTCTCTAGGTCCTCAAATGAGATTGATACTAGTGCCAATCTAATTCAGATTGTGGAGAAATGCATTGGTGTCATTTAGGTTATAGTGGCACTAGCACCATTCTAATCCATGTGATTGTGGAGAATGGCACTGGTGCCAATCTCCATGTGACCTACACTAGTGAGATTGGCATTAGCACCATTCCCTCTCTAGGTCCTCACAAGAGGTCAAGGAGAAAGGCACCAATGCCACTCTTTGGAGTTTGTATTAGAATGGCATTGGTGCCATTCTTCATGTGAATGATATGGACAATGGAAGAAGTATCATTCTAGAGAGAACTAGATCGAGATTGACACATTTGCAACTCTTGCGAGTTGGTAGCAATGCCACTCTCTAGAATTTGAATCAAAATAGCATGGGTGTCATTCTCCATCTGACTGATGAAGAGAATGGCACAAGTGCCATGCTCCAAGTCCTATTATGATTTTGGCACTAGTGCTATTCTCCTAGCCTTTATATTAGATTGGCAATAGTGCAATTCTGTCTGACGGTCCTCATATGGGACTATGGAGATTGGCAAGTATGCATTTTGCAAGTACTCATAAAAGATCTTGGAGATTGGCACATCTAGAATCTAAATGGATGCCACCAGTGCCATTCTAATACAAACTCGAGAGAGTGGCACTGGTGCCATTTTCCAAATCCTCAAATGAGATTGGTAAGAGTGCTGATCTAATTTAGATGTGGAGAATGGCATTGGTGCGATTCAAATGAGAATGGCACCAGTGCCATTCTAATCCATGCGAGTTTGTGGGCATTGGCACTGGTGTCAATTTCTATGTGATTGACACCAGTGAGATTGGCACAAGTTCTATTCTCCACAAACTCACATGGAGATTGGCACTAGTGCCATTCTCTCGCTCCTCAAATGAGATTGGCAGTGCTGCCATTCTCCACAAGCTCAAAGGTAGATTGGCACTATGTGAGTTTTGGAGAATAGCACTAGTGCCCATCTCCATGTGACTGACATGAGTGAGATTGGCACCAGTGCCATTCTCCATGTGATAGTGCCACTATCCATGTCCACTCTCAATAATTTGAATTAGAATGGCACTACTGACATTCTCCATGTGACAAATATGGACACTAGTGCCATTCTACAAAAAACTAGATGGAGATTGGCACATATATAATTCTTGTAGAACAATAGCACTGCCACTCTTTAGAATCTGAAGCTGAAGGGATTTGGTGCCATTCTCCATTTGATTGATTAGGAAAATGGCATAGTATTCTCCACAAACTTAGGCTCTCCACAATTGCCATTCTATAGGTCCTCATAAGATGTCACTCGTGTTGGACCAGTTGCTTTGCAAACTTTGTCCCTTCTTTCATCGATGCTATTACTGGCTACCAAATTGGGATGGGATTTTCTTTTGCCTAGAGTTGCTAAATTTTCTTTAGCATGCCCATTTACACTTTCTCTTAATCCTTCAATCAAAATTTTTTGTCTTGTTTTATCAATTTTCTCAGAGTCTTCTCCCAAACTAGGCCCTTTGATAGGGTCAACTCTAGGATGCCTACTTTCTCTAGGTCGTCCCACAAATTTTCAACTATAATACATCTGAAGTAGCTACAATGATTGTGAGGATCCTTCTAAGTGTTCCTTAGATTCAGTGATGGCTTGCTCCTAGATGCACATGACAATTTCTATATTGTTAACACAGTGTCTTATGGAGGTTATTGTTCCTGTTGCTTCAGATAACACCATATTAGATTAAGTGGAAAAAATCTTGCATTTTTGGAGACTCAAAATTGGTTGGAATTGATTAAATTTGGAGAATTTTTTGTTGATTATGGGAAATTCTATCAATTTTGGGAATTATGCTAATATTGAGAATTTTATTGATTCTTGGAAATTCCAATAATCATGGGAAAAAAAATTGGTTGTGGAAAACTTCATTGGTCATAGTAATTAGAATGTATAACCTTTTGTAGTGTTGTAGAGTTTGAAAATCATGTAACCAGTTGGTGGTGTTAATAAACATCATTTGGGGATGCTATGGATAATTTACTATTAACTCTGTGGCGCCAAGGGCTAATCAATGTTGCGTGTGGAGTAGTGACGACAAAGCTCCACTTTTGTAATATTTTGATCTTGGAATACAACTTGAGAAAACTAGTGGAATGAGGATAGCCAAAATCCTCTCTAGAAAAGATTTGGTCATACTTGTAAAATCAAGATCTAGAGAGAGAAAGGCTAAAACTAGAGAGAGAAGGACTAGAACTAGAGACAGAAAGACTAAAAGCCTTTACTCTTTGAGGTATCTTCACAAGTATCTTGACCAGTGAAGGGACCCAAAGGTACCTTCACAAGAGAAATGACCTAAAGGTACCTTCACAAAGTACCATCACCAATGAAGGGACCCTCATGTATAAATATCTCTCTATAGAATGAAGCTCACACTCTTGAGTGGATTTATGTTCAGTATGACTTTGGTGTCCTTGCGCAAATCGTCTCCCAGTGTCCATGCTTTCTCACACTATTGTGTTCTAGCATGCTCTCACTCTTGCACTCCTCCTCCCTCCTCCTCCCTCCTTCTCCTCTTTCCTCCTCCCTCCTCCTCCTTTTCCTCCTTCCTCCCTCCTCCTCCTCCTCCCTTCTTCCTCCCTTCCTCCTCTTGAACCCTGGTACCTCCTTCTAAACCCTTAACTCAGTGAATCAGTGAAGGAGACTAGCTCTCCACTCCTCAACCTTGCAATCCTCTCTCAACCCAGGACTCTAGTTAGCTTTCTCAACCCTATCCTTCTTCTAAACCCTGCAAACACTTTTCTAAATCCTTGAACTCCCTTGGAGGTGAAAACCTCTACCAATTCATGTGATCAACTCTTCTTTCCTCACCTAGTGAATGCCAAAACCACTATCCATGCTTTAGCCTACACCTCTTACTAGAATACGACCCATGGACCCATGCTACATTTGTGAACACCTATGCTACAATGAGCAATGACATGATTGTAGGTGACCAACACCCTCGGACTTGGAAATGAGAGAAAATGGGACAACATTTTGGTGCTCTTGTCGAGGAGGTTAGCACCTAAAGCAAAAGCGGAGCACATGTTTGCATGTGTAAAAAAGAACCCTTATGAAAAACCATTCAAGATACATCCCTCAAGGCAAAGGAGTGAAAAAGTTCTTCCAATTGGTGCAAAGGGATAAAATAAACAATGTAGACTTATAGAAGCACATTAATATGCTAATCACAAAATATTGACCCTTCAACACCCCACATCCTAGAAAAGCAACACCACCCCCCCTTAATTCTTTCCCCTCACGTTTCCAAGCCACTTCCATCTTCCACCTCCATATTCTACCTCCATTTCCATCCTCCATCTTTTGACCACCACCATCACTTTTTCTGTCAACCTCCACCCTCTACCACCACTTTTTTTGTCCAACATATCCCCTCTAGCTCCCACTCACCATCTCCATCCCCTCCACCAGCCTTTTTTAGTCAAGCTCCCCCCTCCATCTCCACCTCCCATCATCTCCCTCCCCACCACCTCCCCCTTTGTTCGTCCATCCCCCTCCTCCACTTTTGTCATTAAGTAGCTAAAATTTTATATTGGTGTCGATAGTTTGTATGCCTTAACTAAAATTAATATTTGAAAGATTCACCAGGATTTAAGCTTTTATGCAAAAAAATTTAAAGTTTCACCAGAATTTACATTTTTTAACTTCAAAATTCAAAAGAAAATAAATAAAAGTATACTACATACTATCAATATTGTGAAACCAAAAAAAAGAGGTCGATAAACTTTTGCCAATATTTTATTATAATATATAAGCATAGTGTCAATAAAAACATCCATGGTCTGCAGCCTTAGCAACGAGACCCCCACCAAACGTCACAACCATCTCCTTAGGCATAAATATCACACGTGGATACAAACAGATCTATAAGTTCAATGATTTGGGTGCAATCCCATCCAACATGAATGCAGGATATCAAGAAATGCCAGCCTCAGCAACGAGACCCCCGCTAAACCTCTTCCCAAGAAGATTGACGATAGAGTCTCTAGCCTTAGCAACAAGATCACCTCCAAAATTCATAGCCACTATACCTCTCCTCAAGTGGATATAAGCCTCCTAGCTACATACCAAAAATTGTATAAGTTTATAGCTGGAGCAACTGGCATGCCACAAGTTCAACATCCACTACTTTGAAATCAAAATAAGCCATGACCTGAGGACAGGTAGTAAAATGGATCCAAGAGTATGTTGTCTCTATGCCAACATGGACTTAGGTAGCATACAATGTGTATGTAGCATAACGGCAAAGCTCCACTTGTACTTGCATAAGGCTAGGATTAATCTCTCTTTGGAATACAACATGCATGTTCTACATGCAACTCCTACATGCATGTTCTACATACAACTACATGCATGTTCTACATGCAACAACTCCTACATGCAACTCTTGATGCATGTTCTACATGCAAGTCCTACATGCAGCACCTACATGCAACTTACAACTCCTACATGCAAGTTCTACATGTAGAGAGAGAATGTCTTACAATTCCTACATGCAGAGAGAAGCTCTCCAACTTGTATAAATAGCCCATAATGGAATGAAGCCCACACTTTTTGGGGCATTGTGTTGAATTCTCCTTTGGTATTCCAAGCAACTGTATCTAAGTGTCCATGCTTCCTTCCACTCCATGTCTGAAAGCATGTAAACCTTGCAACTCCTCCTCCCCTCTCTTCCAACCTTGCAACCCCTCCTCTCCCTCTCCTCCTCCCAACTCCTCCTCCTCCTCCCAACTCCTCCTCCTCCTCCCTTCACTTTGCATTTTGATGGAGTGTTTAGCCCTTCTAGACAATGTGGGTGGAGGTAGGGGGATCATTTTGTGTGATTCAAAAGGAAAGGAGGTATGGGCCAAGGGTATAGAATTTCCAAATGCTATATCAAATAATGTGGCTAAATTTAATGCATTAATTTGTGGGTTAGAAGATCTTCTAAAGGAGGGAGTGAAAGAGATAGAGGTTAAAGGAGATTCTCAATTGGTCATTATATATATATATATATATATATATAGAGAGAGAGAGAGAGAGAGAGAGAGAGAGAGAACTGCAAGGAGTGAGGTTAGAAGCAAGCAACAATGAGCTATTTAAAAGTGACATGCAACAAGGGAAGTGGCCGAGGGAGAATGAGAAAAAGGTGGAAGAGAAGTGGTCGACTACAAGTGAACTTGATGAAGATGCAAGACATGGAATGGAAAGGAAAATAGAAAAGCATGACTAGGCAAACATAAAGAAATGAATGAATGCTAGAAAGAAATGTACAACCAAAGAAAAGTACTTACATGACCAAGAAAGGATTAAGGCTTGATCATTTGACATGAGAAAGTACAATGCCTTTATAGGATAGGCACACTCACACTATAAGTGTCAAGTGTTTATGGGATAAGTCCCATAGTGACAGATGGCACTCTAGGATATAAAGTAGTATAGTACTACTCTAGAACTCAATAGAAACACACTAAAAGTCACTCAAATTGACTCCATTTCCTAACACCCCCCCATGGAGGAAAAATGAGGGACTATAGGTATGGAACCAAAGTCATGATAATGGTAATCATCAAAACTGTGCATGCCGATCTAGAACTAGACATGGTTCCCACACAATCTTAGAGACAAGTGAGCATGGCTCAAAGGCTAGTGAGCATAACATTAAAAAACTCATCTAGCATGGCTCAAAGGCTCATCATGCATGGATACATGATCAACTCAGAGACCAATGCACCAACAAATAGACCTATCAACAAAGCCAAAACAACTCCTACATGCAACTCTTGATGCATGTTCTACATGCAAGTCCTACATGCAGCACCTACATGCAACTTACAACTCCTACATGCAAGTTCTACATGTAGAGAGAGAATGTCTTACAATTCCTACATGCAGAGAGAAGCTCTCCAACTTGTATAAATAGCCCATAATGGAATGAAGCCCACACTTTTTGGGGCATTGTGTTGAATTCTCCTTTGGTATTCCAAGCAACTGTATCTAAGTGTCCATGCTTCCTTCCACTCCATGTCTGAAAGCATGTAAACCTTGCAACTCCTCCTCCCCTCTCTTCCAACCTTGCAACCCCTCCTCTCCCTCTCCTCCTCCCAACTCCTCCTCCTCCTCCCTTCACTTTGCATTTTGATGGAGTGTTTAGCCCTTCTAGACAATGTGGGTGGAGGTAGGGGGATCATTTTGTGTGATTCAAAAGGAAAGGAGGTATGGGCCAAGGGTATAGAATTTCCAAATGCTATATCAAATAATGTGGCTAAATTTAATGCATTAATTTGTGGGTTAGAAGATCTTCTAAAGGAGGGAGTGAAAGAGATAGAGGTTAAAGGAGATTCTCAATTGGTCATTATATATATATATATATAGAGAGAGAGAGAGAGAGAGAGAGAGAGAGAACTGCAAGGAGTGAGGTTAGAAGCAAGCAACAATGAGCTATTTAAAAGTGACATGCAACAAGGGAAGTGGCCGAGGGAGAATGAGAAAAAGGTGGAAGAGAAGTGGTCGACTACAAGTGAACTTGATGAAGATGCAAGACATGGAATGGAAAGGAAAATAGAAAAGCATGACTAGGCAAACATAAAGAAATGAATGAATGCTAGAAAGAAATGTACAACCAAAGAAAAGTACTTACATGACCAAGAAAGGATTAAGGCTTGATCATTTGACATGAGAAAGTACAATGCCTTTATAGGATAGGCACACTCACACTATAAGTGTCAAGTGTTTATGGGATAAGTCCCATAGTGACAGATGGCACTCTAGGATATAAAGTAGTATAGTACTACTCTAGAACTCAATAGAAACACACTAAAGTCACTCAAATTGACTCCATTTCCTAACACCCCCCCATGGAGGAAAAGTGAGGGACTATAGGTATGGAACCAGAGTCATGATAATGGTAATCATCAAAACTGTGCATGCCGATCTAGAACTAGACATGGTTCCCACACAATCTTAGAGACAAGTGAGCATGGCTCAGAGGCTAGTGAGCATAACATTAAAAAACTCATCTAGCATGGCTCAAAGGCTCATCATGCATGGATACATGATCAACTCAGAGACCAATGCACCAACAAATAGACCTATCAACAAAGCCAAAACATATGGCTCCCACAGTACATCCCCTCTTGGCTCCAAAGACTAATAAGGAACATGCAGCCACACACCAAAAATAGAAAATAAATACATCATTTTAGGAGGACTATCCAAGGCAGAGTACCTTTATTGACTCAACATACATTATTCATTTTTGGGCGATGGGCAGCTGATAGTAGATGAATGTTTGCTATAGAATGGGCAATGGGAAGCTGATAGTAGATGGAGTTGCTAATGGTGTAATGGCGGGCAGAGAGGCAACAGGATGGCAGGCATATCATATGATAGAATAGATGAAATGAAGCAGACTGAGTAGTGTGGAATGGCGGGCAGAGAAGCAGTAGAATGGCAGGCAGATTAGAGGGGAATGAAGCAGGCTGAATAGAGGCAATGGAGCGTACTGAGTATAGCTTCTAGACACTACCATATCCTGTACAAAAATTTAGCTGGTTAGCATAAGAAGTATGCAATTAAAAGAAGAGAAAAAGAAAGCTAGAGATGTTCACCTCTTTTGTTGAGTTCAAATCAAGCAGCCATGTGCATAACATATCCTCCTCGAATGATTTTCCACTCATGGGTCCATACAAAAGAGATCTAAGACAGAGTTTGAGTTCAGCAAATGAAGTGACATAGTAACTGGCCATCGTCTTGGAAGGAAAGTGAGGGAGTGATAGTGAGGGATGCACAATGAGCTACCCTTCCTTCAAGAGTGATAGAAAGTGAGGGTATAGACAATGATGTAAAGGGAAAGAAGCACCCTTTTTGAGGCAGTCTTATCCTTGAACCACTTTTGGTTAATCATTTATTTCACCTTTTGTGTACTTTACGTTTTAGATCACTTTTCTTCACCTCTATCACTCATTTTTCCCAAGATATACCTCCCAATTTGTTATGTAGAGAAATCGAGAGAGAGGAAGAAAGAGAGAGAGAGAGAGAGTGAGAGAAAGAGAGAGAGAGGATAAGGGTAGGAATATGGTCTGTGAAGCTGAGAGAAAGAGTTATCTAGAGTGAGAGTCATAGAGAGGGAGAGAGAGGAAGAAGAGGATGGAAAATAGAGAGAATGGCAGTGGTGTCAATCTCATTTGTGTCAATCACACACTGAAGCAGATCATTGCCCCTTGAAGTTAGATTGTAGAGAATTCTCCATGTGAGTTTGTACAGAATGGCACTTGTGCCAATCTCATGAAATTCATGTACCTCCTTCTTATTTTGTCACAACTATAGTCCTTTGTTTTAGGATTTATAGCATAACTACTAGACCTTGAGATTTGATAATGTAATGAATAAGAATTATTTTACCTTGGACACTAGGAGCCACTCTAATCCAAGAGAGTTGGGGATTGGCACTGGTGCCATTCTCCACAATCTCAATTAGTTTTTCACTCTCATTCTATGCACTCTCTATCAGATGGCACTCTCTATTGGAATGGCACTGGTGCCACTCTCATCTATGTCTATGTTAGTGTTAAGTAGATTGGCAGCAGTGCCATGCTGATAGGGAAGATGGAAACAAATGTAGGACATTTATGCATAACATTTTTGAGAGATTGGCACACTACTACTATCCACAAACTCTCATGGATGAGAATGGAACTGGTGCCAATCTCATTTGTGTTAGTCACACACAAAGAGAATCAGATCAGTGCCCACTGAAGTTAGATTGTAGAGAATTCTCTATGTGAAGTTGTACAGAATGGCACTTGTGCTAATCTCATGCAATTCATGTACCTCCTTCTTATTTTGTCACTGGACCTTGTCACTGGACCCTGGTAGCCATCATAATCCATGAGAATTTGTGGAAAATGGCACTGGTGCCAATTACACAATCACAACAATTAGTTTGCCACTCTCATTCTATGTGTATGTCAGTGCTAAGTACATTGGCAACAGTGCCATGCTAACAGGGAATGGCACTTGTGCCACTCTCATTCTATATCTATGTTAGTGTCAAGCAAATTGGTAGCAATGCCATGCTATTAAGGAAGATGGAAACAGATGTGGAATATTTATGCATAACATTTTTGAGACATTAGCGTAGTGCCACTATCCACAAACTCTCATGGATTAGAATGGCACTCTCTATCAAAATGGCACTGGTGCCAATCTCATTTTTGTCTGTCACAAAGAGAATCATGCATGTGAGTTTGTATAGAATGGCACTTAAGCCAATCTCATGCAATTCATGTACCTCCTTGTTATTTTCTCACTAGTTGAGTCCTTTGTTTTAGGATTTATAACTTAACGGCCACTCTCATTCTATGTCTATGTCAGTGTTATGTAGATTGGTAGTAGTGCCATGCTGATGGGGAAGATGGAAACAGATGTGGAATATTTATGCATAACATTTTTGAGACATTGGCATAGTGCCACTATCCACAAGCTCTCATGGATTAGATTTGCTATGGTATAAAATATAATGGAGGTTCAAAGGAGAAATCCTATAACAACATATTCAGTGGCACCAACGCCATTCTACACAAATGCACATTGGTTTTAATGGCACTTGTGCCATCTCATTCTAAGTCAATGTTAAGTAGATTGGCAACAATGACCAACCAAAAAACATGGTGAAAATAGTTCAACCAAATGAATTAGCCATTTCAAAATCATATTCTAGAGACTATTAGTAGTTCAAATCTCTCCCAAAATGATCTTATTTTCTCTCTTATCTCTAATTATTAGTAGTATAAATCTTTAAATATAACTCTCTCATACAATTCTCTCTAATTGCTCATGCAAGAATGGCTAAAGGAAAGAGAAAGGTTTCAGAGGTGAGAACTTTTGATGGAATCTCTACTGGAAAGGGATGGTACTCGGACATATTCCAGTAGTGAACTGCAGTGGCTCAAGAAGATCCATTGTTTTGTTAATCTCCTAGAAATTTCATTTGAAGATGTGGGGGAGCTTAAAGAGATAGTGGAAACTAAAGTCCAAGAAATAGATTGTCTTGAGGTTCATCTCGATGTTTCTACAGTGTATCTTTTGGATCCCACTTGCTATGACAATGCCAAGATGATATCCATTATGGATGACTCCATGGAATCCAAGGGATGGAACATTGACCATGAGAATTTAAACAACACTCAAATCTTAGATGCCTTTTTTGCAGTGTTAAAGACCTTAAAGGAAGATAATGCCATGAGTAATAAGAGATCAAAGAAATTCAAGAGAATTGAAGAGAAAAGCAAGGAGAAAGCTGAGGAGAAACAGTCAAGTCCACTATCTAGCACTGGAACGGCTAAAGAGAAGGTGTTCAACAAAGATATGACTAGGGATACAAGCACTCTTGGGGACAAGCCATGTGTCTAGAATAGAAGACATAAGAGTGCCACACGAGAAAGCAATGAAAAGTATTGATTATAAAGCAATCCAAAAGAAGATTGAAAATTTTGAGAAGAAGGATACTAGCTTGTCAGGATTTATGGATTATGCAAGTATTTCCCATTTGGGCTTGAGTACGAGGTGTCGATTCTGGTTGTGAATTGCCATAAAGCTCCAAGTCAATATGTGTACAGAACCTTGACTCTTTCCTATGTCAATGAATTGGTACATAAATTTGCTACTATCTCAAAACACTCGGCAACATGCACATATCTCATGCCATTCCACATGCACTCAAAGACTCCAATGCGCAAGGATGAGATATAGAAAGAAAGATTGCGGGAATATAATTATTGGATTCTTGCAGGTTAGCACTCAATACTTGCAACAAAATTTTTTGTGGAAATTGCACCATAAGGAGAGGTGTTTGCTGCAAGGAAGAGCTTCTATACAACGACGAAGTCACGCATTGTTGTCAATGCTCCGGTCGGTGTGAGCTTCAAGATATCATCGATGGCTAACATGAGGCTCAAATAGTCCTAAGAACCAGCCATACATTGACATCTTGCAGCATTTAAGGTCCCAATGGACCGTATTTGGATGACCAAATAAGTTGGCCCCAGGACTTGTGAAAGGTCATGCAGATCGTCAAAATTGGGATGTAAGTATTCCTCTCTTTTTATTGCTAGATTTTTTCATGAAATTTTCAAGTATATATTTCAATTCAAGTTACAAGTTATTTTGGAGATTGGATCTAGTTATTTCACAAAAGAGAGAGTTGTACTAGTGCCATTTTTCATTGAGAGAATCATGAGAATGGCACTAGTGCCACTCTCTCTTAAGTGAGAATAATTAGATTATCATCAATTTTGAAAGAATGCTATGGATGTCTAACTTGATCTCATCTATTGTATGTAGTGTTTATGATTTTCTTTTCCCATATGGTGACCTATGAGGATGACATATATGAAAAATGGATACAAATTTTAAGATCAGTGCAGGAGAAAGGTCGTCAACCAACCATAACATATATGAGACACTTGTTGGGATTAAATGATGACAGTGTGAGAAAGATCCAAGAGGAGATAGAGTCGAGTGACATTGTACTCATCGTCCTAGATAGCCAATCGACTCATTTTTGTACACAGCCTTACTCTTCGATTTTCTTACAAACTCCGAGTTTAGTATAACCGACTCCCGTGTACTCTCGTTTGTTCACCTAAACCCATAGATCGAGTTCCTTTCTTATACTACATCCTATTAATGTTACAATGTTAACGTGGTCATATATGTAGTGTTACATCTTTTACTTAGTCTGATAGTCTAGGTTATCTAATGTTCTAGGTAGCGTACGGTTCATTTGTTATAAGAGTTAGTCTCTCTTTATAGATTTGGTTGACTTATAAATTAGCCTGTTTATTATGGCAAGAGCATAGTCATTAAGTCAGTTAATTAATAAACATCGTATTTTTTCATTCGTGGTAATTAATTGCCGATGCCCCCCCCAAAAAAAATTCCTTTTCCATTTATTTACGAGATTTTGCAATTTAATCTAACCCTTTTAAACCATTAGTTATGTATGTATTAGGTCATTTGGAGACATCTCATTTATGTAGTTGATTAACTATAGTACAATGCTAGTACAATGCTACAGTACAATGCTACAGCGGCAAGATTTTCCTATGTAGATAATGGATAGCTCTAGGTGGTGTTATAATTTTCCTTATAGTAAGATAATGGATAGTTTTTTGTTGTCTACTTACCCTATGTACTGACGAATGGATGTCTCCTTTTAGGACACATTTGGTACTTGTATCCCTCAAAATACGGCTCATATGTCTGTTAATATGGATCTTGCCTCTATTGCCTTAGTCAATTAAAAAATGAAGTAACTCACATAGAGAGAGAGAGAGAGGGGGGGAGTGAGAGAGAATGTGTGTGTCTATTTGGGGGGGGGCTAATCTTTGATTACACTAAGCATAGACACAATCCAAGCCTACGAAGAAGGGGTTTTTTAAGTCAAAGACATTCTAAGATACCACCTCGAGACCCATCAAAGTGGGTCTCCAACCTGTTGTAGATGGGTCATGATACTCGTTTATCCAAAGGACTTGATTTTTCTCCAATGAGTACCTTGAGTTCATGATGGAATTTTTGGAAAGATTGAATGCTATAGAGAGACGCCTCAAAAAAGAGAATAAATTTATAGATGCATTGCAGAGGCATGATTAGTTTTTCCAATTAGAGTTCCAAATCTTCAAGAAGAAATAGGTCAAAAGAAGATGAAGTCTAAGGATGATCCAAACACCCTTCTCAAAGTAGAGAGCCACAAGTCAAATGTAGATCTAAAATCCCTATCAAAGGAGATGAAGATCATCTCTTGAAGGTCAATGTAGGGTATCAAGGATGAGAAAATTTTCCTATCTTCATTGTCTTAGGATAAGGCTGAAAATTTCATTTGGATGAGATGTTCCTATATTTTGAAGGGTAATTTGTGTTACAAATGCAAGAGGGAGTGCTCACAGAGGAAGAGAACTCACAAATAGAGGAGAGAGAATGAAGGATGGAAGACCACACAAGATAAAAGCCCCTCAAAAGATGGATTGGCTATCAGCCTTGTGAATGAAGGCTATAATGTGGTCTATACAAACCACAATGGTACCACCTAATTTATAGGCTATTAAGGCTCCATCATCCACATCTATCCATGATCCACATTGACCAATCACATTTCTGGATGTTAACAGACTTCAATCATCTTGATGTACAAATCTCAACACACTCCCTTAATACAAAATGGGTGAAGTATTGCACTATCATCACATGATATAATCTAAGAAAGAAGACTTTATTGGTTAAAGACTTATTACAAGGTTTTGGATTTTAAAAGAAGGGATGGTCGTAAATGACACAACACACTACACACATAGAATTTATTGTATTGATTAAGATGTCTTTGTAAAATTGCTTGATGTCCTTGAATTTTGTATGTGGTATATCTTAGTCATCCTCACACAATGACCACGTGATTTGCACATCGATATGAACTGGCTTGCACAAACATGCATAGGTTTTCCCTACATACCAAGCCACCTCCAATCTGACATGATAGAAACACCTCTTTCAAAATGGAAATGAGAGTATACCTCTCTAATGATGGTGGAAATATAGGAAGGGAGGAGTGTCTTACCTCTTGCATTTCATCTAGGTCAAGGGTAGAGCCTACTCCTTTACAAAAGTAGAGAAATAATAGGCATGTCATATCAAAATGCCCATAAAACTAAAGATACAAGCATAAAATAGAGTCAAAAAACTATCTCATTATGAGAGTGGCCTCTCCAATAATCCCACATACATTTTTCTATGGAGACATCACCAAAACTACTTATGATTTGATCATCAAAACGTAGTTGAAACATTAGCATGAGCTCACTTATCTCCTTTGAATCAAATGCACTCTCAGGGTAGAAGAGTATCACAAAAAAATATGATACTAAGCTCTTGATAAACAATATATTTTTCATGATTGTTTGCCATATAGAAGCGCTTGCCAATGAAAATACCTTGGGCCATTCACACCCATAATATAATAAAAGCTTGCTAAATAAGGCACAAAAGAAATCCGCACCCTTATGAATGGCTAGTTTTTAACTACAAAAGAAACTTGCACCCTTTATGAAATGACTAGCCTTGAACCATAAAAGTAACCTTTATCAAAAGTATTAAGGCCCAAAAAAAAAGCCAAGAAGAGGCACAAAATAGCCTTCTTTTTATTGCCAATAAGAGTAAAAGAAGTTGAAACAGGGGAAGAGTTGATCAACATTAGAGCCTTAGAAGAAACCGTAGAGAAAGCTTTATCTAAGGTTATAAATCATCTATTGTGTGTTAGTTGATTAGAAAATTGTAAAATCTTATCACAAAGACTTTGGAAATCTACATGATAGCATTGGGGGGGAAATGAATGTCATTAAAAAAAAATCTAGAGCTTCAATCTTCTTGTCATAACAATAATAAAACTACAGCCACCACTAAGGAACCTCCAGCTGACAGAAGGTTGCTGTTGTAAAAGAAAACGACAATGACCACAGTGAATACATGGTGATGACCAGAAGGTTGCTATTGTAAAAGAAAATGGCAATGATTGCAGAGAATTAATGGTGACGAATAGAACATCAACTCTCTCACTAGACTTGTGGCTATTAACACTATACTTAAAAATAAAAATTTGGACTTTTTCTCTTGTTTTGGACTTTTTTCCCAAACCAATCACCTCCACTTGATATTGACCTAGTAGACTAAAAAAAGGGTGTTTTTGCAACACTACATTCATCTACACAAATTATGATGTGTAGAAGCAAAAATAGAGGTACACTGGGTGGGAAAGAAAATGTGAGGGGAATGAAAAATCTGCCCATGTTTGACACCAAATCAAAGTTTTGATAGAAAAAAGAGGAAGGTTCCCTCCACATGTGGCATACCCCTTAATATTTGGGCACATAGGGCTTGATCCTTACGTGCCCATGATCCTTCTATTACTAGCTAATTATTAATTAAATTTTAAATTTATAATTAACTCCTTAATTATTACTTTCTATTCATTTTTATTAATTTCTTAATCATTCATTAATTTGTATTACTAATCCTTTTCTACTACTAAATAATTTTTTGATAAATTATTATTATTATTACTTTTTATTAATTATTTAATTATTAATTACTTTTATTACTAACTAGTTTTTGATCAATTAATAATTAATTAATTACTTAATTGAAATGAGCCGACCAGTTTCCTTAGACTTTCGTACAAGCCGCCAAACAGCCTCGAATGAGAGCGCTAGAGCTTGGGGTGGCTGTCAATGGCTGATGTAGATGTTTGACTTGAGCTACCTAGCTTTTGTGTTGTCGTAAGCTTGGGTTTTAACCAATATGTCAAATCTTAAAATTCAACACACATGAACACATAAGCAAAATGCTTTAGAATCATAAACATGAAACAAACAAGCACACATATAAAGAAAGAAAGATGGCTTGACATGGCTCAACCGCCTCCAAGCCTCACGGCGAGTAGCCACCAACAAAGCCACAGCACCCACGTATGCAGCCTTGGCACTTCAGCATCCACAAGCTGCAAGTCCACGTGCCACCCTTCCATGTAAGAGGACCCATAGGTGTGCTATACATAGTCCATGGCAAAAACAATAAAGATACACCATTTTGGAAAATGATGTATAAGATCACAGAGAGGGGAATGCCACATAGGGGCATATCTACTCTTATGCTTCGGAATCAATTTTTGAGTCATTAGAGACTGTTATTGCATATTGAGTCAGATCAAGTCTACCCAAATAATATTTAAAATGTGCGAGCTACTGGCAGGGATCGTGATACTTTTTCCCACATCATACCAATGATGGCCCACAAGCGCAAGTCCAAAAACAATGGCCAATGCCTCTAGCCATGGAGCCTAGAGCAGCTTATATGTAACATGCTGGGACTACAGGAGCCCAGGAACAACCTCCCATGGCTAAAGGTGGTGGCAGATGGCGGAGGCTATGGTCGTGGACAGGGAGGCGGAGGACGGGGTGGTCCACAAGCAAAGTCTTGTTTTTTCTACCTAGGAGAAGGTCACTGGCGGAATGAATGTCAAGAGGTTCAGGAATGGGATCTCCAAAAATTGGGATGAAAAAAGATGGCAGGCAAGATGCCCAGTACATCAACAGTGCAGATTGTAGAAGATGACCCATGCATCTTGCCAGATTTTAATGTCGTAACTCGTTTTGGCAAAGTGGTGTGGAGCAAATCTGGGAAGAAACCAACACTACTCTAGTGTCATGTTCAAGAAGCGGTGAGCAGCAAGTGATTAATTGGGTTTAGAAAGCAGCTCCAAAGGACGACGCATTGGCACCTGTCTTGAGATCGAAGAAAGTTTGAAAAGTGCAGTTTGAGATAGTACCATGTCTTGCAGAGGTGACGTAAGAGCTAGCCAAAGCAAGAGATCATACTCGGATTTCTAAGATGATTCAAGAACTAGGACCATCCGGAATGGCGATTGCAATTGCATAGCTAGACCGGCTACTTCCCTAGATAGAATGGACGATCTTTTGGATGTACTGATTCAAATCTCCTTAGGATGATTGCTGCCAACTCGTGCCACAATTCCATAAAACACTCATATATTCGTCGACTAGAGTATCACCAATACTTGAGGTGGATGCTTTCCATGCAGCATCAGTGCCAATCATGAGAGTTCCTCTCACAGATCTATGCTACAGATACTGGTTAATTTTGCAATAGCACACGAACGAAGTTTCTTACAAGTGCTTGTCAACAAAGGACCTAGGGTAAACATTATGACACTACGGACATGCAAGGAAATGGGATGAACAAATTGAGAGACTGTGTCATTTCTGGTCTGAATGGTGGAGTGTGCCTTCTGGCCATATTGCAAGCACTGTGCATGGAGGTCACCGGTATTGACTTCATCGTGTCAATTCATATGCAAGCACCCAGCCCGGAGTACAACTTTCTATTTGGATGCCCCTGGTTGCGGCAAGCTAAAGTCAAATAGAACTAGGAACTAAACACAGTGTCAATGTGAAGGTAAAAATAAAGTGTGTGTGTCTATGGGTGCAGTAAGTGTGCTCGAAGGGCAGCTGGCCAATGATGGTGGAGAATCAATATGGCAGATGTACCAGAAGATGAAGAAGAAGAGGAATTCCTATGAATCAACTCCGACCGAGTGCCATTGTTCATAGTAGATGTCATGGAGATCTTTGCACAATACCTCTTGTTGAGTCTAGTGATAGCGCATCCGCAAATGGAACCAATGGAAGACATACTGACTACGGATATGGACATGAAGGATGTTCTCGAGCAAGAGCAGGAGTTTGAGGAGTGCATGATGCGTGTGACACAAGTGCAGGAAGATGCACTAGAGATGGTGTTCTTGTGGCTAGATGGGAGTTCCAAGCTGGTTAATATTAGCACGCTCCTAGAGGAGGAATTCAGACGGAGTTGGTGGCATTGTTGACAGATTTTGCGGATGTGTTTTCTTGGGATTACTTTGATATTTGGGGTTTGGACCCAAGGTTCTACCAGCACCATGTGAATCTAAAGAAGGATGCCATGCCAACTAATGCACCGGTATCATATGAATCTGCATGTGGCAAAGTAGGTGAAGACTAGATTGGAGTGGCTCCTATAGGTAGGATTTGTTGCAACCATTGTAAACTCGAGTGGATTTCTCCAATTGTGATTGTGCCGAAGAACAAAAAGGTGTGGATCTATGTCAACTACCACAAACTCAATGCAACTACTGTACCAAATCCATTTTTTCTCCCTTATATGGATTCAATGCTTGATGAGGTGGTGGGGAGTCAAATCTACTCCTTTCTTCATGGATACAGTGGCAACAACCAAATTCGGATGCCACGGGAAGACCAGCAAATGACCGCATTCATCACAACATGGGGGGTGTATGTATGCACAACATGGGGGGTGTATGTATGCACAGTAATGTGATTTGGCTTGCGGAATGCACCATCCACCTTCCAGCATGCCATGCAATAAATCTTCGATGATGAGTACGTGACAGACTTTATGAGAATCTTTTCGGATGATCTCAAAATGTTCAGCACCAAAGCAAACCACTTGGAACACTTGCGGCTCTATTTTCAATGCTATCGAGAGGCCCTCATTCAATATCAGTCCAATGAAGTGTGAATTTGCAGTTCGCAGTGGCAGTTTGTTGGGGCATGTCATTAGTATCTAGGGCATTGTGGTGACCCTGACAAAGTGGCAGCCATCATGTAGGCACCAACACTAGTCAATCCAAAAGAATGCTTGCAATTTTTGGGCCAAATTTGATGGCATAGCCAGCACCTCTGATTTTTGGCACATGTGGCAATACCACTGAATTCATTGGCCCATGTTGAGCCCAGAGCCTTTGTGTGGTTCGTAGAGTGTGAGAAAGCATATCAGCCAACTAAAGGTGCAACTTTCTCGAGCATCCATTTTGATGCCTTTGGATTGGGAAAAGACATTTCATGTGCTTGTGGATGCCTTAGATCGTGCGGTAGGAAGTGTGCTGATGCAATAGGATGAGGTGAGTTGGTTATGACCAGTGCGCCATGCTAGTTATTGCAAACTATCCATAGCAAAGCAGAACTACTCAATCATGGAAAGAGAAGGCTTGGGGATGGTCTTTTCGATAAACAAGTTTCGGCATTACCTTTTGGGACGCCGATTTGTGTTCCATGCACTCTACACTGCTGTATTTGGTGAAGCAATAGAACTTGATAGGTCGGCTAGCACGATGGATGCTACTTCTTCAAGACTATGATCTCAAGATGGTTCATTGACCAGGGTCACAACATGTAGTGGTAGATAACATATCTCGCTTAGAATCAGGGGAGCCCACAATTGGTATTGAGGATTAATTTTTGGACGTGGAGCTCAATGTAATGGTTATGATAGATGTTGCAGAAGTAACTGGGGAGAAGGTGAATCAAGGGACCCCTCATGGTATGGTGAAATGCTACACTTCATGGCATTCAAGAAGAAGACATAATACTTAATGAGAGATCAAAGAAAACGGTTAGCACTAAGAGGGGATTTGGAGTGGTGGTAGGTCATCTCTATAATAGGTATTTGATAGATGTCCTACTCCGATGTGTGTTGCCACATGAACAGGAAGCCATGCTCACAGAGGCATAGATTACTGCATCAAGTGGTAGTGGCTACAGATTACTGCACCAAGTGGCTAGAAGCATGGGCATTGTGGGACAACACCACATGCCCCACAACCAAGTGGCTATATAAAGATGTGTTCTATTGGTTTGGCTATTTGATTGAGCTCATCAACAACAAAGGAAATAATTTTGTGGCTTAGGTGGTGAAGGAGATGATGCTATTCTATAGGGTGATTCATAAAAAGTTGTATTCTTACTACCTGCAAGCGAATGGCCAGGTGGAGTCTTCTAACAAGAATTCAAGCGGATTACCATGTTGCTGGTGAATAGTCATCGCACAAATTGGGATGAGAAGCTACTCGCCACAGTATGGGCATACCGCATGTCATTCAAAGTCACATCACATTTGACACCATTCAAATTGGCATTCGGGATGGAGGCTATCACACTAGTGGAATATGTTGTTCCAAGCCTCCATATTATGGTCGAAGACAAGCTACTTCTATAGGAGTCAACTCCGACTCGATGTACTAGAGTAGTTGGTGGAGGAAGATAGGATGGAAAGTTACTACTTAACTCAGGTAGTTCAACCACAAAGAAAGAGACGAGTGGACTTGGCATCAAAGAAGAAGTTCTTTAAGAAGGGGAAGATGGTCCTATTCTTCAATAGCCGCATGCTAGGGAAGTTGAAGATTCGGTGATCGATGCCTCTTTGAGAATCGCGGATTGACTTCTTTCTACTTGGTGGATCTATAGGGATGGGTGTTACTACTGTCAGTGAATGGCATCTGATTGCAAAGATATCACCATGAAGGCCGCCTTAATTTCCCATTCCCAGTCACGCATGAGGTACTTATTCCTTGGATAGGGGTAGGTGCACAGAATCCAATGGTGGGAACATGCACTCCTTGTTGTGATGGTCAATTAACTACAAGTGGGATCTCGAGTTCAACAATAGCCAGCATGCAGTCCCATTGATCCTAGGAATCAGCTTAGGCCAGCTATACTCCTTGTTCACACCCTTAGTACCTCACACTTCTACTTTTCCATCTTCTTCCTCGTACCCTTAGTTTTCTATTTCTACCTCCATCACCTTCTAGAACTACTCATCTCCTACCTTCCACTCCTAGCCTCATGGGCATGGCACTAGTTCAAACTAACATTGTGACACCACTTTGAGGTCACAACAAGCCAACGATCAATTGATGGTTGAGTCAGCTGAGGCTAAGGAGTTTTTTAAGCATCGGATCATAGTTCATCTAGAGATAGTGCAACTTTTTCGACAACTTTTGCAAGCCGACCGGGTTCAAATGTTGGATGGACCACACACGTTGACAATGGACCTAATATATGTGTAGTTGTACCTACCTATTGACATAGAATTGACAAACTTCCCAACTCCTAGCTCAGTAGTAATGGAGGCAGAGTTTGGAGCACTAACTAGTACGAGGGGGTATTGGCTTAGCAACCATGAGAGTATTCACCTTCACAAAGGCAACTGCTGTTTGTTGGAGTCTCAATTCCTTTAGGCTAAGGCGTATACAATCTCATTACATACCTATGGGATATTTTTGCTTGGCAGAGTCTCACTGACTGGCATAGGCAGTGATTTTCAAGGAGCGACTCCAAGCCGAGGCATCACGGGTGGTGAAAGTAGCAACAACTACAAGATAACATCTCTAAGTACTTCAAGCTTTCAAATTTCTGTCAAACGTTTATTCTTTACTGAATTGAGGATGAAAGGTACTTTAGTGCTCTAGGTTATTTGAAGAATAAGTGTCACAATAAGCTAGATGATAGCTTAGATCTTAGCTTGAGATTGTACTCTTGTTCTTATGATGCTAGTACCTTTCCATATGATAGAGAATTAGCACTGTAGAAGTTAAGTTGTACAAGGAATGGCTATAATTAGCTTTTTGGACTATTTGAACTCGACTTTGAGAAATTTCTTTACAATGTATTTGAAGGATATTCATTACCCTTGAAGAATTTTATGCTTTGTATACTTTATAAATGCTAGCTATTTCATGTTTCCTTTAGATTGTGAAATAGAAAAAAGAGTAGCTTTTGGTATTATTAGTTTTTAAAATGTCAGCTATTTCATGTCTTTTTGGATTGTGAAATAGAAAGAGGTAAGCATTGTGTGAGTCAAGTTGTAAAAGGAAAGAATATACTTAGCTTTTTGGGCTATTTGAACTCGACTTTGAGAACTTTCTTTACAATGTATTTGAAGGATATTCATTGCCCTTGAAGAATTTTATACATGCTAGCTATTTCATGTCTTTTTAGATTCAATTTGTGAAATAGAAAAAAAAGGTAGCTTTTGGTATTATTAGTTTTAAATGTTGGCTATTTCATGTCTTTTTAGCTTGTGAAATAGAAAAGAGAGGTAGCTTTTGATATTACTAATTTTCTACATACTTGGGAACAATGAAAGTTTTTAAAATGCACTAGAATATTTCGCCAAAATTTGAAAGAAAAATTGTAATACTATATTACTATACCTTCAAACAAAACAACCCTACAGTGAACATTGGATGAGAGAAATGTGGGCTGAATTGGATTAAATGCATAAGAAACACACATGGGATCTGGTGGAGTTTCACGTATATATATATACATATATTTATATATATACATATATGCATGCATAGTCTAAAGGCCATTTAACGAAAAATAAATCACATTTTTAGATATGTGAAGGGTTATCTTGGATTGTTCTTGTTGGGAATTGTGTGATCAAGGGCTTGTCCTATGATCATGTGTGTGTAGCACACTAAGTGCTATGATGTGTCTAGACCATGACATAAGTGATGATGTAATGCAAAGACCCCCACAAGGGGAGGTGCCTTTGATTTGGGAGTCCCTATGATGTAGGGAATTATTTCCTTTGATGTAGGAGAGGTGCCTATGATCTCGGCCACCCTCTCTCCCATTCTATAAAAGAGACGACTTCCTCTCAAATCAATGGAACATTTTGCCATTTGGTTCCCACACTCTTCTGCATGATGTCCATCTTCTCTCCCACTCCCCAACATGTGGTATCAGAGCCTTTATATCCTCCTTGAGCTTCTACCTCATGTTGCTAGCTTACTCTAGCTCCAAAGTGCCACCCCATCACCTTCTTCTCCACTCTTCACCTTCTTCCACATTTTGCCCTCTTTCTCTCCAGATTTTGCTTAGCTTTGTTCTCTCCATCTGCTGTGCCATTTGCCAAGCCCTTTGAGCTGAAGCATCCTTGACTTGGGATAACTCTCTGGCTTAGAGGAATTGCAGAATGCTCACCTCTACCGCACTTGTTGACACAATCTTTTTTTGACAAATTTTCAATGAGTTCGTCATGCTAGAGTACAATTGCACTAATTCCTTTAAGCCACAATAGGTAAATAATGTAAGGAGTTTTTTGAAGAAATTTAAGCTCAAATGGTACAATGATTATGGAGAAATCACACAAAGATCAGTTGGAATAGGTGCATCTCTCCACGATGACACAATGCAAAATTTCACCATTCCTCTTTACTGGAAGTAGACCTCAGTAAGAGCTTCATTTTCATGCTAAAATCTTCTTGAATGATTCTTCTTTCAGGTCCAATTTTGGCCTCCAACTTCAAATTGTTTGATTTGGGGAAAAAAATCAAAATTTGGTCAAACTTTGACCATCCCAGAGGTTTGACCACTCAAAATTTTTGTTCTATATCTATTTTAGTTGGCTACACTAGAATATCTCTACTTGACTAAGTATTGACTCCGAAATGGACTCCATAAGTGTCATGGTACTCATCATTTATGGTGATGATGTTTACATAGTCTATGTTTGAGTGCCACTTGCAAAGGGATAGTCACTTTTTGGAGTTTGGTGACTTGTATTGAGAGATACTGACTGTAGAGTATAGACACTGCCCTTGAACAATATATCAAGTGGTAAGACAATCTACTAAATATCATGTCTTCACAAGGTGAAGGAGTTGCCCAAAGGAACTTACTTGTTCATAGTGACATATATAGAAGATCATCACTTTTCATTGGGTGCTAGACCCTGACCTTGATGTCTAAAAAGATTGTAAGTGATGAGCTTGGATGTGATATGATCAAGATGACATGTTGTGGTACCAAGATAAAGCTTGGACATTTCAAGAAGATTATCGAGAACAAGAAGTTCACCATCATGAAAAAAAGGAAAGTACAATGGATAGTCCAATATGAAAAGGCCCTTGCTATCATAGCATTGGGACTTAATAACTCATATAATTCATCACATTGATGGGCATGAGAATTCACATGAAGTTTGGGTGCAACTTGAAAAGGTATTTGGTGCACAAATTTTACTCAAAAGTCTTCTAGATGAAGAGTATGGCAACACTTTTACATCCAACTTGGTGGATATTGAAGCTTCTCTTTTGGAAGAGGAGAGAAATGGTTTCTACTACAACTCCAAGGAAAGTGAAGCATATCTTGTGAAGAAGGGTTGCATCAACAACAAAGCAAATATAGTTGAAGAGAGAACTCCATCAACAAATGAAGTCACAGACTTTGTGGTAGAAGATAAAGACTTTATCTTTCGAGCTTTTTTTATCATCACTTGGTCAATTTTGAGGTTCTCTGCCTAGATTAGTACTCCAAAAAGAATGTTATGTGTTGTGTGTTTTGTAAATCACCTCTGGTCACCATATGATGTAGGCCATGTGATATGTGTTTGCCTCCATGGTACCTCTTGCAGACATCAGAAACTAGGTCCACACAAAGGCCTAAGAGTAATCCTTGTACATGCAAGGGAGATAAAACATTGCAACATCTAATTCCAGAACTGTAACCTCAAAATGAGAACTCTAGGGGAATTTTTCAAATTTTCATGTGAAATTTACATATTTTTTTAAAAGATGGCCATTTTGCACAATGTCTTTTAACAAAAGACATAAAAGCCATCTTTTTTAGAAAAAAATTCGACAACGGTATTTTAGAAAACATGCATGAAAACCTTTACTTAGAATACAAAATCCACATAAAATACAATAATGTCTCAAAACCATTACAATATGGACCTATGCATCCAATGTAAATAAAAGGGCCATGGCATGACATATTTCAAAAGTCTAACATGCTAGAAATTACATTGCTTCACAAATATACATGCCATTGATTCTACAAAGAATAGTACTCATCCTCAGATCCTATACCTTCAAATGCACTAGAGCTAAAGCTTTGTGGGGTAAAAGTTGTAAGAGCCTTCCTCCTCCAAACTATTCACTAGAACATTCTCTGAGTCAATCTAGCCAAGTTGAGATACCACCTCTTTCTTGCATGGCGTGTCTTGGCTTTAACTTGTGCATTGCATCCAATTAATGTCTTTGAAATCTTTCAGGAGAATCTTATGTATTGTGTCACCTTTGGCAATTACCCTGCTTGTCTCAATTGAAATGTATATACCAAAATATCTAACCCAATTGCTCAGTCAATGATATCATCTACCAAGGTCTACCTTGCTTGCTTTATGCAACCAAGCTATATGCTTGGTCAATGATATCATTGATCGAGTCAGCCAAAGCCTTTGAAAGCTCCAAATTATTTGGAAAAAATTTTAAACTTTTTGTAGATACATATTTTGGTACTTTTGACATAAAAAATGAGCTTAGAAGGCCCCAAAACCCTAAAAACGACTGCAAACATGGTTGGAAGGTATCCATAGTTGTAGTCGTTTTTAGGGTTTTAGGGCCTTCCAAGATCATCTATAATGTCAAAACTACCAAACTATGAATCTACAAAAAATTCACTTTTTTCCTCAAATAATTTAAAGGTTTTGCTCACTCGAATAAAAGTTTTCCATTCTTTCTTTATGTGATTTAAAAAGTGGGTGAAAAGTCTTGTTTGAACAATAATGAGTAGAACATGCTATTAGGTCAACAAGTTAATTATAATAAAAGTTATTTTTTGATAAAAATACAAAGGGCATGGGAAGGAAAAAATCTTTAAGACTTTGAGAATATAGAAAATTGAAAGATATTTTGCAATATAGTGGAGGCCCTTTTTAATTTATACATACATCCTCCTTAAATGATAATGGCATAAGGTGTTTGGTTGCCAACAAGATTTGGGAAGAGCCCAACACTACGAGACACAATAACAATGATCAATGCCATAAATGACGACTCTTTCCTGACATGTAGCTTGAAATGCTGTCATCGTTGAATGCAATAGGACCACCAAAAAACATAAAAGAGTGAAGATTCCAAACAATTCAAATGTAACATATCAAGGTGTTATCATCAAAATACCATAAGAAAATATGAGCTCTAAACCAAGAGTAGAGTCTAATTTTTGATGACATACTGTAGAGAAATAGAAAGAACATGACATCTTCATCAATAGAGTAACAAGTTTGCAACTTAACTAAAGGAAAAATGGACACTTTTATGTTTGAATTACAATGAGTCCAAATACTCTCACCAAGAAAGATGCCCAACTATGTATGATTTCAACATAAATATACTAGTTCTCCAAACCTAGAATAGTCAAAATTACAAACAACATGGACCACTCTAGCATGAAACTCACACTGAAAGAATTGATGACAATCTATGACTCATAGTAGTGAGACCGCATCTGGCAAAGCTTCCCTACATCATAGTAAGAATCACATCACACTAAGCCATTTCTATTGCAAGGCAATACACATCCTGCTATTCAAGCACCACATCCTGCTATTCAAGCACCACATCCCGCTATTCAAGCACCACATCCATAACCACCAATGCTTGAGACATACATTTTTGACAAACCACTTTTCCTTTGGCCTCTTCCTTGCCTTTCTTCCCTTCTTAAGAGCACCTTGCCAAAAAAACAAAACCATTCCAATGCCCTCTTAAAAAACCTCTTTTGTGCCTCTATTGGAGCTGCTCTGCTGTCCCTCTCCTTCTCCCTCTCCTGTGCCTCTGTTGTTGCTACTCTGTCCCTCTCCTTCTCCCTCTTTTGTGCCTCTGTTGGAGCTGCATTGCCTTATGTAGAAGTCCCATTCTTGCTGTTGCAACCTTTGCAAGCATGGTGAGGAGAAAGGCTACAAAACCACGCAATGTTGTGACCTCTTGTGTCTTCCACAATACCAAAAATGCATTGGATGAGTGGATCCCTTGCACCTACAGCTTAAATGATTGGATAGTGATGAAAGGATCGGCCAAAGGTCCACATAAGGTTCCCAAGAGCAAGAGAGGTGACATCTTGCATGAGTGGAAGGGGCACATCTTGAAGTTCAAGTTTGGGAAGAAAGGATGGCTCACAAAAGTGCAACATATTTACATCGGAAACATGTAAACCATCATTCAATCAATCTAGGATACGATCACATTGTGAGCCTTTCTATCTCTGTACCTTTTTCACCTGTAAGTGTAATGAGTCCATTGGAAATTTTGTGTTTGGTTTATAAGAGCTCTTATTCATGGTGGCAGATGTTTTCCCTTCGGACCCTAAGGAGTGGGAACCACTTGAATCATTCATAGGCAAGTTCACTATGATTTTGCTAACTCTTTGCTCTCCTACAGGAGCTTTTTCCCTCTTTCTTTTCCTTCTCATATAGGATACAACTGCTCTTTCCTCTCCTATAGCTATTGTTTTCCCAACAGGCATGGTCTAGAACACAGTGACACAATGTGGTAATGCTCTGAGCTCTAGTGTGTTCTGGAGGCATGGTCAGAAAGAAAGTGACACAAGCTGGCAATATCGTGAGCTCTAGTGTGTTGTAGAGGCATGGTCATGAACAAAGTGACCAGAGTGGCCAAAGATGGCAATATTGTGAGCTCTAGTGTGTTCTAGAGGCATGGTCAGGAAGAAAGTGATAGAAGTTGACAATATTGTAAGCTCTAGTGTATTATAGAACATGAAAAATGCATTGGATGACTTGAACTTACAAATTGACTAACTAGATAGTCATGGAAGGTTTTGCCAAGGGTCCACATAAGCTTCCCCAGAGGAAGGATGTATTTCTTAGGTTATGTACCTTCCTTGCCTATCTACTTTACAAGATCCTATTTTAACATAGGAGTGGGAAGTAGTGGAATCTTTGATATAACTGACAATGGAATGTCTGTAAGTTATGTGTAGGAATACCTTTTAGTCATGGAAAATGAAACGTATAATCCTTCAACTTTACTTGAAATGGTGAAATAATAGGCAAGAATCTAGAGAAATGCATGAAAATGTCCATTTTATCCCTCGTGCAACATCAAACAATGTGTTTGACTAGTACAAGCTGTCCATAAATTGTAGGTTGGGAATTTTGGAATTTGCATAGGTTTTCTTCAGGACTTGGAGGACTAAAAGCATTGATGAATTTTATTTTGATGGTTTTTTTGTGGTTTCATGTCCAAAGTTTTCAAGTTATATGTATAAAGTTTTCATGCCTAAAGTTTTCACGTATAAAGTTTATAGTTTATACCTATTTTCCTTGCTTGCATTGTTAAAGGAGACAATGCCATGATGGTAAGCATCCTATGTATTGATTTATATTTTATGGTCTTTTAATGTAATCATGTGCTTTGTTAGGTTTGCTAATGTAATGGTTGTTGAATTGATGCAGGAGGCATTTGAAATCTCTCATTGGTGCACTATATTAGTCAAGCAGGAGGATACGTTGTGGTCTTCCATATCCAATTTTTAGAATGGCCTACTTAACTACTGAAGTGCATCAAAGTATTGACAGCTTGATCATTGTGACCCACATCACATGGCTTCCCCTATTGCATTGTATCCCATTGGCAATGGTGTAAAAAACTTTGTGCCCGGCTACCCTGAGAGGAGAGCCTTAATGGTATTAGTATTAGGATCTTACTTGGGGATTTAAAAAGCCTCTTTTTTATTTGTATTAGAGGTAGCAAAGAGGAGCTACAGGCTATGAAGAGTCTTTGTATTTTAATGGAGAGATTATAATACAAAAATGTACATTTGATCAAACTCTCTTCCTTGCAAGATACCATGTCATAAGCAATAATTTTGATTGAATCATGGTTGGAATTTTTAATGTGTTGTTAATTCATATAAGGTAATGTTGGTTTGAATTGTAGAGTATTAAATACACCTCTAGGGGTTAAAGGTCACTGTGCCTTTACCCCGGTTATGTACAATACTCAAACACATATATAAATGAATGAAAAAGAAGATTAGGGTGTTTTGCACCCACCAAAACTTGTGTGGCTCTCTATTTCTCTCTCTCCCTCTTCCATTCTTGCTTCCGTTGAGAGCACTCTCAACTGGTATCAGAGCCTGGGTGATCTAGCTGAGCGTGTGTGAATGCTTGGAAGCTTAGCAGCTCTGTGGGAGGAAGGAGAAGCTCTGTGGGAAGCTTTGTGGGTGACTTTACTTGCATCTGAGTGTATAGAGACCTTGGAGGAACCTTTGTAAAAGTCACTTTGGCTTTGCGAAGTGGTTTTGAGAGCCTGTTAAGTGTTTTCAAAGAAAAAGTCATTTTTTGAGCTTTTCCTTGTTCCGTTCGATGACAGAGACTCCATATTGACTTGTAGAGGCAACTATTGCTTGCTTTTGGTGTCCACTTCACTTCAAGAGCTTGGAAACACCTTCATTCTTGAATCTGGAATCATTTCATTGGATTTTTGACTCATTGTGTCAGTTTCTGCGTTTTTCTACCCGAGTGTTGGAACTCAAGTTTGGAGCAACCATTTGTAGATCTGTCAGTTCCAATGGACTCAGGAGGTCTAAAACTTCTATGTTGCTCATCATTTGCACTCCGGTGGAGTTTACAATTAGCTCTGTTTCCAAAAACGTTTTTCAGTCCGTGTGTTGCACCCAGTGATTGAGACCATGGTTTTCGAAACCGTCTGTCCCATTGCATTTCAGACACCCAAAAACCCCTACCTATCAGTTCTTACGTGATTCGGTGGAGGATTTTTAGAGTTATAGATCTCTGTGTATTCGATTTCGTCTCTCTATTATGCATTTTTCATTCTAAGGTTTTGAAACCTTAGATATATGCCACATGGTAGTGGATAAGTGTTGACTCCCATTTCTCACTCATCGGTTGGGATTTTGGAGTTTCGGCAGAAGAGAGATATTTGCAGATTTTCTTGCTGAGTCCGATTATGCAATGGCACCCATGTTTTGAGGCATCTCAAGTTCTATTTTCAGTAGCGGTCATTACCGTGGGACTATGATTTCTTGAGCATACCTTATGCAGATCACTCTGGTTGCAGTTTGAGCAGTGTGTGCTCATTTGTGGTGTGCATTGGGTTGCAGTGGATGATTTATAGGCCATTTGGATGCATTGCAGTGCTTATTGGATGCACTGATAGGCCCAAATTGCCTTGTGGGATGCTATTTTTATGGACGCTTTGCACATGGATGCTATTTTATGCTGAGGGACAGCTTTAACACATTGTAGGTGATGCATTGATAGTGCTATGCTCTCTTGGATGAGATATTATTGATGTATATGCTAGTGGACGCGGTGTTTATGCTTGAGTCATTTGGCACTTATTGGCATTTTGGATTGCCATTGCAGTTGGCATTTTCTTTTGGGCCAGATTTGCTCATATGGATGCATAGTATATGCACATGAGTCAGATGCATCTTTTGATGCTTTGAGCTTTGAGTTTTGGTGATATTGCACTCTATTGTGGCATACACATTTGGGTGCACCTGGTATTTGGTGTGATTCTCTCTTGTAGGCACTAGCATTTGGGATTTTTGCTTCATTTGCATCATGGCATCCTCTTCCATGTCTAAAAAGGAGTTTTTTAGCATTAAAAAGTTTGATGGGACAAACTTTTCTTTGTGGAAAGAACAAATAAGGGATGTGTTTATTCAAAAGAAGCAGATTAAACCCTTGACAGGGATTGAAGCTAAGCCTGCAAATATGTTTGAGGATGATTGGAATGAGTTGGATGCATTAGCAAAATCTACTATTAGACTTCATCTTGCAGAGTCAGTTTATTTCACAGTAGTAAATGAGCAGACTACGAAAGATTTGTGGAAGAAACTGTGTGCCACTTATGAAAAGGAAACTGCCTCTAATAAAGTTTACCTCATGAAGAGGTTGTTGGAGCTGCAGATGAAGGAAGGGGTCTCCATTGCTTCTCACTTGAATGAATTCAATATTATTTTCAGCCAGCTTCAGGCTCAGAAGATGAATTTTGATGCGGAGACTAAGGCAATATTTCTCTTATGTTCATTGCCATCCTCATGGGATACCTTCCGTACAGCTGTCAGTAACTCTGTACCTGGTGGAGTACTAAAATTTGATGATGTTGTGAGTAGCTTGTTGGCCGAGGAGATTAGACAGAAGTCTATGGATGGCAACAAGCAGGATGCAGCCTTAAATGTGCAAAGGGGCAGATTACAGTTCAGGGGGAAGTCCCAAGAAAGAGGGAAGTCTTGAAGCAAATCCAGGGCATGGAACATTGAGTGTTACCACTGTGGCAAGAAGGGCCATATGAAAAAGGATTGCTACAAGGCTGAAAAGAGAGCAAAAGGATAAGAAAAAGAATGCAAATTGGGGTGCAAATCAAAAGGAAGAGAGTCCAAGGGAGGACAAAGGAAAAGTGAAGATCGAGGAGATCAATGCAGTCACACATGATAGTAACAATGACATTCTCTTCATGTCTAGTTTATTTGCAAAGTTGCTTACCACTTCAGATGATGCATATTCCCAAGATTGGATTTTTGATTCTGGTGCTTCATTCCATGTTACTCCCCATTACTCCCCATAGGGAATGGTTCTCCACCTATGACAGTGGAAAGACAGGTTGTGTGCATCTTGGAAATCACTATGCATGTGACATAGTCAGAGCAGGTGACATAAAGTTTTCTTTTGCAAATGGGTCTGCATTTATTTTGAAACATGTGAGACATGTTCCTAAGTTGACCAAGAGTCTTATTTCAGTGGGTCAGCTAGATGATGCTGGTTTTCACACCACTTTTGGCTTTCAGAGTTGGAAAATTCAGAAGGGCTCTATGCTTTTGGCCAGGGGTGCCAAGTGTGGGACTTTGTATCCCTTACATGTATTAGGGGTATTTAAATGATCATGTTGTTGTAATAACCGAGCAGCCAAGCACTTCTTTGTGGCATTGCAGGTTGGGGCACATGAGCCAGAATGGAATGAAACTCTTATGCCATTTGGGTTATATACTGCATTTGAGTTTTTTGATTTTGAATTTTGTGAGCACTGTCTCTATGGGAAGCAGACTAAATCAGCCCATAAAAGAAGGGGAAAGAAAGAGTTTGAAAAGCTTGATTTGGTGCATTTAGACGTATGTGGTCCCATGCCTACACGGTCATTAGGCGGGGCGGAATAGTATGTGACATTCATTGATGATGCAACTAGGAAAGTGTGGGCTTATGCTATAGCTCGGAAGAGTGATGTGTTCCTGGTATTTCAGAAATGGCTAGCCTTGGTTGAGAATCAGTCAGGTAGAACGCTTAAATGCCTACGGATTGACAATGGTGGAGAGTATCTCTCTCATGACTTTCAACATTTCTGTGATACACGTGGGATTAAGAGGGAGCTCATATCCCCTCATACTCTAGAGCAAAATCCAGTTGCAGAAAAGATGAACCGTACCATTCAAGAAAGGTTGCAATGCATGCTTTCCAATGCAAGTCTTTCTGGTGGTTTTTGGGCTGAGGCAATGAAGACTGCAGTGCATGTGATCAATAGATCACCTAGTAAGAGTTTGGATGGTGGTATTCCTGAAGAGGCATGGAGTGGTAAGAAGCCCTCTTACTCTCATTTGCGTATATTTGGGTGTGAGGTATATGCACATGTGCCAAAAGAGCTTCGAAAGAAGCTAGATCCTAAGTCTAGGAAATGCATCTTTTTGGGTTATGGTGAAAGTGGAGAGATGGGCTATCATCTCTGGGATCCAGAAGCAAAGAAGATCATACACAGCCATGATGTAGTCTTCAATGAGAAGAAGATGCATAAGGCACCCATGAGGGATGTGGAAATGAGGAGAATCACTTTCCAGGATGTGAATCCACCTGCATATGTTGATAGACAACAAGCTGTCCATGCACCAAATGTGCAAGAAATGGTACCACCAAGTACTCCCACAGGTATACAATCAAGGGTAGATGATGGATCATCTATTGGTGGAAATGATGCCAAGTCATCAACTCCGCTATGGATTTACATGGGAACATGTGTTGTATTCTAGCAATGATGGGAAAGTGTCTCAAGGCCTTTACTAGGATCTGCTCACCCTACAAGTCATCTCTATGTCGTTGTTCCCCACACTCTGGACAACTAGCCAAATCTCCATGCTCACGATGAAAGGGAATACAATCATTTTGATAAGCATAGATGGTATCATACTCCATACCCACCATCGTCAACATCTTCTTTGCTTCATCTCATGATACGGGCATGGTATTTGGTGCAGGCAACATCTTTTGGAGCAACCTATTGCAATTCAAACATACATATGCTTCCAATAATGAGAAACTATGATGATTATCAAAACAATAAAGATCCAAATTATGAGATAAATAAATACATGCGCTAACCTCATTAAGGTCGAGACACTTGTATCGGACCACCCATACTTTGCTTATAGATTCAAGATTGAGAGACAAGCCCAAAGTTTTGACATCCTAGCAACCTCGTACAATCGTGTTGATTGCAACTCTCGCACCACGACCTCAAACTCAGACATCACGTGTACATGTGATGTAGTGCCCTAAAAATAGAATCCATCATGTCCACCATACCCTCGTCATCATCTGGCACATCCGAGAGACTATCCTCCTACTCCAAATGTGAAGGTATACGTGCCCCCTTGCCACCCTCTTCATCCAGTCTCAAGGTTTTGTGTAAATATAAGATCATATCTCAAGGTTTCGTGTAAAATATGCATGAAATATTAATCACGAACTCAAATAGCATTGACTTACCGATGATCCATCACCACATGCACCACCAATGGTCAACACTGGTGTGGGATCCTCCCCATACATTTGCAAGCGGTGCATGATAATACGGTGTTGATGTTGTACTTCTCGTTTGCAATGAGTGCAATGACAATACAACCTCTTCGTAAGCCACTCTGTGCTCCTGAGCATTGGCGCATCATCTGGTGAGCTTCCACTCATCCCTTCCATTTGTACACCTCTAAAATCACAACAGAAAATGTAAGAAAATCCAATCAAGATCCAAAAAATAGCCTATTTTAGCTTTAATGCTTATTGCTAGCTTTTATGCCATGTACCGTCGGTATATACTGACTTTATGCCCTATTCCATTGGTGTATACCGACCTTTAAGGGATATAGAGAGTCGGTATATACTGATAGAATAGCATCAGTATATATTGATGGAACATCATCGGTATATACCGACTCTGGGACCTAAAACTCGAAACATGCGCATCGCCAACCCTTACAATCCTATTGTGGAAAAAGCAAAAACCTCTCCTCCTTCCTCTCCTTTGGCGACCTCACCTTCCTCTAACCTCTTCCCCACACTCCTCACCTCTACCCAGCTTCTCTTCCAACACTTGTGCTCCCTCTCCACCCTTATCCCTCTCTACTTGTGTGAAAGGATGTTTTCCAAGAAGGTGTGTCTATTTAAATAATGTAGGTTTTTTCCTTCCTCCATTTCATTTTGTGAGTATTGAAGTATGTTTCTCCTTGCATTGCTAAGCCCATGTGCTTATTTTCATGCTTGATTTTCAGAGTTGAGGGACCAAAAACGAGATTTGGTGAAAGAAAGAAGGCTCACCTCTTGGTATTTCTCTACTTTCCCTTCCTCTACTTTCACTTTCCCTTCCTTTTTCTAAAGTTCCTCTCCTCCTTTACTTTCCTTGTATTTCTTTAAAGGAAGAAACAATACACAAAAAACAATCATGAAAGAGAAGAGTATGAAAGCTATACCTATTGTTTTCATGCTTTCTCCTTGTTTGTAGGCTTCTCTTTGTCTCCTCAGTCCAATCCCTTTGGAATGTTGCTTCTCCAAACTCTTCCTTTCACTAATTAGTTTTCTTAAAAATGGTATGTTTCCTCTCTTTTATAGAGCCAATACACGAAACACCTCCTCTTCCGAACGGTATTATCTAGTGCCAGGACATGTCATTTCCAAGGGATGTGCACATTTTTCAAGCAAAATCCTACAAGTAGAAAAGTCCGAGAGATAATGTTTGACACAACCATGCTAGTATATTTCTCAAAATAATATACAATTATTTCTTAATTTCTCATTTATGGAGCCATATACTTACTTATCATTATAACCCTCATTTTAAAGAACATCATCTATATATGAACAAACTGTGAATACTTTAGAAACTCTTATAAATCCCTCCCTACCATACTCTCTTTTGAGGATTATGGTAATTCAATCAATTTAAAAGGGTTTCCATTGGCTTTAGGAATCCCATATTTGAAGTATTGAGAAGCTCTCATGTAACAATTATATCATATTCCTTGGATGAGTAGGAAAATGATATTGAAAATCTCATAATTGAAGCCATTATTATCGATCATAAATTAATCTCTAATACATTATCAAATATGGAAAGGCAAGGGAGGTATTTTCAAAATATTCCCAATTCTCCAAACCTAAGTACTTTTAAGGAAACGTGGTCTCTCTACTGAACTCCTTCCTACCATAATATGAATTGAGAAAAAGTTGTAACTCTCATGTACATCTTGAAACTTTCAATTTATCTCTTCTATATCTATAAAAATTATAATTTTAAGCCTACCATTCCATATATCATGAAATTTTGAATATTTTTCCTTTTTACAGCTCCTCAATTTGAGCTAAGCAAAAGTCATGACCCATTCTTTGTAGGCTCTCCAAGGGTATTCTGCCGGTGAAATAGTGTCCGGGGCAAGTTCTTTAAACCATATTCCTCTAGCATAATACACTCAGAGGGTCTATTAAAAAGACGTTATATTATTTTCTTAGCTCATCCTGAGGAGCTGTAAAGAGGACATTTGCTCAAAATTTCATGATCCAACTAATGGTGAAAGGAAAAGAAAGGATATTTGAAAGTCATAAAATAAGTCGCCATTTGGACATTATATATGTATATTATATAAAGGTATATTTATATCTATCTGTGTTCATCAATATTTCATGTTTACTTACATATTCCTTGAAATAATTTGGAATTTTGTGCTTCCCAAAAATGATGAGCCTATATATTTTGACCCCTCCCATCTTTTGTTCGCTCGTCACTTGGGGGTTTTCGCTCGAAAAATGGAAACCCCCTCACTTTTCGTGATTGTATCGACTTGCTAGCTATCGTGATGGGCATAGGAACTCTTCTCCTCTCTTCTCCCCTCTCTTATTTCCTCTCCTTCCTCTCTTCTCCTCTCTTTTTCCTCCCTCTTTCCCCTCTCCTCTCTTCTCTCGTTTCCTCTTTCTTCCTCTCTTTTCCCCTCTTTTCTCCTCTCTTTCTCTCTTTTCCTCCTCTCTTTCCCCTCTCTCTTTTCCTCTCTTTCATCCTCTCTTTTCCTTCTCTTAAGCATCCTCTTTTCCCCTCTCTCTTTTCCTCTCTTTCCCTCTCTCTTTTCCTTCTCTTTCCCTCTCTTTTCCTCCTCTCATTCTCTCCTTTCCTTTCTCTTTTCCTCTCTTTCATTCTCTCTTTTCCTCTTCATTCTTTTCCCCCCTCTTTTTTCCTCTCTCTTTCATCCTCTCTTCCTCTCTTTTCCCCTCTCTTTTCCTCTCTTTCATTCTCTCATTTCCTCTCTTTCCTTCTCTCGTTTCCTCTCTTTCCTTCTTCTCTTTCCCTCTCTTCTCCTCCTCTCTTTCATTCTCTCTTTTCTTCTCTTTTCCTCCTTTCTTTCCTCTCTTTTCCTCTCTTTCATTCTCTCCTTTCCTCTTCTTTTCCCCTTTGTTTTTCCCTCTTTTTCATCCTCTGTTCCTCTCTTTCATCCTCTCTTCCTCTCTTTCCCCCTCTCTTTTCCTCTCTTTCATCCTCTCTTCCTCTCTTTCTCCCTCTCTTTTCCTCTCTTTCATTCTCTCTTTTCCTTCTCTTTCATTCTTCTCTTTCCCTCTCTTTCCCTCCTCTCTTTCATCCTCTCTTTTCCTCTCTTTCATTCTCTCTTTTCCTCTTCATTCTTTCCCCCTCTCTTTTTTCCTTTCATCCTCTCTTCCTCTCTTTCACCTCTTGTCTCTTTTTCTCTCTTTTCCTTCCTCTTTTCCTCTCTTTTCCTTTCACTCTTTCATCCTCTCTTTCACCCTCTTCTCTCTTTTTCTCTCTTTTCCTCTCTTTCCTTCTCTCTTTCCTTCTCTTTTTTCCTCTCTTTTCTTCTCTCTTTTCCTTCTTCTTTTCCCCTCTCTTTTTTCCTCTTTTTTCCTCTCTTTCATCCTCTCTTTTCTTCTGTCTTTCCATCTCTTTCCTTTAAGCCTTCATTCTCTCTTTTCCTCTTCTTTTCCCCTCTCTTTTTTCCTCTTTTTTCCTCTCTTTCATCCTCTCTTCCTCTCTTTTCTTCTCTTTTCTTCTTTTCCTTCTCTCCTTTCCTCTCTTTCCTTTAAGCCTTCATTCTCTCTTTTCCCTTGTCTTTTTTCCTCTTTTTCCCTCTCTTTTTCCCTCTCTTTTCCTCTCTTTCATTCTCTCTTTTCCCCTCTTTTCTCCTCTTTGTCATCTCTCTTCTTCTTCTTGTCCTCCACCTCTTTTTTCTTTTGCTCCTTAGCTGTATTTGGTTCTTTTTTATTTAACAGGTTCTAAATGGAATACCCTCACCCACGAGTGTCTTCCCAAAATCCCAACCCGATTCCCCATGTTGGAGTGATTCGGAACATCCAAACTCTTCTATCACGTGTAGTAGAGAAAATTACGCATGATACATACTGGGTGAAGTATAACATCAAAGTGCGTGCACGTGGGTGGGTCCTGACTGAGTGCGCGTGGAGCGAAAAATACTGAGGAAGGCAAAAAACAACCTACGGGATTTCCGTAAGCTTAGGAGAGACCGGAACGATCGACTATATAGCAAGAATGACACTATAAAGGACATAATGGATTGTGTAGAGGTCTTCATGGACTGCAAGTACATAATCCATGAAGAGTATGATTATATATTAGAAGACATGGAAGATGAGGTCCTGAGTGAACTGTTTAGATGTGAGTTGGAGGAAAGTACCTCGATAGTAATGCAAAGTAGTAGACCTCCTCTATTTTGGCATTTTTGGAGAATGTCTCTTTTGGAGACAGATTTTGCTTAGTAATGCTATTTTTGTAATATTTTTTGTATATGAGAGCTCGTTTAACAAGACTATTTTTTTTTATATTTTTTGTATATGAAAACTCTCTTGGATTCCACTTGTCTTTAGTAAATAATTGTCCTTTCATAATTGTCTTTTCAAAATTGTCTTAAGTAAATAATTATCTTTTCATAGTTTTATTCAATTGAATTTGAGTTTGAAGTAATAAATTGTCATTTAAGTAAATTGTCCTTTTGCTTCTTACCCGCTCTTATGTTTGTTTTTATTTTTGTGTTTCTGCTTGCGTTTGTCCAATCCCCCCAAATAGACATGGCATCACGTCGCACGTCTGGAGAGTACGGAACCCCTCATAGGAGGAGACTCTTGATCTCTACTCTCCAGAGGACTTTGATTCCCCTCAGCCAACTCCTCAGGGGCCTACCCCTGCAACTACCCCTGGGCCGACTCCTCTCGGGCCTAGCATTGCGACTACCCCTCAGGGAACTCCTTTGCTAGCAACCCATGGCTTCCTCGGGAGTCCCAACGAGTTTGTTGCATCCATGAGTGGACACAATGAGATTCTTCTCTCTGCTGTCCCAGAGGACCTCAGCTATTCCCTCTCCTACACCCCTCATACTCGATAGCCATCCCCTGTAGCCCCTTTGACCGAGGGGTCATCACCTGGGCGTACCCACCATCGTAAGTCCAGTGAGAGTAGGAAGGGTCGAGGGTACTGTGGTGACTCGAGGTAAGACGAGTCAACACACTCACATCCCTACAGGTCTCTACTTGGTCGTGAGACCTAGTACCAGTAGTCAGGTCCCTTGCCCTCTCCACCTCGCATAGGTAGCGGCACCCCATAGCCCACTCCCTCTGCTACTCCTCACTCTTTAAGCACTTGCAGTACCACCCCTCGCTCTAGCTCTGCTACTGCCACTCCCCCACCCAAGGACCTATACTATGACCTCATTAGGGATAAAGAGATCATAGAAAATGGAAAGGGCAAAGAAGTGCTGGCCACCATTAGGCAGTTTATGAGCCACCATTTCAAGAGCGGTATAACAATTGATTGGCGACACCAAGATGGAAAAAAGAAGAAGGTAGTGATTGAGGAATTGAAAAGACAATACACTAACCCCTCCAGGTGGGAGTTCGATGACAATTACATGCGAGAGCGCATGTGTGCTCTGTCTTGAAGCATCGCAAGTTGGACTTGCGAGAAGCCATCGTGGTGAAAAAGCCTAAACCCAGCTGGGTGGATAAAGCTGACTGGAAGTTTTTGAAGAAAGAGCCGAGGGACAACCCCCAAAAGTTTGACAATCAGAGGATGGCTGCGAGGAGACGGCTGGACATAGTAGGTGCTTCGCACCTCGGTAGTGGTGGAACGGTCGCGTTCGAGGCATGGGTGGTAAGTCTACTTCTTCTCATTTACTTTATTGTTCTATTTGTTTCATTACATATTGCATGCACTTTATCTAACTCTTGTAATTTGGGTCCACAGCAATCTACGATTGGTCGCCTTCCTACGAATGAAGAGACAAAACGCGCATTTAGCATAGCAGCGAGGTCGTGGTTTATTGCGATGGAGGCATAGGGAGTGGCAGTCAATTAGGTCGCGGTGGCTGCTTGCTCGGTATAAGTCTACTCTAACTTGTAATCTCACTTTTTAAATTGTTTTATTCTTTAAGTTCCATTATAATTTCAAATTAAAATGGTTTCACTCTTAAGGTGCAAGCTTGAACGTCCCATCAGTAGAGGTGAGTGGTGATGACGAGGAGGCAGTTCTTAGGGGATTTGGCTTAGACGACATCAAAGAGGACCAGGGATCAAGCAGAGGTCACGAGGGCCAGGGCGACAATGACGACTCTGACGAGTCAGATGAGCGCAGTAGTAGTAGTTTGTATATACTTCAGCATGTATATGCTTAGCGATTTTGTATCACCCTTTTTGAAAGGGAAATTTTGTAACAAACAAGGTTATATATACTTTGGCATGTATATGCTTTTGTCTATCGACTCGTTTGAAAGATTTTTTATCACTCTTTTCACAAGGGAAATTTTGTAATAAACAAGGTTTGAGAGTTTTATCTCGCCTGTTTGCTTATAAACATTCTTTTGTAATGCAAAAAAATAAACAATAGTAGGGCAAAATGGGGCCATAGCAAGCCCTGTTTTGCCCCACTAATTTTTTTAAAAAGTTAAGTTAAAGGTTGGTATATACGGATGATTTATACTAGTGTCGGTATATACCGACCTTTACTAGCGTCAGTATATACAACGTGTATATAGTGACATACATTTTTTGACGCTAACAGCGACATAAATGCCAACCTTTTTGCCCATTAGAAAAAACTTTTTAGTGTAAAAGAGGTTGGTATTTGTGTCGAAAAATGGCCTGTGCCTTGTAGTGTTTGCCCGTGCAACCTCAATTTAGAGCTTTAAAAGACTGAAAGAAGAAAGTTCAAAGTCAAAGAAATTGAAGATTGAAGGTGTCCAAATGGTCCAAAGAAGATTCTTTGAAGTTGTTCTTAAACAATTAACAAGAAAAGATCGAATTGAAACAAGAAGTGGTTCTCAAAGCAAAGCAATGTTGCTGTTGGTTTGATGGATAAGGACGATCATACTCTGTCCATCCTGTGCCATCAATTTGATGCACCCTTTCAGACTAGCTGCTAGAGTTACAGAAAACTCTACCACTTTTAGCTTGATTGACATCCTCATCATGATTCACAATCCTAGCTATTGTAGCTATCATATACATTGCAAGTTGCGAGTCACGACCCATATTTTTCATTTTAAATAATATAACACTTTTGTCTAGTTTACTACACGGATCATCGTCGTCAAGATTGCCTCCTTTCAAGGATGGCAATCAGTAGCACCCTACACGAGCCTAGTTGTTGTAGCACCATCTTACTGCTTTGGATCATTGTCTTGCTTTTGGATTTTGTGACAGCCCCTGGCTCTACTCAATCTGTTGCTCCTCCATCGAAGGTTTGTATCACTCGAAGCACTCATCATAGGAGTCCTCAAACTTCGAATTCACAGGTTGAAGCTGCCAGGAGCATACTGTTAGACTTTAGGAAGAAGGTGAGCAAGGATCCATACTAGTTTGCCACTTGTTGCCTCCATTTTGAGCATTAAAAAAAAACACAAATTGATGGTTCTCTTTACTTCAAGCCATAGGTCGTCGTGCAGTATGTCATCAGTTAGTCAGTTCATTGCATTCTCCCACCTGCAAACCGGTTGAGGATGCAGGACCTAATGAGAGCTACAAAACAGTGGGAGAGAATGGAAGGAATCAATGCAGGGGCATGAAGCTCCAGTTGATGAAGATGAGCGCGAGAAAGTGGAAGGAATCAATGTAGGGGTACGAAGCTCCAACTGATGAAGATGAGCATGGGAGGTTGGTAGCGGTGAGACTCAAAGCTCTTGTTATCTCAAGTCTCCACAAGGAGGTGAGAAAGCAAGGGTGGAGAGTTGATTGGTAGGCAACAAGGGCTGCTGCTTCTAACTAGCCAACGATCGCCGTAGTTTGTGAAGCATAAGCCAATGATGGATCCATCATAGCCAGAACCACCAACCACCACAGGATCCAATGTGTCAAAATTGAATGAACAAATTGCCATAGAATCCCACCTCATTTGGCACACCACAAACATGCCAAGAATACTCCACAGAACGTGAGAAAAACCAGCCCATGCATGTATCACACAAACACGGAATACAAACAACGCTTGCATAAGAGACTGCCATGATCCATTGCAAGGCCTGCATACACAACTAAAGAATGGCAACCCATGCGTGCATTTCACAATCCGCTCCACACCTCCACAATCCGTGTTAGAAAATGTGTATAATCACCAACAAGTAGAATGAATCATCAGTGATCACACAAACCATAAGCATGCTTATAGAAATACAATGATGACAAAAAATTAGTAATTTTTGTCTTGGCCCTAGGGCTTGGACTTATTTAAGAAGTGAAATACGAGTTCTTTATTATTATTCTTTTTTCGCACTTTTGTGGGTACATTGCACATGTCATTTGCCTATTAGGTCTTAGACCGTGCATGCATTTATTTCTGCATAAATTTAGTTGCATGTGACTGGTTGCAATGGAGAAGACGGGGAAGGTGTTGTGTGTGGTACATCCAAGGCTAACGATGTATGATACGCTATTTGCATGAGAGTTGATCTTACGGATAGTGATTGCTGCCAAACAATAACATTCCATGTCCCACACGCGTATGTGGCACAGTTAAGAGATGTCATTGAAGTTGACAATTTCTATATGATAGAAGGCCCTGCAATCATTAAAAAAAGTGCAGGTGAGGGAGGGACTTGCAACGTGTCCTTACGTATAGGTCTACGCATCAACCAGTGTTGTGAAGGGTGAGTCATTCGATGGTGAAATCTGTTTCCATCCAGACAGGTCAATCAACACTTATGTGCCATGGGCAACAACCAAATGCAACCTGCAAGTTGTAGCTTTACCTCTGTGATGGACACAATTCGTTGTGCTGAAAGTTGATGTGGATGGCCCTTCCTCTGATCAAATTATTGTACCTGATGGACCAAATCCCAAGGATCGGACCACGGTATGCACCTAAAGCTTCACAACGAGTGAATAGTATTTTCAATCGCTGCAGATATTTAACATATTTGCTTGTCTGCAGTTGTCGTTTGTTGCAAAACACTGAAACACTCATTCACGACTCATTCACAATTTTTTAGATGATGGTGTCATCATGTATGTTGCAAAGAATATTTCTTTTGTGCATCTCTGTTATAAATTAAGCTGTTCCAATTGAATCTCAGTATTTTTAATTTTAAAAAACTTGTTACTCTGACAAATGAATCTTCCTATTCTCAATAATCCAATTTTTTACGTTACCGAGAAACAGAGAAATATCCACATGCCTATGTGTTGCTGTATTGAATTCATAGTCATTCTTTGAAGATGTTGTTGGAGCGATGTTTTCACTTGCAGCATCGATCAAGCCACTTGAATAATTTATTGGGCGTAGATGTATTGTTGTGACGATGAATGGTTTATGCTGAGGTTGTATGGCAAAACATATGCCTCAATCTGTATACCTGACAGCATTGTGTTTTGTTTGCATGGCTTCTTCAAAGTCAGCATCAACACTATTCTTTTCTGTCCAATACACTATGATTGACCCTGTTATATTTACTGGTTGGACTACTCAATTGTATATGTTACAAACAAAGTTAACAGAACTAACATCTAATAAATTCATTACAGATTTGGGGTAGGCCGAATGAATCATATTCATCTTGTTAAATTCCAAGAATGAACCATTTTTCTCTTTAAACACAAAACGTATACTAAGCCCTACCCCATTCGAGGCAGGCCAAAAACCGCACCCTGCAAACAATATGAAAGCTCATAAAGCATTCATAATGCCTGCCTCATATACGCAGCGTGAGAGAGAGAGAGAGAGAGGACCTGATAGAGAGAGAGGACTTGGATGTGCAGCAAGGAGAAGAGAGAAGAGAGAGAGAGGGGGGGAGGGGGCCTTGCCCCACCGTCAATAAGGCTCCCACTCTAAACGTGGCAGGCCAAAAATATATGATGTCAAGCTTCTTATCAAACTCCAATTCAAGTCTACGCGAAGACGTAATGCGGTGAAATTGTGGAGAGAGGACACCGGTTGAGTTTTGGATTGGACACGTGCAGCAAACGTGTATAGATTACTTTGTGGAGGGACACGTGCAAAGGACATATGTTGAATTTTGGCTTGCTACATAGATCCACAGGAATTATTGCAAAACACAGAGTTCGCAGCTATGGCTGATATCCATTTGCACGCTAAGACTCCGCACGGAGAGGCTGATGATCATGTCCAAGATGTGTCGCCTTCAGTTGCTGTACACGCCGCTGTCGAAGATGAAAATCCTGGTAGCATTCTTACCGCGAATAGATCAGGTAAACAAGATCTTCGTGTTGTTTGTTATATTTACCCTTTCTGAATCGAGACGATTTGCCTTGGCGTGCCAGAGGACCAGTCCTTGCCGGCAGGTGATCAAAGAAATGAGAAAACAAACATAAGAGAAACTCCGGGAATGGTGATTTCGGAGTCGGTTGAAGAGGACAAGCCGCAGAAACCCTCCTTGGTTCAGAAGGTGAAAGGCAAGATTTCAAGATTGACGGGGGAGAGCGGCAACCAAGGGCAAGACCCTCGTCTGTCTTTTGAAGTAGCCGCTATAGCAAGCCGCGGGAGTGGCCAACTCCAGTAGTGAAACAGGCCGGAAGCATGTGCTCCTTTTGCGAAATATACTCATGCACAACATCTGGCATACAGGATATGTGATGGCATTGTTCAAGCAGATTCTCTTGTCTTACTTTAAGTTAACGTTAAACTAGTCAATTGTGGAACGAAATCTATGATACATACGAAATTTGTCATCACAGTGTACAAAACTCATCATGATTGAGTACTCTAATTATGAATTACAGTCTTAGAAGCATTCTTGTTAAGTTGCTTGACTCCTTATGAAAGATGTTGAAAACAAGTTGAAGACTCTTCAATGGGCCTGCCATTGATTGTTTTATATTTGTTCTTGTTTTTCATTTTTTGGAGACCCGGACAATGGGCAAAACTCATTTGGTATATTATATATTTTCAAGCTTCTATTCTTGTATAGAGTAGAGAATGGTCAGACCACTATACGAAATTTGTTCAGTACTTTGGGTGCTCTTGTTTTGTGTTTGTCCATATGTGATCAATAGTAGATCCACGTACTGTAGAGCTTTCAGCAATCAATTGTCGCATCCCGTTCTCTCGCATCAGACCTTTCAGTTTTTTTGTTGGGTCTTTGTTTGAATTGTAGTTGATGTTGAAGTCACCCACAATGTATGTTATCGTCCCCTCCAGTATTTCTTCTAGGATACATTCAAGCATTCGCAGCAGTGTTTGTGTTTTCGTTTTTGGTGATTTATATGTGTTCACAATCGCAAACTGCTTGTTTGTATTTGTATGGAAAAGGAGCTTGCATTCATCCCTTTCTTCGAAGCTATTTTTGTTTTTTATCAGTACCAGGACTTTCCGGTAAAAAGTTGCTAGCCCCAGTGATGTGGAACATATGTTAAAGGATGGCAAATGCATTGAACATAATTGCAATGACATGTTCAAGCTTGAACACGTCCGAGTCTTTGAAAACCCCATCTGCCCCATTCATGATGCCGTCGTTGATGTCAAAGTTTCTCGAGCATAGTTCTATGATCATCCCAGGTTTGAGTAGCAACTCCTTGTGCAATCCAGTTGTCTTCTTGGGATCGCTCAGTATTGCTATTGTTTTGCTGCAAGTCTTGTGCATGATATCGGATGCCTTGATTGTGTGCGGAATGCCACCTAGGCTTGCAAAGATGCTCATGTTGTGATTTTCCTTTGCTTTGTTAGTGTAAAACAAGTGCGGTATCTTGTTCTTGTGAGCGATGCTTTGCAAGTAGCATTCATTGAGTGTCTGGATGTCTTCTTCTATTTGTGTTCTAGTCCTTATTTTGTTAAGTACTGCTAAGAACGTAGAGTTCTCTTGACGCATTGGTTGTTACAGCTCGAAATATTTAATGTGGCTTCTCTAGAACAACCCTACCATTGGTGTTTCTCGTGCTTCTTTGGAAAAAATCCAGTTGTCTTTCATCGGGCTTGCCTGGCAAAGGTCACCACAAAGGATGACATCCACTCCGTCAATGGCTTGCAATGGTTGTGCTTTATCTCCCTCATTCGCATGTCAGCTACAAGGAATGTGTTTGCATCGACCAAAGATATCTTGTCAATCAAAATTGCCTCGACGTCATTGTATTGCACAGCCAGTACTTGCAATTTCTCTACAGACACAACAAGACAAAGCACCCATAGACGCGCGCACAGATGCGTTTACTGAACTAAATAAAAAACTTACGGGCGCGTCTATTTGCGCGTCTATTTTTGCATCTGGAGACCTGCATCTAATTGCGCATCTATATATCAGACACACGCAAGTATAGACGCGCACGTAGACGCGTAAATAGACGCGCTTATAAACGCGTTTATAGACGCAAATATAGACGCAAGTCGAACAGACAGACGTGTATATAAACGCGTTTTTAAACGCACTGATAAACGCGCTTTATTTTTTTTTTTAATTTTACAGAATGCTGTGTATGTTGTGTATGCTATATAGTTACAAGAATCCCATATCCACATTGTGTAATTCAATTCTTACAGCCAACCACATTTTAATTACAATTCCAAATAAAACATTACAACTCCAAAACACAATAAAATTGAAAGCTCAAAAAGTGCTTGTATATACATATAGCACGAAGCTAAGCCATGTCATGTGGCTTCAAGTACAAAAAATAAGAGGAGTGTATATACAAGAGGCACAAAGCCAAGCCAGTGCATAGCAGGCTTGTAAGAGGGAGGGACCTATGGACTAGACCCCACACTGGAAGGGGCCAGCAAAGGGCCCTAATGGGGCTGGTTCGCTTTAAGTACAAAAAAGAGTAGCTAGCACTACTTGTACGACTAATCTATGTTCTCCAGGTCCTCGCTCCCTTCCATGCTCCCTTCTGCGCTCCCTTCTGCGCCTCCTTCCTCCTCTTCCTCATCGTCTTGTGCACGGGCCTGTAAACAAGGGACAACATATATCAATGTATGAAAAATCACATCTTTACTTATAATTTTGGCATTATTTAATTACTTTCAAATACCTGGGGGGCCACTCCAGTAGTCCGGGTATACTGCTCCTCAGTAATCAACCCGTCATCATAGAAGTGCCTCCATGTATCTCCTCTGCGATGGTGGCGGTGGTAGGCTGTCTCCACAGGAGTAGGGTATCTGCCCATGATCTCAAGCTGCATGATGACACACTTTGCGGAGGGATTAGTACAAAGAAGCAACCTCCTAATAAACTACATAAGCAATATAATTTGAGATCGATACTTACAAATTGGGCCTCCCATGATTCAACACCCCCTGCTCCAAAATGCGCGCTTCCATATTCCTCCATCTGGATCCTCCGTGCCTCCACGTGCTGCAGACTGGGGTCCTCCCTCGCTGACTTCATTGCCTTCTTCCACTCACGCTTGTGAGCGGTGTGGGGCGGGCCCCTTGGTGGTTGATTTGCCTCAAGCCTGGCAAGCTCCGCTAGTGCCTGCCTCTTAAGCGAAGATCTTTTATTGCCAAGTATCGTAACAATCTTTGACTTGGCCCATTTATCTGTGAACTGGCAATTGGGGGGGTTAGGATACCTAGAGCGAACAGTAACGAGGGTCTCATCAGCCAACCTCTTTGGGTGGTCTTTGTAGTGGATAAAGCAATCTCTGTAATTGTTAGCAATTACAGAGCGCATGAAGGCCATGATGTCCTTCCCCCACGCATCCATCAAGATGCCTCCTATCTGAGTGATGTCATAATAAATCGTACCATCACCCAGAGGCACGTCTAAATCATTTGAATCATCATCCTCCCCACCGCCACATGGCCCAAAGCACTGTGCCATGCATCCCCCACCGCTCTCCCTGCTACTACGCCTGCTACCCTGTCGTGTCGAGCTCGTAAGCTGGCCACTCGTAGCTAGAGACTGCACGAGACTACGCTGACCACTCGTAGCTGGAGAACCGAGTCTCGACAGCACAAGAGTACGTCGACGGCTCTGCGAGACAGAAGGACCTCCTAACGGCATGGGGGAAGGGGCATAAGACGGGATGGCAGAAGGGACATAAGACGGCATGGGGGAAGGGGCATAAGACGGTATGGGGGAAGGGGCATAAGAAGGGGCATAAGACGACTGTGCTGACTCCGCTGGGGTGATCTCAGGCGGTGTGGGGTGGCTTGGAGTCTATATTGCCGACTCCTGGGGAGTGTTTAGAGTACCCGTCATATACCCGTATAACTCCGTAGGAGGAGGAGGGTGCCCTAAAAGGTTATATAAGTCCTTCCAAATAGATTCCCGGGGATCAGGTGAGTTGGAAGCGCTTCCTGGCCACATGTTAAACTGGAAAAAAGGAAAAAAATCTATTACTGATGAGCTGAGAAGAAAGGGGAAGGGAAGAGAGGCTTACTGTCAGAGCGCGTCTATAGTCGCGTCTGATTTTCGCGTCTATAGACGCGTCTAACAGAGCGTCTAACAGAACGTCTAACAGAGCGTTTAACAGAGCGTCTAACAGAGAGTCTATCAATGCGTCTGTCTGTGTCTGCAAACAAGCTAGACGCGGGTCTAGACGCGCCTGTAGACGCCCTTTTAGACGCGCTCTGAGACGCGCTTATAGACGCGCTTTGACAGACGGGATTCCTAAAAAGTAGAAAAGGACATTGCGCCTGACACACAAATGTGACACTGATACCCAGATCATGCACTTCTTGGATACGAGAAAGTACAAATCTAAAGAGAGCAAACTTCCAAACAAGATTAACTACAAAAAGACTTACTTGGATAGAGGTATGGAAGGTTCTTCTTTCTTTTTCAAAGTTGCTTCTCCTCCTTGTTCGTCCTCCTCCCCTTTAAGCTTAGAAGTAAGTGTGGGTGCCTTCCTCTTAAGTGTAAGCTTGGAAGTAAGTATGGGAGCCTTCCTCTTAAGCGTCAAAACTATGGATCTGTTAATAAGGAAGGAAGCAAGCCGCGCGAAGTATAAGTAATGTGAAGAAAAGCAAAGCGAGCACGCTAAAAAGCAAGTTTAAAAGCCGCGTCTATAATCGCGTCTATAGGCGCGTCTAAATACACAGAGTAGACACGCTTTTAGATGCGCCTGTAGATGCCATTTTAGACGCGCTTTTAGATGCACCTTTAGATGCGCCACAGAGTTTAAATTAAACATTTGAAGAAGAGCAAATTTGGTGGGTTGTTTGTTTGTAGGATGTCTTCATCTTCAACAAGTAGCTCCAGTGAGGATGAATCCCTCCGTATCCACCATTGCGAAATGTGGTTGGAGCAAAAAATCAAATGTCTATGTGATCGATGTCGAGGAAACATGTATCGTGCACGCAGGATTACACTCAATCATATCTCAAAGTATGGAGAATGGGATGTGACCGTAAACAGGGTAAGGGTTTGTAAGTTAAGGTTGATTGAGATACCTATGGGTATTCATATGTTTGAGTTATGATCCCATTTTAATTTGATACAGGATGCAGTGCCACACCCGCATATGTTACCCTATGCTCGCCATGAGGAGGCGAAGCGTCGGCGATATGAGGTGGGATCTTCAGGAGGGACCGTTCCGGATGCATGGAGTGATGGTGATAGTAGCCCTCCGCCATTACCTCATGAAGCCGTGGAGGAGGAGGTGTTTGATGATATGGTGCGGGATTTATATGTCCATCAAGAGAGGGATAATAGCATGGAGCAGGATGATCTTTTTACTGCAGCATCGACTCCACTATTTGAGGGGTGCACATTCTCTGTTCTACGTGCCTCCCTTGAGTTACTAAACTTGCAAACCATCTATGGATGGAGCAATGCAAGTTTGAATGCATTACTCAAGTAAGCTTTAAAGTCGATTTTGCAAACATGGTGAATTATGCTAGTGGGTCAATTACTCGAATGCTTTTCCTCATTTATGGTCTTCACGTGCAGGCTATTATGTAAAATGCTTCCAAGGGAGAATAAACTACCGACCTCAAGAGATATGGCAAGGCAACATGTGACCTCTCTTGGAGGATTAGATTACAAGCGCATCCATGCATGTGTCAACGATTGCGTTTTGTTTCATGGACTACATAAGGATGCAAGAGAGTGTCCTACTTGTGGAGAGGCAAGATATAGAGCAGATCTCAAAACCTTGGACGTGCCTCGTAAGGTATTGCAACATTTTCCCATAATCCCTCGCATCCAACATATGTTCAAGTGCAAATCTATTGCAGATCTCATGTCATGGCATTCCTCCCATCGATCAACCGATGGCAAGTGGAGAACTCCCGCGGACTCTCCTGCGTGGACATATTGAAGACACATGGCCAAGCTTCAAGGAAGAACCTAGGAGCTTGAGACTTGGATTGGGTATGGACGGTGTGAACCTATTTGGTCTCAAAAGCACGTCTTACAGTGTATGGCTAGTGGTATTGGTGAATTACAATCTTCCACCCTCTATGGCTATTAAGAAAGGACATGTTATGCTGTCCCTTCTAATTCCAGGGAAACATAAAGTCAAAAACCCTGATGTTTATTTGGAGCCTTTGATTGATGAGCTAGAGATACTTTGGAGAGGTATTGAGGTGTATGATGTGAGCAGGCCTCCCTCGTCACGAGACTTCAACTGCAAAAGCAGTCTTGATGTGGACGATGCATGACTTCCCAGGCTATGGCGAGTGTTCAGGTAAGCATTGCATTTTTAATTATGAATAGGCAAAGGATGTGGCAGCCTAAACCCACCTTCCACTCTTAATTGCATCTATTGTTCAGGTCTCACTACATCGGGTTACCATGCATGTCCTGTTTGTGGTCCTTCGCTAGTTGCCTCACGGGCAGATGCATTCAATAAGGTCATCTATGAGAATCACCATCGATTTCTCCCACCTGATCATCCTAGATATGTTGCCCCTTGGAATGAAGTCCTCCCACAATCACTCACCGCGGGAGATTGGATGAGAATTTGGGACGGTTCCACGACGACTCCACCACTTGGCATGAGCCGGTAAGGGTTTGTAACTATTGGCTGGAAGTAAAGATTAGCTATATTGGCTGAAAGTAAAGATTGCACGCTAACACTTTATTTTGTTTAGATACTCCATCTTTTATCGTTTACCATATTGGTCCCACCTCAAGATCAATCACCTGCTTGATCCCATGCATATCTTCAAGAATGTGGCATCTACCATTTGGGAACATTTGAATGGGACACGAGATTCAGCAAGCATAAGGGAGGATCTACGTACCATAGGGAGGATGCGTGAAGCTTGGCCTTAAGAGAGACCAAATGGGCGTGTTTTTTTACCTCGTGCACCGTGGATGTTATCAAAGCTAGAGATGGCGACAGTGAAGCACGCTATTACTACAATTCGTACTCCCACTGGATGCATGAGGTGTTTGAAGGGAGCCTTTATAAAGAGCAAGAAAAGAGGTGTAGAGCAATTATATGGCTTGAAATCTCATGATTGGCACAAGATGCTCCAAGTAAGTATTTTATGTGCATAATATCTTTTTCTTTTCAAATTTGTGAGTGAATAGCTATAAGCAACTAATCAACCACCTCCTCGTGGGTTCAGTTCATACTACCTACTAGCATTTCACGTATTGCATCGAAGGACGTGAAAGATTGTATTTACAAGGTGGGCGAGCTTGTGAGGTATGTGAGCTCAAAGGAAATAGATCCCACCACGCTTGAGAATGCTCGAGTTATGTCAGTGGAGGCGGTTTGTTTAGTGGAGGAGACATTTCCACGTTCTATTCTCACAAGCCAACTACATCTCATAGTGCATTTGGTGGATGAGATTGCTATATGCGGTACTATACATGCACGATGGTTGTTCTTCCTGGAGCGCTTCATGAAGACCTTGAAGGGCTTCGTGAGACAAAATGCAAGACTCAAAGGTAACATGGCCGAGGGTTGGTTGGTACAAGAGTCACTTGTATATATTTCTGAGTTTTTTGTTGATGTGGATAGCTCTCTCCCACGACTATGGAGAGATGATGAAGACCTAAGGATGACCTCTATTGTGCCTCAAGGGAAAGGATGCAACAAAGTAATAGACACGGAGTTGCATAATAGTATCAACCTCTTTTGCGTGCTTAATAGTGATGTGATGAAAAGATGGGTGACAAGATACGAGGATGCAAAGGCAAGAAGACAAGAAGAAAGGGCCCTCTTTCGTACACACCACGGATCTCGTATGCCATACCCTCAGTATCTAAGAGCACTTCCAAAGGATATTCATGTGGATTGGCTACTTGATGAAATGGAGAAAGCAGAGAAAGATGAGGGGATGCATATCACAATGGAAGAATGGGAGTATGCTAGGGGATGCATGAGCAAGGTCGGTATATAGAATGTTATGCATAAGTTAGGAGCTTTCAATAATTTAGATTGCTTATTTAATTGATTTTTTCTTGGTGTAGTGCACTATGTTCAATGCTGTATGGTGTGAGGGCAAGCATTTTCGAACACAACGGATTGATGATAAGAGAAACACACAAGATTGCGGCGTCATTGCTAGCTTTGAGGGAGCCAATGGAGCCATGGATGATTATTGTGGCATAATCCAAGATATTATTATGCTTGACTTTTGACGCTTCTTTGTGTATGTCTTGGATGTAAAGTGGTTTAAGGACGTGGTGGAAAGAGGCCCTAATGCAATAATCAAACGCCATGCAAGTGGCTTTGTAACTATTGACTCCACAAAGTTTTGGCAAAGTAGGAGGGACACACTAGTACTACCGCAACAATGTGAACAGGTACTGTGCACACATATAAAAATACTCGCTTTTAAATATTTGATGCAAGAAAAGTAACATGATTGTATTTGTGTTTGAATTAGGTTATCTATCAACCAATGGTGGATAATAATAGATGGTGGCATGTCATACCTATTATGCCATGTTCCAAAGTGATGTATAGTACATTTACTAATATGGAGCGTATGGAGGATGATCATGGCCATGGACGTGATGATGACCGTGATACGAGAGAGGAGGATGATCATGAGATAGGAGATATAGATATTGAGGCCATTACCCATGAGGACGAGCCTACCATTCGAGATGCTGATTTCGATGAGCACATGAGTGGCACAAGTAATAGTGGGTTGAATGTATTTGTAGATCTAAACACTTGTTTGGATTTTGAAGTAGATAATTTGGCAAGGGTTGATCTCATTGAGGATGAGATTGAACCGTAGCCCCATAATTGATATTGGCAAAACTATTTTACATATTGTCTCATTCTCCTATATGTGGGCTTGCAAAAAATTATGTGCTTTGGTAATCATGGGCAATGTTTGGAAAGCAATGATGTACACCAAAATCTCACTTTCTGTATTCTCTGGTTTGCATCTATCTATGCATCTAAATGCGCGTCTAATTCTCAGTGTAAACGCGCAAATAAATGCGCCAATACACGCGCAAATAGATGCGCTAATAAACGCGATGTTAGACGGGCCCGTATTTTCTCAAGTTAGACGCGCACGTAGACGCGGTAATTTACGCGCAAATAGGCGAGCTTATAGACGTGCATTTAGACGCGCCCGTAATTCCTCTACTAAAGCAACGTCTATAGACGCGCCCGCTATTTTGCGCGTCTACCAAGCACGTCTATAGTTGCTTTGTGTTGTTGTGAGACAACCTCTATATGTACTTGTCAGCAAAGATGCATGAAGGGCTGCGTGTAATGTGTTCCCATTGATTGCCCTCGCCGCTTTCCCTGTGTAGGCCAGTAGCAAGATTTTAGTTAGCTCCACATCGGATGTTGGTCTGTGCAAGAAATGACGGCGTAGAGCCTCCGATATTTCTATCCCAACAAATGTTTTCCTGGCTCTTGCAGCGTTTCCTGATACAAAGATGTGGACTTGCTCGCTCGGATTTGTTCTCTTTCTTAGCATGATATCTTCCAAAATAATTCTTGGCTCCAAGTTCATTTTCCTAAGTTGCTCGTAGTACTTGTCATTTGCAAAATTTGCTTGGTTGTATTCCCACTAGATGTTTGTGCCCTTTGCCCTTTTGCAGGAGTGCATGTCAAGCCCGAGGTCGTAATGCTCCCCAAAATCTTCCTCTGGTTATCACTTGTCGTTGAACTGGATGCGTTGCTAGATGCAGCCTCCATTGCTTTAGGTATTTCCATGTATTTATTGAAAACATTTCGATTAAAATCTATAAGATGTCAGTGATGGTCATACATGTCTCTCCAACTTTGGAATGTGTTGTCCAAGGCGCGTTCGTTTGTTCGAAATGGTAGGTATAACAGGCAAAGCTCCCTGTGATGGTTTTCAAGTTCTTTGAAGGCGTTGTAATTGTTGAAGCATATTATCATCTCTCTCTTTCTCTTCTTTTTAAGGTGTAGTTGCTTGCAAACGATGCCAAGCATACATCTTGTAGTGCTTCGTGCCTGTTGGTGTACTTTTTAATGATGTCATCGAAGCAGATGTCTGTGCTTTCTAGTTATAGTACCTCCAATTGTGCTCGTCTCTTCAATAGTAGTGTCCTCTCATTGATTGGGTTTGTCTTTATATACGCGAACTCTCTCATGCTAGTTGTCAGTGAAAGTGAAAGGCATAGGTAGACTGCTTGTTGGGTGCTTATGTGTTGTGTGTTGAGAATTGCATTACCAACCTTTCGTACATGCTCGTCTGCATTGACACTCTCATTGATACTTTGTACCATCGTTGTCTTTATATCATCGCTTCTCTCCTTGTCGACCTTTGTCATGTAAGATGTGCAATAAGATGCTGCTCCGTGAGGGTTCAAAATGAATTGGATGTCTGTGTTTGCTCCCCATGGTTCTGTAAGAGTTGGATTGAAATTATGTGTACATGTCTTGCGACTCTCTTTTGATGAAAATTTGGGTTGGGAAAGGTTGCCCACTTTCATCTTCTATTCATCTTCTAACATGCCCACTTTCTAGAGAAAGCCACGTTTGTGCGTGTTGCGCTTGACGCATCTCGTAAAGCCGTCCTGATTTTGATGTAGTTTTTCTTATGCATGGTGTTGTCTACCTTGCTGGGCAAAGGATGCAAGATATATGTTTGCTGCATGGGCAGCCTTGGGAGCCCAAACCTACATTCCTTTTTCTTTCTCCAGCAAGTGTGCCTGTGCTTGTGAGCATGCAAATCCTTGAGTGGGGTACTGAGCTTGTTGCTATTCGTCGTGATGTACTTGTGGATGAATTGTTCTATGTTCTTGTCAGTGCTGTTGTTACAGTCAGGTGCGTTGCCCACCCATATCAACATGATCATGTTGACTTCCTCTATGTTGAAACTTTGTCACAAAGAAGAATTCCATCATGGGGGCCGAAAATGGTATTGTCATTATGCATCAATGTTTTCCTCATGTTTTCAAAGCCCTGAACCTGTGCATGTAGTATTGCGCTATCGTTAGCAGGTCTGACCTGATTAGCTCTTGCACACCAACAACATCCTAACGAGCATATTCATCGTGGATGCCCCTATTTTTAAACCCTCGTAGACACTGTTGCATAGCCTCCCATCATTCTGCAGAGAAAGTGACAAAGAATGTCGGAGGCCCTAGTTGACGCACCATGGAGAAAAGGTTTCACTTCAACCGTAGCTTGTAGTCGACAGACGTGCACAGGTAGACAAAGTCACGGAATCCTATTCTCAAATGCAGTAGCTTCTTGATATTGGTATCTATAATGGCAGCCCTTGCCTCAAGCCGTCTACCTTGCACTTGCCCTTTCCACAAGCGCACCCACGTGGACAATAGTACATGCCAGAGCAAGACTTTCATTGTCTTGAAGAACAAGTTCTCGATTGACATTGCAAAACACCGATCCTCATTGCGCAACTCCCATTTGACTGTGTCTTGGTAATTTTTTCTGCCAGGTATCTTGTACTTGTAAGGGCAACCAAAAAAAAGTGTAGGGAATGCTAGTTCCTCACAGTGTTAATCTTTGAATAGGCTTAGGGGTGAGAAAACCTCCAAAGGTGTGACGACTATTGGTCTGTTCTCAAAATCAACAACCTGTTGGGCTGTGTATACGTCGCGGACTAGTTTGTCCGTGCCATCATCTATGTGCAATGGGCTGTCACAAGTCTTGGGTGACATTGACCCCCTTTCGTCCTCATCGGTTTGGATGTCATGAATGTGGTTAAGCCATGCTTCATTTATTCTCACATTGTTTTCCAAGTATAGCAGTGTGGAACCTTAGTAGCTCATATAGCGTGCACATAGTCAATCTGGGCCGCACCAGACTGCTCATGTAGTGCTTATATTGCATGCGCCTTTTGATTGCGACTGCGACTGTGGCACTATCATTAATGAACCGAGGTAGTACTTCGTGTGCCCTATCCACATCCACGAAAACATTGACGATGCTGTCGTGAAGTCCTATCTGCCCTTCGTAGTTTAGTTGCCTAATCTATGTGAAAGGGATCCTGATTAGAATCAACCGCTCCTCGATTTTATTGAGAATCGATGTTTTCTCCTTTGGTGCGGCCATTTGCATGTTGTCTTTTGAGAATTTGGGCTTCTTGTTTGCCCGAATCTGGCCATAACATAACGAGCACACCAACCTGGTCATTTAAGCTGGGGAGTTTGAGTATGTGTCTGTATGCCCCTCTTTTGGGTACTCAATGTTTGTTGATGTAAGTTTCAACTTAAATGTCAGGGACCCGAAGGAAGTACATGCGTAGCTTGACGTGTCGTTGATTTTTTGTCGGTAGGACTTGCGCGCTTTTCATTGCTCCATGCTCGCTTCCTTATGACACTCTCAGTTTCTATGTGTCATGGAGGCCGACGTACAAGGTTGTCTTTGCTTTGCGAAATGGATAGCGTGGGGGGCATTTTCTCCTCTTCTAGTGGGTTTGGCTGTCCCTCTCGGTACATCTTGATTTTAAGTTTGTAGATCTTGTTACATGTCGCCTTGAACTCTTCCCATGTGGCTTTCCCGAAAGAGTCTCGCAATCTCCTTTGCTGGCAGGTCTAAGTTTTGCTGGAGAATGCCCTTCAAATAGTTTTCATCATCTTTAGTCCAAATTTTGTAGGTCTCTTTTTCGGAATATGCAAGAGAGGCATGATTATGGGTGGAGCACGTGCGTGATCATTCATTAGTACATTGCCACGACGCTCATTGCGTACCTGCAAGTCGAGTATTGCGTAGACCAACATGGCATCGCGCAAAAGAATGGTGAAAGAATGTTGCAGGCTCGCGTGCAGTTGTTCAACGCAACGGCGGATCAGGTCAACAGAATCCACACATTGTTGCAGAATGTGATTCGCAATGCCCGTTTCCGCATCAGCATTGCTTTACATGTTGGAATTTTGATTTGTCGACCCCTGCAGCAAGTTTTGCTCTCGGACATGGGCGATGGCCTCTTGTTGTATCAGTCCCAACGTCATTGCGTGGCTGGATGTGGGGTACGGTGCGAGCAAACAAGACATCAAATTAGTATTTAATGGATTCCCCCTTACGAAGTTATCATCTTCCCTTACATTGAAGAAGTCCAGGCTCAATGCTGATTCCATCACAGAGGCTTGGATGCTTGGCACAGGAGCTTTTTTCGCCGGGAGAGGTCGCTATGGGATCCTCATGGAAGCTGCAAGCTCGATTGGTTTGTCCGACTCGACCTGATGGGTCGATTTTTTGGCACCGTCAATTGCGTCGAAGTAGAAGCGAGATGTTTGTTGCGGTCATTTTGGGAACAGCATGTATGCAGTTCATTATTAGTTCGTCTCCCACTAGCATGTCGGTCGCGGGGTCCGAAACGATGGGCATTTTTCGAAGGCTAAAGCAGAAACTCCCAATTGTTGTTACTCTGCAAAACGACAACTTATTTCTACGCGGTTGCCTGTGCATGTGCGAAATGCAGGGCACAAGGCTTTGAAGGTAGATGTTTCAGGCAACCCTGGATCCAACGAGACAGGAAGCTCTATAGATGGAGGCCTGGATTCACTAAGTAAAGACACTGTTCTAGACAGAGCCCCAGCTCGGCTTTGGAACTCCATAGATTATCGGTGGCAGATTCAACAATTTTGACACGTGTCTCGCAATGTCCTCAACGTGTTCGCACGAGGAGCAATTCAAGATTTCGTAATTACAACCAAGTTTCGTTTTTTCCTTGGCAAAGGGGCAGTATATGTTCCAACGTGTTTGCCTAGAGAGTAATTGTGTGTGGTAGCATGCGGCCGTGAAATTGCATGGCTTGATTAAAACTATGTTGCTAGCTGCGCTATGCAAGCTGTGCATGGAGTCAATAATGGGTTTAGAGCAACATATTATAATGTTGCACTTGTTGGGAGACTACATTCATCAGCGCATACACTCCGCATACATCAAAACTCCTGCATCGCATGTATCTCCGATGCTAGTATTTAATACTAAAGTCCGCCGAAGGTGGTTTTTTATGTTTATGGTTTTGGATGAAGCGGTACTCAGGATTCATTAGGATTGTTTTCCCAAATCAATCGTTCGAACAGTCTGGTTTGTCTTTGTAAGATCCAATGGACATGCGATCATGGCACAAGGCATAGAATTGTCAACTTGTCCACACAAACAAGGACGGAAAGAAGACGATCATGTGAACCATCCCATGCAAAGAAGCTATCAAGGAGGGATGCTTTCACTGTGGGAAATATCTCATTGTCTTTTTAGTAGCTTCGTTTGTGTACAAGCAATACAAGGTGTAAGTGCGTCCAAATGAAATTAGCCGAAAAGCAAAACTTGTCCTGTTACTGGCAATGTCATGCCAAAGCATACTATAAAGAATGGGTGTCTGCACAATGGGCGAGATTGTAGCTGCAATATGTAGTCCCAATGATATAGCAAGTAGTACCCTTGAAGTTACAAGAACTTCTTCACGAACTTGGAAGTTTACTACTTGCCAATACAGATATTGGCCCGATTGCATAACTAATACTCGATATAGATTAAGAATCCCATGAATGGATTATTATTTGGAAATTGATAGCATTTGGTTGAGATAGTGTAGGGCATGATTAAATCTGCGCTGGTAACTAGAGTAGGAGGGGAGGCAATTGGTTATTTAGCAATAGTAGTATCGAAGCATCTTTATAGAGATCACTACGTATGGAATGGAGAAATTGTTTAGAATAACATATTAGAATATTGTAGCTGCTAGGAGACGGAGCTAGCAAGTAATTGCTGTTAAACCAGCAAACATGGAACACTTTGAGTGACTCCTGCATAATAGAGATGTAGATGCACTTGCATAACCAATGCTTGATATACATTACTAATCCCATAAATGAACAATTGTTTTGAGCTCTAATGTCATCCTTATCGTGAGTGAACGCGGGGAGAAATGATTTGTGTAGAACACTGAAGTGGATCCCCAGTGACTCCATAATCCTAGTGTTTTCCGCATAGCAGAGTGAAGGCATATTGATGTATTTGAGGTAAGTCGCTGTTTCTTTCTACCTGAAATAGTTAGGATACTAAATGTTTTCACTATATTTTAGCTTCACTATCCTCCATTCCACTGCGAATTCAATGGTGGACCTTCTACCAAGAAGTATCGAATGTGTCGCAAATAAAATCGGGTGCCTTTGTAAAGGTTGGCCCCATATAAATCATAGTTTGATGACTACGAAGAGCATTGTAGGATTTGTTAACGTAGGGTGTACATCTATTTGGGCATTCAAGCTCGGGGGGTTCACTCATAATATGTAACCCTATCACGTGAGTTCAATAGAAGGATATTTTTTATTTCTAAAATTTACATAAATAAATATACATAAGGGACTATTTAAAATAGTTTTGGAAAAAATTTACAGATTTGTATAGAAAAGGGGTACATTTTATTAATGAAAAAATTTACAGATAAGGGATTTTAAATATAGGCCTTGAACGCACGTGATATAGAGGGTTTATACATAGTGACCCCCCTAAGCATTCAAGCACTTGTACCACATCTACTTCTGCTGCTTAGTTTTTTTAAAACATTTCACGAAAAAAGGTTTTTTTGACGGCTTTGTTTTATCGAGAAGCGGGAGTCACGAATCGGCTAGAGTAATGACCCAATTCAAACGCTCGAACATTATTCTTATCTTTCATAGGATTGAAGACCATAACCTTTAATAGGATTCGTCGACGAGCAAGATTCAATCTTGCAGAAAGCAATTCCACAGGAGAAGAATGCCTTCTTGTTAGAGGGGAGCCTCGGGTGAATCAAGGGGAAGATAGATCTAAAGTTGATAAGATTTATTCTACCAAGAACCATGACACATAAAAGGCAAAGTTTATGTACAAAAGCTTATCAAGATGAAAGTTTTTATAGTGAGTATCACACACGAATCGTTGGTATGAAAAGCGCATCCCGTAAAGCATCCCTATATAGCAACATTAGGTAAACGTCGCTATATAGCAACTATTACAAAAGTCGCTATATAGTGACACTGATATACTATTTTATAGCGACGTTTTCCAGAGAGGATTTTTACTCATATAGGCCTTAAAAGTTAGTTTTTTCCAATGACAAATTTTTTTAAATTTTTATACATGTTTGATCTCATAGAGAATAAAAATATGAGAGCATGTACATCAAGCCTTTGAAGCTCATATATTTTTGTCCAAGTTTGAGATGGAAAAAATCAATCAAGAGCATTTACATAACTGTTTCATCTTGAGCCAAGTCTAAGGCGCCAAACAAGTATATCTCCAACTCTATACCGAGTTGATCTCCTACATCATCATCGTACTCTAGCATCATATGTTCACCTAAAAGTACTTGATCATCTTCTTCAATAAAGTGTGGTGATTCTTGATGATCGTTATCTTCTTCCTCAATATCGTGATCTCCATCTTCCTCCCATGCGATGTCATTGTACGCATCTTTCTCTTGGCTCATATTGTGATCTTCATCTTCTTCACTAGATTCATCGGGATCAATTGGATCCGGCATTGGTAGTGGCATCTCCATGTCCACATCTCTATCTTCAAAAATTTGCTTACTTCGTGGTGCAACTTGGATCACGTACCACCATCTTGGATCAAAATGATCCGGATGAAAAACCACCTATATTGAAGATGGGTGCCAAATGTCATCAATTATATATATGAAATTATGCTCAAGTACATGCATTAATGGATCTTTAAAAATGAAAGCTTCAATTAATTAAATCATTAGTATGCACCTGCTCACAGTGCTCGGGAAGAACAAAAGTATCACTTTCATCGGTCCAATGTTTGGTGGACTCTATTGCAAAGAAACCGCCACTATCTTTTCTCACTGTCGCATGGGGACCGTTGTAAATAGTTCTAAACCATTTTAAATCAAGAATTAAAATACTAAATCATCTGAAATCAACTTCATAGATGTCGCATATGGTTCCACAATAATCCAACTATGAGGAGAGAAGATTGGTATCCGAAGCACTTGCTCGGCTATCTTGTGTGAAGTTAGCCATGACTCCACAATCATACGTGACTCTCTTTGAATCGATGCGTTCCACGCAAAAATGTCGTCCATATGACCATAATGCACTGTACTTTTTGTACTGTAAAAGAGCATCATTAAAACAATGAAGATGAATATATTTTATAGCATATATTGCCACATAATTACTTAATTACGTCAAGAGGTAAGAAACTTACATGCACCATACATCCAGATGATAACTCTCTCTCGCGCTTGTTTATTATCTCTCCATCGCATTCGGCGTTATGTAGAGCCAGTTGTAGCCAATCAAGTGACATGTGAGTGGGGAGAAGAGTTAGATCCCGTGGATATGATTGCGATCGCCTGTACATTACTCTGAATCTCGTCCTTGCATTATTCTTTCTGCTTTGGCCACTTCATATCTCTCAATCCACTTCTGCATCTCAGGGCTATTGAGGATACCTCGCCAACGATGCGATCATCATCCTTGTTATGCCAAGCTTGCAGCATATCGGGATCCGTGGATGCAAGAAACTCTGTGATATATACTAATGACTCTTGCACAAGCCATCCCTCTGCCATGCTTGCTTCTGGTCTTGCTCTTTGTCTTACAAATCCATTTAACGTTTTCATAAACCACTCGAGAAAAAACATCCATTGACTATGAACGATACCTGCAATAGCCACCTCATCAACTATGTACACAAGCAAGTGGACTTGAATTGTCATAATGCTCGAGGGAAATTGCTTCTCAAGCAAGCATACGGCTTTGATGGATTCCACCCTAGCCTTCTCGATGCTAGATATGGAGATCTCTTTTTGAGATATCCACCTATTTCACATGTCCATGTAAGATATTTTCATAATCAGTCTACAGATTAATTAGCTTAAATTGAAGAAAATGCAATCAATGCGATTTGATAGTAAGCATACCTCACAATACCACAGATCTTGAATATACCATTTCTAACATCTTCTTGTAGGCACCCTTTTATTGTAATTGGGAGGATGAACTATTAAAGCAACAAACAAGTCATGTCAACAATATAACATAATCACAATTACGCTAATGCATCACGATTATCGGTACACTAATTCTACTTAGAATACCTGTAAGACCTTGTGCCCACTAAGCTTATTGTCCTTTGAAAATGCTCCTTTCAAGCAACGCATGTACCCTATATTCGGTGTTTGAAAAGAGGCAATGTCTGCCTTGATCGCTGCCTCCTCCCTCGTAGAGAGGATCCACGTTGCTTTCAGGAGGATAACTTTTCCCAAAGCATGCACTTGGGGCCACAAACGAGACATCCTATTCATAGCACGCTTATAGCACGCAAGTCTTCTCACACTCCTCTCGAGTCTTTGAAACCAACCAAGTGTGCCCAAATAGTAGCCCCCACATTCTTGAAGATATGCATGGGATCAAGAGATCATTGATTTGTAACTGACCCCAATAAGGAAGCTCGTGAAAGATCGATAGCCTCTTTATACCAGGACGAGGTTCCTCTCCATTTGCCCTCCAAGCTTGAATCCAGTCACTTGCCTTCAAATATGATGGTGGTGGATCAAGCTTACCTCCACGTGCGAGCCTCGTATATTTGCATTGCATAGGATATATCAAGGCTTCGGCTATTAGTAAAGAGAGCTACAGCTTCCACATCTTTGGTATTCACAAACCACGTCCTTTGACCCCAGATATATCCCACATCATCATCTGTAACTGCTTCATTAAGATGCAGATTAAGATTTTTGATTGATGTGAGTTCATCCTGATCATCTTCAGCCTCGGGTTCTGAGTCTTCTTCATCTTTCTCTTCTTTTAACCATTTTTCATCCACATTATCTCTCTCTATAGTGGGACGATGTCTTTTTTTACTGCTTGGAACCATGGCTCTTGCAGTACTAGCCTTTTGCATTTCACGTCGTGGTTTGCTAGCAAGAGCTTCTAGCATAACTGCAGTGGATCGACCTTGATGTTCTTCAATTTTTTTTAATTCCCATGCACTCAAGGCTTGTGTTTCATCATCCTTAGTTACATCCACCATTTCTTGCTCTAGAAGTTTACGCTCATGTTCCACACGCTTGTGACGGTGTGCCTGTTCTTCTTGTCCCTGCATCGAAGTCTGAGCTTTTTGATCTCCTTCATGTGAAGATCCTTGAATATGAGGAGCATATTCTGCATCCTGAAAGTACTCAAACATTATCTTTGCATGCATCCTTTTTGCCACCACACTAGGAAATTGCTTCCAAGTATATGAAAGAGTCTCTAATGCACTTTGCAGCTCTGGAAACTTTGATGGTTGAGGAGGAGGCATCACAAAGGTCTTTGAGTCTCTCCTTGACACAATAATATGAATGCCGCCAACTTTAGGATCTGAACTCTTTGTAAAAATATCCACAAAGGTCTCTTTTGGCTCTATCATTATGCCTACCACAAGGCTTGAAGTCATATCTTTTTTGAAGAAAGTAGCATCCCATGGATCTTCAACACCATTGAACTCCCTTTTTGACATAAGTAGAAAGAGTCTCTTTTCCTTTTGATGAAGAAAACCAAGCTCTTCTACCCATGTGATATCGAGTCCACCTACAAAAGCCATTGGGGCTATATTCCTTTCCTTTGAAATTCAAAGTGACATCAGAAACCCATTCTCTGATCTCAGAGTCATTTAGGATAGCCACCACATTAGTTGATTGCTCCATAATCCTACAAGAAAAGATAATGAAGAATTTAGATACATACAAGTAAAGTACAATATACAACCCTTGATACAATAAATGTGGGAAATAGCGCAAAAGGCTTTACAAGGCTTCATATGGCAATAAATGTGGGAAATAGCCTAGAAGGCTTTACAAGGCTTAAATATTTATACAAATGTAAAAAAATTAGCCAATAAAGCTTTACAAGTAATATAAAATGTCGTCTAGTGATAAAGCTTCAATCTTCACGAAGACATGTAATCTGTCCATCCATTGATTTGCCCTCTAGTCATAAAGCTTCAATCTTCGTGATGACATGTAATCTGTCGATCCATTTATATCTGTGCACTGATACCCAACTGATGCAATCTACCCACTAAAAGCTGTTCCACTGATATCCACTTATGCAGCCCACATGATATCCACTTATGCATCCCACTGATACTCGTTAAATAGTGAATGGTCGGGATGGTCGGGTTTATTACAAGGCGCTTCATATGACAATAAATGTAAAAAATAGCATAGAAGGATTTACAAAGGTTTTTATGACAATAAAGGAGCTTAAATATTTATACAAATGCAATAAAAATAACCAATAATCATCAAGCTCCAATATGTCCCATGACATGTAATCTGTCCACTGATATATGTAATCTGTCCACTGATATCTGCTCATGCAATCTGCCCACTAATAAACTTCTTGGTAAATGGTAAAAGGTCTTATTTAATAGCATGTTATGAGTGTTAAACCGCATGTGAGCGAAGGGACTGACAACGATTAGGAACTAGTTAGAAAAATTTGAGCATGGCTTCGATTGGCAACTTGGAGAATTGTCTCTCCTCTAAGGCAATCTAATCTATGCTAAACTATGCTAAACCAACCGTTAAAGCAAAGAAAAGCAATAAATAATTTCTTTTCATGTGTTCATTTAATGTGCTGGGGTTTAAGAGGCTTAAATATGCAAAAGAAGGGGTTTTGATGTAGAGGCTAAACTTGCATGGTGAGATAAATGAAGAACAAGTATCTAAAGAAAAGTTAACATTTTTCAATTTAAAAGATGAATATATATAAAAATATTATCTCACCTTCAAAACAAACCATAAATTCACTCTTTTATAATTTTTTAAAAGTATAATATAAAACATATAAATATATAAAGCTCTCTTTACTTTCTCTCTCTCTCTCTCTCCTCCTAAATCTCTCTGTAGCCATAGTCAAGACACCTCATTCTCTCTCTTAATCTCTCTCTCTCTCTCTCTCTCTCTCTCTCTGACAACTCTTATGTGTTTCCCTCTCTATCCTCATCCCACTTATTCTCTCTCTTAGTTTATCTCAACTCTCTCTTTCTCTCCCTCCCATGGCGGCTAAGATTTTTCATTCTCTCTCTTTATCTCTCTCTCTCTCTCCCTAGGATTTGTAATTATTTCTCTCTCTCTCTCTCCATCTCTCTCCTCTCTCTCTCTCTCCTCTTCTCTCTCTCTCCCTCTCTCTCTCTCTTTTACCCTCTCTACCTCCCTACCTCTATCCTCTTGGCCACTAAGATTTGTCATTCTTTCCCTCTGAATTCTCTCTCTTAATCTCTCTCAGCCTTCCTCCCTCCCTCCCTCCCTTGGCGGCCACGGCCGCGAGAACTCTCTCTCTCTCTCTCTCTCTCTCTCTCTCTCTCTCTCTCTCTCTCTCTCTCTCTCTCTCTCTCTCTCTCTCTCTCTACCTCCCTCTCTTGGCGGCCACAGTCGCTAGAAGTTTCATTCTCTCTCCCTCTCTCTTTATCTCTCTCTCCCTAAGTCTCCCTCCTCTCTTCTCTCTCTCTCTCTCTCTCTCTCTCTCTCTCTCTCTCTCTTTCTCTCTCCCTAAGTCTCCCTCCTCTCTTCTCTCTCTCTCTCTCCCTCTCCCTCCCTACTCTGTCCCTCCCTCTAGCACAGAAGTTTCATTCCTCCCTCTCTCTCCCTCTCTCTCTCTCTCTCTCTCTCTCTCTTTCTCTCTCTCTCTCTCTCTCTTTCTCTCTCTCTCTCTCTCTCTTTCTCTCTCTCTTTCTCTCTCCCTAAGTCTCCCTCTTCTCTTCTCTCTCTCTCTCTCTCTCTCTCTCTCTCTCCCTCTCCCTCCCTCTCTTTCTTTCCCTCCCTACTCTTCTAGCAGAAAAGTTTCATTCCCTCTCTCTCCCTCTCTCTCCCTCTCTCTCTCTCTCTCTCTCTCTCTCTCTCTCTCCCTAAGTCTCCCTCTTCTCTTCTCTCTCTCTCTCTCTCTCCCTCTCCCTCCCTCTCTTTCTTTCCCTCCCTACTCTTCTCTCTCATTGCTGCGAGGAGACTCTCTTCTCTCTCTCCCTCTCTCAGCTCTCTCTTTCTTTCCCTCCCTACTCTTCTCTCTCATTTAAGGAGCCCCTCTTCTCTCTCTTAATCTCTTGTCTCTCTCCCTCTCTCTTTCTCTCCCTCCCTACTCTTCTCTCTCATTTCTCATTCTCTCTCTCCCTCTCTCTCTTTCTCTCCCTCCATCCTCTTCTCTCTCTTAATCTCTTGTCTCTCTCCCTCCCTACTCTTCTCTCTCATTTCTCATTCTCTCTCTCCCTTTGGCGGCCACGGCCCCAAAGAGCCCCTCTTCTCTCTCTTAATTTCTCTCTTTCCCTCTCTCCTCTCGCCATGTTTCATTCTGATAAACATCTCTCTCTCTCCCTCTCTCTCTTTCTCTCTCTCTCCCTCTCTCTCTTTCCCTCTCTCTCTCTTTCTCTCTCTCTTTCTCTCTCTCTTTCTCTCTCTCTCTACTCTTTCCCTCCCTCAAGTAGCCACGGCCCCCAGGAGACCCTCTTCTCTCTCTTAATCTCTCTCCCCCTCTCCCCTCTCTCTTTCTTTCCCTCCCTACTCTTCTCTCTCATTTAAGGAGCCCCTCTTCTCTCCGTGAATCTCTCTCTCTCTCTCCCTCTGTCCTCTCTCTCTTTCTCTCCCTCCCTACTCCTCTCATTTCTCATTCTCTCTCTCATTTCTATTCTCTCTCTCCCTTTGGCGGCCACAACCGCCAAGAGCCCCTCTTCTCTCTCTTAATTTCTCTCTTTCCCTCTCTCCTCTCTCCTCTCTCTTTCTCTCCCTCCCTATTCTCTCATTTCTCAAATTTACAAACTCAAATATAAATAAAAAACTAATTAAAATAGAACTCAAAAAGTCAAATAAGAAATTAATTTAAAAAGAATTGTAATGCCTTCTAAAAGACCCCCCTCCTCAAAAACTTTAACAATAAACTAATTGAAAAAGAATTGTAAGTAAAGAAAAAGAATTACAAGATGAATTTAAGAAATAGAACTCAAAAACTTTAACAAGAAACTAATTGAAAAAGAATTGTAAGTAAAGAAAAAGAATTACAAGACAAATGAAAAAGAATGCAAGTACCTGGAAAAAGTGAAAAAAGCAAGGCTCTGCTTATCCTTTCTCTTCCTCTCTTGGTTGCTTCAATGAAATGAGGAGAGAGTTAGAATGAATGAATGGAAAGAAAAGTATATATAAGAAAAACTATCCCACTCCTCCTACTCATAAATTTGAATTTTCAAAAAAGAGAGGGAAATTTGAATTCATTATAAATTTGAATTCAAATTTGTGTTCAACATTCTTCTCATACTTTCTTCTCGTACGTTCCTTTTGAATTCAAATTTGTGTTCAACATTCTTCTTGATACTTTCTTCTCGTAAGTCCTTTTCATTCTTCTCGTAAGTCCTTTTCATTCTTCTCGTAACTCAAATCTTATTTGTCGCTCTTGCTCGTGATAGTAAGTCAAATCCTCCTCTCCCCTCTCTCTCCTTCTGCTCCCTCCCCTCCTCTCCCTCTCTCTCTTCTCTCTCTCCTTCCGCTCCCCTCCCTCCCTTGACCCCCCGCCCTCCCCTCCTCCCCTCCCCTCCCTTCCCCTCCCCTCCCCTCCCTCCGCTACCAAAACCCCTCCCCTCCCTCCGCCGCCAAAACCCCTCCCTCCCTCGACCCCTCACCCTCCCCTCCTCCCCTCCCCTCCCTTCCCCTCCCCTCCCCTCCCTCCGCCACCAAAACCCCTCCCCCCCTTGACCCCTCCCCCCCCTCCCCTCCCCTCCCGCTCCCCCCCTCCCCTTCCCCCTCTGCCCCCCCCTTCCCCCTCCCCTCCCGCTCCCCCCCTCCCCTTCCCCCTCTACTCTCCCTGTCCCATCCCCTTCCCCCTCCATCCCCCCTTCCCCAGGGCTAGCGGCCGCGGCCGCCAGCCCCCCTACCCCCTTTCCCCCCCGCCCCCGTCCCACCCCGTTCCCCCTCTACCCCCCTTCCCCCCTTCCCTAAGGCTGGTGGCCGCCAGCCCCCCCCTCCCCCCTTTCCCCCCCCGTCCCACCCCCTTCCCCCTCTGCTCTCCCCGTCCCACCCCCTTCCCCCTCCATCCCCCCTTCCCTAGGGCTGGCGGCCACGGCCGCCAGCCCCCCCTACCCCCTTTCCCCCCCGCCCCCGTCCCCACCCCTTCACCCTCCACCCCCCCTTTCCAAGGGCTGGTGGCCACGGCCGCTAGCCCCCCCTCCCCCCTTTCCCCCCGTCCCACCCCCTTCCCCCTCCACCCCCCCTTCCCCAAGGCTGGCGGCCGTGGCCACCAGCCCCCCCTCGCCCCTTCCCCCCTGCCAGCCCCCGCCGTCCCACCCCCTTCCCCCTCGCCCCCCTCCCCCCTTCCCCCGGGCTGGCGGTCGCAGTGGCCGCCAGCCCCCCCTTCCCCCCTTTCCTGACCCACTCCCCGCCCCCGTCCGACCCCCTTCCCCCTCCACCCCCCCTTCCCCCACCCCCCTCGCACCCCCTTCCCCCTCCCGCCCCTTCACCCCTGCCCCCCCTACACGGGCTGGCGACCACGGCCGCCAACCCTTCCCCCCCTCTCGCACCCCCTCGCACCCCCCCTCTCGCACCCCCTTCCTCCCACCCCCTTCCCCCTCTCCCCCCTTCACCCCCGCCCCCCCCTTCCCCATCCCCTCTCCCCCCCCCCTTCCCCCGGCCGTGGCCGCCAGCCCCCCAGCCCCCCCCCTCTCAGCCCTCCCCCCCCTCTTCCCCACCCCCCCTTTCCCCCCCCTTCCCTCGGGCTGGCGGCCGTGCCCCCTTCCCCCTCCCCCCCCTTCACCCCCGCCCCCCCCTCCCCGCCCCCTCTCCCCCCTCCCTCCCCCCTTCCCCTGAGCTAGCGGCAGCAGCTGCCAGCCCCCCCCCCTCAGCCCTTCCCCCCCTCTTCCCCACCCCCCCTTCCCCCCCCCTTTCCCTGGGCTGGCGGCCGCCAGCCCCTCCCACCCCCTTCCCCCTCCCCCCCCTTCACCCCTGCCCCCCCCTTCCCCACTCCCCCCTTCCGCCTCCTCCTCGCCGCCAGCCCCCCCCTCCCCCCTTCCCCCCCGCCAGTCCCCCCCCCCCCCCCTCCTCCCCTTTCGCCAGCCCCCCCTCCCTCCCCCCTTCCCCCTCCCCCCTTCCCCCCCTCCAAGGGAGACTGTCCCAGTCCCCCCCTTCCCCCCCCGCCCCCCTTCCCTCCTCCTTTTCCCCCTCTACTCCGCCCCCGCCTCTCCCTCCCTTCCTCCTCCCTTCCCTCCAACCCCTCCATCCTCTTCTTCTCCTCCCCTCAACCTTTCTCTCTCTAGTTCCTCTCTCTTCAAATTTTAAAAAAAAAAATCTAAATAAAGAATTAATCAAAAAATTTTGCAAGTACCTAGAAAAAGTTTGTAAGTTTGCTCTTTCTTGCTTTCTTGCTCTTCCTTCCTTGCTCTCTTGATCGTCCTTGCTTTCTTGCTTCAATGAATGAAATGAGGGGAGAATGAATGAAGAAGGAAGACTATATATAAGAAAAATTAGGTTTTCCTCCTCCTCTCCTATTGGCTTTCCATTCCTCCCCTCTCTACTATTGGCTTTTCATTTATCCCCTCTCCCATTGGCTCCCATTACTCCCCCTCTCCCATTGGACCCCCATCCCTCATCCCAATCCTCCATTAGCCCTCTCCCCATCCATCCATTTCTTCTTCCTCCCCATTGCCACCACTCCCATCCCACATTTCCACCACGTCCCATACTCCTCCCATTTCCCAAAATCCCATATTTCCCCATCTCACCCTCCTCTTTTTCATCCCCTATTAACTCCCTCACTCATTTCACTCCCTTATTATCCTACTCCCCTATTACCTTCCCCTCTCCCATTCCATTCTTCCCTCCCCACTCTCACTTCCACTTCCCATTACTCACTTGCCATTTGAAAACTATTAATATATTATTATACTATTTTTTATACTTATTATCATACACCCCTATTACTTCCCTCTCCCATTCCACTCCTCCCTTCTCACTCCCACTTCCACTTCCCATTACTCACTTGCTATACACATTTGCAAACTATTAATATATTATTATATGATTTTTTATACTATTTGCAAACTTACATGTGGGCAAATTCACAGGTGTCAAAGCGATCCTATTGTGGTCATACAACAACTGTGCTTTTATTCAAGGGCGTATTTATCCTCATCAACAAGCTTATTTACTCAAGGTATGAAGTGCATAATTTGTGCACTAGGTGTTTACTTTGTTGTATCAAAATTGTTTGCCACACACACACACATATACACATACCAAGAATTTTCTAATATTATCGCATCTACATTTCTCCGATGGGCACAAAACTTTGTACACGCCTCAACCTAGATTTTATTGACTTGCATACAAAGTGGTGCACCCATCCCATAAGTACTTTTTCGGATAACACACCTCCATTTGTGCACTAGGTGTTTACTTTGTTGTATCAAAATTGTTTGCCACACACACACACATATACACATACCGAGAATTTTCTAATATTATCGCATCTACATTTCTCTAATGGGCACAAAACTTTGTACACGCCTCAACCTAGGTCTTATTGACTTGCATACAAAGTGGTGCACCCATCCCATAAGTACTTGTTCATATAACACACCTCCAAACGTATTTTATGATGATTGTGCATAACACTAGGAACAAAATGGTGTATCATGTGAGATCGACTATGCAAAGCATATCCAATGGACACAAGACTTTGCACGTTCCTCAACCTAGGCAGTATTGACTTGTGTGCAAAGTGTCATCCCCATCCGATAAGTACTTGTTTGAAAAATATACCTACGATCGTGTTTTTTGACCGTTGTACATGACACCAAGGCCAAAAATGGTATTTAATACTCAATCTACCATGTAAAGCATATTCGATGGGCACAATACTTTGCATGTGCCTCAAAAGCGGTGGTATGGTATTCCATGCAAAGTGGAACGCCCATTCAATAAGTACTTTTTACAATATCACACCTAGGACCATGTTTTTTATTGGTTGCTGTCCATGACACTAAGGCAAAAATGCTGATTTATGCTTAAGCGACAATGCAACACATATCCGATCATCACACTACCTTGCACACATCTCAACCTAGGTATTATTTCCTTACATGCAAAGTGGCATGCCCATCCCATAAGTACTTAGTCAAATAACACATCTAGGACCGCGTTTTTTGACGATTGTGCATGACACTAAGGCCAAAACAGTGTTTAATGCTTGTTCGACAATGCAAAGCATATCCGATGGGCACAATACTTTACACACACCTTCAACTATGTGGAATCAACTTACATGCAAAGTGGCATGCCCATCCCATAAGTGCTTGATCGGATAACATACCTAGCAGCGTGTTTTTTTACGGATGTGCATGACACTAGAGTAAAAATAGTATTTAATGCTCGATCGACCATGCACAGGATATCCGATGGGCACAACACTTTTTTTACGCCTCAACCTAGGTGGTATTGAAATGTTCTCAAAGAGGCACACCCATCCGATAAGTACTTGGTTAGATAACACACCTAAGGGCGTGTTTCTTTGCGGATGTCCATATCACTAAGGAAAAAATGGTGTACAATGCGTGATCGACCATGCAAAGCATATCCGATGGTGACAATACTTTGCGCGCACCTCAATGTAGTTGAAACGGACTTGTGTGCAAAGTGGAGCCCCCATCCGATAAGTACTTGTTTAATTAACACACCTAGGAACGTGTTTCTTCATGGTTGTGCATGACACTAAGGCAAAAACGGTGTTTTATGCTTGATCGACAATGCAAAGCATATTCGATAGGCACAATACTTCGCACACACCTTCAACTAGGTGGAATTGACTTACATGCAAAGTGGCACTCCCATCCCATAAGTGCTTGATCGGATAACATACCTAGCAGCGTGTTTTTTTACGGATGTGCATGACACTAGAGCAAAAATAGTATTTATTGTTCGATCAATCATGCAAAGGATATCTGATGGGCACAGCACTTTTCGTACACCTCAACCTAGGTAGTATTGGAATGTTCTCAAAGAGGCGCACCCATCCGATAAGTACTTGGTCAGATAACACACCTAAGGGCGTGTTCTTTTGCGGATGTGCATATCACTCAGCAAAAAATGGTGTATAATGCGTGATCGACCATGCAAAGCATATCCGATGGTGACAATACTTTGTACGCACCTCAACATAATTGAAATGTACTTGCGTACAAAGTGGAGCCCCCATCCGATAAGTACTTGTTTGAATAACACACCTAGGACCGTATTTTTTCATGGTTATGCATGACACTAAGGCAAAAACGGTGTTTTATGCTTGATCGACATTGCAAAGCATATCCGATGGGCACAATACTTTGCACACACCTTCAACTACATGGAATCAACTTACATGCAAAGTGGCATGCCCATCCCATAGGTGCTTGATCGGAAAACATTCCTAGCAGCGTGTTTTTTTACGGATGTGCATGACACTAGAGCAAAAATAGTATTTAATGCTCGATCGACCATGCAAAGGATATCCGATGGGCACAACACTTTTCGTACGCCTCAACCTAGGTGATATTGAAATGTTCTCAATGTGGCACACCCATCCGATAAGTACTTGGTCAGATAACACACCTAATGGCGTGTTTTTTTACAGATGTCCATATCACTAGGGAAAAAATGGTGTATAATGCGTGATCGACCATGCAAAGCATATCTGATGGTCACAATACTTTGCACGCACCTCAACGTAGTTGAAACGGACTTGCGTGCAAAGTGGAGCCCGCATCCGATAAGTACTTATTTGAATAACACACCTACGGCCGTGTTTTTTGACGGTTGTACATGACACCAAGGCCAAAAACAGTGTATAATGCGTGATCGACCATGCAAATCATATCCGATGGTAACAATACTTTCACACACCTCAACGTAGTTGAAACGGTCTTCCGTGCAAAGTGGAGCCCCCATCTGATAAGTACTTGTTTGAATAACACACTTAGGACCGTGTTTTTTCATGGTTGTGCATGACACGGGCAAAAACGGTGTTTTAGGCTTGATCGACAATGCAAAGCATATCCGACGGGCACAATACTTTGCACACACCTTCAACTAGGTGGAATGGACTTACATGCAAAGTGGCACTCCCATCCCATACATCTGATAAGTACTTGTTTGATTAACACACTTAGGACCGTGTTTTTTCATGGTTGTGCATGACACTAAGGCAAAAACGGTGTTTTATGCTTGATCGACAATGTAAAGCATATCCGATGGGCACAATACTTTGCACACACCTTCAACTAGGTGGAATTGACTTACATGCAAAGTGGAACACCCATCCCATAAGTGCTTGATTGGATAACATACCTAGCAGCGTGTTTTTTTACGGATGTGCATGACACCAGAGCAAAAATAGTATTTAATGCTCGATCGACCATGCAAAGGATATCCGATGGGCACAACACTTTTCGTACGCCTCAACCTAGGTGGTATTGAAATGTTCTCAAAGAGGCACACCCATCCGATAAGTCCTTGGTTAGATAACACACCTAAGGGCATGTTTTTTTGCGGATGTGCATATCACTAGGGAGAAAATGGTGTATAATGCATGATCGACCATGCAAATCATATCCAATGGTGAAAATACTTTGCACGCACCTCAATGCAGTTGAAATGGACTTGCGTGCAAAGTGGAGCCCCCATCCGATAAGTACTTATTTGAATAACACACCTACGGCTGTGTTTTTATATGGTTGTGCATGACACAAAGGCAAAAATGGTGTTTTATGCTTGATCGACAATGCAAAGCATATCCAATGGGCACAATACTTTGCACACACCTTAAACTAGGTGGAATTGACTTACATGCAAATTGGCATGCCCATCCCATAAGTGCTTGATCAGATAACATACCTAGCAGCGCGTTTTTTTACGGATGTGCATGACACTAAAGCAAAAATAGTATTTAATGCTCGATCGACCATGCAATGGATATCGGATGGGCACAAAACTTTTCGTACACCTCAACCTAGGTGGTATTGAACGATTCTCAATGAGACACACCCAGCTGATAAGTAATTGGTCAGATAACACACCTAATGGCGTGCTTTTTTGCGAATGTCCATATCACTAGGGAAACAATGGTGTATAATGCGTGATCGACCATGCAAAGCATATCCGACGGTGACAATACTTTGCATGCACCTCAACGTAGTTGAAACGGACTTGCGTGCAAAGTGGAGCCCCCATCCGATAAGTACTTATTTGAATAACACACCTACGACCGTGTTTTTATATGGTTGTGCATGACACAAAGGCAAAAACGGTGTTTTATGCTTGATTGACAATGCAAAGCATATCCGATGGGCACAATACTTTGCACACACCTTCAACTAGGTGGAATTGACTTACATGCAAAGTGGCATTCCCATCGCATAAGCACTTGATCGGATAACACACCTAGTAGCGTGTTTTTTTACGGATGTGCATGACACTAAGGCAAAAATGGTATTTAATGCTCGATTGATCATGCAAAGCCTATCCAATGGGCACAATACTTTTCCTACACCTTAACCTAGGTGTTATTGAAATGTTCTCAAAGAGACACACCCATCCGATAAGTACTTGGTCAGATAACATACCTAAGGGCATGTTTTTTTGCGGATGTGCATACCACTACGGGAAAAACGTTGGATAATGCGTAATCGACCATGCAGAGCATATCCAATGGTGACAATACTTTGCACGCATCTCAACCTAGTTGAAACGGACTTGCGTGCAAACTAGAGCCCCCATCGGATAAGTACTTGTTTGATTAACACACTTAGGACCGTGTTTTTTCATGGTTGTGCATGAAACTAAGGCAAAAACAGTATTTTATGCTTGATCGACAATGCAAAGCATATCCAATGGGTACAATACTTTGCACACACCTTCAACTAGGTGGAATTGACTTACATCCAGAGTGGCACACCCATCCCATAAGTGTTTGATTGGATAACATACCTAGCAGGCTCGTGTTTTTTTACGGATGTGCATGACATGAGCAAAAATAGTATTTAATGCTCGATCGACCATGCAAAGGATAACCTGGCATGTCCATCTGATGAGTACTTGATCGGATAACTTCTCCCACCAATAAATTAAGTACTAATTAAAAATTATAATAAATGAGTAGATTATTAAAAAGAGACTAATATTTATGTAATTGTTGCTACTGCAGCTTGCTTGTGAAGGACTCTCACAAAGGAGATGGCTAAATTTTGTTCCAGGGATGGATGTGATTTTATGTAGCAAAAGAGAAGTAGTTTCATTTGCTACAATGCATGGTAGTGATCCCAATTCAGTTTGCCACTTTCGAAGACTTGGCGAAGATAAGGTGGCAGTTACTATATCAAAGATTCTTAGCGCACATGTTGAGCTAAAGTATAAATGTGGAGATATGGAAACACTTGGAGATGTTATGCCCTACAATACATCCAACAAATCATTTATAGCATGGGACAAAGGTGAGACTTATGCAACAGACATTATCAAGAATACAAAGTGCACCACCTTGGATTTTACTATAGGGGACATTTTACAAATGAGATCATTTGCAAATAAGACTGTAGCAGAAGGTGAAGTATTGGGATTTGAACAAGTGGAGCAATGGTCATTTGCACAGATGAGGATTCTAAAAGTCACTGATGATGGTATGGCTGATAACATAACATCCTTATGTGATCCCTACTATGAGGTAGGCAAGAATATGAGATGGAGCATGCAATTTTTAAACATGAGAAAGAGGGACGTGGTTTTCAATGATAAAGACAAGGTATACTACAATATCAAAGGACCTAAAAAGCGTGCCCATGTGCCAGGCTCTATCACTTCAAATGTGGATGATTTCAATATACTCAATTATAGAAGTGACATCTTATCTGGAGTGGATGAGTTCATTGGTTCCGAGAAACAAAATGATTTTAGAAGCGAAGCCTTATCTGGGGTAGATGAATTCTTGCACAGTGAGAAGGGCAAAGATTTCAATAGCGATGTCTTGTCAAGTGTGGATGAGTTCATGCATATTAACAAACCTGGTGTCAATCAAGCTTTTGGATTTGTGAAAGCCATGCAAGATGTCCCAATGAGTGATGTTCTCTCAGGAGTGGAAGAGATTCAAGGGAGTGGAAGAGATTCAAGGTTCTCAATACTCTTGTAGAATATTGAATTCATTGAATGGTCCTAAGAGTATGTTAAAAACGAGGATGATATCAACAGAGGATTATTCAATATTTAACTTTGATTGTGATATGGACAAGGATGCAACGACCAATCATGGATGCTTGGTTACAAACAAATGTGAGGAGAAGAAGTGCATAAATACAGATAACAACGTGCATGAGGAACGAAAACGATCATACATATGCATGAAGAGAAAGCGGCAGATCCACAAAAGCAACCAAAGAGGAAGAGAGTAATGAAGAAGGAGAACATGTTAAATGCATTGGGATATCTATGTTGCAAGCGAAGATGTATGCGCTTCATTGATCTTGCAGACATCAGGGAATGTAGAGGACACGTGTGGCAAAGAAGAGGAAGCGAAAGAAATGAATACCTTCTCACAAGTCTCTCTTGCTTTCTTCAAAATGGCAATAAAAGGCTAAGTTCAAGACAAAAGGTAAAACCTCTCGTAAATGGAAAAAGGATTTGTAATAAGGCATATCACAATATTACTGAATTATCCCATGGTACATATTGGGATTTAGTCAGCAAGGCAAAGGGCGGCAACAAATTTAGCATTCACGATAATAGAGGAAGGTACAAATCAAGAATCTCAACTTTCAGGGCAGCAGCAATTTTGCAAGACTTCATACATGAAAATGCTTTACCTCAACCCCATATATCTACCAAACTCCCTAATGGTGATGCGATCACTGAAATGCACCTTCCAATGGGCTTGACAAAGCTCAAAGTATTTGACTCTATTGCAAAAAAGCAAAGGCAAAGAGGGGATGCCGTAGCTTCTTCTCATACTTTGTATACTCTTTGGAAGAAGAACTTTGGATATGTTAAAATCCCAAGGAGGCAAAAAATGTCATTTGAAGTGCAATGTCTGTGATGATTTAAAGCGAGCGATTGAGAGTGCAACATGTCCAAATCAAAGGGAATTATACAAAAAAAACCAAAAATCTCATCATGACCTTATTCGACATTCCAGACTTAAATATACATTTTGGAAGGAGCAAGCTATTTCGCATCCCGATGACTACATGTGCCTTATTGTAGATGGCATGGATCAGAATACAACAACATTGCCTCGTTTTGTTGCCACTCCACCTAAATTACAAGGAAAGCACTTTCTAAAGACACATCTATGTGGAGTGTTAGTGCATGGAATTAAGATCTTTGCAGATATATGGATTGATTCCTTGCATCTACATGATAGCAATCAAGTTGTAACATCTATTATGAAGGCAATTCGCAATGTACATGTAGAAAAAGGTCGCCTACCATCGACTTTGAGAATGCAAGCTGATAATTGCTAGCGAGAAAATAAGAATGTACTCATGTTTGCATTCTGCTCCATGCTAGTTGCTCATCGAATCTTCAATGAGGTCGAATGTGGATTTTTGTATGTTGGGCATACACATGAGGATATCGATCAGGTTTTTAGCACAGTCTCAAGGGAGCTTAAATGCAAGGATGTGGCGACAATAGATGACTTGGTAACAAGAAGTAGCAGGCAAGTTGGTGGTCGTAAGGAAAGTACAGTATGTGAGAGGCTCGAAAGAATGTATGATTGGAAGAGCTTCATTCTACCTTTCATACAACCGGTGGTGATGCATTGATAGGTCATACCAATCCACACTACTTTCGTTTTTTTTTTAAAGATGAAAAACCCGTATCGCAATGGCAACAGTATTCTCATGATACAAAATGGGAACCTGAAGAACCTTATAGTCTCTTAACTTCAATTCCCAACAAGGAAAGGTATCCAACATGGGCTCCTATACAAGAATTCAATGAGAGGTCTAACTGTGAAATAGAAGGATTAAAAGCATTTATTACATACAAAGAGGAAATGCTTCGGAGATATCCTGATTCAAAGCCTACCTCAAGCCTACTTGGAGAGAACACACTACCACTGTAATTAACAAGACACGAAATTTAATAAAGGACCTTGAGAGAATGCGAGGCCCAAAGGATGTCAAGGAAGAATGCAATATGTTTTGGCCAAATGTTCATAACAATTTGCGCCCAGCTCCAGTCTTTGAAAATGAATTTGTATCATTACTTCCACATCCATATTGTGGACCGAAGAAGAGAGAGTTTATGCCACAAGTAGATATAGAGGTCGATTGTTTTGTTGTGGTTCGGCCATCGGATGATGAATATGAGAATGTAAAGTTTTGGGTTGCAAAAGTAGTTGATGTGCAAAGAGATGACCAAGGGAGAGCTACAACATTTATAGCGGTATGGTATGAGCCAAAGGGCAGGAAGGAGAATATGGATAACAACACATTGTATACTAATTGTATAATGAAGGAGAGGGTCCCAAATGATGAAGTGGTCTCTCAAGTTTCAACGGAGACAATCATAGTGTCTTGGCATTCAAGGGCAAAGAAATCAAAGAAGCGCATGGGATATGAGGTAGAAGGAAAAATAAAAATACCACAGCAAACTATTTTGCATATACACGAATTTTTAAGGATGCTTGCCATGGAGGAAGTAGAAGGAGACAGCGCAAATGAAGAATGTCCATGATTAAAGCTTTGTATTGAAGTCCATTGAAGGATTTTATTTGGGTACTAGGCAAGAAGCCAATCCAAGACAATTATAATCAGAGTCATCACCTCCTATGTCAAATGAGAGTCAAAATATGCACTAGATGTCACCCAAGGGTCAAGGCTTGCCAAGACAATAGGGAGTTAATGCAGATGGCACCTGGCAAGGGACTATCACATTGAGCAATAAGACAATGGGGAGTCAATGCACCCAAGGGGCAAGGCTTCGCAAGATAACTTGTGGGAGTTAATGCAGATGATGGCACCTGTATTTTGCACTACATGTCACCCAAGGGTCAAGGCTTGGCAAGACAATAGGGAGTTAATGCAGATGGCACCTGGCAAGGGAATATCGCATTGAGCAATAAGACAATGGGGAGTCAATGCACCCAAGGGGCAAGGCTTGGCAAGACAAATGGGAGTCAAATTATGTAGATGGCACCTGGCAAGGGACTATCGTGACATTGAGCAATAAGACAATGGGGAGTCAAATTATGCAGATGGCACGAATTGAGGCTCTTTAAGAGCAACAATTTAAATTGTAAACATATGTTCAATCTATATCATTTTGGATATAAAGACTCTAGCTGAGAGCAACGTCTCTCAATGTAATCATATAATAATAGCTATAATTGCTATTATACCTCTTAGGTTCAATACAAAACTTGGGTCTTATGGCATCATGTCTTTTTTCTATTTATTAAAAGTTTTAAAAATTTTGTGCATATTGCGAGTGACAATGTTATTTTCATGAAATATTTAAGTCACCTTTCATGGATTTATAAATTTATCACGTCAAAGAAAAACGTCAAGGAAAAATATTAAAAATAATTAAATTAACAAATAACTTAGATATAGCTAGAATTTCTAATATAGGATTATTTCAAATTCTTGCATGTTGGTGCAAAAGTATAGATTGAAAAAACAATATTTTTATGTGAATATGATAGTGCCACAAAGTGAACTTTTGATTTGGGAAGAATATTTTCAAAAAGTAAAATTTTGATTTGGGAAGGATATTTTCACAAAGTAAAGTTTTCATTTGGGAAGGATTTTTGGGCTTCATCCAAAAACAACACAAAAAGTCCAAAATTAATGAAATAGGTGTTTTTCAAGAAAGGTATTTGCAAAGTGCTCTGCAAGCTGTCGCAGCAGTAATAGTAAGGATGTGCAGGATCACAACTGACTCAAGCCCCACCGCAGGTGTCACAGTGATACTCCACAAGCAGATTGTTCAAGCTGATGAAATGGAGAACCCTGATCACCTGCAAATGAGCGAGTCATAGTTGGCCTATACAGTTGCTAGTGAAGAATGAAAATTTTGTTTTTGCAAAAAGAAAAGTACCTTCTTTCCATAGCCTAGCTGGGAGATGGGAGACCTGCCGTATTGAAAGTAAATGCATGCCACAATTTGTGTACCCTTACATAAGACAACGTAATTGTGAAATTCACTGGTAGGGAATAAAAGCGAGTGCGGTAAGAACATTGGACGTGCGTGGATGGGCAATAGTTGGAAACAACAATGATCGCGTATCGATCGGTATTTGAACTATGTAAACTTTGCAATGGTACAATTAAATGCAGTTGGGTGTCATGTTTTATCCAGTGCGTGGTACATGTGAAAGTACATATTGCGCGATGCAAACAGGAAAAAAAAAAGCTTTCTAGTTGTTATTAGTTGTCATCATTCGGAACCACCATCTTCATCTGGAATCGGTGGCCTCAGGTGTAAGGTTATTTGGCTCTTCAAATTTACTTCACAACCCTTGTCGCGTAGTATCTGGCAAACTAAGGAAGCGAGCAAATACACATGAGTGAAGATGTGGTTCTAATAAGCAACGAATCGAGGTGTAACAAAGTGGATGCTCACCTTTTGCACATGCTTGCTTTGCTATTGCATGGAAAGCAGTCTTCAGTGTTGTTTTTGTGTGCTTTTAAACTCCTCCGTCCCTTATTGGAATCAACTCCAAAGCGAAAGTCTTTGTTGATGCAGTAGGAGGTGCATACATCTTTATTAAGCACGTGCCTACAGTGGAGTATATTCCTTTTTGGGCGAGGGCTCGAATCGCTTCCCATATTGGTGGACTGCCTGGGGCGCCAACTCAATATGTAATATGCTACTACCCTCGTCCAAAATCTAAGGTATGGGGAGACAAGGTCCCTATATAATATACATGGATTTCGTTCAAAAAAATCAAATATGTAAGGAAAAAATATAAAAATTTCACATCTTCCCGCCCACAAAATATAAGGTATATACCTTGAAAAATATGCAAGATTTTAAGATTTGTACATATTTTTCATAATGTGTGAGGACCAAGGGGGGGGGGGGTCTTTTGGATGAGGGGGAGTAAAACAAAAAATACACTAAAATATGAAAACCCATCTCCTTTCAAATTAATGTAACTTTTTCATGTGTTAACCAAATTTCAAGGTGCAAAGACATATTTGAAGCTCTTTTAGTGTAGAACACAATTATGCTAATTTGAATAATTTATACTCATGGCATATTGTTAAATTCATCTCATACTCAAGCTTTTGATGGATTTTCTCATGAAAGGGAGTGGGCGCCCCAGGGTGGACCAAGGCCTTTTGACAAAGGTCAGGAGAGAAGGGGGTTTAATTTTGATTCACGCAATTGAGTGCAAAAATGGAAGGCCAATGTAAACAATTATTTGAATACGGTTTCAATGAAGAACATGAAAGCTATATTGTTAAACGCGTACTTTCCCACTACGTTCGTTGTAGTAGCAATACCTTCTGCAGGGTTAAATATATTGCTTGATATCTGCAGATTTGGCTTTGATGCCCTCGGGAGCTCGCACGATATCGGGTTATGTGCTCCGATATCTATTGGGAATTTGGGATAATGCAACCAAGCTTTAAAAAATTGAATCAAAGTACAAACCGTGAACTTTCCCAAAGGCGCTCACTCGTGCACCCTCAAACAGAAAACAAAAAGGAAACATCAAATACCGAGATTCGCTTGGTTTATTTTGGGATCCTCTACATCTGTTAATTTTTCGAATGCGCAAGAAACTTTGTCGGTTGTTGAAAGGGCAGGGAGTTTTAAAGCGGATTCTTCCAAGGGCCCTGTAGCGACCAAACAATAGAGATTTGACTGGCGTTGAGACATATATGGTGGTCCTTGAAAGCAACAAAGTCTAAGGGGGGCAGTCAGCAACGTAAAGGTGGAGGCGAGGTAACCATCGTGTAGATGCAGGAGATGGATCTCAATGAAGCAAGAAGCACGCTACACGAGTGTGAGAGAAAAATGACAGTGTTGAGGCCCCTTGGGGATTGGTGGCATGGCTCCTCCATGTGCCACTCCTCCACCTAGGCGGTCCCATGCCTGCAGCTTTGGACATTGTCGCTGGAGGCTAACGATAACCGTATGCAAAGACGGACAGGCTAAGAGAATGATCGCATTCACGAACGGTGAGGATAGCCGAGAGGTTCTTTTATAGGAGCGACGCAGGGGTAAGGTTTTTGGAAACAAATGCTTTCCATATCCATCATTTACTCCATACCTTTCTTATTTGAGCGATTGTAGAAGACTACCGATGGCTTGCTCGCCAGTCGCGCTCGTCACGTGACCGGAAAAGGTCACGCGGAGTACAGCCACAAGGCTCCCTTATGATTGCGAGTAGTATGTCCAATCAATGATTACATCATTTGGCTTGGAGGGAGGAAATTGCGAAGGGTTAAATAAGCAACAATACGCTGGACTACGCAAATCAATCATCCAATCATCGTAACCATGAAGCCGCTCCACAAGATATCTTTCAACTAGGAGCGCGTTGGAAAGACCATCCTCCCCAATAGACAATGTGACACTGCTATTGTGCAGGGAGACCTGCAAATGGAAGGACAGTGAGAGACACGAGTACACGAAAAGATGGCCCTTCCAGACTATCAAGAGGCGAGTCTGCTACAACGAACGGTGGAATCGCGCAGGGTCATTGTGTTTATGGGATCAAGCAGGGTCGAAGGAGAATTCGCAAAGGAAAGAATGGGAGAGAAGCTGAGCAAAAAGATGGGACAATAAGGGGAGGACTTACCGACAATGGGAGTGCAGCTGAAGGCGTTGGAGCTGGTGAAGGGCTTGGAGACGCGGCAAGAGGAGAGGGAAGAAGAGGAGATGGAAGCGACGACAGCCATAGCTGAGAGCTGAAAGAATGAAGCCCGAGTAGAGGCAATATGGTAGACGTGGGCGTGAGAGGAGAGGAGCACGCATGCAGAGGAAAGGACTGTGAGAAAGGACATGGATGGTTGCAGTTGCAGACAGCCAACAAAGGCGAGGCGCGTGGAATTTATGAAATAATTAAATAAAAAGGGCATTTCGCTTCTCCAAGCTAGGCTGGCGTCAATAAGGCTTCCATGATCCACGTGGAATACCAAAAAGGAAATGATAATGCACATTGAATATCCATGTTTATGGATACTATTAGCCATGTGTGATAGTATATTTGGGAAAACACAATATAGTGGTGTATGGTATGTCATGTCTAGTAAGGGGTATATACTCGCTCTACTTTTTTTTGGGGATTAAAATATCGGCCTTTATTATAAGGAAAAAGATACAAAATATGGCCATCAACGAGGAGTAAGACACTTGTGGCGTACCTTGCAAAGCAGCAAGGACAAAACACGTAAAAATGGGAACACTCCCTAAACCATCAAGGATGATGATATAACTACCAGGGATTTCCCAACCAATGCATCCTGTTTGGCAAGAACTGTGCCTAAATCTAGCAGACTAATCTGCACACGCATTCTGCACACGCATTATGACCATAAACTTGTTGAAACCCACGGACACAAGTCAAGGGAAGCCCAACAACATCCGCAAGTAGAACCAGCTTCCAGTTACCATCAATGTAAAAACCTCGCCATAAGGCCCGACATACGGACTGTGGCATCCAATTTGGTCTAGGTTCCTCTAGTCATCATGCAGGTCCACCAAAGGTGCCTTATCATCTCAAAAGGCCTACCACATAGTGGGCATAAGGGATTAACATTGCTTAGCTAATTTAGCCCTCAATGACGCATCAGCTTCGACATAACAAAGCACCACTTCCCTGTGTGGTGACCTTTCCAAATATCCCTACACCGTGCGTGCCATCATTGCAAAGATATGCGAAGCCCCCACTTTAGATGTAGGTCACAAAAAAGAATTGGCTCCACCAACAAGTTTTGATATAAGCCCTTGGCCGATACGTTCTTCATGCATGTCTTTCCAATTAGCCATTGATTGACCCTCCCGCTGCTAGATTCCACACAGTTTGTGAAAATACTAAAGATCCTTATTACAATAGCTTGCATAAGGTCCCTTTCCTTGGAGTTCATGCAAAACCATTCTGAGATCACATGAAGACCCCCTCTAGATCCATCCCAAATCTATGACCATATGTGTAGTCCCTTCTTAAAGAGCTTTTTAACACTTGGCAGATCCAAATGAACAAAGGGAGGCCCATCACTAATTAGGGTTCTTCCCCACCAATTATTCTCCCCTAATCTGGCATCCCTTCGAAGTCATGCCTTACCTTTCCAAGTCATTTTAAGGCAGCAGGCCTTCGAAGCAGCACCTCGCGTTCAAATTCAAATCGACAATCTTCGGTGGAAATTCAAAAAATAATATGTCATACCATGATAATCCAACCCAATGAACCACATCACTACCACAGTCCACAAAGATGAGTCTAGAAATAGGCGAGGCAACCATTTCCCAACAAATGAAGTGTTCTTAATAGATACCAAGCATCCCTAGTCCCCCTTTAACTTTGGGACCTTCAGAGCCTCCAAAGGCACACAATGCATATTGCCTAGAACCCTCCTCACTCCATAGAAAGCATTAGAGGAGAATTGGGGTCTCAAAAGGGCCTCATAAGGAATGGATTAGTCCTAATGAAAGGGCCAAAGTAGGTCCCAAAAAGTCCTAACCCCCCCTCACCTAGGTGGGTTAAGCCCACAAGTGACCCCACCTCTTACACCTCTTACACAACTCTTACTCCTAGGTGGGAACCAAAAAATTCAAAATTCAAAATTGCAAAATTTGAATTCCCTCCCTCCTCTCTCCTCCCTCCCTCCCTTCCCTTCCTCCCTCCCCCTCCCTCACTCCCCCTCCTCACTCCCTCCTCCCCCTCCCTCCTCCCCCTCCCTCCCTCCCTCCTCCCCCTCCCCTCTCCTCCCCTCCCCCTCCTCACTCCCTTCTCCCCCTTCCTCCTCCTCCCCCTCCTCACTCCCTTCTCCCCCTTCCTCCTCCTCCATGCCTGCTCCTTCTGCCCTCCCCCTCCCTCCCTCCTCCATGCCTGCTCCTCCTGCCCTCCCCCTCCCTCCTCCTTCACTGCTGCTCCTCCTTCCCCCTCCCTCCTGCTCCTCCCTCCTCCCTCCTTCCTCCTCCATGCCTACTCCTCCTCACCCTCCACACCTGCTGGTCTACCCCCCTTTCCTCCTCTTCAACTACTGGTCCTCCCTCCCCCATCCCTCCTCCTCCTCACCGTCCCTCTTCCTAGATGTTGCTCCTTCAAGCCTGCATCTCCACACCTTCTCCTTCTCTACACTCCTTTAGTCATGCCACCATTCGAGGACATCTCCAACAAGTACCAGGTTCACTTAGAGTTGGAGGCTGAATATGCAAGCACACGTAGCTTAGGATTGAGGGGAGCTTCCAAAATCCACAGTCTTCGTTCGCAAGGAAAGAAGCATCTCGACCTTTGGGTAGAAGGATCCTTGTATCCTTTAGATCCTGCCAACCAAAAGAGCCCTCCTTTCCATACAATGCATGAGCTAGTTCGGTTTGTTGGAAATGGACATGCCGGGTTGCTTGGTTAACAATGCTCAGTCAATGGCTATGCAAGCAAGCGAGATGCACAGAGCCCAAGTAGAGATGCTAGCACATTTAGGAAATAGCACCATTGTTGCAATGCATAACTCTATGCAGGATCTTCAAAGGGAGAACCAGGATCTTTATGATAAAGCCAAAGCATTGGAATTGGAGCGAAATGCATTGGACTTAAAGCGACATAAATTAGAAGAGTCACTCTGTAGGCTAGCTGAGTCCAAAAAAGGCTTGGAAAGATCTATATACAATCAAGTACGACGGAGCCGTAGAGAAGGAACGAGAGAAGGCAGAAGAACGAGTGCAAAAGATGAAAGAAACACCTTTGGGATTGAAGGAGAGGAAAAGAAGGTACTTGCATAAACATGGATGCATTGGCACCCACTGGCGGTGCTAGAAAGAGGAGAGTCTGGGCTACAAGGTTGGTTATCAAATGTTCCAATGAGATTACACTCTTTTGTGCTACGTTGTTTGTGACTAAGTTTTTATTGTGTTCTTCTTTAGGAACTTCATGGAAGATGTGATGGGAAGAACGGAAGGGGATGATATTGACTGTTCATATGCTCTAGCTAGTTTATTGAAGTCAAGCAATGTCATTCGGTCACTAAGGGACCCAAGACACAAGCGTCTACACGTGCAAGTTGCTGAGGAGGTGATGAAGGACTTCAACGATATTGTGGATGCAAAGGAGATGCTTGCAGCTTGTGATTTTCAAGTCTGCTATTTTGGGAAATTATAAGAAGTCTATAGTGCCCCTACCCACACCTTGGTCTGTGAGACGTGCACGGCGAGAAACAAACCAATGTGCAAGAGAAATGCTTGGAGGGCACCATTGCGTAAGGGGCACAATGACTTGGAAGAGTAGAAAGAAATCTGGCTTACAAACCTTTGAGATGAATGCTTTCAATAATGTCTACTTAGATGTTGAGAAACTGTAACAAGCAATGGTCAAATTTTCTATGGCATGAGAGAGGATGGTAAGTGGAAATCCATTATAGCATTGCACTTTACTAAGTTCATTTCCTATATCATGTTTATCCTAACAAATTCTCTTTTGTTGTACAGTAATCTTGGCACCATCGTAATATTTAGCACTTGCTTTATAAACAGTTTTTGTTGTTGATTTGATTCTCATCATGTTTGCAGCATATTCTCTATGCACACGGACCATGGTTTGTACAAAATTGGGATCCTTTGTCAATTTGGAATACACAAGGCATGGACAAGTTGCACTATAGAGCCAAGGCAACCTACTTCAAGAACTCAAGGCATGGTGGTGGTGTCACTCGTAGCAATGCATTGCATGAGATGTTCGACTGGTTTTTTAGATGTTTACTAGGAAGGACTTTGAAGTCTGAAAAGGCAAAGGCATCAAAACTTGCAAAAGCAGTTCAAATTGTATCAAAGAATAGAAGGCATAGTGCTTGGAAAGCATCCATAGGGAGTCAAGGAGTCACACGTTGGTTGCAAGCTAGAGTGAGAGAAGGGAGTAGAAGCTATGGTGTAATTGTATACAAATATTGAATAAATATATTGCTTATTTTGACCACAATTGTGTACTCACTCTTTAATATCTTGCTTATTTTGACCACAATTTTTGTACTCACACGATGTTGGGGAAAGTGGCGACATGGTGAAGGAAGGGGGAGAGAAGGGAGGGGCGTGGGGTGGGGCAAGGGGAGGGGTGGAGGGGTGGGGGGAAGGGGGGATGGGGGAGGGCAACGGGTGTGGGTGGGGTAGGTAGGGGGAGGGCAAGGGGGGGGGAGGGCGATGAGGGTGGGGAGGGGTTAGGTCGGGGGCAGGGGGCATGATGAAACCCTAAATGTAATGAAAAGGGATGTCAACATGATGGGCCCTTATAAAAAGTTAAAAAAAACCCTAACTCTCATTATTCAATGGCAAGAGTGAAGAACACTACTAGACCCATTGGACGCTAGCTCCACCCTTCCTCTTCTAGCTAAACCACCTCCATGGCATCTGTGCACACGAACCTATCTGGGTCGAGTGGCGCCTCCCTCGAATCTCGTGAGCCCTCACCCAACTCCACCAAGTCTCCTGAGCCTTCTTCTCCTTCCAAGTCCCGTGAGCCCACTCCCCAGCCCCAAGAGCATGAGCCTTCCCCTCAACCTTCTCCCCAGCCTTCCCCTCAGCCTTCCCCTTAGCCTCAACCTCAGCATGACCCTTAGCCTTCCCCTCAGCCTTCCCCTCAGCCTCAGCCTCAGCCTAACCCTCAACCTGACCCTCAACCTCAGCCTGACCCTCAACCTTCCCCTCAACCTTCCCCTTAGCCTTCCCCTCGGCCTTCCCCTCCCCATGAGATCCCTCTCCCGATCGAACAAAATGTGTTCGATAACCTCTCAGATATAGAGGCTTCTTGAGGATCAACAGACTGCCATGAAGAGCACCATCTTCTCTCTCACGGAGATAAAACCCATGGCATAGATGATCCTTGTGCCCATGAGGAGGGTAAAGTAGACTTCGAGGAAGCCCCACATCCCAAAGAAGGCCAAAGCTCCAAACGTCAGCGAGAGGAGGACTCGGAGGAGGACCAATGAAGACAAAAGCAGCAGAAGATGTTCAAGGCAGACAAGAGGCCATGGGAAGGTGTTTGGGTACTTGTAAGGCCCCTACCAAGAGTCAAGAAGCCGTACCAAGAAAAACCAGGAGCGTGGGTCCAGAGGGAGATCAGGAAAATGCAAAAGACCACCGACAACTTGATCCCGCATGCTTCATTCCAACATGTGGTACAGGAGATCACACAGGGATACAAGGATGATGTGCGCTTCAGCACAGGAGCTATGGGGGCGGTCCAAGAGGTTGCAGAGCAAGTGACCACCGCTCTGCTGTTCGAGGACATCAACTTGTGTGCCATCCATGCAAAGTGTGTCACGGTCATGGACAAGGACATGGCTCCGGCAAAGAGGCTATGAAGTGACCCAAGTTTAAAGCCCTAGATTCTCTTACAGCCCACTCTTAGGACTTAGACCACCCACTGTCCTTGAAGGCACTGTCTTGTATCTAAGGCCCAAGAGCCGATTTTTTAAAGTAAAATATATCGACATTCTCTACACTATCGCATTGTTGTATATTTTCCGTTTCAATGCTTGCAGTAAATTATCATTTTAAGTTAAGTTTTAAATTCTATCAAATCCTGAAGGAATTTCACCGTTGCGTAGAAGGGAAAAGTGTCCGGCACATCACCAGGGCCCCAGAAAGCCCAAAACCCGCCATGGTGCGAATTTGGGCATTCTGGTCCTACGAATTTGGGCATTCTGGACCAGAATGTGCAAATTCGAACCGTGGCAGGTTTTGGGCTTTCTGGGGCCCTTGCAACGTGCTGGACACTTTTCCCTTCTATGCGATAGTGAAATTCCTTCAGGATTTGACAGAAATGAACTCTTGATACCCAAAATTGGTGAAAATGATACTAAATTGGCTAGAAATTTATTAAATTAACACAATTAAAATGATGGAGAAAATATATCATCAATGACTTAAACAAAATACAATGGAATTCATGACGAGCAATGATAACTTAAAACAAATAATAAAGACATGTAGTCATGTATCCATTGAAATATTCATTTAAATATATGTTTATATATACAAAAGGCCTCACATGCTATCTTTCTTCTTGGCTAGTTCGAGTACATCAAGAATAGGGGTCTTTGAATCCCCTAGTGGATTCCTAGATATAAATCTAGCCGCAACAGCACTAACATCCTCCTCTCGTGCTGTCAAAGACATAGCCATTGCTGTCAATGCCCTGCCATGAATGTTCGATCCAAAGGCATTGATAGTAGCTAGGCAGTGTACCAAAATGACTTTGTCGGCATTCCGCGTAATGTTGGAGTATCCGATAGTGTGCAAAAATGCCTTGCACTTCAGCAACTCCGAAGGACCTCGAGGAGAAAGTTTGACGTGAAAGACCACGATATGCTCTACGACTTTGCCAAGGTAATGGGCCAAAGAATGATCTCACCCAAATGTGTTGCGAACATTACCCCATCGAGATGAGAATTCATCAAGCTCGAACGCATCCTACAACAATTCAACAAACATTAGAAGACCGATAAAACAAATTATACTAAAAGAACATCAAAATAAAAAATATTGTTCGAACTTATCACTACAGCGTCGTCGGCTTCTATCCCTTCCTCATTTGCAATGTTAATGGAACCAGGTACTGTGTGATTTCCATTTGGGAGGTGGACACTTTCTCCTGACTTGCATTGGAGGTGGAAGCTTTTGCATGAGAGGGTTGTGCATCGTATATGGACATGTCTGCATCCCTCATTGAAACTAGTGTCGTCAAGAGAAAGTCTTCCATTGTCTGATCTTCGGTACCTAAAACCCCGGGATCTTTGACACTTGTGTCAACATCAAACCCCGATAGGACTCCGAGTGCCTCATCCTCTCATAGTCCAAAAAGAATCTCTATGTCATGAAGGAATACGTACTCTTCTCCATCGATGATGAGGGGGGACAAGGACCATAATTGTGAGTCTGGGTTGATGGTCTCCGATGCAGATTCTTGCTCTATTGGGGGCTCTTGAAGTAGGCTCGATGCTTGAGCTGCTTCCATCTCCTTTGTTGGATCGTCGAGACTCTCTTCCATGTAGATGTCCGAGTCTAGTCTAGGGACGACTAGATTAGCAGTTCTAATAGAGGGGGTGCTAGATGATGAGGCTTCTTCCTCTAAATTTCCTTCTTGGAGAAGGAGATGAATGTCATCTCCCATGAAAAAAATTTGGTGCCTGTATTTCCTGTGGTCCCTGCATCTAGGATGTCTTGAACTTCAACTGTCCTAAACCCTTTGTCTGTAAGGTTGTCACAAAAGCAGGCCAAGCGCTTTACAAACTTGGGTTCCTCTACGAACAGATACTTTATGTAATCTATGAGAATCCATCTCTTTGAAGTGTGGTCAAGTGTATAGGCAAAATTTAAGAAATTATCTTGCATGTAAAGGATGAGATTTGAGAAGTCATCCTTGGCTCCCATATATGTGCCTAGGACATCTAAAGTCCTATCAAACACTAAAAATAGCTCTTCCTCACGATTTGCAAATGCAGTTTGTGAGATGAAATCATGGAACGTAGCTCTAGATGAATCCATGGCAAATAGCAGTTGATGGAGGGAGTAACTTCTGAGGATGGGAGTTTCTATAATGGTTCTATAAATGTGAAAGTGAGAATGTGATGTAAAAAGGGCTCTTACCCCTTAATATATATCAAAACCCTAAAAATTAAAATTAATCATAAAATCCCCAAAATTTTTGAAAAACATTTACCACCATGAACTGAAAGGAGAAAACATTAAAAGAAATAACATTTTAATTTAATTGTCCATCATCTTTTGAAGCAATAACTAGGATTTGACAGACAAAAAATTAAATGTTGCACTAGTTAAACACATTGTTAGCAAACGTCAAAGTTGCAGGAGGAATGAAATTGGCACTATGCATGCACTTCTCCGCACAGTGGCTAATCTTACCACCATTTAAGGTAAAGTAGAAGGACTCTGACATGCCGTCCTCCATGACCAATAGGTGTTCTTGCACATCCCTTAGAATCCATTGCAATGTAACATTCACATTCTTGACATCTCCCTCTTCAACATCAATAGACAAACTTACCTCCATATTGTCTCAATCATTAGAGTCTAGGGGAAGCCACCGGCCATTTGTTTTCTTCCATCACCTATACTGAAAAGCTTAATACAACACTTGACATGACAAATGGTATCTAATAACCACATTGTCTTTACATGTGTGACATTGAAACACATCACCCTTTTGGTCACCTGACCTAGTTCCCCAATTCATCCCAAGTAAATCTTCAAGAGCATTTTCATCTACACACTTGCAAGACCACATAGTTTTTGTTCTATGCATATGTATATTCTAAAATAAAGAAGAAAAAATGTGCAGTGGCATAAACCAAGATAACCTTGCCCATTTGGATCCAAATGTAAACTTCATGGCCATGCCCACATCCTTTGCAATCTTGTCCTTGTACAATTGCAATGTCCTCGAGTCCACATTGCTGCAATCTATGTCTTGAAGTTGTGGTGGTGCAATGGTTTGCAGATGGCCATAGTTTGATGATGTCGTTGGAGTGATGTATGTTGCATTATACGAATACACATTCTTCATTCGCAAGGAGGCAAACTTCTCCCCGGCATGCATTTGCTTACCTAAATCATCATGAATCGCAATGAACTTGCCTATGAATGATTCAACTGGTTCCCACTACTCGAGGTCCGAAGGGAAAACATCTGCCACCATGAATAAGAGCTCTTAGAAACCAAACACAGAATTTCCAAATGGACTCATTACACTTACAGGTGAAAAAGGTACATAGATAGAAAGGCTGACAATGTGATGGTATCCTAGATTGATTGAATGATGGAGGAAGCCGCATCTATTTTCCCATGTAAACATGTTGCACTTTTGCAAGCCATCCTTTCTTCCCAAACTTGAACTTCAAGATGTGCCCCTTCCACTCATGCAAGATGTCAACTCTCTTGCTCTTGGGAAGCTTATGTGGACCTTTGGCCAATCCTTTCAAGGTGCAAGGGATCCACTCATCTAATGCATTTTTGGTGTTGTGGAAGAGATAGGAGGTCACAGCATTGCATGGTCTTGTAGCCTTTCTCTCACCATGCTTGCATGGGTTGCAACAGCAAGAATGGGACTCCTACACAAGGCAGTCTTTCACCAACAAGTACTTTGTTTCTGGTGGTTCACTTTGCACACCGTTTGTTTTCACCACCAACTAGTATTTATCCACTAATGGGAATGATAATTTGCATGTGACTCAACATATGTGAGATTCATATGCATTCAAAGTTTCATGCCCATCAGGTACGTTTTCATTCTAATAACACACCTCAGATACTATTTTTTACGAGTTGTGCATAACACTTGGTGAAAAATGGGGTGTGTGGCAACTTTGACCATCCAAAGCATATCTGATGGGCATGATACTTTGAAAGAGCCTAAAAATTTGTGGGATTCATATATTTTCACAATTTCATGCCCATCAGGTATGTGCGCATTTGAATAACACACCTCAGATACTACTTTTTGTCAGTTGTGCATAACATGAAGAAAAATGATTTATTGCGACTTCGACCATCTAAAGCATATCCAATGGGCACAATACTTTGCATGCACATCAACATAGGTGGTATTGAAGCATGCAAAAAGTGTCATTCTCAATCATCAAGTACGAGTGCACTCAAATAACACACCTCAGAGCATGTTTTTTGCCAGTTGTGCATAACACTTGGCAAAAAATGAGGTTTGTGGTGACTTTGACCATCCAAAGCATATTCAATGTGAGAATGATGCTTTTCATGCACCTAAAAATATATGGGGTTCATGAGCATGCATAGTATCTTCCCATCGGGTATGTGTGCATTCGAATAACACACCTTAGATACTATTTTTTACCGATTGTGCATAACACTTGGTGAAAAATGGGGTTTGTAGTGACTTTGACCATCCAAAGCATATTCGATGGCATGATACTTTGCATGCATCTCAATATTTTTAATATTCAATGTCTTCATAGTATCATGCCCATTGGGTATGTACGTGTTTGAATAACACACCTCAAATACTATTTTTTTTCGGTTGTGCATAACAATTGGTGAAAAACGGGGTTTGTGGTGACTTCGACCATCCAAATCAAATCCAATGGGCACATTAATTTGCACACGCCTAAAAATATGTTTTATTGAAATTCATACAAATTTTCATGCCCATCAGGTATGAGCGCAATCAAATAACATACCTTAGATACTATCTTTACCGATCGTGCCTAATACTTGGTCAAAAACAGGGTTTGTGGTGACTTTGACCATCCAAAGCATATACGATGGACACAATATCTTTCATGTACCTCCAAATATGTGTAATTGATATGGATGCAAACTATCATGACCATCGAGTATGAGCGTGTCATTCAAACACACATGAGAGCATGTTTTTTACCGATTGTGTATAACACTTGGTGAAAAATGGGGTTTGTGGCAACTTTGACCATCCAAAGCACATCTGATGGACACAAGAATTTGCATTCCCATAAAAATATGTGGTATTCATGCATGTCCATAGTATCATGCCCATTGGGTATGTGTCCATTTGAATAACACACCTCATTATGCACAATACTTTGAGAAAAATGGGGTTTGTGGCAACTTTGACCATCCAAATCATATCCGATGGGAATGATAATTTGCATATGCTTCAAAATATGTGGTACTGAAATGTGTGCAAAGTATCATGCCCATTAGGCATATGCGCATTTGAATAGCACACCTCAGATACTATTTTTTAATGGTTGTGCATAACACTTGGTGAAAAATAGGGTTTGTGGTGACTTCAACCATCCAAAGCATATCCGATGGGCATGATAATTTTCACACACCTCAATGTAAGTGGGATTAAAGTTCATGCAAAGTATCATTCCCATCAGTATGATCATGTTTGCATAACATACCTCAGAGCGTGTTTTTTGTCGGTTGTGCATAAAGTTAGTGAAAACGGGATTTGTAGTGACTTCAACCATCCAACCCATATTTGATGGAAATTTACGTTTCACATGCATCAATATAGGTGATATAAAGCATGTGAAAATTATCATGCCCATCAAGTATGTGTGAATTCGAATAACACATCTCAGATACTATTTTTTGCTGGTTGTGCATAACATGATGAAAAATAGGGTTTGTGGTGACTTCAACCATCCAAAGCGTATCTTATGGGCATGATACTTTGCACGTGCCTCAGCATGGATGGTATTGAAACGTGCAAATTATGGTTCCCATCAAGTATGAGCATGCTTGAATAACACACCTCCGAGCATGTTTTTTGATAGTTATGCATAACACTTCGTGGAAAACGGGGTTTGTGGCGACTTTGACCATCCAAAGCATATTCAATGGGCATGACACTTTGGACATGCCTCAACATAGGCGGTATTAAAGTGCATGAAAAGTATTTTTCCCATCGGCAAGACATGCATATGTTCTTATTTTCAAGGGCACGATACATAAGTGCTAAAAACTTTTGCAACAAGAGATTATACCTTAGATCTATGTGTATGATGGTTACAAAAATTTATACATATTTAAAAGAGTAGGGAATTTTTATAATATTCAAAAATTATTTGTATGGTGGGACATGCATATTTTCTCATCTTTGCTATGGAGTGTATATAATTGCCAAAAAAGTGTGCATCGGTGTTGGCTCTTTCCCACAGCTTCCACAGGAAGAGCAGGGTATTCTCAGATTGCAGTGTTCCGAGGCTTTTTGTCACCTATAGATATATAAGGATTGCCGTTTGTAATATACGTGTAGCTTAGGACCTCGAGTCGTATTCCGTTAAGAGATGTAGGTTTAAGTGTGGTGAGCAAACATAGTGTATGCATGTGTAAAAGGAACATGTATCACCATGGTTGAGGTTTTGAAGGCTTTTGCCTTCATTGGAGGTTGCAGGTTTTAGGGTTTAGAAGGAGGTTCCAGAGTTTAGAAGGAGGTTCTAGAGTTTAGAAGAGGTTTAAGAGTTTAGAAGGAGGTTCCAAGGTTTAGAAGAAGTTCCAGGGTTAGAAGGAAGATCCAAGGTTCAGGATAGAATACATGGTGGAGAACTCGTCTCCCTTGTAGTTCATAAAAAAATTGTTTGGGGGGGGGGTTCTGCGCAGCGGCCGGGGGGGGGGGGGGGGGTGTTCGCGCGACAGTGGGGTGGGTGGGTGGAAGTGAGGGTAGAGGGGAGGGGAGGGTGGAGGGGAGGGGGAACCGAGGGGAGGGTGGTGGGGAACCTAGGTTAGTTATCAAGAGCTAGGTTAGTTTAACTAACCTTTAGTTAGTAACTAATTGTAGTTAGGAAAACTAGTTAGGTTAACCTCATAGTTACAATAACTGGGAGGATATAGGCTAGTTAATCTAACTAGATTTAACTTGGTTCAAACCCCTCAGTTGGACTTAAAGTCCATTCACACCACCCTTAAGAAACCCCCTCAAAAAGCAAAATTTACCTCTACTTTAACCCCTTGTAACTCATCCGTTTGGGACCCAAATTGGACCCCGTTTGAAGTAGAATTTCACACATGGAAACATCATGCTATGGGGCATTTTTCCAGTCCATTGCACACCATTTTGGCATCTGTAGCACTTGCTCATTCATGCCCTCGTGCGGGCCTCGTTTCACACAAATTCGCTCGTATCTTCACGCCGTGACCTCCGATTGATGATCCATCTACACTGGCACATTTCCCTACACACGTAGGACAATCTTTGGCAATTATTAACATGATGGTCCCTGCACAAAATAACACCACTCTAAGCCTCCCAACAAAACTACATCCACACTCGCACTTGTGGGGTAGAGACACCCTTTGCAAATCTCGCCCAATCTGCATGCAGCTATGTTCCATGGCCAATGCCTTTGACTCTAACACTTGCCAAATCCACATACAACTCCACTGAAACCACCGTCTCTGACAATCCTCTACCCCGAATCCCCCCCTGAGATTCAATCACTCCCTATAACTCCTCCATGCCACAACATGGCTAGATGCCATCGCGACAATGATGGTGATATCAACCTCGATGCAGAGGTTGAAAATTTCTTTAATTGAAGAAATAATAACACTCAAGGCAGGTGCCCCTTGGGAAAACTGGAACTTCAATAGGGGAGATCCAACCTGATTCCTCCAGCATTTTGATGCCATATGCCAAGCAGGTGGAGATCAATCCCATGAAACCAAGGTGGCTTGGTTTCCCATGGCCTTAACTGATGAAGTGTCTGAATGGTACCTAGACCTTTTAGTGGAAGAGCACACCACATGGGACCTACTTCAAATAGAATTTAAACGACGCTTTCAAACGGAGAGGCTACAAGATGATCCCGCTCTCCAACTAAGCAAGATTGAAGAAGGCCATCGAGAAGATGTATGCACGTACCTGGGTAAGATGAAAACATTAATTGCCAAATGTGACCCACACCTAGATGCAAGTTCATTGCAGGACTAAGAAAGAAAATCCCAAAGGATATGAAAAAGATAAGCAACTATGAAACGTTCAGTGCTGCTCATGCAGCAGCAGCCATTGACATCGAGGATGGCATGACCAACTCAGACACTAGCAGTGATGACAGCAGATCTATTGTGTGAGATAGCACTCGAAAAAGGGCAAATCAAAGTCCACTGCTAAAACATCAAATGAAGATCGCCTAGAAGCCCTGACCATGAAGTTGAAAGAAGACATGATGTAGGCCATGGAACAAAATCTTCACTTGTCTCAGCTGCCAACTCAGACATACCCATGAAAAGAAAATGTCTGGTGTCCACATTGCATGGCCAATCATACAACAAATGAGTGCCCGGTGCTAAGAGCTAGGATCACTGCACAAGTAAATCCACCGCCAAGGTTGTGGTGCCATATCTACATCATCAGTGGCCATGATGAAAATAGTTGCATCTTTAACATATGCAACAACCCACCTCGACCTCAACAATACCAAGCGGCACCCATGCAAGTGTATAGGCAACTGGCACTAGCACAAGTGCCCCCAGCTCTGAGGCTAAATCCTATTCCTGTTTGGACACAAGCCCCACAACTATTTAGAAATTTGAATCCACGACCATATCCAAGAGCACCAAATCCAGCTCCTCACGCAGTTCCAATGCATCAATTACAAGCTGAGGAAGTAGAGTCATCATTTGAGTATGAAACAGAGTACCCAATGTACTATGTAGAAGGTGCAAAGGGTCTAATACCAGTTTATGCAAATCAAGTACATCCCAACATATATCAAGCACCAATCAAGTGCTACAGTTGTGGTGAAAATCACCGGATCGCAGAATGCCCATGCCCTCATCATGGTAGCCCAGCTACTTTCTGACCACTCTACAGAGATTGTGGCATAGGACATGCCTATGGATTGTCCCATGAAAAATAAAGTCCCACAACAAACAGAGGTTAAGCCTGATGTCCCAATCAGCATCATTGGGGTGGACCATCAAAGTCTGGGTCTGGCAAGTGTAATAATATAACCTATAAATGTAATTACATGCCAACAAAAAGAGGCCACCAAGGACCCTAACATTCAAATCCAACCAAAGCAACTTCTTAAAAAGAAAGCACAAGTGCCTCCACCTCCGCCAAGCAATGAGCAGCCGAGCTCATCCACATCAATTCCCAAGCCTCAAATAAAAGAAACTCCATACCCAAATGTAGAGGTGGAGAAGGCTCATTTTCAGGCACTTTAACAATGGGTACAAAAGGAACAAGCTCAATTTGAGGCTGAGAAGCAAGCTTAATTTGAGGCTGAGAAACAAGCTCAAGACCCAATCCATGACTTGGCCCCACAAAGTATTGATACTATACTCGAGCCTCTATTCTAACAACAGACTCCATAACATAATGTACCGCCACATGAACTTGAAGGAGCTGCACTCTCTAGCATCCTGAGTTGCCCTATGTCAATTCCCATTGGAATCCTCCTACAAAATTGCCCCAATCTCTGGGAGAGTTTCAAAGGATGGATTGAACTGGCAAATCCTCCTCCACCTATGAATGACATCGAAGATATCCCTGTGCAGATGGGTGAGAGAGATGACATATGCAACATTACTGCCTTTGATCCAGAAGGCATATAATGAAGTCCAAGCCATAGTGGATAGTGGAGCAGGTGTAAATGTCCTATCAAAGGAGCTCTATGATGAATGGGGTCTCCCACCAATGCAAAAGGCTAATTTTAACATACGCCTTGTGGATGATTCACGAGCTAAACCCTTGGGAATAGTAAATGGCGTGCCCACAAAGATCGCAAGAATCTGCTTTTTCCTTCAATTCACAATCTTGGATCTCCCCAAAAAATCCTATCAAATCTTATTGGGACGTCCTTGGTTACGAGAAGCATCATTCCTCCATGACTGGGGAACTGATAAACTGACAATCCAAAATCGCAACACCGCAGTCAAGATGAATGTGGGAACAGGAGCTATAAAACCAATTGTGCTTAGAGCATTGGATGACACATCTTCAACGACAATCTCAAGAAAATCAGCTCCCTTGCAATAGCATGTCATAGCGGGCGATTCACAAAGCAATGTAAATAACTAGATATAAACATTGGCAACCATCGACAATTGCCATTCCTTAGACCCCATCTTCTCACAGATAGATGCTAAGGCACTACAGGTAGATCCTCCACTCACACATGAGGAACCAATCGATCTAGAGATGCCATTCTTTATGGTTGACCTCGAGTGGGATAATGAACCTGAAGAAGGTACCCATACCAACGATGACTCATATTTTCCTTGGGACCTTGAAACAAAGGTTGAGAATGCTGAAATTGAAGATCAAATCTTTGATAATGACTTAGCCATTCTGCATGCCCTAATGGCAGTCGAGCTCCCAAAAGTTGAACCTCCAAAGTTGAATAACAGTAGAAGATCCCACAAGAAAGTTGGAGGAAATCGCAAAAAAGCCAAGGCCAAACACTTCAATGAATTCGAATGAGTCCAAACAAGGATCGTCAAATTGTACCTTGCAAAGCTAGCTTCCTCAAAATCAAAACCACCGCCTCTGGAATGGTCCCCTAAGGGACTAGAAGGAGTATGTGCATCAAATGAAACCTTACTTGGAAACACCTTACCAGTGGAAAAGCTACCCCATAGTTCCCAACATAAGAAGTTTTGGAAATATAAGCCACATGTGCAGATGAAGCTCGATCAAGAGACTTCAGAAAAAGAAAGCCAAAAAGAGCCTAACAAATTGGTAAATAAAACTATGCCACCCAGTACACATGGCACATGTCAGGTTAGTTCAACACCATCAGAGGCCGATCTTCAAGAAGTGCCGCTTAGGCTGTCTCTTCTTTTCTTGCGTTTTGTTGAAGCCCACAGACTTCTTAGATTGGGATGATCGTGCATTGCTTCCACTTTTTTGCGTTCAACCACTGGAGCCACATTGGTCCTAATTAACAACAACTTTGACACTAGGTGCCCAAGTTATTTCTCCTTCGTTTCAAGGGACGCCAACATAGCTAATGTCGCCCTCTTTGCAGCTAGTTGGTCTAAGGTATGCACCCCTTTCACTTTCTATAAGCCATTTCTCAAGTTAGAGAGCATCTTGTCTTGGGCAAGCATCTCCCAAGGTGTTGGTGGGGTTGTTACTCTATGAACTTTAGGGTGTAGGCTAAAGCCTCTAAAGACTCAAGACTGGTATTCACTAGAATGGCTTGATGTTGCTACCTCAAATGCTACCACCAATCATGACACCATAGCTCGTGTTCTTCGCTCCAATAGCAATGATCGAATGTGTGCATCTATAACTGCTTCCTGCTATTGCTCTGCAAGAAGTATTCTTTTTTCTCATTGTTTCTCTCTTTGTAAATGTTGCAAAAGTGTCTTGCGTTGCCATTTTGATACCATGCCATTGCTTTCCTCGGCCTATAATCTGTTCCTTGTTCCTTGACCAAGCTTTTCAAATTTACTATCTTGCAGCCTCTATCTACCTCTCTTGCAAGCTATGGTGAGCTGCATGTTGCCATTGATGCCATGGCAATGGTCAATGAACCACCAGAATAGATCCTCCAGAGTAGAGAGAATCTAGCTTATCGGGTGAGCAAATAATAGAAGATAGCTTACTCGAAAGACAACAATGCCAAACCAAAGTATGTGCAAGGTCATGTCGAGGTGCATGTGGGTTGTAAGGTGAGGGCAAGTTGCAAGTACTTAATATTCCAAGATTTGATGGGCGAGAGATGTGGAAATTCAAAATTCATAGTACAACCTGTGCATCTACTACAATATGTCAAAACTGTCCCTCAGCATAAAATAGCATTTGTGTGCTAAACGTCCATTAATAAAGCATCCCACGAGGTAATTTGGGCATATCAGTGCATCCAACAAGGATTGCAATGCATCCAAATGGCCTGTAAAGCATCCACTGCAACCCAATGCAAACCACAAATGAGCGCGCATGGCTCAGACTGCAACTAGAGTGATCTGCATAAGGTATATCTAAGAAATCACGGCCCCACGGCAATGATCACTAGTGAAAATAAAACCTAGGATGTCTCAAAGCATGGGCATCACTTTATAATCGAACTCAGCAAGACAATCTACAAATATCTCTCTTCTGCCACAACTCCAAAATCTCATCCAAGGATGGAGTAAGAGTCAGTCAACCCTTGCATTTACTTGCAAAAATGAACCTTAGGATACTTAACCTTAGCCAAAATGCCACATGGCAATCAATGAGAAGGTCTTGGAAACTTTGAGAAATTTCCTTCAAAGAGACGACGAAAAAACACATAGAATCACAACACCCTCAATTCTTCACGGAATGGCGAGCAGCTTTGTAGACATATGTTTTAGGCAGTCCCACCAACCAGACAGACAGCTCTGCAAATGGAGGCCCAGATGTTGAATTTCCACTCACACAAGAAATGATGAAATGAAGACATTGGAGTAGACAGAGCTTCAGTACAGCTTCAGAACTTCATGGAATCAGAAGTAGCTTCATAGGGAGAAGTTTTGGAATGCTCTGAATCCATTGGGAGTGTCTAAACTACAAATGGTGGCCTAGATATGGAGATCCAACACCCAAATCCGTTCACGAAATTGAATTTCGTCACTTTTGGCAGGAGCTGTAACTTTTTAGTGAGAACTCGAATGACAGAGATGGAAAAACAAAAAATTAAGTACTTAATGTCTTCTACAACTTTTCTTTAGAAGTGAGATTTGATAAAATATGAAGAGGGGAGAGGAGGAGAGTGGAGATGAGGAGAGAGGGCACAGCTAGAGAGCACACCAAAATGACTAACTGTACACTAGATTTAGTTGAAAAAATATAATATATACAAACCCATTTAGGGTTAGGGTTAGGGGATCTAACCCTTTCCTTTATAGCACTCTATAAGGTTAGTGCTATGCACATATGATCACGTGATGGTCCTATGCACACATGATCACATGATGTTGAGCGTGAACTCTCAACACCTTCCCTCAAGATCAACATCATGAAGTAGGACTTCCCTCAAGATGATGATTCTAGGGAATCAAAGAAGGACTGAGCATTACATTCCATCACACCCCTTTAATGGGAATGTCCTTCGTCTGCGTCAAACCAAGAGCTAGTCGGTGTTTCTCAAATAGCTCTTTACTGAGTGGTTTGGTAAAGATGTCTGCAACATTTTCTGTGCTATCACAATGCTGCAGTGTGATGTCACCAAGTAACACTCTTTCTCTAATGAAGTGCTCTCTGACATCAATGTGCTTTGTCCTGGAGTGATATACAGGATTATTGGCCAATGCTTGATTATCACAATATATTGTTGTTGGCTTTGACTCATCAAAGTAATCTGTTTCTGACAATAGTCTTTTGAGCCATATAACCTCACATGCACCTGTAGTGAGTGCCCTATATTCTGCTTCAGTCAAAGACAAAGAAACAATTGGTTGTTTGTTTGACAACCATGATATAGCACCTTGACCAAGGAAAAATGCATATCCCTGTGTCGATCTCTTGGTCTCATGATCTCCGACATAGTCACTGTCATAGTATCCATGCAACCATGGATGAATTCCTCTGTATTCTATCCCAAATTGTCTTATTCCTCTGATGTATCTCAAGACTCTTTTGGCTACATTCCAATTAGACTGTTTTGGATTTGCCATAAATTGTGCTAGTGCGCTTACTGCATAACAAATATCTGGCCGTGTTATTGTTAGATATACAAGAGATCCAATCAGCTACCTGTAGTATCTGTCATTGACTGTAGGTTTTTTGAATCCTTAGTAAGTTTCAAACTCTATTCCATGGGAGTGGCTGCAATCTTGCAATCTGCCATATGAAACTTCTTCGGGAGACTTTCTTCAGGAGACTGTCAACATACTTGAGCTAACTCATGAATGTGCTATCTGAATCTCTCCAGAACTCAATTCCAAGACAATAGTGCATAAGTCCAAGATCTTTCATGTTGAACTCTACATATAAGTCTTGTTTCAATTTTCTGATGAAGCTATCCTTGCTTCCTGTCACAATCATATCATCTACGTAAAAAAGTGCAATAGTAATGCTTTCCCTTGAACTTTGTAGTAGAGAGTATGATCTGCATTGGACTTCATGTATCCCAGATCAGCAAAATATTTGTCAATTCTATTGTACCAACTTCTGGGTGCTTGCTTTAAGCCGTAGAGACTCTTCTTGAGATGGCAAACCTTATTCTCCTTTCCTGGTTCAACATAACCTACTGGTTGTTGCATGTAGACTTCCTCGTCTAGATAACCATTGAGAAATGCATTCTTGACATCAAGCTGATACACATTCCATTTACTAAGTGTCGCTAGTGATATCAAGAACCGTATGGAATCCATCTTTGCTACTGGAGCATAAGTCTCATCATAGTCTTGACCATATTTTTGTGCAAATCCTTTTGCAACTAATCTGGCTTTGTATCTCTGAATACTGTCAACTGGATTGTACTTCACTTTGTATACCCATTTGTTTGCTATGGCCTTCTTTGCTGGTGGAAGGTTGCATAATTCCCAAGTGTTATTTTTATACAAAGCATCGATTTCTTCATTCATAGTAGTTTGCCATTCTGGCTTGTCTACTGCATCTTCAAAGTACACTGGCTCTTATGTAGCCATGATGGTAGTCATAAGAGCATAGTTGGTGGTTTCCACCTGAATTGCTTTGCCTTTCTGAGCATATGTCAATCTAGCTGGTGGTCTGCTTTCCCTAGTAGACCGTCTGAGCTGCTGTGGCTCTGCTTGGGGTGTTGCTGGCAATTCTTGCTCTTCTTGGTCAACCTGTTCTGTAGATGACTGTGAAGTCGATGCTTCTATCTCCTATGTAGGTGAGGTTTTCCATTCTGATTCCTCATCAAAGATTACATCTCTCGAGATAATGACTTTGCGGTTGATGGGATCATACAATTTGTATGCTTTGCTTTCTTCACTGTAGCCAACCATGATGCATTTGCATGACTTCGCATCCAATTTCCTACGATGATCATCATGTATGTGGGCATATGCTAGGCAACCAAATATGCGGAGATGCCTAATCCGTGGCTTGTGTCCAGTGAATGCTTCATAAGGAGTCATACCCTGTATTGGTTTGGTAGGAAGACGATTAAGCAAGTAGTTTGCTGTAGCTATTGCTTCTGCCCAATACTGATTTGGAAGATGATTTTCACTAAGCATTGCTCTAGCACTGTTTGCTAAAGTCCCATTCTTCCTTTCAGCTATTGCATTCTGCTGAGAAGTATCTGCACATGTGAATTGTCTTCGTATGCCGTGATTTTTGCAAAAGAGGTCTAGGTGTAGACCCATCGACATACTCCCATTTGTCTTGAAGCACAAGAATGGTCTCCATTCGGTATTTCCATGTACCGTAATTGGAGTTTTCTAACCTAGCAAATGCCTCCAGATTGACGTTGCTAATCAACATGGTGCAAGAAATGTACTCAAAAAAGTGTTGTGAAGATCTCTGTATGAATCAACTGCAAATACACTGAAGATGCCAAGTGAAATCTCTGTACCATCGGTGAAGATAGAATTGCAGTATATAAGATCTGATCTATATTACAAGGCTTGCGGCAATGATGCCGGGAATAGCCAAGAGGCTTTACAAGGCTGAAATGATATGCCTGATGCCATGAGATAGCCGAATAGGCTTTACAATGGTGGCATGTGTGTGTGAAATCAAGTGCTATCTGCCCATTGAATCAATCTGCAATGCTTCTGAACATGCTTCTGAACTCTGAAGTTTGCTCACTGAACTAATGAACGTAAGGTTTCAGGTAATGTAATGATGTGAAACCGGATGCGAGCGTATGGACTGACTCCGAGTAGGTACTAGTTGGGAATTTCAGGCATGGCTTAGATTGGTAACTTGGGGAAATTCAAAGCATCCCCTCTATGGCGATCTAGTCTACTCTGATCTAGATCTAAACCAACCGTCGATTGATGAAAGAAGAGCAAATAATTCCTTTTCTTTTGTTCTTTTTAAGTGCTGGGTCAGATGCGTCGATGTAGAGGCAAATGTGCATGAAGGAAGTGGTTTTGTCGAAGAGGCTCAAATGTGAGTGTAACTTGCACCGAAATGTGCACATGATGTAATGAGTGCGTAGAGCACAAAAAAACGAGCGACTTTCTTTTTTGGAGTGCCCTCAAATTCTTCCTGGATCAAGAGATACGACTTGATCTAGGTGGAGGGGCAAAAGGAGTGCAAGTGGTGCTTAATGATGATGTGTCACTATGAGTCACATGCAGTGATGATGTGGCATTGTGCTTAGCAAGAGGTGTGCCTGTGAAGCTCAAAACTGAGATGGTAGGAGTGTGCACATGCAATGTGTGCACAGTGTGCCTGGCAAGGGACTGTGCCTATAGAGGGTCAGTGCTAACAGGACTGTTGAGGTGGTAGTGCTGAGGTGGCATAGATGATGTCGGCAAGGTGATGTGGCAATGCTGACGTGGAAGTAATGATGTGGCAACTGACGTGGCAATGATGATGTGTTAGCTGATGTGGAGTCGGTGGTGACATGGCAAGATGACATGGCCTACTTACATGGCACTGATGATGTGTCAGCTGAGTTGGGCTGCTGACGTGGTAGTTGGAGATAAGATGAGGACGTGGCAGTTGACTGCCAAGTGTCAAATTTCAAACCAAATGTGTGATGACCTTGAGGATAAGGTTCCAAGGGTTAAGGTATTGCCACGTGTCAAAAATTTATACAGTGACCAAACCCAAGTTCCACTGACCTAATCCAACCTATTTGCCACATGTCGTTGTACTGGCAGCTCGAATCTTTTGAGATTTTGATGGAATCTCAAGGATTCTATCATCGTCTCTTGTGATGGTCGACGATGGAGATGGTGGCAACTGGAAGCTTGCACTGGAGTCCATGAGCTCGTGGAGGAGTAGAAGCGACCGAAGAGTGCTAGCTTTTGGGCTTCGTCATTTGGAGGTGCTCGCTGGCGAGTTTTGTGAGTCTTGCTCTCAGAGAATCTGTAGGTCGTTGTAGAGGCTGAGGCTGCTACCAGGAGCCGTCGCTGGAGGAGCGGCTGGATAAAGGTTGACAAAGGAACTGTGGACCTGGCGGGCACCAATGGCGAGACCACGATGCAAGGCTTGGACGAGCTGGCGCAGCACTACCAGCAGTACTACAATGCCGGTGCGAGGTTCGCGAAATAGAGGGCCATGCTAAAGATCGGAGCCATCGGAGTTGGCGATTCAATAGAATGCGTACGGGCTGGCGAGGTACGCAATCATCTGTCAAGAGAACAGGCTGGTTGGAGCTATGAGTAGTTGTCGAAGATGAGTCGCAGCTGGACAAGAGGACTCCAGTGGCTGGAGATGGTTGCTGATTGTCGCGGGAGCCTTGAGAGATGCGCTTGGTTCTTTGGCCTTTCCACAAATACACTGATGGATTCGAATCCTCTACGCTTGATTTTGCATCTTCGGTTGTTGAATGAGAAGCTTGCTGAATAATCTGCTGCAGACCCTTGCTAAGCTGGATCGCTTCATGCTGCTAGCCGAGACAAGCTGTTGAATGCTTTGTTGTAGAACCACGGGTTGGAGGAGCTGCTATAGATGGCTCATGCAAGAGCCTTTAGGAGAGGCTGTTGATGCAGTTGTCCATCCTTGTTGTGATGCTGTCAACAAGTCAAGTTGCCGGGCACTAAGGCTAGATGGTTGAGAGCCTTATAGTTGTAGAAGGTCCTATAGAGAACCTTCGATCGACCACTAATGTAGAGAACATAGAGGAGCTGCTCTCTCTCTCTCTCCCTATATTCCTCTCAAGCATTACACTCCCTATATTTCTCTCAAAGCATTACTCACAATCTCTCGGAATCACTCATAAGATCTCAATGGAATGAAGAGAAATCCTCACATGGAACCCAAGAAATGAACGGAAATCTCTTACGCAATGACGGAAATTTTCTCTCAAATGGATGAAATTTTTCTCAAGTGGATGGAAATATATTTCATCAACGGAATGAAAGGATGCTCACTCAATCACTCTCAAACTCTCTCACACTCTCACGAATTGCAATGCCTCAGCGGAAGGCAAGGGAGCTCTGATACCATGATAAAATATGAAGAAGGGAGAGGAGAAGAGTGGAGATGAGGAGAGAGGGCACAGCTAGAGAGCACACCACAAATGACTAACTGTACACTAGATTTAGTTGAAAAAATAGAATATATACAAACCCATTTAGGGTTAGGGTTAGGGGATCTAACCCTTTTCTTTATAGCACTCTATAAGGTTAGTGCTATGCACATATGATCACATGATGGTGCTATGCACACATGATCACATGATGTTGAGCATGAACTCTCAACAAGATTCAGCTTCTAGAGAAAGATATCTTCATCACAAGACTCTCAGGTCTAAAATAGACTGTCTTTTTGTCTCCAAAACCACCAAGTGGGTTGCAAAAAAACCACTCAAAGAACTTTCCAAAGGTTTCTACAAGGTCTCTGTACATATGGATGCAGGTAAAGACACCCAATGGAGCTTCTCCTTCTTCCCACACAGTTGTAGCAATAGACTTCAGGCTCCAGGCTCACATGTGGGCTCAGCTAGAACACCCGCGCTCTGATACCAATTCAGAGATCTCAACAACAGAAGCGGAATGGAAGAAGGCGAGAGAAAGGGATAGCCAGAAGAGAGAGTCACACAAGTTTTTGGTGGGTGCAGAACACCCTAATCTTCTATTTGATCCATATATATATGTGTTTGAGTATTGTACATAATCGGGGCTAAGGTATAGTGGCCTTTAACCCCCACACTTACATGGATAAGAGTGCATCACCACCTACTCCAAAGTTAACGCTTTTACTTTTATGCTTGTCCAAGCAAGCCCCCTAAGGAAAATTTGCTCAAGCATTCTCCCAATCAAGAAGAGTCCACGACGATCTTTGAAGCATTCATTTCAAGAAGTTGCTGAAGAAGCATATGCTCAAGGTAAACATTATGTTTATTTTTTTTCTCAACATTTTAATTTGTATTGTTTCTTAATTAGTATTTGTTTTCTTTTTCAATAGTGAAAAAACTAGTATGAGACTACCAAGAGTATGTTAGTTTTAGATCCACAATCACCACTCATGTCCACCGAAAATCTAAAGTAAAATATGAGAGGCAATTGGAGGAGAAGGCACCTGAACCTAAAATAAATTTTAAGGATGTTATAAACATCGACTCTAATTGAGTCACATTTGATTAATTTCCTCATTTCTTTTGCAAGTGTTGTTATATGTTTGGTCATAGAATTATGTTATTAAATATTTGTGTTATTTTCTATGGTATTGTGAACTTTTTTTTGTTTTGTATTGGAAATTTTTGATGTATTAATATCTTAACAATTACAATTGTATTTCTTATGATGAAATTTTACAAAAGCAAGTAACAAAGTAGTGATTATTCATTCATTGCATGTTTACTTGGTTAAAAAAAAGAAATAGCATTGAAGTGAAGTTATTGTATCATTATTCCAAAAATTTACTTTGTTGCTTCAAAAACTCATTTTATGCATACTTGTATTTTCAGCTAGCAAACAACTCATATGCAAAGAAGAGAGCGATGAAGTAAATTCTTACAAAGCATGCAATGAGGCTACCAACTTTGTCCCCTTGCATCACAATCTATCTCTTACAAAAGCAATCATTCCATCAAAAGAAAATTTCATGGGTGGAGGCAATTCCTTGATTTCTTTAAGCATCACTCAATTATCTGATTGTGCTCCCCATAGATTTGTTTTTGAAGGAAGGCTTTTATGCAAGTATGGGACCTACAAAGGCATTAATCCAAAGTACCCTACTTATTTGAAAGGAGATCTTACTGACAAATAATGTACTAGGGGACCATTGATGATGCAGGTCTGGGCATAACCCCATACATCTGTATGTACCAAATCAAGAATACCTCGTGCATGAGAGGTACTTCTGACAAAGTTGGTTCGCTTTTGTTTGCCGAAGTAGCATGCTTCACAAACCTTTCCAAGAAACTGTAGCTTCAGAATCCCAATTGCCATATTCTGATTCCTGAGATCTAACAAGTACTTGAAGTTGACATGACCATATCTCTTGTGCCATTTTGCAGATAGTGGCATCTACTGCGGTTGAGCTGACATGGTATGCTTATCTGGTACTGTAGCTAGCATTCTGTATAAGCGTCCTTCCTTGACACCTTTTGCTACTAACTGACATCTTTTGGATTTGTCTCTGATAGTGCATTCATCACCGTCAAAGATGACTTTGTAATTGTGTTCTGTCATTTGACCTACTGACAAAAGGTTCTTGCTAAGCTTCGGAACATAGAGCACATCTTTGACTAATCCTTTTATACTAGTGAAATTGTTCATAGGGATAACACCTGTCCCTTGAACTACATTCGGTGTATTGTCTGCTATGTACTGTGCATGTACCAAGGATCCTGTTCCACTTGGTCGACTTGATAACTGTGAACCTCTTTGGGATTGAAATCAGTGTCTAGGTGCATTGTATCAGTCTGATGCAATTCCTCACTTGTAAAAAACATATTTCCATGTTCATTTGCAAAATGACTGTGACTAGAATGTCCACCATGATGATTTCCTCTTCCTCGGGAATTCCCTCGATTATTGCTGGATTGACCACCTTGGTCGTACTGCTTCTTGTGGCAATCTCTTTCATAGTGCCCAAACTTGTGACAATAGTTGCATTGAATGTTTGACACATTGGTGGATGCATTCCTTCGTCCTTGAAATCTTCCTCAATTGGAATGATTTCCTCTTTGCTGATTCTGATTTTGATGATGATGCTGATGCTGATTCTGACTTTGATTTTGTTGCTGATGATGACCACTTTTTTGATATGATCTACCTCTATTTCTGCCTTTGCCTCTGCTTCTGTCTGAAGCTGTGAATGCCTACTCATTAGAATGACCTTTATATGCTTGAATGGCCTGAGTCCTGAGTTCTTCACCAAGTAGGACTGACTGAAGTTCTTTGAGTGTCGAAATTTGCTGTTGGATGGCAATACTCTAGACTAGATTCTCATATCCCTCTCCTAGTCCATTCAGAATGACTTGAACCATTTCTGTGGGGTTCATAGTCTCTCCTGCTACTGCAAGTTGATTGTTGAAGTCTTTTATGTGGAGTACATAAGCATGACCGGTTTTATTGCTGTTGCGGAAACTCTGGTTGATCTGGTTTCTCAGGGTGAGAATCCTAGATGTGTTTTTGGACTCGTAGAGAGCGGTGAACATATCCCATGCTTCTTTTGATGTCTTAACTGTGTTGAGCTGTCCTAGCATGACATCTTGTGCATTCTGCTTGAGCAGGGGATAGGCATACTTGTCTTTCTTATCCCATTCTGCTTGAGCTCGGCAGGATCTACTACTGGTGTGAAAACTGTTTGTGTAGATGTAGATCTCGATGTAGATTCTGTTGCTGGTGCTATGACAACAGATGGAGTAGAGCTACTGGTGGCTGGATCGGCAAATGGTCTAGGTGTAGACCCATCAACATACTCCCATTTGTCCTAAAGCACAAGAATGGTCTCCATTTGGTATTTCCATGTACCGTGATTGGAGTTGTCTAACTTAGCAGATGCCTCTAGATTGAGGTTGCTAGTCGACATGGTGCAAGAAATGTACTCAAAAGTGTTGTGAAGATCTCTGTATGAATCAACTACAAATACACTGAATATGCCAAGTGAAATCGTTGTACCATCGGTGAGGATAGAATTGCAGGAGATAAAATTTAATCTATATTACAAGGCTTGTGGCAATGATGCCGGGAATAGCCAAGAGGCTTTACAAGGCTAAAATGATGTGCACGATGCCGTAAGATAGCCAAATAGGCTTTACAATGGTGGCATGTGTGTGTGAAATCAAATGCTATCTGCCCACTGAATCAATCTGCAATGCCTCTGAACTCTGAAGTCTACTCACTGAACTGATGAATGTAAGGTTTCAGGTAATGTAATGATGTGAAACTATATGTGAGTGTATGGACTGACTCCGAGTAGGTACTAGTCAGGAATTTCGAGCATGGCTTAGATTGGCAACTTGGGGAATTCAAAGCGTCCCCTCTATGGCGATCTAGTCTACTCTGATCTAGATCTAAACCAACCGTCAATCGATGAAAGAACAGCAAATAATTCCTTTTCTTTTGTTCTTTTTGAGTGCTAGGTTAGATGCATCGATGTAGAGGCAAATGTGCATGAAGGAAGTGGTTTTGTCAGCGAGGCTCAAATGTGAGTGTAACTTGCGCTGAAATATGCAGGTGATGTGACAAGCGCATAGAGCACAAAGAAATGAGCGACTTTCCTTTTTGGAGCGCCCTCAAATTCTTCCTGGATCAAGAGATATGACTTGATCTAGGTGGAGGGGCAAAAGGAGTGCAAATGGTGCTCAATGATGATGTGTCACTGTGAGTCACATGCAGTGATGATGTAGCACTGTGCTTAGCAAGAGGTGTGCCAGTGGAGCCCTGTGCTGAGGTGGCAGGAGTGGTCACATGCAGTGACTCTGAAGCACTATGTGTGCCTGGTAGGGGTCAATGCTGACTAGACAGCTGAGGTGGCACTGCTGATGTGGCACTGCTGAGGTGGTAGAGGTGACATGGCAGTGATGACATGGTAGGATGATGTGACAATGGTGATGTGGCAAGATGACATGTCAGCTGAGCTGCACTGCTAACGTGGTAGTTGGAGATAAGATGATGACATAGCAATCGGCTGCCATGTGTCAGGATAATGTGATGACATGGCACTTGAACGAGGGCAATGACATGGCAGATAAGGTCTGCCATGTCGTAGACTATGGTCCTAGTCTACGGGTGGCCGGAATCTTATTGAAGATTCGACGAAATCTTTGGTGATTCCGTCGTCGTTTTCATTGGAGATTGTGGTTGGAGCTCGGCATTGATGGTGCTGTGCTACTAAGTTGTAGAAGAGGCTCATTGTGATGGCCTTAGAGTTGGCGCAGCGTTCCCGTCATAGGAGGCCTAAGAGCTATTTGCTGTTTTGAAGATGGAGTCTTGCTTCGTTGAAGAGGGCGTTGGATGCGGAGGAGCACTGTTGAAGAGGGAGCCCGTGAGCTCTAGCTATGGCTATGGCAATGGCTACTGCTTGGATTCGGTAGTGCTAGAGTCGATGGAGACGGAGCTCGTCTGCTGCTTCGTTGAGTGCATTGACGATAGGAGCTTTGAGCCTTAGAAGTGGCTGGGCGATGCGTTCTTGTTGGTGTTATGGAGCAGCGTCGCGCTTTGGCTTTGCAGCTGCTGGGTGCTGGCTGGTGACGTTTGGAGAGGGCTTGTCTTGTAACCCATTGTGCTACAGAAAGTCGTTGCTATGGTGTGTCTGGAGTCCATCTGGAGTCCGTGCTGTGAGCCGTGGAGCCTTAGAAGGTTAGCTATGGCTGGTAGAGCCTCTTCTGCAAGCCGGTGTGGAAGAGCGCTGTGGGCTTGTAAGCCATAGGTAAGGCGTAGCAGCCAAAGCCAAAGCCATGAAGAGGCTACTTGATAGATGCTTGTTGAAGAAGGTTGCTCAATAAGAGCCATGACTCGCCTTAGTATCACGCTTGCATGTGGGTGCTTTGATAGATGGCATTGCAAGGTAGCTCTTGGGTCGAGGCTGGAGCTCACTTTAGCAGCAGCTAGTTTCTTGTTGATGTAGTTTGTAGAAGTAGCTGGGCTGAGCACTTCGCAATCAAGGCCTTAGAGTAGTTGGAGAGGTCACTTGCTCTCTCTCTCTCTCATAGAATCGACTCTCAGAATTGAAATCTCATGCAACAGAGAAATGAGACTCTCTTTCTCAGTGAATCTCTCAAAGCGAAATCAATGAAAGCTTCTCAAAAGAATCCTCACAATATACAAACGGAAATTCTCTCACATAGACGGAATTTCTCTCAAGTGGATGGAAATCTCTTTCATTAATGGAATGAAAGGATGCTCACTCAATCACTCTCAAACTCTCTCACACTCTCACAAATCGCAATGCCTGAGCAGAAGGCAAGGAAGCTCTGATACCATGACAAAATATAAAGACGGGAGAGGAGAAGAGTGGAGATGAGGAGAGAGTGCACAGCTAGAGAGCACACCACAAATGACTAACTGTACACTAGATTTAGTTGAAAAAATAGAATATATACAAACCCTTTTAGGGTTAGGGTTAGGGGATCTAACCCTTTCCTTTATAGCACTCTATAAGGTTAGTGCTATGCACATATGATCATGTGATGGTGCTATGCACACATGATCACATGATGTTGAGCGTGAACTCTCAACAGCAAGGCCATATCTTCATAAATTTATATCACCATAAAATTCAAAATACAAGAAAGTAATTTGAATAAAAGCTATAATTAATAAGCAGATTATTGAAAACTTCCCATTGCCTTTCTATTTGTCTCACTCCTTGTGCTTTTCTGCCTTTCTATTTTCATGTTTCCTTGTGCTTTTCTTTATAGCATCATGTATTACCCTAAAACCTATACCATTGTATTCAAATTATAAATCTCATTTGCTAAACCTAAACCCTTTATTAGAAACCCATATTTAAAAATAAGAGCCTTATAAATTTATATCACGATATAATTTAAACTAAAAGAAAGTAATTTTAAAATTTTATGATTAAAAATTACATTATTGAAAAGATTAATTTTCTTTGTATTTGTTCGTACATATTTCTTACAAACGAATCTCACAAAAGAGATGGCTACAAATTTTATGAGTGGGATAGAAGTGATCCTATGTTGCAAAAGAGAAGTCATTGCATTTGCTACAATCCATGATAGTGATCCCAATTCTATTTGTCACTTTAAAAAACTTGGCAAAGGTACAGTGGTAACTATTGTATCAAATATTCTTAATGCACATGTTGAGCTGAAGCATAAATGTGCAGATATGGACATAGTTGGACATATTATGCCCTCTAATACTTCCAACAAATCATTTATTGCATGCGACAGTGATGAGACTTTTCAGACACATGTCATCAAGAATACAAAGTGCATATCTTTGGATTTCAAAGTGGGAGATATTTAATAAAGGAAAAGTTTAACGCGATGTTAAGGAAGGATCAATGGATGGAGAATTACCATAGCTGGGGATGGAGGAAAAGATCCTGCGGACGTAATGAAATTGAAAAGAGAGCCAAAGGCAAGAGTCACCAACCAGTCGCACTGGCTTTTCGACATGCCCCGAGTTGGCATCATCAACACACTCCTTTCCCTTTGATTGAAACTTGCTCAACTCTGCATGGAAGCAATTTCTGAGCCTCTTGTACAATCGAAAAAGGAAGAAAAATCGAGAAAAGCAAAGAAGAACCATTGCTCATAGGCATGTACAACTTTTCTGGAACGTCCTACTTGAGGAATTGTCCATAGAAGCTGAACCACCACCCTCCATCTAAGCCATTGATGCACAAACACAAGAGAATCAACTGAACAAATGCAAGAGAAGCAATGAACCAAGAGACCTGTGCACTATATATAAAACCACCTTGTGTTGATTGAGCACCATAGATTCGATCGATCCAAATTTGGTTCCGCCTACCTTCAAATTTCCAATATTCCATGGTATGGAACTCCTCATGCATATCCAAAAATGAAAATGAAACCACATGGACTAGTTGAAACATGGCTTGAAAAATGGCTCTACGCTAGAGTGACAGCAAATTATAGCGCCTAACAAATTCGCAAAAATGTTTTTAGCTTCTAAGGTGTCACAAATGTCATTTATGCCTCTTCCCAAGGCAGGCCAACAAAGCAACAAGGGTCGAGTAGCTTGTCCGCAAAATGCTATAAACAAAATCCAGCTTATAGCATTTGCAGATAGGAGAGGTTATCGATGCTTCGAGAGATTGCTTGCCATGTGCCATGGGGAGCCCTAAGTGAAGCCAACGCCGCTTGGAGAAGCGAAAACATTTTTCACTTTTTTTTTACCACATGGGTTTTCCACGTGTCATCCCTGCATTTGCCCACTTGTAGTGCATGGAGTGGTTCCACGTGTTGGCCTCCCATGTTGTTCTTGCATGGGCTCATGCAGTGAAAGTAAGTGATGAGAACGCATAAAGGTCCCCGTCATGTTTCTGTGCCTACGTCGCTCGCTCATGGGTATTTTTCATGTCTCCGAGGACACGGTCGCCTTACCCTCACCTTACTCGATGAGATCGAACTGCATAGAGGGAGCTCTAATCTTCAAGACAATACTTGGCAAGGAAAGTTATGGAGCACCGTCAGAGAAATTACTCGAGAGGGATGGGTAGAGTATGCGCTATCCAAAGTGGGAGTACTTTGTTTCTGCTATAAAATGATGATTGGATGCATGTTGGGTGTCTGGAATTTTCTGTTTAGTCTTTTGTGCACCTCTCTTTTTGGTCATGCTTCGTTTCATGAGGAGGTGCTATTAAGGATGTCCAGAGTAGAAAAGGTCATTTCTGAAGATGAACCTTAAGCATGTGGAGACTCTATGGAGACTAGCAGTAGAGAGTTTGAGAGAGATCTGCAGTATTTCACAATTCCTTTCAAAACTTCCATTGAAGCATTCGTCCATTATCTATATTCTTATATTTGTGAGGATTGATTTGTGAATGTCTCATGAACATGGTAAGGCTAGCAGAGATGATGCGCAATCACATATTCGAGGTAAGAATGAGTTTTTTAGGAATTCGAGAAGTTCCAGGGTAAGATAGAGCACGAACTGTACATGGTCGGTGGGCTAAACGATGTGTAGTCGACCAAGCGGGTAATCGACCCACATCTCGCCGTTACATTTTATATCTCTGTGGAATATCTTCACCTGCCCGCCTCTTATACGGATTGTTCATGCATACTCTCGATTCACCGATACAGGTATTGGGTATGAGAAAAAGTGATTGTGCCTTCGAAGCTGATCCACTCTTCTCTAGCTGCTCTTTAATTGCCCGCCTTCGAAGTCCAAGCTATTGTCTTTTCTCCTCTGCATGCTCCTCTCCTTTTTGAGGCCTCGTGTGAGATATTGAAAAATTATAGAGGCGGTCGATGAGCGGTTCTATAAATTTTGTAGTTCACGACCTCTACGTGGTCGCTATCTGAGGATTCTACCCTTGAAGTGGATCCATTCTTCTATGGTTGTTCTTTAGTCGCCTACCTCCAAGCTAGCTGCCTCCAAGCTCTCATCTTCCATTCTTTGTCTGCTGTGTTCTTGGGTGCCTGTAAGCTTTGTGTATAAGGGTCTGTTCATTTCACATAGTCTCGGTTAGAAGGTTGAACCTCTCTCTCTCTCATCGTCAATTTCTATTGTTTGTTCATCACAGAAGTAGTCGATGAATCTAAGTCGAAGAGTTCTGCAATTCAAAAATGCCATGAAGCTTTGTGTGTACTTCATTTCATACAGTCTCGGTTAGAAGGTTGAACACCTCTCTCTCTCATCATTAATTTTCTATTGTTTGTTCATCACAGAGGTAGTCGTGAATCTAAGTCGAAGAGTCTTGCAATCTAAGGGTGCCTTTTCACACAATCTCGGTTAGAAGGTTGAACCTCTCTCTCTCATCATCAATTTTCTATTGTTTGTTAATCAGAGAGGTAGTCGATGAGTCTAAGTCGGAGAGTCCTGCAATTTAAAAATGCCACGAAGCTTTGTGTGTACTAGAGGATAATTCCAAAGATGAGCAGGTTTTGAAATCTGTTCATGCAAGTGGGGTTATATGGTTTTGGCATTGTGTCCTTCAATTCTTGTTGTGTAACTTTGTTCCTTCATTTGAAAGAATCCATCTTCCTTGGTCAATAAATCACCTAAGTTGTTATGTGATGGTTGGACATCACATGAGATATCCTTACACACCACGGAGTCTCAAAAACATCACTTGGAAGTCCAAGGCCAAGAAATGGAACTTTCAATCTAATGGAAGGTAAAAGCAAAAAAACAAAAGTAAGTTTTTGGTGTAGTCCCATTAATCGCCCTTGTATGTAAGTTTTTTTATTTTTCCTTTCATGAAAGGCTTTGGCCCACCAGTAAGAGAAGCAGTATGAGCATAAACTCAGCATGGCGTTACCTTAGCTTCAGGTGGCTATTTGATAAATACCTTTGTTTCTCCCCCTCTATCAACAAAAAGTTTCCCTTTGGTGTTAGCCCTAAGTAAGGAAGGTGGTATCCAAAAGAATGCAAAGAAGACATTAAAAATAGCATTCCATGCATCTGCCAAGCAAGCTTGTGCTGAAGGTATAGCTTCATTCTTTTTTATTATCTTTTCATAATCATTTAGTATGCCTTGGAGATGATTATAATGTGCCTCTCTTATTCAGTTTGGCAAAAAATCCATGACAAGGATGCAATATTAAGTTGAAGTGCCAAATAACTATAAATAAAAGGCCACTGATTCTAGAGGAGGCACTTTATAAGTTATAGACACGTAGCTCAACTTGGTAGCACGCTTGCCCTTCTTTTTGAACATACAGTTTCTTTTTGAGGATTACCAAAAAGCGAGTGAGGAAAAGTGAGCGAACCAAAAAAAGCGAGCAAGAAAAAGTGAGCGAGCCAAAAAAACCAATCAAAACAAAACAATAATAGATTGTTAAATCCTCCAATTTTACTCATTCAATTTTTTGTAATCCTCCATAATCAAGTTCTCTCTCTCCACCAACATAAGTGAGATCACCAATGAAATCTTCCACACAAGCCAAAAGTTTCATAGGACTTCTTGAATGGAATAGTCCACATTACATGCATGAGCAAATGCTTGGTTTTTTAAACTCTATTCACTCTTGGAACAAAACCTATGTTTTTCTGTTTGCAGAAAACCCTCCCTAATGAATCACTGTTACATCCCACCAATCCAACAAATTCTAAAAAGTTAGTACATCCCTTTCTTTAAAATGAATTAAATTCCAAAACAAATTATATCTTTGCTTATAGAAATCAATGGTAGAAGCCAAAATAGACAACATATTGACATTGTCCCTATTAGGTAAGCTTTCCTCTGGATCCGATGCAAGAAATCGACTAATTGTTTATTAAATTCACATTTTAATGCATGAATGGTGCAAAAGGTCATGATAATCATCTAAATCAAGCCTTGCCATTCATTTTGATATGTAACATGACCCCATTTGGATTTGTAAATCAAAAGATACAGTGTGTGCTCCCTCTTTTGGCCCAAAAGATGAGAATTTTGACATCCTTTATCTTTTGATTTACAAATCCAAATGGGGTCATGTTACATATCAAAACGAATGGCAAGCCTTGATTTAGATGATTATCATGACCTTTTGCACCATTTAGTAAAACTTCTTGCATCAAAATGTGAATTCAATGGAATTTTTGCCAGTTTCTTGCACCAGATTTATAGCAAGGTTGCTCGTAATAGGAGCATGTTAGAACTCTATCTATATATTGGGAAAAAAAAATCAAATGTTTTCTATGCAAGTTCTCCTTATGAAAATACATATGACACTTTTATCAAGGTAGACTTTCAATAACATGTTATGATCATGTTTAATGGTGAAGTTTTTATTGAATGATGCACTTCAACTATATACTACTTATTGGTAGCCACAACATTTCTATGCAAGCTCATCTCATGAGAATAAATAACACTATCACTAATGTAGACTTACAAGCTTATGTTATAATCATTTTTAGGTAATACTATAAAGCTTTATTAACGATAAGGACATACATATAGTGAGGTTATGTTTTTCTCAAGTGATGCACTTCAACTATATAGTACCTGTTGTTGATAGCCAAAGTATTTCTATTTAAGCTCATTTCATAGAATATAAAACACTATTACTAATGTGCACTTGCAATATTATGCTATAATCATGTTCAATGTTGAGGAAGCACTATAAATCTTTATTAATGATGAGTACATACATACAATGAGATTATGTGTTGGTAGCGCAACCATTTATGTTTTGCTCACTTTTTCTCGCTCGCTTATTTGGTCCTGCTCGCTCAACATCGCTCGCTTGATCAACTACCTCTTTCTTTTTTAATTGCAAAGATACAGCTTTTGCACTTAGAAAATGCCAGCTATGTTAGTTCAAATCTGTCTAAATACAATCCACTACGTTTCAATTTTGGCAATACATACTCAATGAAGATAGGACAATGCTTAAAGACATCACATTTTTTGAAACTTATGAAACATAACAAAATACCATTCATAAGATGCCACAACACCATTTTCCAACTAGCTTAAATGTTGGAGCTGAAGCAATGAAAAGTTTCACCGATGCCAATTTGGAGTTTGTGCATCGAAGGGAAGCTATACATGGAATGGATGATGGGAGTGGGCCTAGCAAGTCAAGCATGTCTACAAACTTAAATCCAAATGTGAATGCCTTACCATTACTATCAATAAGTGCACTATCAGAATGTATTTCCCATCATTTTGCTTTTGAGGGTTAAGTATTGGCAAAGTATGGAACTTTCAAAGCGAAGGACATCCCATATCCATTCTACATGCAGATTGACTTGACTAATTCTGTATGCTCAGAGATAATCACATTACATGTCTACACACATATGTTGTAGATCTCAAAGATGTTTTCCAAGTCGATGATTTTGTCAAAGTAGAGGGTCCAACCATTAGCAAGCAATCTCCGGTGATGGAGGAACATCTTCTTTCTCTTTGTGCATTGATGCTACAACCATAGTTTTGAAAGGTGAGCCTTTTGATGGTGTGATTTCATTTGTTCTAGATAATGTGATAAGATGCTATACACCATGGGCAGCTAATCAAATGTAGAACATGAGAGCGCCCTTCATGAACTTAGTTATTGACATCTTGGCTTTTGTCTCGAGGAGTTCACCTCTAAAAATTTTAGTCTACCACGTGCATTCAAAAGGAGGGGTATTTTAATTCCACTTTTGGGAAAATTTTAACAGGTTTGCAATAACGGGAGGGGGGATATAAATCTATAAAAGCAGGCCTATCCTATCAGGTCGTCACCATAGCTGTTATAGCAAAACTCTGCCAAAATTTACTCAGAATCCTGACAATTCCCTGCCCACTTCTTCTACATCCCCACCAGCAAATTGATGTCCTCCTGTTCTTCCTCATCCACCGATTCCCTCATCACGTAACTCCCCCTCCTGTTTACGATGGAATCTGAACATGACTCCCTCAAATTTGAGGCTCACCTGGGTCTCCACCCTCGCCCTATTCTAAAGGCCACTGGCCCATCAGATTCTCAGAGCACTCCCTTGGCCACAATTTGAATGCCGGCAAAAATACCTACAGAGGACTTACAAGATGAAGGCACCTCCACCAGACAGGCTGCCCAAGAAGAGCTAGCTACAGTAGGCACTCCCCCCATGAAAACACAAAAGCGCACCTCGGCGCCAACCGCAGGCGAATACAAGATAGTGCATTCACAAGCGCACTCGCCATTGGGAGAAGCATGGCTTCAAGAGCTAGATGCTTGCGTAATCCACTCGCGCTTCACTTACGAGGGTCGGGACTACACCCTCCACTACTACACCACAACATCATATGCCGCTCTCCAGGACCCAACAATCATGAAAGCCCTCAACTTTGCAGGCTTGGAAAGAGTCACAGCCCATCTCCCATGCCACCTAGACATGACTCTGCTGGCGGAATTCCTCAAGACATATGACAGCAACACCCACATAAGTGTCTTGCGAGATGTGACAGGCAACCCCCACCACTATCAAATCAATCAGAACGCAGTGCGGGCCACATTCAACCTACCAGTGGTGGCAGATAAATACTCTAAACAAAAAAAGAAGCTCGACTCCCTAAACACGGTCTGTCACTACGACCGCCACAAGTGCAGAGGTGGCATCTAGTTCACCACCATTCACAAGCCCGAGGTAAGAGTGCCTAGCAAGAGCCCTACAATGGCTCATGCAAGTGAAGCACACGAACCATCATCAATCCGTTGTGCCCAATATCTTGCTGAGAGTGGTGAACTTCCAGGAGACGAACTGGGGGGCTGACTACTACTGTAGCCATATGAGAGATGATCTCAGTACCCACGGGGATGTCATCGGTAATCCCATGTTGTAGATGCCGGTCCTCTATTACCTGAAAAGTCAGCATCTGCCAATCGGCTTTGGCCTTGCCAAGAAATCTGCCATCGGTCCTGTACAGACTGAGTAGGAAGAGACAGAAACAAGGTCCAAGAGAGTGACGATAATGCCAAGTGCCGCTTTGGTCACTCAGGTGCAATCGAAACCAAGTCAGCCACTCAACCAACATGAGGAAATCTAGTTGCGCGAATTCGTGCAATGACAACCACGCATGTAGCGGTCAGGTCTTCAAGATAAGGGCAAACGGGTGCAAGGAGGGCCTATTCTCATTGAAGAACTCCAAGGAGATGACACCATCGAAATCAGTCTCCATACAGGAGCCGAAACTATGCCAACAACCCCTGCTACACCCTTCATCTCAGTCTCCACCACCCCTCAGGAGACAGCATCCGTCACCACCAGCACCTCCTCCATGCCATGGGCAGGCCTAGCAGAGGCCATACAATTTTGTAGCACGCCTCCGTACGGGGCAACGGGAGGCTATAGCCACATGACAGTAGAACAATTGTCACGCACTGAGATCATGGAGATGAATCTCCTTGAAGCCATGGCACAACTGCCACAAGTCGCCCACACGATCTTACAAAGGAGGCAGGAGCAAGCCTCGCAACTTTCCTCCAATCTCATCCAAGCCCAGCTCTTGGCACATGAAAGCCAGATGACAATGGTCATAGCTCAAGCAATGGGCCATGCCGCACTACATCGAGCCAATGAATACCGGGCTAAGGTGGAAGAGCTTGAGCTCACTCTGACGAAAGTCAAAGATGACCTCGCCACCAATGAATCCGTGGTTAGATGCTTATAGAATAGGTGGAAAAGGCAGAATCAACCTTGCACATGAAGCTGGAGCAGCAAGCATAGGTAGAGCAGTGGTATGCCTACACATAGGAGACCCATGACCAATAGATCTACTCCCTACAAGATCTCCTAACACAAGAGAGGACACTCACAGTCTCTCTCTCGAAGAAATTGAAAAACAGTGCGCCACTGGCCACTCTAAGGAGTTAGGGTTGGAACACCACAAGCAGCAGGAGTTCAGAATGTATCGAGAGGTGTTTGCACAGTTAGCCACATATACACTTGCACCACGCACCATCACCCAAACCTTGCAAATGCACTTCATGCACAAAACCTTACCTTCCACCTAGACCTCACTACTCCACTACCGCCTAACGCCCTTCAAACTATTCTCTGTCGTAACCTCAACCACTGCCACCCCATCTTAGCCATGTCTTATTTTTCTCTTGACCTTCAGCCCACCTCCCTATCTCTTCTCCACCTCTCCGATCTCCAAACCCTATCCGTCCATCCCATTCTTCATAATTTTCAAGGCTGGTGCCGTGTCATCACTGAGTCCCTTAATTATCTTGCGGACGATGAAGTGATGCAACTCACAAAGCCCAAGGATCCCATGCCATAGATCTGCACTCCCAAAAGTCTGCATGCAGACATCACTTAGATGCACACCTATGGCGGAGCCTCAGCAGTTCAAGCTCAAGGACACCTTGAGGCCTATCAGTCCACCATCTACCAACCCATCGAAATAATAATACTCTTTAATCAGGTGCTACAAGCTCTCTAAGACTCACTTGAGTCCTTGGTGAGCAATTTTGAAACAATTCACATAGCATACCTTGAGGAAATAACCAAGGACAAGGAACAAAATGCACTCACCCTCTTTCATACCACCGTCTCCCCTCTAGGTATTCCATTACCACCTCCGCTAGATACCGCTGCCCCACCCACCCAACAAGCTACCCAACCTCCTCTTCCTCGGACAACACTACCCGAGTACTCGTCCAATGCCTCCAACACCACCATCGCATAGGATGAACCCTCTCAATCCATCACCTCCAATGCTTCGGTCGACCTCCCCAATGAGGCAATCAACACACTCCTCAAAGCAGCACATTTGTACAAAGCACCGACACCGTGACTCCTGCAGGCCCCCCAGAGACAGAGCCCATGCCACTTTCCAATGACAAAGCTCCGCCATCCTCGCCAAGCTCTCCTCCTGAAGATGTTCATTAGCGTCCAAACTTACAGTCCTTCCAAGAGTTACTAAATAGTGCGCTAATGCAGCATTGGAAGCACCAGCTCAAGGGCTCCAACCTCCATCTCTACGAAATTTTGGAGGTGCACCCTCTCACACAGTTCATAGCGTAGTCATTCGACAATTGGCACTATGCGCATTATCCCAAGCGCACCAGAGGAGGATACCACCTTGCCCTCGATGCCCCCATCCCTACAACCGATGCATATGTCAATCTACAGCCAAATTGGCGGCTCCCATTTTTGAAGTTGGAGAAATTTTGGCGGTACTACTGCAACGCGCCCATCGATCGTCGAGTCCACCCACTCTACATGGTCATGGAACGACGTTGGACTTGGGCCACCTTTTGAGCTCTCCAGCAACAGGATCCCGATGTGTTATACAATTTTCCTAAGTACAACTTTAAAAAAGAAATGATGCAGGAGGGTTTTTGCTTTTACCTCTAGTCATTCAACAACACCTGCGGCTCAATCCTAGATCCAGCCGTTGTCACTGCCATCCACTTCATCGCCTCATCCTCTTACTCCTCCGGGATCTTCTCACCCACAGCCACCCCATCGATGACCGCATTCACAATCTGACCAACCAGATTGTATTCAACCCCGACATTGGTCCAACTCAATTCTAGGACCTCTGCCTCTACCTCCGCATCCACAATCTCCATGGGCATCACATTCGCACTTACGAGGATATGCATACCACCCATTTTTGGAAGTACCTCTTGTTTTTTGGAAGTACCGCACTTACGAGGTAGCATGCCACCCATTTTTGGAAGTACTGCACTTACGAGGATATGCATGCCACCCAGTTTTGGAAGTACCTCACTTGCCTCACGTCCAGATAGTTGGACCGCTACGCCATCCTACAATCAATCCTCTCCACCACCCTCCAACATGACTGACCCGAGGATGGATTAGCAACAAGAAAGGGGGCATGTTAACATCCATAGAGTACAACCACCAAATGCAAGGTAATCAATGAGTAAAGGTGACCAAGTCAAATGATCTACTCCAACAGTACAAGATCAAGGGAGTTTGATACCCAAATACACCAAGGTCAATGATTACAAGCAATGTGCACACAGAAGGAGCATAGCTCAAACTTAGGAATTTGATCCCCAAATACCCAAAGCCCACTCCAAAGCCCAAAGATTCCAGGCAACGTGCACAACGTGCACAGGCTGTATGTTCTAGCTACCCCCACCCGGAACAACGTGATGCACACTTCTGGGCCACAAAGAGTGCATGCGTCTTGCACTGTTCAGCTCCACATCCATAGGAAATAGCGACGCGAATGGAAATATCCCCGGAAGGAATACAGCTCAAACTCAGGGAGTTTGTTCCCCAATTATTCCAAAGAAAAGGCTTCCCAGCAACATTCAGGGTTACCTTTGAGTGTCTCACGAAAGCCTAGCCTCGTCACTCTAGGTTTCAAGCCGTGTTCATGAGGTTCGAACCCCAAACAAGTGAAGGTGTGAGGGCGATCAGGGAGTTTGAGCCCCAAATCACCTGAGCCTAGGAGTGGCGAGGCTACCACAAGCGCTATTTGGGAGCCACTTAGGACCACCTCCTAATACCAGATTTGTCCCAAGTGCTTTAATATGGTTAACACAAGCTTTACTTCCGCTAGTAGGGAGACTTAGTAAGAATAGCAATATGCCCTAGTGCCCTACGAGCCTAAGAACCCATGGTTGTAAAGTGAGGAAGAGTGCTAAAAAGGAAAAGGGTTGGCCCTCCAAAAGGTAACATGTATAAAAGGCCAAAGGGTTGACTTTGGTCTACATTGTTGTTTACATAAGTTTGAATACAAGCTCCCTCTTCTCTTCCAAGAGATTGTTTTGGGTGTTCTCTTGTTTCCATTGTAGTGCCTTTGTGGTTGTCACTCTATCCCCCTTCACTCCCTTCTCCTTCTTCCCTCCCTCTTCCTTCCTTCTCCCTCTTCCTCGCGTGAAACCACATTGCAACAATCTGGAGGCTGCTTGAGTGACACTTGCAGACGGCTCGTGCTATGCATTGCTCCCACAAGGAGTAGCTGAGAGTGGAAGCTCCGTTGGCATAACCCATGACACATGAGCCACCGCTGAGACCACACTACAATGCAAAAAAGATCAAAGGGCAAAGGAGTTACAAAAAGACCTACACCAAGAACCTCTCCAATGACAATGCACCTCACACTATGGTAGCTTAGAAGAGAAGGAGAAAAAGAACAAGATATTTCATCAAGGGGGGGTTGTTCCCCATATCAAAAATTTAGGTTCAACATACTAGGGTACTCTGCCCTTGCTATATGCATAAAATGAATGAAATAAAGTGTTTTTTGTGTGTCAAATAATGGTACTCTGCCATGGATAGTCCATCTTTAAATGATTGTTAGTCTTATGTGAGTTATTTCCTTGTTAGTCATTTTCCATTCTTCTAGTTGTAAATTAAGAGTCCTAGGAGTGAGTCATAGGTTGAGGCCATGTGTGTTGCCACATGATGGTGGGCAAGCCATGGAGCATCCCATGTACTACTGTTGAGGGATGAGGTCATCAATTTGTGGGGGGGAATGAAGGACAAATTGATGTAAAGGGGTGTACGGAGGGGTACAAGGTTTGTATGAGTTTGTGTGTCACCACATGGTGGTTAGTGTGACCAAGATAGGTGGTAGAAGGTTCTAGTAGGTGTGATTGCGAGAATCATGGACCTGATTAAGAGATAATGGGAGAAATTTGTGGATCTAGATGCTCTACTGAGCTCACATATGATGTCATACATGGAGTGTAACCAGTGCCTATATATTGGCCATCTCTTATATGAATAAATATGCTTTTTCTTCATCTTGTGTCCACACCATGTTTCCATTGATGCTCCAACACAAAACAATGGAAGTCCTTGTCTTGCAAATACTATCATCAACATGGGTCAGGATGTGTAAAGGAAAGGTCGGTGCAATAAGTCTATAGGGTGAAGGATGCACAGACAGATACATTGAGAGACTGCTACATTCATAATATAGGATACAATGACTTCACTTGTTTGCGTACATTAGCAAACTACAAACATCAATTGAAAAAGAGTTTGTTCGCTATGCTCCAACATCTAGGACCACTAGCTTTTTTCATTACGTTTTCCACCGTGAAGCACCTTTGGGAGCTGCTCATTTTAAGCTTGTTGAAATTGCAAGGATAAGAAGAAACAAGTCCTCAACACTTGTCGATGGTAGAGTTAAAAACCCTAATCCACTCTGATCTTGTAACTACTGCGCAGTACTATGTCAGTTTAGGTTCAAAGCAATGAAGTGCATGCTCAAATAATATAGCAACATTTTGGGTGGCATCATTGATTTATTTTTTGTAACAGAGTTGCAAAATAGAGGTAGCCAACATGACCATGGTTTACTGTGGGTTAACAATGCTCTAATGTACGGTTCGTCATCGAACGAAGAGATTGAGAGATTCTTGGATAGGGACATCACAACTGACAAGTCGCTACTCAACCCTCCATAGAAGCAGTTTCAAACACATATTCGCTAGGAAAACATGCACGAAAAGGAGCAAGATGTGTAGAGTTGGATTTCTGTGACCGCCAATGAAGGAAACCAAAATCCTCACACCCCTACCAACAAGTGCAAACTCAAAAATACACAAGAAAATGTGCAAACGAATGGTAGACTTGCTATTAAAAAAAACAACACTACTCTTAGATTTTGACCAATTCTTGGATACATTGCATGTAACAAACGAACAATATGTACTTACATTACGAAGTGGCATCGCACAACCTACAATATTCCTAAAGAGACACCCAAAGGACTTGTACACAAATAACTTCAACCCAATGATGTCAACACATCAGTGCTCAGCAGGATGTGTACTTGTGTTTATCACTACCCCTCCACTACCCCTGACAACTGCAACAAGGGCCTTCACTTACATCAACACAAGCTCATTGGAAGACCGCACACTTCTCTTGAAAAGAAAGGCACAACTCCACCCTGCAAGTACAGACATCTTCTTCGATGACATTATTGGAAAGTAACCTAAATGAAACCCAACATTGAAGGACATATGCCTGGCAACATTTGCAAGTGAATATGACATACCGTGACACCAACGAGGACCAAGGAAATGTGGCAAGATCATATGGTTTCAATAGCTACAACATCTACAAAGACCTTGACAATCATTATAGAGAGCTATGCTTGCTTTACATGTCATTCCATGAGCAAGAACACTCGCTCTGAAATGAATATTAGACTTGGCATGACATGGACGCAGACCACAAGGACATAATAGAGACAAACCAAATATTTTTCAATAGAATGTCATTGTACCAGGCAATTTCTACAACTAGCAAGACTAAGTCATCAACAACGTCGGATAGGATCATCTCCATATGCATGAATGGACAATTTGATATGCAAGACAAAATAGATACAAGACCCCCAACCACAAAACCATGTTCAAGGACACAAACCAAGCTTCGTATGATAGAGAACACAATATACTACTCCATTTTGTGAAAGCTGAACAGTGAGCAACAACTAACATCATGCTAAAGAAGCACATAAACCCAGGAGCCAACATCCATTTGTTAATGATAGGCAATGATGGAATGGGAAAATCCTTCACACTAGGTATTCTAACCCAAGATCTTCAACGATATTACTGACATCGACAAACGTCAGATGTTGAGTTGCCTAAAGCCCTACCGCTGTTGCTAGCGTACACTGAATGAGCATCTTGCTAGTCATCTGAATAGAATTCAATGACATTGAAATGGGCAAGAAGGTACGGTCAAACTTGAAAGACACTGTACATAGAAGGAACGCCACCACAATGGACACCCATACTGCAAGTCTTTAGAGAGTTCCAAGTAGGAAAGAACGACTTGAACACAATCACTAGAAAACAATCCCCAATGCGACCAGCAGTAGTAAGAACAATCCATAGATCACAAGGACTATCAATGGAATGTGTTGCATTTGATCCATCCATCATTAAGGCACACGGCCTTGTCTACACCGCCCTTTCAAGAGTGCGTGACCCATCAAACCTTTACCTATTGTCCAAAATAGAGAAAAAGAAAATAAAGGTTGATCCAATTTTCCAACAAGAAATAGCACGTTTGAAAAGAGAACGGAGACGAAAAGTGGACCAGGCAATGTTCTCGCTGACAAACCTCAATGAACGACTAGTACTGCAATGTCTGAACACAAGATCAATACAATCACATGCAAAAGTAATTTTGCGCTGTGAGGCCATCCTGCATGCAGATATCCTCTACCTACAAGAATTTCACATCCAGATGAATGACATACTTGTCTTGCCAGGATTCGACATGGCCATTGCGAAGTAAGGCTACGGAATTGCAACTTACTACAACAAAATACTATCATTGCAAGAATAAGAAAATCAATGCAACAAACGGTGCGACTCGCGAGTCCTTGCTCAAAATCTTCAACACCACAAAAGGGAAAGAAATAGCTACTCTAAACATATACAAAGCACCACGCATGAGAACAGCATACCTGCTCGAAAACATCAACAACTACATTGACCAACTAAACAACACAACAAGAACATACATACGTGGAGACTTCAACATAGACTACCACAGCACATGACAAGCCACTACGAAGCTAATCGAGTTCATGAAGAGGTACAAAATAGAACAACTCAATCAAACATCCAACCACTGTACACGGTTCAACATTAGACCACATATGGACGAACGCAATCAATGGAACAACTACTACAAGAACAAACTACGTATATAGGTCCGACCATTCCATGCTTTATGCAATAATGCCTGACAATTGACGACAATAAAATAAATAAATTTAATGAGGCTTGAAAAAAACAAAAACAAATCCAGGGCAGGCCCATTGAATAAAATTCAACTTGTTTCCATCGTTGGTTGCTATGGCGAGCACCTCCATCGGCTACCTCACGCTTTTCGTTTTCTCCTTCCACCTTGCTTTTGCTCCCTACTTCCATCTCACTTCTACAAAGAAATTTTCAGCGGAGGACGGTTTGCAGCAAAACTCCATCCTAGATGTTCACCACAGCATTAAATCGGCTTTGCATTTCGACAATTTCGTGCTGTCTGGGTCAAGTTTCCTACCACTCAAGCTCCCTTAGTATCTTCTCTTGGGAGTAGCGTGATTTTTCTCGCAAATGAACGATATCATAGGCAAACGATCATGGAAGCTTGTGCAATAGACACGCTCAGCATCCTGCTAAGCCAAAGCAAGGTGCTTTGAATTAGGGCCTTATACGACACTTTTCATGACCTTGACAACACATATTTCATAGGACCTCCTTTCATGATGTTTGGTGCAAGATTGACCTACGAAGCAAGCTAGTCGGGGGCAGTGCTATCGGCCCCCTGTGCCTCTTGTTCAATAACACAACTGTCAACGGCTGGGGTCGACGAAAAATTGATCCCAACCGTTTGATCAAAACCCCTTCAGAATCGTAATTCGTATCCCACAAATTAACCGGATAAATTACCACACCGATGGGAAAATAAAATTACAACAAAAATTTAAAAATAACATTTATAACAAATACATGTGACAAAACTTTACAAACACAAACTCAAATTTTATTCCATAATATTCGACAATATTTACAACCATCTAAACCGGTAACATCTTATATCTTCCAAAAAATTGTCGGAAAAACGGCACAACTGTCAAAAAATTGGCAACAGCCGTCGAATACATCATCCCTTATTTAGTTTGAACACAATTATTGAAGACAAGCTTGTCTAGAACAACAACAAGAGCTCCACGGTAGCGCAACCCCAAAGCTCGCGCTCCAATATGAGACACCCGACTAAGCTTGTCTAGAATCTGAGCATCATCCCCAGCATCATTAAACGAACCATAATCCACCTCATGAACAAGCCCACGAACACCACCACCAGACGGCAGAGAACCAATCAACATTCTCCACTAAACCACCGCAACAAACAGTAGAAGCGGAAATTTCTAAGTTCACAATAACATCCACCAAACCTGAAGATGTGCTGAACCACCATCACCGGTGCCAGGCAAACCTACACTAGATACACCACCAACATCCTTCAGAACAGAAGCATCGCCAACACCACCAACAAAAGAACCTGCAAAACAGCACACACACATAGATCCGTCAATAACCTGCACACACCCTCCTACACATACAAAACCACATTCACACAAAACAGCCAACACTTGCTTGCCTTTCTCCAACAAACCCTCTCCAATTACCTAAATACCTGGCAAAACACCAACTGAAGAAACTGTAGAAGCAAAACCACTACCACCCGAAATCTCGTTAGCTCTAACAACACCAACTGAAACAACACATATAACAACAAAAAACAAAGCATTTACTAACAAACACATGCCTGAAGAAAGTCCACTGCAGCAATCAGCATTCACAATTATAGAATCGAAAACATTGGACACCCCTCCACCTACAGGCACATTCATACAAACTACATAAAAAACAAAATCAATACATTAGAAATGACAATACATAAAAAACAATTAAATGACAATACAAAACAAACTAACAAGTAGAAACACGAACATCACCTCCATCAACATTAATAGCCTCACTAGAAAACATGCCATCCACCTTTTCCAAATACAATTTAACATTCTCTTCAAGCACATCAGGACACTTCCTCAATTTCCCAGACTTGTCATAGGGATTAGAGATGATAGACTGAGGCGCAGCTATCTTCAGTAAGCTGCTCTTATCATACTTTCGATAACTTGACACCCTCCTATGCCCAGTCACTAATTGCCCAACATCCTTAGGGACCTGACAATGATTCAACCAAGTAATTGTAGAAGATGTTACACTCTTATTACTCTTTTTCTCAGTGAATTCGCTACCAACAGTCGTCGACAGCATGGAGTGCACCAATTATTCATCATTTTTTCACTCACCCGATTTGTATTAAACTACACCTACTACACACAAATGAAATCAACACAAAAACAAATAATGAAAAAAAAACTCACAAAACACAACACACTTACCTCTGTAACATAATTCTCAATAACTTGCAAAAACAACAACTTGGAATTCGGAACGGTTTCCTGAACTGGAGGTAAATGCCTGACCAACTGATTATACGTGCGAATTACATCTTCCTCGTGAACACGCACTCCAGCCCTGAAGTCACATCTCTGACACCGAGTCAAACTAGCGCTATAATTCTTACTACCCTGCTCTACATGCAAAACAACAAACAACATGAAAAAGAAAACCACACAACAGCAACACCATTACAGAAAAATGTAGAAAAGACTCACTCGACGGGCTCGCCAAGCTCATCAGAGTTCATCAAGGATGATACATGCTGAAATCAATATCCTCCAAGATCTTACGCTCCTCTCCCACACTGACAATGCAACCACCATCCTTCTCACAGTACCACGTTGCAAATAAGGATTCATTGTAATAACAACATCAACCTGATTAGACCTAAACATAGGATTCTTCACAATGTCGAAAGGAACTTCCATCTCCTCAGAAGCCATGAACATCCGCCCGAAACACCGATACATACCCATCAAAGATTCCGGAGGATAAAGACTCCCGTCAATCTTCACCACTTGCAACAAAAAGAACTGCTTCAGAAGATCATTTAGCTCCCTATATTCCAAACTCTCTAACCTCACTGACACATCCAATCCATTAACCTGCCTCCACAAATCAAAACGATGCCTCGCCCACTCATCCTTGGCAATACTCCTATTAGAGCCAGCTTCACTGACAATCCGCTCCTCCTCTTCATGGATCACCAAGAAAGGAGCAGACACAACAGAAGATGCGGGAGCAAAAACACCCAAACCACCTCCCAAAACCTCAGAAGAAGACACACCCGAAGTAGCGACAAAACCCGACTCCAAATCATCAGACCCTCTTGAAGAAACCCCTTACGAAAAAGATGGCGTGTTGCCACCATCCATCCTAGAAGAAAGAACCAAAACAACACACCAACCCACCTCACAATAGAACCCTGTATAAAATAACAACAGACTCTACGAAGGAATCGCCATGCCCAACACCCCCCATCGCCAACCCTGCAAAGCAACCTCTAGAAGAAGCACAAATGAAATTATACATGAAAATCTAACCGTCCAACTATATCTAATCGAACGGCTGCAAATAGAAACATATCTACGCAAACCCCAATCGTTCTCGACAACTGAAAACCAGACTCCACAAACACAAATAACAACCAACCCACAAGCAACACACGTCAACACCCGCCACACTAAATGCAGCCAATAGAAAACACACGTGGACAACCGCCACACACACATCGACAGTAGCCGCCACACTAAATGCAGCCAATAGAAAACACACACATCCACAACCGCCACACTAAATGCAGCCCATAGAAAATAAACACGCGTCCACCAAGCACACACGCACATCAAACCACCACAAACAACCCGCCACATACCGGCTTGCCAATTGCCATGCGGCACAAAGACCCCCACCTCCGTGACACGCGTGCAATCCTCGCCCAACGCCAGACCAACACGCGACCCAACGACCTCTCCTTCGTCATACGCCCTGCCCAACGCCCGACCCACAGGTGGATACCCCTGCCTCGCGACATCCGCCGACAGCCGGGAATCGGCACCGGACGATGATCCCGATCGAAAACCGGTTTCCTGCGGGGAATGGGTTCCCTACACCTTCAATTTCGTTAAGGGCAGGCCTGATGAATGTAAATTGATCTAATGATTTTCATAATGCATCTTGTTGATCCGGCAGAGTCAGAATACTTCAAATGTTGGCGGCCGCTCAGCAGACTTATTATTATGCGGCTGCTCATGCTGTGGACAAGGCGGGTTCTGCAGCGTCGTCACGATCTCCACAACTACTATTTGCAGGAAGGTGTCCTTGGTGGGCACTTTGTTACAGAACAAGACATGGCTCCAAAGTCCATTCTTGCAAATGTTCCGTGCGACCTTTTATGTTCGTCCAAAAATTGGAAGGGCCTTAGCTGTCAACAAAAGCCCAAGAGAAATTTTGACCTTGGATGGCTTCGGAGAAGCCGACGTGGTCCGATAGATGTTCAGTTCGGGAAGGGCACCTATTGTTCATTGTTCTTGCCTTTAAGACCTGCTGCTTCATTACATTGAGAACGTGATTCTGGCATGCAGATATGTCAGTCAATAGACACGTTTAAATTCCATATCTTGCGGTGGTGAAGTAGCTACAACAGCAAACGGTATTTTTGTTTGTGTTCTTTCGTGTTAATCGCTATGGCCAAAAAGGAGGTCTTCTTGACAGGAGCCAACATCGTTGGTTCTGCCATGGCTACTCAATGGATGCAGAGCTACAGACCGATACTACTTCAACGTACAAGTATGCATACTCGATGTTTTGTCACCGTGGCCCTTGAATATGCCGGGGAATAGTTTGTCAAAATGTGCCCAAGTAGCAGGAGGGACATCCCTTCTTAGCTTAGCCTGTGCACAAACGATGCCTTGTGGATTGTCTGTGGAAAACCTACGGCCTCCAATTTTTGTTAAACACTAATTATTATGTTATAAGCGGTGAATCAACATGATTCTGTTGTTGATGTGGAAACTCACGCATTTCTCCAAGAACAAGTGCACAATTGTCTGAAAACATTATTGCCATTTCACGATCATTTTAAGATTAGTCCGTCATTGATGTCGCCATCATGCAAAATGGGAGGAAGGAACTTGCATGTTGCCGCGTTCATGCCATATCATGCCATGAAAGATCAACAACTTGATGAGACAATTCAGGCCCTTGATATGATGTTGCAAAGAGGAGTTTCAAACTCCATCGACATGGTCTATTTGCTTTTACATGAATCAATCATCAATAAAGACCTGGCGGCAGGCAGAAAAGTACACAGCCTCATGATGAGAAGTGCATTGGAGGAAAACTCCTTTTTGGGAAGCCACTTAATCCGTATGTATGCTTTGTGTGGAAGTTTGTTGGACGCAGACCGAGTATTCAAAATTTTGCCAGAAAAGACTGTGTTCACATGGAGTATAACTATTTCATCACATGCCAAGCTTGGAGAAGCTGAACAGGCCATCAGACTGTACCACCAAATGCGAAAATCATCTGTTAAACCAAATCAATATGTTTATGTTGCTGTTCTAAAAGCATGTGCTAACCTAGAGACCTTAATGGAGGGTAAGAAAATCCACAGTCACATCACTGAGAGTGATTTTGCTGCAGATGTATATATTGGCAGCACCCTCATTGACATGTATGCCAAATGTGGACATTTACGTGAAGCACAAAGGGTTCTTGAGATATTACCAGCACGAAATGTCGTGACATGGAATGCAATCCTTGCAGGATACGCTCAGCATGGCCATGGGCAAGAAGCTCTTCAAATTTGTTACCAAATGCAGCAAGAAGGTATCAAAGCAGATGGTGTCACATTTATTGCTATTTTGAAAGCATGTTCCAGCCTCCAAGTGGGGAGGCTTATCCACGCCCAAATTGCTGAACATGGTTTTCACACTGATATGTTTGTTGGTAGCACACTTATTGATATGTATTGCAAATGTGCGAGCCTTGAGGATGCATACAGTGTGTTTAGTAATTTGCCTTCACAAAGTTCAGTTACTTGTAATGCAATGATTGCAGGATATGCCCAATATAGGCATGGTCATGAGGCTTTTCAACTTTTCCAGCAAATGCAGGAGAGAGGCGTTCAGGCTGACAACGTTACATTTACCAGTGTACTGAAAGCGTGCTCGAGCAAAACAGCCCTAGCTCAGGGCAAGCTGATTCATGCTTACATCTCTGGAAGTATCTATGGATCAGATATTTTTGTTTGCAGTACACTTATAGATTTGTATTCCAAATGCGGAAGTCTCGGGGATGCCTGTAGAGTGTTTGATAATTTGGTAGTGCGGACCGTTGTGACTTGGAATGCATTGATGGCAGGATATGTCAAGCATGGGCATGGTCAAGAGGCTCTTGAACTTTTCCAGCAGATGCAACAGGAGGGCATGGAACCAGATGTCATCACGTTTTTGAATGTGCTGAAAGGATGTTCAATGTTAGATGTCCTGAACATAGGGAAGCTGTTACATGCCTCTGTCATACAAAACGGCTTTGAGATGGATCTTTCTATTGGTTGCACTCTCATTGATATGTATTACAAGTGTGGAAGCCTTGAAAATGCATGCAGGGTGTTTGAGGTACTACCAATATGCAACGCAGTCACATGGAATGCAATGATTTCTGGTTATGCTCAGTATGGGGGTGGTTGGGAGGCTTTCCAATTATTCCAGAGGATGCAACAGGAGGGTGTAGAGCCTGACAATGTTACACTCGCCAGCATGCTAAAAGTTTGCTCCTGCATAGTAGCTCTTGATCAAGGCAAGTTAATACATTCCCTTATCGTGTGCTGTAGCTTGGAGTCAGATCTGCTGCTTTGCAATATTCTTATTGACATGTATTGCAAATGTGGAAGTCTCAAGGATGCATGTGTAGTCTTTGACAATTTACCAAGGCCGGATGTGGTAGCTTGGAATACAATGCTTGCAGGATATGCTGAGCATAATGATTATAGCCTGGCTCTCCAATGTTTTCAGGGTATGCTTGGGGGGGGTTGGAAGCCGGATGACGTGACCTATTTTTGTGTGCTTTCTGCTTGCAGCCATGCTTGTTTAGTAAAAGAAGCATGCCACCACTTCAAGTCAATGAGAGAAGACCATGACATAAGGCCCACTGTTGCACACATTTTCTGCATGGCCGATCTTTTATCCCGCGCAGGTTTCTTGAATGAGGCAGAAGCATTACTTCAAACTATGCCACTCGTTGGATCCCTGAATGTGGGATGGTTGTCTTTGCTCAGTCATTGCAGAACACATGGTGATACGGAGCTAGGAAGAGGATGCTTTGATCGTGTTGCCATCATGGATTGTAGCGATGCGTCTTGCTATGTGCTTATGTCAAAAAGTTATTTAGATGCTAGCAAGTGGGTGGATGCGTTAAAGATAGAAGAGCTAAGAAAACGTACAGATGCGTGGAAAAAACCAGGCAAAGCTTTCATTGAGATTGGGAGAAAGGTGCACGATTTTATTGTAGGAGACAATAGCCATCCACAAAGTGAGATTATAAAAGCAAAACTCAAGGAATTGCATGCTAGAATAGGGGAGGAAGGTTATGTGCCTCATTTGTAAATTTGATGCTGGACAAGGTTACTTTAGGGTATGCCAAGAAAGTAGGTTTACTTGATGAGTAAGTATTAGGCCCCAAGGCAAAGCAGATCATATTGTCCTTGTGCTAATTGGTCAAGCAACGAAGATCAGGTTTCTGAAGTCATGGATCATTGCAAAGATTCGTCTTTGAACTTTAATAAAAAGATCAGACTAAGGTGCTGATGAGATTAGAAACATTGGTTTGCTCAGGTATTTTCTTGAATACCTGAGCCTTCTAGAACTATGTTCCGTAACCCGAAGGTGGCTGCTGCACAGGGGTACAAGACAGCAGCTCCAGTGGCTGCTGGTGGCAGCTTAATTTTTTGATGCACCCAGTCCTCCATGTAGTGTTGCAAGGCTTGCAAAGTGTCCAACCCATGTACAAAGGCTCTTACCAAATCTTTGATATGTCAAGTTTCGTCACTTTCATCCACTCTAGGATGCAATGGGCATGCTATTTTACTATTGTACTCTCGTAAATCATTTGGTGGTCTAGCTAGACTTCTTGTATGGCCACATTTTGTGGGCTGTAAGGGGAGAAAATACAATTTGTGACCAAAGGCACAGGTCATCGTGACCCTTACTTTTTTTTGGCCCCTAAAGAAAAGTACCATCTACTAAAACTTGAAAACAATACAAACAATGTAGAGTCCCATCAAGGATCTAATCTTAAACATAAGGCAACTCTCCACCCTCCAGCATGCAGCCTGGAATTCAATATAGCCGTGATGCCCCATACCACCAAAAACCCATTCCCAAGGAACCTTTGACATAGCATCTCGTGATCTACCATGTAATGAGAAGAGCCTTGGCTCTTGATCCAAACTAGACCATCCAGTGGTGTTTACACATTCAATGAATCCATAATAGCCTTGGCCACTTCTTTAAAAGAGCATCTCGCTATAGACAATGCATCCCTTGACCCTGTTGGATTAAATCCTCTAATGCAAGGATTAGCATCCAGGATCATAACATTCTTCCCCTCTTCAACCATTTACACAAACAAACTTGGAAAGTCCTTTTGCAAACTACCAATTTACTAGATGCATCGGAGCATGCAAAAATAAAGTTCAGCCACCCCCAAATAATAGAGCAAGGGCAAAGCCCACATGAAAAGTAAGTCATCTTATGTTGAATTGGTTCTAGGAGGCTCTAGGAGTTTCTTCAAGCCCAATAGTCTCGAAGCTCTTGGGAAGTCCTCGAGTTTCTTCAAGCCCAATAGTCTCGAAGCTCCTTGTTGGGAAGTCCTCAGCATAGGATCCTACAAAATCTTCCAAGATACATCCCAAATGATCTCACATGATAAGGAAGGATTTGGATCCGATGAACCTAGAAAATAAACTACTCATAAGGGACCTATTTCACGTAAGATTCCATGCATCAAAGCTCATAAGCTCATATTGTATTGTCAAATGATATGACTTAGTGGTTAAGAATGAAAGCAATAGTTGGTTATGTGCATGGTCCTCATCCCCTATAAGAAATACGTGGACTAAGAAAGGGATTCTTGTCATGAACCTTCATTTGATCCAAATTGGATTTATGCTTTTTTTCTTTGAAAAATCGCTAGTGCAGTAGTGAAGAATGGTGCTTGGACTATTTCTAATCAGTCCTTGTCCATTCAAGTGTGTGCGGTAGAATTCCCATATTTATCTTGTCTCCTTTTCCTCAAATTGAGTCAATCGAACTGTCACTAGGAAAATTCCTAGGCCAAGAAGCTAAAAATTTAATAAATCCCTATGGTGGGAACCTGCAGGCATATGTGCTGATGGACCTCATACTTGATCCCCCTACTGTTATCAAATTGGTAGATGGGTAAGGAAGTGAATTGATTCAAAAAGTTTATTACAAGAATATTCCAAACTCTTGTTTTCTTTGTGGTATGGGTGGACATTTTATTAAAGAATGCATTCACGAGAAAGTCAAAAAAATGTTTCTCAAAAGAAGGATGAGCCCTTAGAAGTAAAGACAAAAGTCAAGAAGAAAGAAGTTCCAAAATAGCCCGAAGTGATGCCTTAGGAGAATAAGGATAAGAAAATCAAGAGATGGGTTCAAATGTATCTAAAGAGGAAGATGTATAAGAGGCAGTCTTGATCACCCATTCTTTTGAGGAACAAATCCACATGGCCAACAAAGCTATTGTGGGAAATTAAGAGCCTCCATTTACTCAGGAAAGGAGTAAAAGGTGTACTCAGGTAAAGAGGAAGACCACTCAATGGGGTGAAAAAAATACTAAGGACACGGTGATTTTGAGAGTGTTAACCAATCTTGAAACTCAAGAGAAGCGAAGAAAAGGTTCTCAAGAGGATTTGCGGTATCTTTGGCTCAAATCATAGTGCAATTTAAGAATAAGGGAACAATCTTTAGATATGACAGACATACAACTTACAAGATGATTTTTCTTGCTTGAGAATAATTGTTCAAGGACTTTTAAGTGATCATAAACTGTTAATATTGAAGAGTTGGTTAAGAATAATGGATATTAGACCTAATTTTCTAGCCTTGCAAGAATGAGAAGTTGGGATGAGAAACTCAAGTGGAAACTGCAACAAGTTGGTAATACAACAAAGTGGTTTACAATAGACCACAAAGAAGGGAGAGGAGGAGAAACCTTGCGACTAGCATCCCATATAGAAAATTTTATTGGCATACCTATTTATTAACTTTTGCTCATGACGGACAGGACACTATCATGGATGCCTACCCCTTCAAAGACATAGATATTGTCATGAGTGATTTTTAATTTGGTAGAATACAAGGGTGATAAATTGTAGGGTATGGGGGCATCCTAACAGGCAGCGAATTAGTTGCATGGCAATTTTGAGGAAATAGTATAACTTATTGATCAAAATAATACTAAAAATATCCAGGTGGTGATTGCACACTTCCCACAACTCTCTGGTGAACTTGAGGACTAGTTAATAAATAAGCTATTAGCAAAGGGAAAATGTAGCTTAGCATGCCCTAGGGTTGTTCCTAAAGTTTATACCCTCTATCTAGAACGAGGCCTTACACTAGAAGAGATAAATGGGGTTGTGTTAAATATCACTGTAAACTCCTAATGAAGATTGGCTACCAATGGAGCTTTATCAAGTCCTTTGGGACACACTTGGGTGACACCTCCTAATATTATGGGAGGAATAAGTGGAAAGGGGATCCTTGGATTCTATAATAAACACAAGAATGATAAAAGTGATACCCAAGGGAGGGAATAAGGAAGAATTCAATAAATGAAGACATTTGACAATGTTGAGTTACACATGCTATAAGATATTTGCAAAAGGCTTTGGCATGAAACATTTTCCAAAAGTGTCTACTATGTTTGGCATGTAACCATGCATATCAAATGGGTTTGTATTGTGGAAAGAAATGTGAAGGCCTAGTAGGAGACCCTATGACCACACCTCCTATAGTGGGAATGCTTCTTTGGGGAAAATGTACCTTCTCCTATAGGGATTCAATCTAGTCCTTAGTTATTTGGGGCAATGTTCCATTAAAGGATGTTGCAATGAAAGGGGAAATAAGATACGACACATGTTTAAGGACATGGATGGACCTATGGGATAGATGTAATCATAGATGGATTGAGGATAGGGACTTATAGAGGTTAAACAGTCTAAATTCTCTTGATCTCATGCTAATTCAAGAAAGAAGGAGTCTCTAGGATAAAGAGACCTTAGCTTGGATGAGAGGTAGACAACAACCATCACTTTGCCTAGATTATATGGTCTATGGAGGGAAGTATTTTTCTTGATCTAGTTTGGGAGCCTCAGAGGAACACTTGGAGGAAGGTCCATATTTGCATCTTGTCCTTTAGCCTTTGTAGTGCTTGTAGTGGAGAGTTCTTACTGTAGTTATGTTTCTTTTGGCCAACATTGGCCAAACTATTTTTTTATTAGGGAAAATTTTAGAAACTACTATTTCATGAATCTAGCTAATTATATTTCTAGGTTCACAATCCCAAGACCTCCCAATTTTGTTTCTATTGGGCAGAATTTCCATTAAACTTTAGTGACCTTTTTTTGTCTTAATTCTTCTCTGCATAAGAAAGTTCCAAATATAGAATTAGTTTGATCAAAGACTGTATTTGACGAGTACTAGCAAAAAGTAAAATATATATAAGAGAGAGTTAGATAAAATGATTAAGAATAGATTTCCTTTCAGCTAATGATTTAGTTGGAGCCTTCGCCTCTTAACTTTATTTCCCTTGATCATTCGCACTGCCCAATCTCATCTATCCTTGGAAACGCACTTGAAACCCATATATTTACCCAAAAATCCAAAAATTTTCCTTATTTTACTATGTTAGAGCCTTTATCTAGTGGAATATGAGGTGGAGGTTTTTCTGTACAATAAACCCTTGTTTTGTTGTGGTTATTATTGGAACCAAAAGATATGCAAAACATATCCAAGCTCTCTAATATATTGCCTACTAACACGATCATTTTGAGGAGTCAAATTGTTGTCAGTGGTGAATTTCTTGACTAACAATCTGTTTCTTCCCCCTCCACTTGGATTCCCTTGATCCACCTCTTGTCTACTCTCTAGACTTGTATCAACCAGCCTAAAGCATCTATGACAATAGTAAAAAGCAAGGAAGAGAGGGACATCCCTATCTTATGGATCTTTTCAAGTGGAAAGGAACAAATGTCTATCCATTGATCTCAACCTTGGCCATTTCTTGGTTTAGTAGGACTTCAACAAAACTCCTGAATTTATTTCCAAAAACCATAACCTAGAGAGAACTCATCATAAATATGCATCCATTCTATCATATGCTAGATGAACTAAAATAGAGCTAATCACCATCCCCATGAAAAAATTGGGCTTTCATAAGGTTAGTGCCTTGATCACCATTGTTTGTAGGGTCTTGAATGCTTCATCACATTTGTTGCTCTATTCAAACTTCATGTCAGCCTTTATCAATTGGTGAAGTGGTTTGGTGACTTTTGCAAACTTCTTAATGGACCATCAATATAAGCTAAGGTATCCCATGAACAATCTCACCTACTTGACATGGCGGCTCCTTTATCTTTTGTATGGCATCTATCTTTGACTTTTTGGTCACTATGCTTTTGCCAAAGTTTGTGTGATCGAGCAACACACCTAATAACATACAAGAAACACACTTATATGTGTTAATGGGAATTAGTGTCTCCCTATATTTTTGAAATACCTTTTGTAGGCACTCCACTGTGCTCACTTTGTCCTATAGACTAAGAAGTCATCTAGGGATATTGCAAGAAATTTACCGATGTACTAACACATCCATCATGAAGCATTGGAATGTGGCCAATGTATTGTTCAACCCAAATGGAATTATTTTTCTCAAGTATGGTTCCCATTAGGTGCTAAATGTCATCTTCTCTAGTCCTCTTTACCCAACCCACTATACCCATCCATGAATGAGTGCATTTCATGGTCAGGTACCTTGTTAAAGATTGTGTTTGAGAATAGAATGGAAATGGGTCTTTTGTGGTCTGCTCATTCAGCTTCTAATCATCAATGTAGACTCATAGTTTGCCATTTTTCTTTGGCACAATAGCGATAAAAAATAACAAATCACTTCAGTCCACTTGGTAGATAAACCCTGCTTGCAATAGTCAATCCATCACCAACTTAGCATAGTTGGGGTTCATTTGGTACCTTTGTTGCCAAATGGGCTTCACATCCAGAATGAGAGGTATTTTGTGTTGGATCAATGTTGGTAAATTTGGCTGGATCATCGTGGTGGAACCCCTTTCAAATCCATGCATTCCTAGGAAAATACATCTCTGTACTCTTGAAAGATCACTTCGATGATGTTTAGGAATTTAATAAGAGCCTCTTTGTTTATCTAGATCATCTTTGGTTCCTGCCTAGCATTCCGTGATTCATTTATTTCCATTGATTTGGCTCATTTGGCTTGTCGGTTGTTCTTAAGATTCTTGTTGTCCGTTTGTCTATGGTGAATCCCTTCAAAAAATCCATCTATGGCTCTATTGCTTCACCCACCCGTCCAGTTGATACTCGTAGCGCATCGACCATTATAATTGAAATAATGTTCATCATGAGTAGATTTTTGTCATTCCTTCTTGATTGTGCTTTTACCAATTGGTATCTTCACTTCATTTATATCTTAGTCATGAAACACTTTGGTATCTTCACTTCATTTCCCTCTTAGTCATGAAACATTTACCAATTGGTATCTTCACTTCATTTCCCTCTTAGATTATTGTTAGGGTCTCTTCCCCCTAGTCATGAAACACTTTGGCACTTTTAGCCATGGTTCATCCAAGAGTATCAGGCTCCCACCTTTGTGTTCCATCTTCAAAATGATGAAGGCCATAGTAAAGTAGGCTCCGTGGATTTTGACATAGATGTATCTCAACGTGCCCACCGTCATGACCAGATTTTTATCTACCATTCATATTTTTAATGGGTTAAGGCTTATAGGTCTTTAGCTCCAACAATTTCCTGATATTATTTTAATGGGTGGGTATTCATCAATCACCACACCCTTGACATTATAGTTTCAGACCTTGACATCAATCATGGGTACCTCTTAGTCCCCAATCATGGTTTTGGTCACTTGAATGGGTGATGCAAGTGGTGTGGCTACAGGTCATTCTTCCAAGATTAGAACCTAGAAGAACTTTGTGTTGTGGGAAGAAACTTCCATCAATTTAATGATGCTTATTATGACATTAAGTTTGTTATACAAGTCCCACCCCAAATCAATCTTTGAATGCTCTAAAAAGAAGTCAGATCTAAAGAGCAAGAAATGCAACTTTCTTTGATATATCTAGGATTTAAAGGCATAATTGCTATATGATCCAGAGGCAAAGAAGGTCAAGGTCAACCATGATGTGACATTTTATGAGTAGCCACATATAGTGAAGGAGGTGATGGCTCCAGAAGGACATTAGATCCAAAGAGCGAGAAATGCAACTTTCTTGGATATAGCTAGGAATGAAAGGAATACATTTATATGATGTAGAGGCAAAGAAGATCATGGTTTGCTATGATGTGGTTGTAACAAGTAGAGATTAGATCCAGAAATCTACTTGCTAGTAGAGATATAGCATCATCGAGAATACATTCAGGGCTTCTAAAAGAGGATATATCAACTCAAAATACATTACAACATAGATATTCGATCAAGTCAAACAACTGCATTCTTTGTATTATAAATGTTTGAGTCCCTACGACATATAGAGAATAGACATAGAAATGGACAAAACATAGTTTGATAAGAAGTAGCATATCCACATTCGGAATCCTTCACCATACGCATATGAGCCGTACATGTAACTTCCTACATATGGTAGTTTCTTACTAACTTGCATACGTGCCTCATCAATGGTTGCACAACTAGCTCCTATTAAGGTTTTTTATATATCCTATATTATTGCTGAAGATAAAGAGTTTATAAGTGTGTTTGGGCTATATCCTCCCACACTAGCACACCTGATGGAACAATCATTTTCATCCCACAAGAATGATTGAGACTCAAACCCACTTATTTATCTACCGTAGTAGATCCAGTACGATCATCTATTGAAAGTGAGCTGGTTGGAATCACTTCATGATCAACATTATGATCTTCATGTTGAACTCTTATGAACTGCTCTTCAAACTGGTCTTCGACTAAGAGAACAAATCGTTCCACAAACCAAGCCAACTGTTGCTTTCTGATAGGATCACGTACTTTGCTTATCATGTAACAATTCTTGGATGAATAGGGATTTCCAAATTCTGCCATCATCACATCATTAGTGCATTTGTCTAGTTGAACCTCCTCCTCATAATATGGTAAATGAAAAACTACAGCCACTAACTCCGGCGTGATTCTAACCCCCATAGAAATTTCCCCTATTGTATGCTATAAAATTTGAAATTGACTTAACACTTCAGGGTTATCCTTCCACAATTCCCATGGTAAACATGCAAACTCATACAGGTTGATCTTCTTTAGCCATGCCTTGTTCAATGTCAAATTCAGAAATACCTTAGACTATTAAAACACTGGCGGACTATCTACCATCTGCTGCTTCTTTGATGGTTCATAAGATTCTATCTCTGAATCTTCTAAAACATCTTGTGGGTCAACTTCTAGTACCTTCACCTCCGTCTTCGTCCACTTACTGCATCGCACCGGTGCCACCTTCAACTTTGGAGCCATCTAGTCACTCGCCGCTGTCGACATCAAATCAAGCTCGGGACAAGATCTTGGTAGCTCTCCTTCGTTGTGAAGATCAACACCCACTACAATGGACATCCTCCAATAGATATTAGCTTGAAAAATACTTTGAAAAGAAGTCACAACACGTTGATACTGTAAGGGACAATAATAGCTCAACTCCACACATGTCAACTCGAACTGAAGTGAATTCTTGTAGTGACAAGATGTTACTGAGAATAATTGAGTCAGGTGAACTGACCATACTGACCATTGCATTAGTCTCTAGCCTTGGGCATGCAAAATCACCATCGACATGCTTGAAACGCCGCCAATAGTATGGACAGTACTGCTAATGCACTCAAAACTTCGAAACTTTGGAACATGCATCAGAACTCCACATTCGGATCCCACGTCACTTCGGAAATTTGGATCTTTGGACCTGCAAATAGTCACTGCATACAACTTTGCCATCATACTCTATACCACTAAGACCTCTACCACAACCTCCAAAGAAACTGTTGGATCATGATATGGTTTTAACTGATACCCATTGATTGGTTTTGGAACTGCATTCCCATACATATCCGCTAATTTGAATGTTCCCTCTCCCAAGACCTTAACAATCTTGTAGGGACCATCATATCTTAACTTTAGTTTGCCGAGACGAGGGCCTAGTTTAGAATTGAACATCAACACTAGATCTCCCTTCTGAAACACCTTAAATTTGATATTCCTATTGACCCATGCTTGCCTTTGCCTCTGAATCACATCTGATATGTATGAACTAACAACCCGATCTTCTTCCAACTTCAACAACTGCTATATCCTATGATTAGCTAACTCCTCTAGAGATAATCTGCATTCAACTGCTATTTGAAGACTCGGTACAATGAACTCCATCAGGACTATAGCTTTGGTAAGCTTTGTCAATAGTACACAAACATGAGAGAGATATAAAAATCTGCCGTGCCATTTAATCTGCCCACAAAGTGTGATAACTGCTTCAAAGTTCTTGGTGTAGGGGCCTTCTGAATGACTTCCACCTTTCATGGGTCTATGGCCATACCTTCTTCTGAAATTATATGTCCCAACAAGACACCCCTTTTAACAACAAAAGCACACTTCTCCGGATTTAAGCTAAGGCATGCAATTCTGCATCTTTCAAGGCATAATCTCAAATGCTGCAAATGCTCATTCTTTTTTCTGATCACAAAAAAATCATCAAGAAAAACTCTAATAAAAGTAGTCAAGCAAGGAGCAAAACTTCCTGGATCCATTTCTGAAATGTGGGAGGTGCATTCTTAAGACCAAAAGTCATAACATTACTAGCAAAAACTCCCCACTCCGTGATGAAAGCTGTCTTGTCTCTATCCTCTGGAGCCATGCTTATTTGGTTGTAGCCATTGAAACCATCAAGGAAGCTATACATCTCCTGACCAGCCACAACATCAAGCATTGTGTCACAAAAAGGCAATGGAAAAGGGTCTGTTATTGTTGCTGCATTTAATTTCCTGTAATCAACACATACTCTAAGCTGACCATTCTTCTTAGGTACTATGACTATAGGTGAAAGCCAAGTTACCTTATCCATTGGGTAAATGAACCCCACCTTGAGTAGCTTATCAATTTCCTCCTTCACCCTCTAAGCATAGTTTGGATTCATTCTATATCTTTGCTGAACCATTGGGACATCATCTTTCTTCAAATTAATTCTATGCTGGCAAAAAGATGGATCAACCCCTTTCATATCCGTGTAATGCCAAGCAAACACATCCTTGAATTCCAATAACAATTTATGTGTAGCTTTAGAAAAAGTTGCACCTAACAAAGCACTAACATGCACCAACTTTGGACCTTGTTTTGTTCCAAGATTCATCTCAATCAAATCATCCTCCTGCACTCTTGCACACTTCCTCAAGTGATCCTCAAATGATGTTTCAACGTCAATGATAGCTTGAATATTTGTTTTAATGTATACTTCCTCCTTCTCATCATCAACATCTCACTGGTCTACATAAAATCCATTTGACTTCTTTTCTTTACCTTCTTCTTGGGCTTCCCTCAGACTGGAACTACTACAGACATCTCCATTGCTGGAAAACTGCATACTTCAAGACTTGTATTGATCGAGAATACTCATAACATCCACTTCGAAAATTGGCACAAGAGATGGATTTCTTTTGAGAAACCATTCCTCCTCCTCATCTTCCACTTCGGCCACCATGTTAATGCCTTCAGCTACCAAGGGCTGAACCCTTTTTGGTATGCTCCTTGTTGGAACCATTGCCATTTTAAATTTCTTCTTTCCCTTTATGATGGTCACCCTATCAGCCCCCCAATCCTGGATGACTTTTTTGTGCTAATTTCGTTAAGAAGAGAAACTTTTATATTGGTGTCAAAAGCTTGTATGTCCCAATAAAAATAAATGTTTAAAGTATTCGCGAGGACTTGAAATATTTATACAAAAAAATATGAAGTTTCGCCAAGATGTGCATCTTTTACTTCAAAATTGAAAAGAAAATATATAAAAGTATACTATGTGATATTAATATTGTGAAACTAAAAAAGTACCTTAATAAACTTTTGCCAATATTTTATATTAATATATCAGTATATCTTCGATAAAAACATCCCCGCCCCCAATCCTACGTGATCTTGGCTACCCAAAACCATGGCCTGCCAAGGAGCATAGAATAAGATTGCTCATCTCCCTCCAATCTGAGGACAACAAAGCTGACCATAAATGTCAATCCGCAAACTCCAATCTGCTGATTCCTCAAAATTTTGAGAGGTTGGACCCTCCTTTGGTCTACCATCTTCACCTTGAAAGGAGCTGGTTCTAATTCATTGAGACAGAATTTCCTGTAAAGGTCTTCAGACAAAATGTTCACACCCACCCTCCATCTAAGAGGACTTCTAGTATCATCTGTGCCATATATTCCACCTGAATAAGTGGTACAGTATAGTCCACATCCTCAATCTGTGATGCATTAACAACTGGATCAACTTCCAAAGACTCTCCCTCTTCCATTTTCTCCTTATCCATTAGGCTTCCCATGTCAACTGACAACTTAGTCAACAATTGTGTTTTGAATTCTGGTACTAGATTAAGAAGTTGGTGTAACGTGATATTGATCTTAGCCTTGAGAAATTTGTGAAACAATTCTTCTTATTCCCCTATTACCGCATTTTCTGGTTGTTTAAGTACGTCGATCCCCGAGTGGGCCTCTTTGCAAGCCCCTTTCTTTTTTGGAATGCTGACTTTCTAGCCTTCATCTTGCATATCGGATTCCTCAAGTTGTACTATGCTCCCTTTGTTGTCACCCTGATCTTCCTTTAGTTCCTCCTCAATCACTACTAGCTTTGCATGTTGAGGCTCGACTCTTTTCTCTACTGATTGTACTGCTTCATCAATCTTTACCTCGGAAGGTATAGGCTGTGTGGTGTCTGTCAATGCCCACCTCACCTTTTTGTCTGCATTTACCTTATCCAAAGCTTGAGGAACTTCATGTCTAACTAATGAAAATTCCGTTGATTGCTTTCAGATATTTTCGTCATTCCTGAGAATTGTCAAGGAGAGTTATTCATTCCGTTCACCCCAAGTGAGAGAAAGATATGCTTCATTGTGAAGAAGGTAGCTTGAGAGGGAAGATATGTTTATGAGAGAGACAAAGATAGAGACTTTAGAGACAACTTTTAGAGAAAGACAGCCCATCATCCCAATCAATTGGGTGCTTGTGTTTGTCTGCCATTGGCACTTTCTCTTCCTTCGAGATTGGTCCCTTAGACCTTGTTAGAGCTAGTGTTGTAGGATCACCTTATCCCCCTCAGACATGTCACTCTCCTATTTGCACCCTGAACAATCACAGTATGTGCAGTTCTGTGCATCATTACTTGTATTGGCTTGTCGAGGATTATTTCCCCAATTTTCATATGCTGGTCTCCTCGTCTGGTTAGTATTCTCATTCACCCCTACTTGATTGGATGCAGGTGGTTGTGTTGCTGCTCTAGCAGCTTGCATATGAGGAGGCAACCACCCCCTATAATTCAAATTATACCAGCAATTGGCACTGTCATGATTTTGTTTAAAACAAAACTCACATTGAGCTTTCTCAGATGAACCGGCTTCTGATAGCCCCATACTTTTCAAATGCTTTTTGATCTTTTTCTCTAACTTCTCATCCCCTAAGGAAGCTTTTGCCTTTTTCTTTGACTTGGAATTCCCCTTGGACTTTCCCTTCTTGGATTCCTTCTTTCTTTTTTTCTTGGAGTTCATGTCCTCATCATCCGAAGCATCCGAATCATCCTCACCGGACTCGGATTCTGTATCATCATCCTCAGTATCCATGTCAGAGTCTTTGTCTGAATTTGTGTTCGAATTTGAATCCTCTGCATCCTTCTTTTTACCCTTCTTTGACTTTCTTTTGGTCATGCCAAATCTTCGTTCTACATGTTGTGCGACTACTACCATGTTGTCAAAGTCTTTGGCTCCTGCCAATGTATCCCTTCTCGTAACACCACTTCTCAATTCCTTATTTAACCCCTTACAAAAATAATCCCCCAATTGCTCCTCAGTCTGGTGGCTAGCCTCTGGTTTAGATTTTTGCTACCCATCGGGTCTCAAACGGCAATGTGACTATTAGGGTCTTATTTTGTCTTGCCATTGAATTTAGCAGACGGACTCCGGGGTTCTGCATGTTGATTGCTAGGATGATTGGAACCATTGGTTTTACTCTCCTTGGGCGGGGTTTGCTCAAGGGTGGGTCAAACAACTGCCTTTGCGCTCCTACATATAGCCCAAATGTTGCATGGTACCCAAAAGTTTCCTGAATGAAGGTTTTCGATGGAGACCACGTAAGATTTTTTGCATTAACTGCATCCTAGCATTCTAAACTTCCGTCGGAACTAGTGGAAGGTTCTTCACCCGATGTTGTGTTATCAAGAATCTAGTCTTCATCCTCCAAACTCAGGGCACAGTTCCATGCACCTCTAGATGGATTTCAAATGGTTCTCCTACCTCTTCTCGCATTTCAACTGTCTCATCAAGACCTTCTTCATTTGTATCAATACGACCCCTTGCACGGGCCCTTGTAAAGTACAGATGACTGATACCCCGAGGAGATGACTTCATTTCGTCTATGTCTGACATCTGCTACCCCTATCTCCATGAACATTCTGTGAGATTGGCTCGACTCCTCCTTTCAGTCTGTAGATTGAATTGTCTACACCAGCCTCAATGCTCCCCAACATTTCCATCCATGATTTCTCCTTGAATGATTCCTTGCCTCCTCTACTGCAAATCTCAGATTAGTTCCCGCACATTCCTGATGATCACTTAAAGTGCACCATCCACAGTTGCCTGATGGAGGCACCTTAGTGCTTAAAGAGCACAGTAGAGAATCTGAATTTCTCCCTGCAGGTATTGAATGTTCTCATTCCTATCTTGGACGCTGTGTGTGCACGTTCTACCACATGCACTCTGTTTCTGCAACATTCGCATGGAGGAGCCATATGCTGTCTCATTTCATTTTCACAATCCAAGTGCCTAATTGCTTTGTAGGGTTGGATTGTTTGTAGGCGCAAATTGTTTTGACTTAACCGATTTGATCAAAAGACGTTTCAATATTCAATTCATTCATTCCGGTTGTCCATTCCCTTGCGGGTGGAACGTCTACAGATTATGTGGCTTCAACATGGTGATTGCCTTCATCGTCTTTCAACTCCTTTGCCGCATCCGGTCGAAATGCCCAATTTGTTTGCAGGATTGCCAGTGTAACAGGTAGAGATTAAATCCAAAAATCTACCTGTTAGTAGAAATATAGTATCATCGAGAATACATTCAGAGCTTTCAAAAGAGGATATATCAACTCAGAATTCATTACAACATAGATATTTAATCAAGTCAAACAACTGCAAATTCCTTGTATTATAAATGTTTCTGTCACTACAACATATAGAAAATAGACATAGAACTGGACAAAACATAGTTCGATAAGAAGTAGCATATCCGCATTCGGAATCCTTCACCACACACATATGAGCCAAACATGTAACTTCCTACATATGGTAGTTTCTCACTAACTTGCATACACACCTCATCAGCAGTTGCACAACTACCTCCTATTAAGGGTTTTTATATATCCTATATTATTGCTAAAGATAAAGAGTTTATAAGTGTGTTCGGGATATATTCACCCACAGTGGTGTTTGTGAGTACCCACATATAATGGAGGAGGTGATGGCTCCATCCACTTTATCATTAGCCCTACCACTGCATGGTTAGCTATGATGTGTTGTTTGTGAGTAGCCACATATAATGGAGGAGGTGACGGCTCCATCCACTTTATCATTAGCCACCACCACAAGAGTAAGTGACCTTATGCCTGCACCCAAAGTAGAGATTCTCAACTTTGGGAGGAGACATCTAGGGAGGAGACTACACCAACACCACAAGTTGCCTTAGCTCCACAAAGAAAGCCACTTCCAAAGTGGGCAAGGTAACTCTCTGATCAGAAAAGTATGGCTCCAATCATGGAGGAGTCATCTAAGACGGATTTTTGAAGGCCAAAGATAAAAGAGGAGTAGAGAAGGGCCTCTGAACACATAATCCATATGGCTTTGATGGTGGCTAATATTATGAAGGTTAAGGAGCCTACAATTTTGGAGGAGGCTATGGTAAAACTAAACTAGAACACTACCATGTAGGATGAGTATGATAGTATCATGAAAAGCTAGACTTTAGACCTAGTTGAGTAGCCCATGAAGTTAAAAGTCATTGGCACCAAATGTGTATGGAAATTCCAAGTACAAGCATGATGGATATCTAGAAAATTATGAGGCTACTTGTTGCATAGTGCTACTAACATGTTGAAGGCTTTGATTTTGAGAAACCCTTTTCTCCACAGCAAGGATGAACACTATTTGGGTAGTGCTAGCTTTTGTTGCTCTTAAGAAGTGGGGTTGGTATTTCAAATGTATGTGAAATTAATGTTCTTGAATGGACACATCAGGGAGGAGGTATATGTGGTGCAATGGTGGACCTAGTAAGGACATAGAAATACTTGTTGATATGATGCACATAGTCATAGAAAAGGTTGAGGCATAGTCTTTAAAGATGAGCAAACCAATAACAAAACTCGGAATAATGAAAAGAAAAAGGAACTTGGTAAAATCAAAAGTATCCATGAGCAAGAGTCATTGATAGAGTACGTAAAAGTCATAGCAAGTAGAGTGGTAAAAGAGGGCAGGCCGATTTTCCAAGTCCATGGAGCTAGGCTATTTGTAGAGGAGTAAGAATCCATGATGCAAGCTAGGCAATCAAGAGAACTGAAGCCCATAGTGTTGTCAAATGTTGTGTATAATTGTCAAATACATGTAGAATATGTGGTGTTATGATCAATAAATTAAAATCTTTAGGTGTATGAAAGGTTGCTTGATGGTGCCTTTGTGAATGCTAGGTTCTCTTCTCCTCTTCCTTCTTCTTCTCCTCCTCTCCCTTCTCCACTTCCCTCTTCCCTCCCTTTTATTCTACTTATGGATTCATGATCACAACAAGCCGAGAGTTGCTAGAGGGTGCATACATGTTAAGTTGAACCAATTTTTTAGCTAAAAAGTGAGTGTTGGCTAGTGGTTGGCACTAGTAACTAGAGTTCAAAACTTGGGAATTTTTTTAAAATTGTAAACGAAAGTCAAGTCCATGCAATTATGAATTGAGCTGCGTGGGTGTGCTTGTAAATCATGACTTGATGCCTACTTACATGAGAGCTTCCTCTTCATGGATGCTGAGCTTTCTCTTTCTCCCACATCTATGTTTGATTTCTTCAACAACTCTCCAACATTGAATATCTAGCAACACTTTCTCTCTGATCAATTCTCCCGCATGCATTCTTCTTGTTGGTTCAAGTTGGAAACCACTTCTCGCATCTTACATATGTTTTCAAGGCTATGTTAGATTTTACATTGAAGGTTTTAGTGTTTCTAGCACATGCTTTTTGGTTTGTTTCCTTTATATTTTATTTCCCTGGTTTCCTAAGTTGTTATTCAGATTACTTAAGGTTGAATTTTTTAGCTTACTATGTTTTTTATTGTTGTGTTGTATGATAGCCATATCCCAAGTTCCATGCACCACATTTTGAAAATCCACAACAAAAGCAATTTTGCAAAACAATGGAGGACTTTAATACTGAGTATGGCCTTAGCTTGAGTGGTATGAAGCCCCACCACTTATCATCCTTAGATATCTTAGATGATCTATGGGTCTCTATTTTCAAGGAGGTGTGAAAGGGGATATGGCAAATTAAATATAGGATGGTGCACAAACATAGGTACAAAGACATTATTGATGCATAGGTAAACACACAACTCTAACAGTTTCTATTCTTTTATAAAGTTCATTTCTATTGTGGTCTTTAATATGTGTTTGAATTCATAGAAGCGGTTGAAGTCACGACATGAGATGATGCAAAATATTCAATTGGAGGTTTAACTTTGTATGACACATGCTGCATTTTGTAGAAACAAGGTAGCATGTAGCATTCATCCTGGTTGTCCCCAGGGTTCTTGCCTTGGGCTCAAGGATTCTTTTCATCATAGTTGGTGGATATGTTGGGTGTGGCCTTAGATTTATGGTAGATGATGATATGGTGGGTGTTTGCATGGTTTCTTGCAAACACACCTACCATATCATGTGCTTTGCTCTCGCTTTGCTCTTATGTGCTAGACAGAGACTAGATGTGTTAAAATTTTATGCATCAACCAATATTGAATGCTATAAGGGTGCAAATCATAGGGTTCACCCCACCTGAGTGTAACAAAATACCTAAAAGTAATATTTATGTGGTGTTTCAATTGGACTTTTGAACATGAATCTATGTATGGTTGTTTGACTTGCACTTGAAATCTTCTTCTTTAATCAACACTAACTAGTTGGTTTGAAGTATTCGAAAATTACTCCTAAGATAGACTTGCTGCTAGCTAGGTAGCTAGTAGATGCTAGATGTAGTAGTTACTAGATACCATCTAGGGGCTAGGTACCAACTAGCATTAGTTACTAAGAAAGTCCTTTTTGCCAACTAGCTACTGCTTAGGTACATACTAGTTGCCAGCTAGTTACTTCCTACTAGTTAGCTCCTACTTACTAGCTATCAACTAGCTACCTCTTACTAGCTAGCTACTAGTTACCACCTACATGCTAATTACCACCTAGGTGGTAACTAGTAGCTACTAGTGAGCTACTAGTTAGCACCTACTTGCTAGCTACTAGTTACCATCTACATGCTAGTTACCACCTAGATACTACTTAGTAGCAATACTTAGTAGCAAAGTACGACTTACTAACTCACTACCTAGTTACCATCTAGTTATTAGCTAGCTACTACTGACTAGCTAGTTACTAGGTACTACTTACTAGCCAATTAATGCTTACTAGCTACCTACTACTTACCAATTAGTAGCTAGCTACTGCTTACTAGTAGCTAACTATTGCTTTCTAGTTAGTAGCTATGTACTACTTTTACTAGCTAGCTACTAGTTACCACCTACATGCTAGCTATACTACTTAGCAGCCAAGTACAACTTACTATCTAGTTACTAGTTACCATCTACATGCTAGCTACCACCTAGATACTACTTAGTAGCCAAGCACTACTTACTAACTAGCTACCTAGTCACCAGCTAGTTACTAGCTACCAACTAGCTACTACTTAACTAGATACTACTTCCAAACCACCAAGTAGCTACCTAGTCACCGGCTAGTTACTAGCTACCAACTAGCTACTACTTAACTAGATACTACTTCCAAGCCACCAAGTAGTCACTAGTCACCATGTAACTACCACCCAGTTACTACTAGTCACCACTCACCTATGGCTTACATCCAGCTCTACTAGTTTACACCTAGCTATTACATACCAAACATCAATCTACTTACCAAGTATCTACTAGTTGGTACCCGACTACTAGCTACCTACCAGCTATTAGCTCCTAGATAGCTACGTTATTACCTATTCAAGTGTTGTTAGTTACTTAGTTGTCACCCCTCTAAACAATACTAATGAACCTTTCTCTTCATTGTTGTAGAGTGTACAAGTGTGCATGTGTATAAAGGAGATGTTAAAGTATAGTCCATCAACTAAAAAATTTTTCACAGGTATGGCTCAAGTTGTAAATTAAAATTTTTAATGCTTTGTATGGAATGTGCATTGACAAGCAAGTAGGTCCTTTAATTTCAGACAATCAATACTTCAAAATTGAATGTGACTCTTTTGGCACCTGCAAAAAAAATCACATGTTATTTCAAAATATTGCAAGTCTTTTTGCATTATTGCATTAAAATTCAAATTTCCATCATACCTCAAAGGCAACCAACCACCAAATCTCCTATTCTGATTGCACATTGAACTGTCTTGCATCTTTAGGCTCAACTTCAAGGTCCGGTATTCTATTCATCATTGTCAAACTAGCTCTTTCTAATTGTTAACCTTTGACCACCTAACTTTCATCAAGCTTTAGTACAATCTTCAAAGTACCATTGCATTCCTCCATAGGTATATCATGAAACTTCAACATGGCTTGCAAAACTCTTCGAACATCCATCACAAAGTTATTGTTGACTATCAATTCCAATTCTTTAGACTCTCCAACATTTGTTTTCAAAGTTAGTGTACTCCATACATGCTGGGGCTCACCGACTAAATCAAGTATGCCCAAATTGAGTGCATGCATGACCTTATCAACATCAGTCGGTTTAGAAAGTGGGGCTTTAACTTTTGCTCCCATAAAAAGACGTGCTATTTTTAAGCTCTTAAATATGAGCTGATATGCCCTTGTACTTATCCCTGCAGTATCATAAACTCCCCAATGTGCACTAGTTGCATTGAAATGCTCCACAACTTTGTTAATTGACTCAGATGTTATCTCTGATTTTGGACTTTTGAATTTTGGATGTTGTATAATAGACTCCAACATTCTTTTTGTAAAAACTTCACCCATAACACCATAGTGTTCATCATGGATAGACATGAGTTCTTTTTTGCATTGTCTTGCATTGTTCCAAAGGTTTTCTCACGTGAATCTCCATGCAAGTTGCTCTGATAGACCTTGATTTGGGTTGAAAACTGAAAACATTCTAAAACTACATGAATGAACAATACCTAGTTCTTGGAACAAGGTTCTTTGAAAGAAAAAAGTGATCAAACTTGTCCCTCCCAGTGGTCCCAAATGTGTTCCAGGATTGATGAAGTTGATGGTTCTTGCTTCAAAACAAATTATATGCTCATAAACATCTTGAAATCTATTTCAAGCAAATTATGTAGAAAACCATTGATAGTAAGAGTGGAAAAGACTCATTTCTCATGGAATTTCTTACAAAATAAACAAAATTTTCAATGTTTTCAAACCATGAAATAAAACAAAACAACACAACTACACAAAATGAACTATGAACTAATTGTTTATTCAAAGTTACATCATTGACAAACAAATCTCGTCATAATCACTGTGTTGCATTGTTCCAAATATTATCTCACCTAAACCTCCATACAAGCTATCTAGATGGACCCCAAACCTTCACAAAGGGTTTGAAATCATGCACCCTTAGAGATTGCAACAGGGAAAGTAACTAGTATTGAGAGATGGGCAAAAGAAAGATTGATTTTCATTCATCACCAACAACTGCAATGCCTGAAAGTCAATCTTCTTTGATCCTTTCTCAAAGAATCTCGTCTAATAGCTCCTTCTAAGCTCCAAACACCTTACATTATTCATGGCTCGCGCTCAAAACATTGATTGCCTTGTCTTCCTGAATGAAATGATTTAAGATCATGGGAGAATCTCAGATGAGAGAGGAAGTGGCAAGATTTGAAGGAGAAGCGCCCAAAATAGAGAAAGAAGAAGGTAGGTTGAATCTCATTCAAAAATCTTCAATGTTTTGAAAGAATGAGAGTGAAATGGGATGGAAATGCAGGTAGAGAAGAGAAGTGATGAGATTTTTGCGTGAGAGTCCATCCCATGAGAGGGAGAATAGAGAAAGAAGCTTCCTGCTTAGGAGCTAGCAGGAAATTTGAAAAGAGGGCTGGCGCAAAGAAAATTTTGAAATCGTGCTCAGAAGTGAGGCAAAAGCAAGAGGAATGAGAGAGAATGAAAGGAGTGTGGTAGTTGGATGGGACGATTCGGTTTCAGGTCAAATGATACAAGTTTGGTTGAGAAACTAGGTTTCTCAATTTGATTACAGTTAAAAAATTTGATGGGAGAGTTGAGGTAGCAAGTGGGTGCTCCACCTCATTGTTTGGGCCATTGAATAAAGAAATAGAGAAGTCAGGCCACTTCTAATATTCTATTGCCCTCCACCAGCCAATATTCTATTGGGTTTTATTCACCTTTTTCTTCCATGTCACCAACCCAAGGGCTCCCTCACAAGGCCCTTTTTGAGTCCAAATTTTTTGTAATGGTTATTGCACCCAAATATCTAGACAGATAGATAATCCTCTAGCAAGCATTGTAGGACTCTCATTTTTGCATGTGAATCATACTCTTTTAACCTCCTATGTTCTATGAGATGGATAGCCTCTCATGCATTCCATTGAATGAATCTAGGCTGATCTAGTGCTAAGAAGCCGTGACTCTATCTATCTCTCTCTCTCTCTCTCTATCTATCTATCTATCTCCAAGCTACCTTCATCTCTTGGCTCTCTCTCTCTCTCCATCCAAGATTGATGGCTCATAGTCAACTGCCTCTAAATGTATGATTAATTCAACCTAAGAAATTAAACATCAACCCTGTGATCACCTCCCACCCAAATCTATCACGCAACCTCATACCTGAATCTATTATGCAACGTCCATGAATTTTGTTCTAAAAATTAACTATTCTTTGCAAATGATTTAGAGTCGATTGCAGTTGTTTGTGTAGAGTTCTGAATTTTTTAACTCAAGCGAGTCAGATGCTAAATTTAGAGAGAGAGAGAGAAAGATGCCTCTAAGTATTACAATTGACCTCCTTATACTCATGGATCTAAACCCTTATAAAGGATTACAACATCTAATTTGTCTAGATTTGGCAAAAGCCATATACTCATAGACCTAAACCCTTATAAAGGATAACAACATCTAATTTGTCTAAATTTGGCAAAAGCTACAAAATGTTCATAAGTTTTGAAATATTATAGTAGCTCCAAAAGTATTCAATACAACCACAAAATTGCTAAAAAGTTGCACATATCCTCTTGGGACCAATTCGCATTAACTAAGATTGGGCACAATGGCAATGTCATGTACAAGATTAGCAAGAATTGCATTTGTAGGATTAGTACTACATAGTGTTGGGATATCTCAAGGTGTATGCCTCAGGCACACCTTATGTTTCTATGTGTGAGTGCTAGAGGGACAGTTAGGTGCCCACAAGCACAGTTAGGTGGTGGAGAGCCACATAGGATGATTGAGAGAATCTAGGAGCAGATTGAGGAGATGATTGTGGAGCTTTGAGGTCATCAGTGATGTTAGTGACCTTGTATGAGGTGCCTACTTAAGGACATCACTTTTCTTCATTCCATAAGCAAGTAGTCTGATTTTGTGTCCACTCTACTCTTTCCTTTCAGTGTTCCAACATGGTATTAGAGCCATTTGATCCCCCTTGAGCCCATTTCTGCCACATCATCATCTTCTTCCTCTTCTTCTTCTTCACCATCTCTCCCTCTTCTTCCAAAAATTTTCTTGAGCTTGTTCTCCTCCGATTCTCACCCATTTCCCACGCCCTTCCAGCTGGAGATCCCTCTTGTTGGGGCGAATTTCGGGCTGCAAGGAATTGAAGAATTTCAAGCTCTGCTGGTCGCCATTGTACAAATTTCATCGAATCTTCTTGCTGCATTTTCTCTGCGCCTGCTCTATCTTTCTCTAATTCCTTTCAGGGCAAGCTTCTCCATACCTAGAGCTACCTTGTGCTGAAATCTGAGCAGCAATGGCTGCATATTGAAGGAGAAAACAGAGAAAAACCAGTCGACCTTGTTGAAGAAGGAGAAGGCGACCTGACGCGTTTTTTCACCTCTTCTTCCCAGAGGTTCTACTGTGGTATACCAGCTTTCTTTTGCCTTAGCAAGCCCCCTTTCTTTTGCTTTGAAGAGTGAGCTATAAGCCCTCCAAGTTCAGCTCTCTAGTTTTGACAGTTTTGACAAGCTTTTGAAAATGATGCTACATAAAATGCTACTCTAGCATTTCTGGTCTTTTGAAGTTTTCAATAACTTCACTACAAGTGTTGCTTCAATTTTGTTTTGACTTGCTAGACCTGGTTTTGATTGGAAAGTGTTTATTTCATCCACTTCTATGAAGCATGTAAAAAGAAGCATCATTGTTTGAAATCTAGTCACTACTATTTGCTACATCAAGTGCTCATATTTTGGAAGTCTTTCAGTTATTTTTGCCTTGTAAGAGAGATAGACACTGCCCAATATCTGGGTTAGACCCTCTCATGGCTACCATATATAATCTTGAGAAGTTCAATGGAAAAGGCTTCCATACATGGCAAATGAAGGTGAAATTTGCATTGATGCAGGAGAACTTATGGGGACTTGTCAAACCTACTCCTACCGCTTCTTCTACGGCCTCCAATGCTGGACAATCTTCAACTCCGACACGACCGGCAAGGGATCCAGCAAGAGAAGAAAAGGCATATGGTATCATTGCTGATTATATACACCATATCTCTGACTTGGAGTCTCCTTCGGAAGCTCTCACATCGCTAAACTATCACTTAAAATCTCTTTCTTTGAATTAAAGATGGCAAGTGATACTACTTTAGCTGCTCATGTCAACTATATGCGGAGTCTTATGACTCAATTAGCTTCTATCAACTCTCCTATCACCCCTGATGATGCTATGGCAGTGTTACTTAAGAGTATGCCTGAAAGTTTTGATCACATTGTTAGCACTTTGAAGAATCTTCCCAATCCTAACCTTGAAGGCATTATCTCTGCTCTCCAAGAAGAAGAAAGGCATATGGAGCTAAGGAAAGGCAATGACACTGCTTATGTTATGAAATTCCAGAAGGGCAAGTATACTCCTTGCAATCACTGTGGAAAGACAAATCACCTTTCAAAGGACTACTTCAAAGTTAATCCATGCAAGCACTGTGGCAAAAACAACCATCATGAGAAGTTTTGCAGAGCCAAAGCAAAGACAGAAAATGCAAATCTACTTACAGTTAATGAGCCTCCACAAGATGAGGCATCCTTTGAAGATTATGCATTTTAAACACATCTCTATGTATGCTCCAGATCTCTCTTTTTATGTCAAGGTACTCAGCCTGGATAGTCCTCCAAAATGAATGAAATAAACTATTGTGTTTTTGTGTGTTTTGTAAACACCTCTGGTCACCTTATGATGTAGGCCATGTGTATGTTTTGTTCCATGGTACCTCTTGCAGACATTGTGTGCATGTACATGCAGGGGAGATAACCATTGGAAAGTCTTTTTGTATCCCTTTTGTTTACCTTACACCCAAGGGAACCCTTGCTAGCATGAGAACCTAGCCATAGATTTATCCTTGACCACCATGAGATGGCATGAAAAACTATGAGACTAGATGTATCCTTGACATAGCCTGAGGCATTTCCTTGAGGGGGGGTTTGTTGGGATATCTCAAGGTGTATGCCTCAGGCACACCTTATGTTTCTATGTGTGAGTGCTAGAGGCACAGTTAGGTGCCCACAAGCACAGTTAGGTGGTGGAGAGCCACATAGGATGATTGAGAGAATCTAGGAGTAGATTGAGGAGATGATTGTGGAGCTTTGAGGTCATCAGTGATGTCAGTGACCTTGTATGAGGTGCCTACTTAAGGACATCACTTTTCTTTATTCCATAAGCAAGTATTCTGATTTTGTGTCCACTCTACTCTTTCCTTTCAGTGTTCCAACACATAGGCCATTTGCAGACTCATGCATAGCAACAACAATTCATTTTGCAATAAGTCATTATAACAAGTATCAAAACTAGAATATCCCTTCTCGATGTTGAATTTAGTCACAACCAATGCTAGAGAAAAAGAACCAATTTAAAGTCGTCCTCCTCATATGGACCTAAAGGCTCTAGTATTTTTATAGACCAAACTCCCATGAATCTGGCCAGCCTGCAGTGGGTTAGGGGCACCACCTCTCAACTCGACATATAGAACCAATTCAAACGTAGCAAGCACATGGAATAGGGATGGAGTTCCACTGACATCCATGGGGATTCAATGATGATACAGGCCAGTTGAAACTAGATACCTACACCACCCAAATTACAACGACTGATTCTGCTATTCCAAATATGAAAATCTAGTCCATGGAGACCAACTCTTAAAGCTAATATTTCAATCTTCATGAGATTTTGCATTTTATAAAAAAATAAGATCATCCCAGTGTAAGATGTCAGATGTTGCATGCAAGGAATAATCCCATAAATTCCATGTTGAAAAAATCATATGTTGATCCTTGAAGATTGTCTCCACTCTTGTGCATGCTTTGCATTAATCTTGAAGGAGAAAACTGCATTTTTCAAAGTTAAATTTTTTACAAACACATCAAGCTATAACATTTAAAATAAAGGTAAAAGACCTTACTTGCCTTACTTGAATAGTATAAGACAATCCCCAATATCCATGATCCATGGTGGTGAATGTTGAAGAAAAAAAGCAAGTAAAAATCTACAACACTTATAATTTAGAAGATTGAATAGTTTACAACTTAGGATACTACAATGATTATTAGTTGGCCTGCTCAAGACTTTTGTTTCTAAAAATTAGTCATGTAATTTGGAGAGTACCGTAATCCATCTCCACATAGAGAGAGAGAGAGAGAGAGAGAGAGAGAGAGAGAGAGATTGAGACTGATTATGCTAGTACATTTCAATCAATTGCACATCCAATTTTAGATCCTCCATCCCTTCTAACCCAATGTAAAATGCATATATGAGTAAGACACCAAGGTCGTATGTATTGCAAAAGAAGAAGAAGAAAACCAACGTTGTACACAATAAGATGGTGTTATGGTACAAAATGTATCATACAAATAAAATGCCACACATTCAAACAATCACACCATCACACCACAAATTCTTTAAACACACTCCCATAAACAAAGTTCACACATCCGCATAAACACACAATGCCCACACACATACAATGCATGCACACATATAAACGCACCATGTTCACACACACATAATGTGTGCACATGTGCATACATACACACCTCATATGCACACATGTATGGACTCACACATGCTCATGCGCACGTGCATACGCACACACATACACACACAAGCACGAATGCAAACTCTCTCTCTCTCTCTCTCTCTCTCTCTCTCTCTCTCTCTCTCTCTCTCTCTCTCTCTCTCTCTCTCTCCCCTTCACCTCAGAACAAGAGATGACATTTAGCGATAATGCCATACTATGTTTAGTTTGACAATGAAGAGACAAGTAGGATACACACACCTCCCTTGCCTAGAATTTAATATGAGAACCCCTAACACATGGATTTCCTACTATGGACAAATGGACATGGACAAGAATGGGTTTTACATACCCCTAGCAATATGTTGAGCCTCTAGATTGGGGACATTAAAAGTGGGTTTATAGTTGTAACTTGTTACCATTGGGTAATGATTAGTTATTGGATGATCAGTGGATAATGACCCAATACATTGTTATAACAACCATTGATATATGCTTAAGAAAAGGGCAATTACTAATACAAGGTCTTATTAAGGAGACTAATATTTTACTCATCCATCTTTGAGAGCTTTGGCTACCATTAAGCATGAGACAGTGAATAATTTTGAGATAATAGGAGGAAGCATGTTACATAACTTTGATCAGGGCACGTTCTTCTAAATGGAACCTAGAGCAAGATACGAGGTGGACCACAACAACCTTTTACAAGACATGGTGAAATGCCCCATCTTGCGCATTTAGTGGACCAAATAATGGCCCATGTGCATGCTTAAAGGGTGAGATAGCCTGTACTAACCCCCAAAGAGTATCCAAAGCCACAATATGCCATAGTGGATTGAAGGCACCTCATGACTTGACATTTGCAATTTCACAACAAACCTTGCACAAAGCTTGAATGGTTGAGACTCAGATCCGTTATAGCAAGGGAGACTGACATAGGGCTTGAGACTTGATGAGACTTGTCAACTCTATCAAGACCTTATTAGGTTCAAACTCTCTATTCAAACGTTATGAATTCACATACTTTAGTATTTTCTCCTACGTGTTGCTTTAAAAGTTCTCTTAGAATGGCGTTCTACTCTTGCATGAGCAGAGGATCTCCTTCACTAGAAAAATTACCTAATGCCCAAGCTAGTCGTGTTTTGAGTCACAACAACGCCTTCCAAGCATACTCATACAGAGTTGGGTGAGAACACTAGTCTTGGTAGTAGTATTTGTTATGGATTTGGTGATTCATGGGAGGTAGCCGATCGAGGGAGATGAAGTGAGAAAATCCTAGAGGGGAGACATGCCCTCCCCTCTTATACTTGCTCAAGGCATTCTGTAGAACTTTCCAAAATTTTGCACGTGCGAAACTCTCCAGAATTTGCCACTTTTGCTTACCTTAATTCACCACCTTTGCTTACTTCAATTTTTCTTCATCGCCCCTCATCTAATTAATACCCCCACTAAAAGTCATCCGGGCACCTACTCAAGCTAGCTGTTGTTACCAAGGCCTCTTCCATTGAGTTAGATTTCTTAACTAAGCTATGCGTTCCAATTGGCAACTCTTACAAATCTAACTATCAGCGCTCAAGATGGATGTGCAACAATGGATTAAAGCATTAAAAGCTGGAGCAAAAAATGGCCCTTAGAGTCTCCACAAATCTCCCTCATGCCGTGCAACTCTCCTCGCCATGCATACTTTTGTCTTGTTCCTCTCCTTGCCATGCATGGCATCCTCCCCTTGCTACTCCTTCACAATTCACGTCTGTCATCACTTGTCAATCTTCTAAAACTTTGTTTCATGCCTCTCCTCACCTCCTCCACAGATCTTCGCAAAGCTCATTGGGACAAAGGCAGGGTTTAAGTTTTTTCTTCCATCTCGAAAGATACATCTTCCTTTTTGTTATGTTTTATGATGGCCAAGGTTATTCTTTTTCTGACACAGGAATCAAAGACGGCAAGGAGAGGGAGGTAAGTTATCTATATTCTATACTACAAGACACAGGCCCTTTTCCAATGAAAATACCGACCTTTTTTACACTAAAATATTTTTTTTTGATGGGCGCAAAGGTTAGTTTTTATGTTGCTATCAAAAAAGAACGATCGCTATATAAGCGTCACTATATAGCGACACTAGTAAATGTTGCTATATAGTGACACTGGTAAACGTCGCTATATAGCGACGATTAACAGAAGCTTTAAAAAAACATTAGTGGGGCTAAACAGGGCCACAACAAGCCCTGTTTTGCCCCACTAATGTTTTTTTTTTAGTAATTACAAAAGAATGTTTTTTGTTACAAAATTTCCCTTGTGAAAAGGGTGATACAAAATTGCTCAAACCAGTCGAGCGATAGAAGCATATACATGTCGAAGATATACAACATTGTTTGTTATAAAATTACCCTTTCGAAAAGGTTGATACAAAATCGCTCAAATGAGCTGGCATACAAAAGCATATACATGGCGAAGCACATACAAACTACTACTAATACTACTACTATTGCTACTCATCCAAATCATCGTCCTCGTCCTTGTCGTGTTGGCTTGTGACCCTTGGCCCTCGTGAGCTTCGCCTAATCCCTAGCCCTCCTGAGTTGCACCTAATCCTTGGCCCTCATCGAAGTCGTGTAAGCCTAATCCCTCATCATCACTGCTCACCTCCTCTGATGGGACGTTCGAGCTTTGATTCTAAGAGTGAAACCATATTAATTGAAAATTAGATTGGAACTTAAAGAATAAAATAGTTTAAAAAGTGAGATTACAAGTAGGAGTAGACTTATACCTTGCAAGCAACCACCTTCGCTCTCAGAGCCTCTTGCTCAATAAACCATGGCTTGTTCCTATGCAAAACGGGCATCTTGTCTCTGAGCATGTAGGAAGGCGACCCATCGCAGCTTGCTGTGGGCCCAATTTACCAGAGTTAGATAAAGTGCATGCAATATGTAGTTACAAAAATAGAACAATACATTAAATGAGAAGAAGTAGACTTATCACGGTTGCCTCGAATGCCAACCGTCTGCCTACACCAAAGTGCGAAGTACCTATGGAGTCTAGCCGTCTCCTCGCAGCCCTCCTCTAACGCTCAAATAGTTCGAGATGGTCCCTGTACTGCTTCTTGAAAAACTTCCAATCAGCTTTGTCTACCTAGTTGGGTTTAGCCTTCCCCTTTGCGATGGAAGTATGCAAGGTTGACCTACGATGCTTCAAGATGACCCCCATGCACTCTTTCATGTAATTCGAATTGAACTCCCAATTTGGAGGGTTAGGATATTGTCTTTCCAATTCATCGATGACTTCCTGCTCCTTTCCCTCATCTTGGTACCGCTAATTAGTAGCTATGTCGCTCCTAAAGTGGCAGCTCATCAACCACCTCATGGTGGCCATCATTGCTGAGCCCTTTTTATTTTCTATTATCTCTCCAGAAACCGTGATTTCATAGGACAAGTCCTCGACCAAGTAAGGAGGACTCATGGTAGTGGCAGAGTTAGAGCAAGTGGTGTTACTGCGAGCGCTTACAGAGCAAGGAGTAGCAGTGGGAGAGGAGAGGGCAAGTGACTAGTACTGGGTCTCGGGACCAAGTGGAGACCTATAGGGATGTGAGTGTGTTGATTTGTCTACATCTCTCAAGTTAGCACAACATAAGCGATCCTTCCTACTCTTCCTTCCCTTATGATGGGCATGCCCAGGTGATGACCCCTCAGTCGAAGGGGCTAGAGGGGACGGCTGGACAGTAGGTCTAGCCATCGGTGTAGAGGGGAAAAGAGATTGAAAGAGGGGAAAAAGAAGAGAGGAAAAGAGCATAAGCATAAGAGAAGGAAGAGGGAAAAAGAGCATAAGTATAAGAGAAAAAGAAAGAAAGCATATGCTTATGCTTATGAATGAGCATATGAGCATAAGAGAAAAAGAGAGAAAGCATAAGCTTGTGCTTATGTATGAGCATATGAGCATATGCTCATGCATAAGCATAAGCATAGGTAAATACATATGCTTATGAAAAGAGTAGAAAAAGAGAGTGGAAAATAAGAGAAGGAAGAGGGAAAAAGAGATTGAAAGAGGGGAAAAAGAAGAGGGGAAAAGAGCATAAGCATAAGAGAAGGAAAAGCACATGCTTATGCTTATGCATGAGCATATGAGGAAAAGAGGGGGGGAAAGAGGGAGGAAAAGAGGAAAAGAGGGGAAGAAGAGGAAATAAGAGAAGAGAGGGAAAGAGAGGGTTCCTACGCCCATCACTGCAGCTAGTGCTTAAGGTGTTAGCTATAAGCCAATGCAAAAAACGAAAATAACAAAAGGAAAAAAGAGGAAGCACTTTCTTACTTGGAAAAGTCTCAAACCGTGTTTCATGGACTGGCCCTACAAAAAAGAGGAAACATACTATTTTTTCATATAACTAGTTAGAGGAAGGAGGAGTTTGGAGAAGCAACTTTTCAAAGGGATTGGATGAGTTTGGAGAAGCCTACAAACAAGGAGAAAGCATAAGCCTACAAACAAGGAGAAAGAGGAGGAACATAAATACCAAAAAGAGAAGAGGTGAGTCTTCTTTCTTTCACCAAATCTCGTTTTTTATTCTTAACCTTTGAAAATCAAGCATGAAAATTAGCACATAGCCTTAGCAATACAAGGAGAAACATGCTTCAACACTCACAAAATGAAATCTCAGAAGAAATGAACCTACATTGCTTAAAGAGACACACCTTCTTGAAAAACTTCCTTTCACACAAGCAAAGAGGGAGAAGGGTGGAGAGGGAGCACGTGTTGGGAGAGGGGCCGGGTAGGGGTGAGGAGTGCGGAATAGAGAGGAGGAAGCGAGGTTATCGAATATAAGGTGGGAGGAGAGATTTTTGCTTTTCTCGCAATAGAGATGTGAAAGACAGCGTCGTGCGGGGTTTCAAATTTTAGCCCCTAACGTCGCTATATATAGAGATGTTTATATCCTAAAAGCATCGCTATATAGCGACAGAATAGGGTTAGGGTACTTTCTGTTAGAAGAGAGGAAAGATGGGTGGCTATCTCTTGGATCTTAATAGATTTCCTTGCAACTCATATTGTCAGATGATGCGCCAATGCTCCGGAGCGTAGAGTGGCTTATGGAGAGGTTGTATTGTCATTGCACTCATTGCAAGTGAGAAGTACGACATCAATGTCGTATTGTCATGCACCACTTGCAGATGTATGGGGAGGAGCCCGAACCAGTACCCACCATTGGTGTTGCACGTGGTGATGGATCATCGGTAAGTCAATGCTATTTGAGTTCGTGATTAATATTGGATAATATTATGACACAAAACCTTGACATAAGATCTTATATTTACATGAAATCTTGAGACAGGATGAGGAGGGTGGCGAGGGTGCACATATACCTTCACACTTTGAGCAAGACTATAGTCTCTCGAATGTGCCAAATGATAACGAGGGTATGGTGGACATGATGGATTCTATTTTTAGGGGCACTACATCACATGTACACATGATGTCAGAGTCAATATGCGAGAGTTGTAATCAACACAATTGTATGAGGGTGCTAGGATACATCTAAACTACAGGTTTGTCTCTCAATCTTGAATCTGCAAGCAAAGTATGGGTAGTCGGATACAAGTGTCTCGGCCTTAATGCAATTAGCTTCTGCATTAATTTGACTCATTATTTGGATATTGTTTGTTTTGAGAATCATCATGTATGTTTGAGAATCATCATTATTCGAAGCCTATGTATGTTTGAATTGTGATAGGTTTCTCCAAAAGATGTTGCCTACACCAAATACCATGCCCGCATCAAGAGATGAAGCCAAGAAGATGTTAACAACGGTGGGTATGGATCATGATACCATCCATGCTTGCCATAATGACTATATTCTCTTTCGTCGTGAGCATGGAGATTTGGCTAGTTGATCAAAGTGTGGGGAACAATGATATAGAGATGACTTGTAGGGTGACCAAATACCAGTAAAGGTCTTTAGATACTTTCCCATCATTGCAAGAATACAGCACATGTTCTGATGCAAATCCATAGAAAAGTTGATGACTTGGCATGCATCTCATCGGTCCACTGATGACATATTGAGGATTCCCATAGATTGTGCAGCTTGGAAGCACATAGACAATCAGTGGCCGGACTTTGTGAGGGAGCCACACAACTTACATCTTGGGCTCACCATGGACGGCATGAATTCTTTTGGGTTACGCTCGACATCTTGGTCGACATGGCCCATAGTATTGGTGAATTACAATATCCCACCATGGCTACCAATAAAGAAGAGACACCTCATGCTTGCACTACTTGTGCCAAGGAAGTACAAGGCTAAAAATATGGACGTGTACATGGCACCTTTGATAGAGGAGTTATAGATTTGATGGAGAGGAGTGTGGGTCGTTGATATTTCTAGAGCTCCTAGACATAACAATGATATTTTGGTCAGGGGTATCTTGATGTGGACCATGCATGACTACCCAGGATATGGACAGTGCGTAGGTATGTGGTTGTTTCTTTACATGTATAATATAGGATTATGCTTTTATGACTCTCTTTTGCATGCATGTCTTATACTAACACATTCATGCATGTTCGTGGATCGTTGCTTGCACGATACTCCAAACATAAGAGGAAAAATGTTTATGAAGGTCATGCTCGATACCTTTCGCTGGACCATCTCACGCGTGGAGGATAACTTGATCCACCACCACCATATTTGAAGGCAAATGACTGGATTTAGGCCTAGAGTGTGAATGGAGAGGAACCTCCTCATGGTATGAAGAGGCTATTGATCTTTCATGAGCTTCCTTATTGGGGTCAGTTACAAATCAATCATCTCTTGGATCCCGTGCATATCTTCAAGAATGTGGGGGCTACTATTTGGGCACACTTGGTTGGTTCTAAAGACTCAAGAGGAGTGCAAGAAGACTTGTGTGCTATGAATAGGATGTCTTGTTTGTGGCCCCAAGTGCGTGCTTTGCGAAAAGTTGTCCTCCCGAAAGCAACATGGATCCTCTCCATGAGAGAGGAGGCAGCGGTCAAGGCAGACATTGCCTCTTTTCAAACATGCATTGCTTGAAAGGAGCATTTTCAAAGGACAATAAGCTTAGTGGGCTCAAGTCTCATGATTGGCACAAGGTCTTATAGGTATTCTAAGCTGTAGGATTAGTGTACCGATAATCGTGATGCATTAGTGTAATTATGATTATGTTATATTATTGACATGACTTCTTTGTTGCTTTGATAGTTCATCCTCCCAATTATAGTAAAAGGGTGCTTATAAGAAGATGTTAGAAATTATATATTCAAGATTAGTGGTATTGTGAGGTATGCTTACTATCAAATCACATTGATTGCATTTTCTTCAATTTAAGCTAAATAATCTATAGATTGATTATGAATATATCTTGCATGGGCATGTGAAATAGGTGGATATCTCAAAAAGAGATCTCCATATCGAGCATCAAGAAGGCTAGGGTGGAATCCATCGAAGTCGTATTCTTGCTTGAGGAGGTGGATGTTTTTTCTCAAGCAGTTTATGAAAACTTTGAAGGGATTTGTAAGAAAAAGAGTAAGACTAGAAGCAAGCATGGCAGAGGGATGGCTTGTGCAAGAGTCATTAGTATATATCACAAAGTTTCTTACATCCACAGATCCCAATATGCCACAGGCTTGGCATAACAAGGATGATAATCGCATCATTAGCAAGGTTCCCCAAGGAAAAGGGATTGAAAGAAAGATGAGCGAAGAGCAAATGGAGAAATTCAATAAGTTTTGTATCCTCAATAGCAAGGAGGTGCAGAAGTGGATTGAGAGATATGAAGTAGCCAAAGTAGAAAGGATAGTTGCAAGGAAGAGATTCAGAGTAATTTACAGGCGATCACAACCATATCCACGGGATCTCGCCCTTCTCCCCACTCACATGTCACTTGATTGGCTATAACTGGCTCTACGTAAAGCCGAACGCAATGGAGAGACAATAAACAAGCACGAGTGAGAGTTATCATCTGGATGTATGATGCATGTAAGTTTCTTACCTCTTGATGTAATTAAGTAATTATTTATGGCAATATACGCTATAAAATAGATGCATCTTCATTGTTTTAATGATGCTCTTTTGCTGTACAAAAAGTATAGTGCATTTTGGTCATATGGACGACATTTTCGCATGGAATGCATCGATTCGAAGAGAGTCACATATGATTGTGGAGTCATGGCTAACTTCACACAAGATAGCCAAGTAAGTGCTTCGGATACCAATCTTCTCTTCTCATAGTTGGATTATTGTGGAACCATATGCAAAATCTATGAAATTGATTTTAGATGATTTAGTATTTTCATTCTTGATGTAAAATGGTTTAGAACTATTTACAACAGTCCCCATGTGACAATGAGAAAAGACAGTAGCAGTTTCTTTGCAATAGACTCCACCAAACTTTGGACCGATGAAAGTGATACTTTTGTTCTCCCCGAGCATTGTGAGCAGGTGCATACTAATGATTTAATTAATCGAAGCCTTCGTTTTTAAAGATCCATTGATACATGTACTTAAGCATAATTTCATATATATAGTTGATGGCATTTGGCACCCATCGTCAATATAGGTGGTTTTTCATCCCGATCATTCTGATCCAACATGGTGGTACATGATCCAAGTTGCATCATGAAGTAAGCAAATTTTTGAAGATAGAGATGTGGATATGGGGATGCCACTACCAATGCCAGATCCAATTGATCCAGATGGATCTAGCGAAGAGGATGAAGATCACAATATGACAAAGAGGAAGATGTGCATAATGACATCGTAGGGGAGGAAGATGGAGATCACGATATTAAGGACGAAGATGACGATCATCAAGAGTCACCACACTTTATTGAAGAAGATGATCAAGTCTTAGGTGAACATATGATGCTAGAGTATGATGATGATATAGGAGATCAACTTGGTATAGAGTTAGAGATAGACTTGTTTGGCACGTTAGACTTGGCCCAGGATGATGAAGCCGTTGATGTAAATGCTCTTCATTGATTTTTTTCATCTCAAACTTGGACATGAATATATGAGCTTCAAACTTGATGTACATGCTCTTGTACTTTTATTCTCTCAAAGGATCAAACATGTATGAAAAGGAAAAAAATTTTGTCATTGGGAAAAACTATCTTTTAAGGTCGGTATGGGAAAAAACACTCTCTATAAAATGTCACTATAGGAAACTATCTCAATGTTGCTACATAACGACCATTCACAAATCTAATAAGTGTCGCTATATAGCGACGCTCTTTAAATGTCGCTATATAGCGACACTTGTCTAAAGTTGCTATATAGTGACACTTAACGAATCCTGCTTGATTATCAATGATTAGCGCCCCGCGCATGCTAAACATCGGTGCTCAAGGGTCAGAATAGGACCCGTGTGTAGTAATGCAAGGGGATTGAAGGAGTGAGGAAGAGGGAGAGACAAGACAAATAGATTCTTAATATCTTCAAGATGAATAGTTTTTAATACTTTCTTAAATCTAAGTTTTGACATCTACAATGCATTATAAAAAATCAGAGCTCATTTTGGGGCCTTTTAACCCAAATTTTAAATAGCCCTCCACCAATCAAAGGAGGGCCAGTGTAACGTTATTCATCTTATCTAATTTTTAAATGTAATTAACAAAGTTAATGGAAGTATTGTTCATATTCTCATGATGTTCGATGCCATTAATGTCTTATCTCATCTCATATTATTTTAAATGTAAGTTAAAATGTCATCTCATGTAATTATTGAATGTAAGTTTAAGTGTAATGTTGTACTACCTTTTTTATTGTAACTATTCTATGTCAAGCACTTTATAGCAAATCTTTCACTTCACTTTAATAATTATATATAAAATGTCTTATATCCCCGAAGCACAGTAATTATACAAGTCAAATTCCAAACCAATGTCATCCATATTGTCTCTCTCTTTACTGTTATCTTCATCTCCTTTCCGATGTCCTTTCCTATTTCTCTCATCTATGTCCTATAGTGTTTTCTTCATCTCTCTTCTCCTATTTCTACTCACATAGTTAGTTCAATTCTCATTTCCTCTCCTACCTCCTCGCTATCTTTTCTCATCTTTAGTTCTTCTCTCATTCTCGCATACTCAATTCACTTCTCCTCTCCTATTTCTACTTGCATACTTAGTTCTCATCTCCTCTCCTATCTCCTCACTATTTTTTCTCACCACTCTTTAGTTCTCCTCTCCTATTTCTACTCGGTGCATACTTGCAAATGGAAATTTTCTTTGCAAATTATCAGTTTTTTTGAGCTTTCAATCAACAACAATCATGGAGTGTTGAGAATGCAAGACATTGAGAGGAGCAGAAGAGGTAAGGACCATTGATAGAAGATGAAAAAGATGAGTTTGTTGGCCAAAAGGAGCTCCAGAAGGAAGAGCATGAGAAGATAAGACATTGCAAGGAAAAGCTACAAAAGTACTCTTCAATAAGAGAAGAGCTTGCACATCTATTTGAAGAGGTGTCTTATAGAGTCGCTCGTTCTGGGAAATATTCAGCAATCCAAACTGAAAGTATTAGGAATAGACAAGAAGCATTGAAAGAAAGAATGTTTTATTCTTTATGCATCTTTATATATTATAAATATATTGATGAAGATGAAAAAAACAACGCAGAGGATGGTGTAACCCACAAGATAGAGATGGCAAATGTGATGGCATGATTGTAGCTTATGTCTGCTACTGAAAGGTGTTTTTTGACACCATATGGCTCTGAGATTTACTTGTACTTGGACACCAAATCCAAAAAGATCATGTACATGCACCCTGTACTTACCTAGTGCAATTTAAAAGGGGGTGTTGAGGATAGTGGAAATTGCACTATCTAGATAGGGTTCATAGGGCAAACCCTAACCCTAAGGGATACTCATGTATAAATTCATGTTTATGTTCAATACAAAATAGTGTATAGGAAGCTATATCATGTGCACTCCTCTCTCTCTCTCTCTCTCTCTCTCTCTCTCACACACACACACACACACACACACACACACATGCACACACGCACGCACACACACACACCCACACCCCACTTCATTAGCCCTATGAGCAAATACCGAATGGACAAAAATGAGTTTTATTTCATAAGGACTTAATTACAATAAGTTTGACACATGGGATCCCAAAAAATTACAAGACCAATAAGGCAACCTATGATGCTAGCGTAAGTGTGAGGGTCATCTCTTCCATAGGCCTCTATGCTAATTTACCTTGGCATCTTGCTCTCCTTAAGATATCATTGGTCTCTACAGGTAGCCTTCTTGGATTGGCAATGGGAAGCATTATTTGTTCCCTTGTTTTTTGACCATGTGCTTCATCTTTTGTGCGAACTCACTCGACAAAAGCGATATCTCTCTCCAAAGATAGCTTCTTCAAATGCTTGAATGTCTTTCGACTATTTGAGAAGTCCATGGCCATCCCCCAGTCTATCATGCCTAACTTAACTTCTAGATGTTCCAACAAAATTTAACAAGATATTACTCGAGTGTAGGTCCTTGTGCATCTAAATTCCTTTGTGTAACCTTGTTAAACCATCCATGTGTACATGGATGACATGGAGGAGATTCTTATAGGAAGACATTGACTCGGGCAATCCCTTTCTTTCCCAATGCACCTTGGATCCCCTTGGTTTTTGTGGCCATCAGATCTTTTGCTCACTTTAGAACATGGTGGAACTAGTGTGTGAACTTGCCTTGGTCTAGTGGCAGAATCTGAAGAAACTGCAACAAGCTACTACCATTGAAGTACAAAGTGATGGTCCACAATGTCTCTTCTTGGATTACTGTGGTCACAAAGACACGACTGGTGTAGAATCTACATGAGTGGGTCTCTCGCCTCTCATGCATGAGTCTCGATATGTCCCTTGTATCTCTTCTTGAAATATTCTACATGATATGGCAAGCATGCTCCAACCAAGCGCACTTTATATATGGTGTCATAGGTGCCTAAGATGATTCTCTCTCTCACTCTCTCTCTCTCTCTCTCTCTCTCTCTCTCTCTCTCTCTCACATATGATAAGTATGTCACATTTCCTACGTGACTTGCCATGTGTTGTGCCCTTTGAATTTTCATCATCTCTCAATGGATGAGAGGATCTAGAGGCTACTTGCTCTTCACTTGTGGCTAGGGACATAGCTCAACCATAAGCAGTTGCAACCTACTTGTCCCAGATCCTAGCCATTGTGGACCCGTCAATTGGATGCATGCACCTTACTCTTGCCCTTGGCCCACACACTAGTCCATTGTGTTAACTTTTAAGATATCAAAATCTTATGCAAGAGAGGGGTCTACATTGCATGCTTCATGGAAGTGGGACTCTACATGCTATTTGTTTTTCATTTAATGGTCATTTTTTACAACATGGATTTTTTATTTGCCAACTAAGCCAAAATGCCACCTCATCATCTTCTTCTCCACTCCACCTTCTTCCTCATTTTGCCCTCATTCTCTCCAAATCTTGTAGCCCTCCATTATCCCTCTACATGTCACCATTCCCCAAGCCCTTTGATCTATAAAACCACTACCCTATGGTGCACTTCCACCTATAAGGATTTTCCAAAATTTTGCTCTTGCTAGCAGCTGCCCATGCCGACAGCTTCTTCACCCGGTGATATTTTGCAAAATGATGCCTATAGACTAAACCATTTGCAAAACCCTCTTAGTCATAGCTAGCAACTTATTGGCTACTTGCTCTTCAATTTTGAGCCCATTTGATCCATAGATGGAGGAGAAATCAAAGAAAAACCACTCTCCTTTCAAGCAGTTCTCACAAGTGACTTGGCACATATTTTTAGCTATCCTTTGGGTTGGCTATTCTTTGGTATATAATATTTATAATATTGTATAATATTATAAATATTATATATTTTTAGCTATCCTTTGGGTTGGTTATTCTTTGGTATATGATATTTATTTTAGCATAAAAAATGAAAATTGACAAAGAAACTTTAATGTCATAAAAGATGCCATATTGTAGAGCATCAAGACCAATGCACCGAGCAAGAAAAAGAATATAGAGAGTAGGGAATGTGACATTGAATACACAACACATCAGTGCACACCAAGCCTTTTACTTAACATTATCACTTCCACTGACTAGTTCCCCGAGAGAATGCATTTACATCAACACAAGTAGAACCAAAGACAGAACGTTGGCACTAAAGAGACATAGGTAACGCAAAGCAATGGAGCCATAAGCACAAGCATCTTCTTTGACGACATTATTGCTAAATACTTGAAAAGAAAAAATACACTAACAAACATATGTCTTGCAACATTTGCAAGTAAAATTAGAACATCGAGATGGTAACAAAAAGAATAAAAAAAGGACCAAATAATCAGATTCAAAAACTTTAACAAGATTAAAGATCCTGAAAACCACTACATGGAACCCTGTTTGTTGTACCTTCCATTCATGGAAAAGGGTCATGACTTAAACAATGAAGAACAAACATGGCATGACATGCATCACAACAACGAGGGCATAATTGAAGAGAACTATAAAACTTATCATAGAATTCGTGAGTACTCGATGATATCAAATGTTACTACATAGAGCATGAGAACAACATCCACACAATAACAAAGCAGTCCCATACCAAAGATGTTCGACCTCCGAGTGGAAATGTGAATGTAAGGAAATGAGCAGAACATTTACATTAGGCACTAAAACACACATACAACCTGATTCCTAACGAATGCTATTACACACAAATAAGAAGCATGAACCACGAACATCGCATTATTTTAGAATACATCATGCTAAATAAAAGAATACAACCACGAGAGAACATCATGTTAGTCTTAACAAGAAATACAAGAACTAGAAAGACATATGCAATGCTGCCGATAGTGCAAGTGCTTGTAAGAAAATAATACGTCGTCTGTGCTCAATAGATAACAGGATCTCGTACGCAAGAGAGAAAACAAGATAGTATGGAGAATCAAAAATTTGATTATTGTAGAACTGATACAATAGATGGCACTGCCTCCCAACCATGCACTCCTGTGAAAGAAGCTTCGATGGCATGTTGGAAATAGTAGAAGATGGAGGCTGAATGCTAAGGAATCAAGGTTGTTGTAGCCAGTGATGAAATGGGCTTCACAGGCTTGCTCTTATATAACCACCAGTCGTAGTCGGTTAGGCTTAATTGGGTGGCCGACCTAGTCTGCCCAAAATGGTCGACTAGGGGGTCGGTCCCTGAAATAGGCTATCGACCATACGATAGGACCGGTGCACAAAATAGAGCAACTGACCTACGGTTGCCGTTCGGCCCACAGCCATCTAGGATCATCTGAGGCTCCAAATGGGCCCCACAACCTGAGAGTGGGCTGCCCTAGGAAATGCTCCATCTACCCTCAGTGCGGTCAGTCAAGGGATGCCTCCCCACACTTGCATGTAGCCTAGTTGGTGGTGTGCCAACTCTATCTGAAGCCGTCCAGCCATCAGGCCACACATGGCCCCCATCTAGTGTCCAAACCAAGACCTACCGGATTACCGAGCTACTCAAATGCCTTCTCCTCATATGGGGGGCTTACAAGTAGAGTTAGCTGGTTCCCGTGTAGTTACATGAGAGTGGAGCATTGATATCTAACACCCCCCCTCAATGTCCACCCGCAAGTGAACTTACTTTTTCGACCCAATGCCAAGTCGATGAAGATGCCTCTCTAGCAAGTCTCTTCCAAGAGCCTTCGTGAAGATGTCTGTAGCATTCTTTGTAGTCGGACAGTACACCAAGTCAACCTCTCCATCCATGATGAGCTCGCATACAAAGTGATCTTGAATCTCAATGTGTTTTGTGCGAGCGTGGAACACCGGGTTCTTTGCAATCACCATGCAACTTTGATTGTCACATGATAACTACGTAGGCTTGTTCTGCACTGCACCCATGTCTCCCAAAATCCTCCTCAACCACACTGCCTCGCAAGAAGCAAAGCATGCAAATTTGTACTTGGCCTCGGTAGAAGAAGGAGCAATTATGGGTTGCTTCTTGCTAACCCATGACACAACTCTAGATCTAAGTGAGAAATAGTACCCTATCACCGATCTCCTGCTGTCCACGTCTCCTGCCCAATCCGAGTCATAGAATTCGGTCAAGATGTTGCCCTTGGTATAGGTGATGCCATAATCAAGTGTGCCTTTGATGTATTTCAGCACCCGCATCCCTACCCTCCAATGGTTCTCCCGAGGCTTATTGGAAAACCTGCTTAGTACACCAGTCGCAAAACTGATGTCTAGTCGTGTGTTGCACAGGTAAATCAAGCTGGCCACAAGACTTTTGTACTGCGCTTCATCCACCAGTGGTGATGAATCCTCGCTTGAGAGCTTCGCGTCAACCTCCATAGGGGTACCAACTGTTTTGCACTTAGCCATGCCAAATGCCTACAGTATCTCTCCAGCATAATTCAGTTGTGAAATGAAAATCTGTTTCGGCTCCTGCCAAACTTCAATCCCCAAACAAAAATGCATCAGCCCGAGGTCTGTCATTTCAAACTCTCTTCCTAGCAAATGCTTCGTCTATGAGATCTTCTCTTCATGGTTCCCTATTATGACAAGGTCGTCCACATAAAGGACCATGATCATACACCTACCTCCTTCTCTGAAGATATACAAATTTTCATCAGATGGGCTCCTCCTGAACCCGTTTTGCAGAAAGTAGGCATCAATTCACTGGTACCACGCTCATGGGGCCTGTTTCAGCCCGTAAAGTGCCTTCTTTAGTTTGCAAACTTTACCTTCTGAACCGGGGATCTCAAAACTTGGTGGTTGTTCCACGTATACCTCCTCCTTGAGATCTCCATTCAGAAAGGTGGATTTCACATCCATCTAAAACACAGGCCAACTTCCCTGGGCAGCTAAAGCCAAAACACTGTGAATTGTGGTTAGTCGATCTATGGGAGCAAAAGTATCTTGATAATCAAAACCATGTACCTGTGCAAATCCTTTTGCCACGAGCCGAGCCTTGTACTTATCCAACGTGCCGTCGGACTTATACTTGGTCTTGTACACCCACTTGGTTTCGATTACCTTGCATTTTGGTGGTCGATCCATAAGATGCCAAGTGTTGTTCTTCATTATGGAGCCATACTCCGACTGCATAGCCTCTATCCACCTATCATCGCCTTGTGCCTCTTCAAGACACTTGGGTTCATCAACACAGATTACTTCTATCATCAAAGCATAGTTGACCAAGTGTTCCTGTGTCCTTCTTTACTCCTCTAATCTCTTGGACCAGCAGTGTTTGGATGGTTCCTCCTCAATGGTTAGAGGTTCTCTGCCATCCAAAAGCTGCTTTACCCACTTCGAGAATGGTCGTTGCCATTGTGGTTCTACAGGCTCTTCTTCATCTTCTTTGTCTTGAATCCTCCCAAGCACTATTGGGGGAGTTCAGTCTACTATTGGTGGCGGTACTAGATGGATACCCTGGTCTTGGTTGTCTGGGAAGGAAGCATCCTCCTCCAATTGATGTGGTTGCTTTGAGAAGACCACATCACAACTTACAATTACCTTCTTGGTAACAAGGTTATAGAGACGGTAACCCTTCACCTCTTCACTGTAGACCAAGAAAATACACTTCCGGCTCTTCAGTTCCCATTTGGTCCTGGTAGCATCAGGGACATGCACAAAACAGTCACATCCAAAAACTCTGAAATGTGTAGCTGAAGGTTTCTTACCAGTGAAAGCTTGCAGTTGAGTCATCCCGTTCACAGCCTTCGTGTAGCTATGATTGAGGATGTAAACTACAGTGTTACATGCTTCAGCCTAGAAAGTCTTTGGCAAATCTTTCCCTTTCATCATACTCCGGCCCATTTCGTAGATGATGTGCATCTTGCATTCTGCTACTCCATTTTGCTGTGATGTATGTGGCGGGGGTTTCTGCCTCTTGATTCCGTGACTTTTGCAGTAACTTTCGAATTCAGTCGATGTGAACTCTCCACCTCTGTCTGATCTCAGCTTCTTCACCTTCCTCCCTGATTCTTTCTCGACCATTACATGCCATTCCTTGAACCTACTGAAAGCCTTGTCTTTCATCTTTATATCCATATCCTTCTACTGTAGTCGTCGATCAGCATCATGAAGTAGAAGGAACCACCCAAAGCTTCCATCTCCATCTTTCCACAGAGGTCCATGTGAATGAGCTCTAGAGGAGCCTTTGCCCTACTGGCCTCTTTAGGAAAGGGCTGTCGATGCTGCTTGCCCATCATGCAAGCTTCACATACATCGGGCAGATCTGAAATTTCTAGTAGGTCTGCAATCATTCCACTTTTATGCATCTCCTTCAAAGAACTAAGGTTTAGATGACCAAACCTTTCATGCCACAGCTTAGTGTTCTTCATATCCACTCGAGCATTGAAAGCTGAGAGTTCGTAAATGTTGTTGTACCATGTACTTTTACCAACAACCTTCCTTGGAGATCCAGGATCTGTGCACCATTCTTATCGAATTGAACTTTGAGGTCCCGATCCGTGATCGCAGAAATGGACAACAAGTTCCTCTTGATATCTGGCACATAAAGAACATCGGACAACTGTTTTACAACTCCATCTGACTTGAGAGGAATCGTACCTTTTCCTTTTGCTAGACATTTTGCATCATTGCTGAGTGTTACCATGATATCATTCCCTACTAGATGTAGAGAGGTATACCAATCCTTCTGACTGGTCATGTGGCGCGATGCACCACTGTCAATGATACAAGGTTCACCCACAGGTACATGAAATGCCTCCGTGCAAATCTCCTCAATTGCTATGAACAGCTCTATTGGTGCTGCCTATGCGCTGTTGTTGGACTCTTTCTTTACTCCGTTCTTCTCATCTGCAATCTTCTTTTGGCACTCATTCTGCTTATGCCCTGCCTTGTTGCAATAGAAGCACTAGATCTTCTTCTTTCTCTTTTTATCATCAGAAGAAGATGGGTTACTAGAGTCCTTATCCTTACCTTTCTTTGATCCGATCCAGAAAGCCGAATCTTCTCCAGTCCTTGTCTTTTGACGCATCTCCTCCTCCAGAAGCATTGCACTAAAATCCTCAAAGTTGAGGGACGGATTTCTATTCTGCATATTCAGTGCCATAACAAGACCGTCGTACTTTGGTGGGAGAATCTGTATGCACCTTCGTGCTAGATTCTCGCTGGTGATGGTGATGCCAATCGCAGTCATCTGATCACTCAGATTCTTCACCCTAGTGATGAACTTCTCTGCCGCTTCGGACTCAAACTTCTCGTTCGCGAGTTGAGCCTCCAAATTCTGAATCCACATCTGATTCGTGGTCTCATATTGATTTTTCAAGACCGTCCATGCCTCCTCCGCTATGGTGACATGTTGAATTAACACCATGATGGAATCACTAACACTGCAGACAATAGAACAAAGCGCATCTGCATTTCTTCTTGTCCATGCGAGAATCTCATCCGCAATCGGTACTATCTGTTGTCCTGCGCATTGGCTGGATCCGGTCTCGGCCGGCCTCATGTCCACGCCAGTAGCAATGTCCCAAAGCTCATATCCGCTTAGGATGGTCTTCATCTTGAACTTCCAGAGAGGATAGTTAGAGCCGTCCAACTTTTTGCTTTCACTGAATGGTGGGATTCGCAATCTTGCGGGCTGGGCCATCTCTCACAATCTGCTCGCAAACAGAAACACACTACCAAATCTTCTTGCTAGAGTCCAGGCTCTGATACCATGTAAGAAAATAATACAACATCTGTGCTCAATAGATAACAAGATCTCATACGCAAGAGAGAAAACAAGATAGTATGGAGAATCAAAAAATTTGATTACTGTAGAATTGATACAATAGATGGCACTGCCTCCCAACCGTGCGCTCCTATGAAAGAAGCTTCGATGGCATGCTGGAAATAGTAGAAGACAGAGGCTGAATGCTAAGGAATCAAGGTTGCTGTAGCCAGTGATGAAATGGGCTTCACAGGCTTGCTCTTATATAGCCACGAGTCGTAGTCGATTAGGCTCAATTGGGTGGCCGACCCAGTCCACCCAAAACGGTCGACTGGGGGTCTGTCCCTAAAATAGGCCACCAACCATATGATAGAACCGGTGCGCAAAACAGAACAAGTGACCTAAGGTTTCCATTTGGCCCACAGCCATCTGGGATCATCTAAGGCTCCAAACGGGCCCTGGAACGCGAGAGTGGGCTACCCCAGGAAATTCTCCGCCTACCCTCAGTGCGGTCAGTCAAGGGATGCCTTCTCGCACTTGCATGTAGCCTAGTTGGCCGTGTGCCAACTCTATCTAAAGCCGTCCAGCCATCAGGCCACACATGGCCCCCATCTAGTGTCCAAACCAGGACCTACTGAATAATCGAGCTACTCAAATGCCTTCTCCTCATATGGGGGGCTTACAAGTAGAGTTAGCTAGTTCCCGTGTAGTTACACGAGAGTGGAGCATTGATATCTAACAGTGCTATCATGATACTATTTCCACAACGAGATGAACTTGCCAAGAGCTCTTATACTAGCATATACTGGAAAGGCAACAAAACTGATCAGAGGCATGACCATCAAGGATGTTTTTATTGAAGCTATACTTATATATTAATATAAGAATTTGGTGAATGTTTATCGAGCTAGTTTTTGTAGTTCCATAAGATTGACCGAACATATTATAATTTTTTTATATTTTCTTTCAAATTTTGAAGAAAAAGTTGTACATTTTGCCGAAACTTTAAATTATATTTCCCATAAAAGTTTCAAATCTTGGCGAATGTTTCAAGCCTTTATTTTTATTTGGGCATACAAACTTTTGACACCAATATAAAAGTTTCGCCTCTTAATGAAACTACTATTGAAAAAAATCATCCATGATGAACATTCACTTGACATTGCATCTACTGCTATTTACCTTGACATATACCACCCTCTCAGCTGAAAGCTTGCAAACACAGTTAGCAATGTACAAGAACATTGCAAACACAGTCAGCAATGTATAAGAACATTGACCTAATAGTTTAGATGAAGTGTCACTCATTGGTAACAATATATTCGTTGCAACTCACCTACACATGAGAGAAATGTTTATAATCATAGCAAGCCATTCGGAGGAGTCGACGTTCTACTTTGTGGAGACTTATGCCAAGCAAGACCAACAAAAGACATGTGGATACTTAGTAACTCATCCACTTCAACAACATCACTATAGTCCATTTGGAAAGATTTTGTGAAAATATATGAATTACAAACATTAATGAGACAAAAAGAGACGCCATTCCCACATATATTGAACAAAATACGAATTGGGTCGCAACGACAGAGGACATTGAAGTGCTAAACAAAGAGTACTATCGACAACCACCTTGCAAGCACATGGTGCCTCACTTGTACTATACAAACATAGCTAAAGACATACATATTAGTATGTGTACAATGCCCTAAACACAAAATCGCATCTATTATAGGAAAAGGACAATCGCCACAAGTCATGTAGCAAGATAGTTAATATACCAAAGGATCCAAGAAGGCTTGCATGGTGAGCTTCATATGAAGGAAGGCATGTTAATCGAAGTTTACGCAGTAACTTGAGCATAAGCGATGGGATTGTGAATGGTGCCAATGGAATTTTCAGGGGTTCAACAACAACGAAAAGCTCAAACGTAGTATGAATTGAATTCAATGACAAGAAAATTGGCGTTAGAACACGATTTGAGAACAAGCACCCGTACGATGGAAGCACTCCAATGACGTGGAGTCCAATCACAAAGATATCAAAGGAATTCCAAATAAGAAAGAACCACCTCAACTCAGTTACAAGGACACAACTCCCAATACAAGCAGCATCTACTAGAACAATACACAGAACTCAAGGACTATCTATGGACTATGTAGCTTTTGACCCTAAAAATATAAGGACACATGGACTACTATATACTGCACTGTCAAGAATTTGTGACCCAAATAACCTGTACATCTTATCACCAACACAAGAAAAACACATAAAGGTCGACAAACAAGTGCTGGCAAAGATTCAGAGGCTACAATCTGAATGGGATATCTGAATGGGATCTGAAATAAATCAACTTTGCTAGAGAGAACAAGAACAAAAACTCTACAAAGCCTAAATACAAGATCTTTCAAGCACCATGAAATAGATCTTTCACACATAGAAAGCATCTTGAGCACACCTATATTATTCCTACAAGAAACAAACGTGAACGCACAAGACCATGTCAACTTACAAGGATTCCACCAATATACACAACAACGAATTAGGACATAGCAATGTTGAGAGATATGGTGCCATGAGCACATAGATTAAAGGCTAAGGTATGGTATAGGAATGTATTAAAGTAGCCACCCTAGGATGTGGACTACATGATGTGGAGATGTGGATTAAGGATATCCACAAGGAGAGATGTGGATCGGAGGATCCCACAGATGTTGACTATTCAAAGGGCACTCTCTATCTAAGAGGCCTATCATGTATTGTTAAATATAGATTTGCAATAGATTGGTTTATAGTTGCTCATCATCTCTTCCATGGATTTTCTTCTATGCTTTGAGCCTCCATAGTTCTTATGCTCATCTAGTTGCACTAGGTTTAGCACGATCCTATATTCTTTGACATGGTATCACAGCATAGGTTTAGCTAAGTCTAGATTAGTTGTATGCATGCCTTAGGATCTTCTCCTAGGTTGGTTTTAGTTTAGGTTGAGAGAATGTGAGTGTTCTTGATCAAGTGAGTTCATTCTCTCATTCCCATGATGAGAAAATTCCGTCCATATTTTTTTAGTTGACTACTCATTGAGAGTTTCTCTTTGTTCATTTGTGAGAGATAACTTCAGAGGCTTAATGAGATAGAGAGACTCAGAGACCTTTTCTTTCCATAGAGAAAGAGAGTAATAGTGTGCTTTATTTGAAGCTTCATCGACAAGCAAAAGCACCACTACTACGCTGACCCTGCGGCCTCACACTCCAACAAATGCTCGTCACAAGGTGGATATACAATAATAAGCAAAGGAACAAGGCTCAAAAAAGCTCTCTATCGACTTGCAACTCCTGGCCTCATGAACCGCACTAAGCCTTTAGCTACAAGGCTTGCTGCTGAAATGCAAAGATCTCCAACTGTAAAGGACGTAGTCGCCATCGCCCACTATGACTCTCTTCTGCAAAGTAGACTATTTGCACACCGAGTTAACTGTGCCACCAATGCCTACATCGCCAATGACTTCACATGCCTCAGTACCTCCAAAGATCCTCTCTACAATACCTTCTACTAGCTACAACATGAAGGCAAACTGCAGCCTTCCTTGACGGTGGATGCTCACAATCCCAACGACCATCTGCAACTCTATGCTCCACAGACGAGCAACTAGTTGCCTCCACCGAACAACAGCTCCTTCAATCGGCTCTCGCTCCATGCCAAAGCTTCAAATGAGCTACACCCATCTAAATGCTACATGCTCCAACGATTCTACCTTCATGAACCACAGACAGCTCTTTGACCTGGAAGACCATCAATGTTTCTAGAGACTCGACGAACCACTTGATAGCCTACTCCATACGGCCTACGACTCAGCAAGGCATCACTCCGACTGAATCCGCTACACCCACGGCCGTCTGTCTCTTTCAAGAGCTACGACCTTCTGCTATGCCAGCCAAACGGCTCGAAAAACCCTCTGCAATGCCTCCCAAAGCCTTCAACGGAGCCTTCTACTACCACCACAGACGACTGCTATAGGTGACACAGCAAAAGCACACAATAATGCACACATCCAGTGCCACGTCCTCATGGACTCAAACGAATAGCAGACTCTGCCAAGCTCCTTCTCCAATGCACCTCTATTCACTCGCTGATGCCCACACCATCGCCACTTCGACGCCATGGTAGATAGGCTTTTTTGATTCAAAGTTTTCATTCTTCCAAGGTCTCTACCAAAACAACACATGGTAGATAGGACTAAACCATGGTGTAGTCTAGTTAAGTCTCAAGGTTTGGTTAGCCATTTAATGGTTAGTAGAGTGCCACATGATAGATTGGAAGTAACTATGGTTAAGCATACTTAACCATGGTTAGACTATCTAGTTCAATTAAGTCACCAACAGTCAAGTTTACCATCAATTGCTTTAGGTTCAGGATTGGTTAACTGCCACATCACCAAGTGGCACCTAAGCACAGAGGCCCTTGTTAAGCATAGTTTGAATTCTACATGTGAATCCCTCTACCACATCATCAAAGGCCCTCTTGTTCACAAAAACTTCGACAAGTCGTAATTTGCAATTCAGGAGGAATTTGTAGCTATGAAAGCACCCAAGGGAGGTATTGACATGTAAACCACACTTGAACACCTTAAGTAGCAATGCATGCACTAAGGGGAGGTAATGGAATGTAAGTCTCATCTGACCACCTTGTAGTAGCCAAAGGATCATGGCACCAAGGGGAGGTGTTTAGAGATATGGTGCCATGAGCACATAGATTAAAGGCTAAGGTATGGTATAAGAATGTATTAAAGTAGCCACCCTAGGATGTGGACTACTACATGATGTGGAGATGTGGATCAAGGATATCCACAAGAAGAGATGTGGATCAAAGGATCCCACAGATGTTGACTATTCAAAGGGCACTCTCTATATAAGAAGCCTGTCATGTATTGTTGAATATAGATTTGCAATAGATTGGTTTGCAGTTGCTCATCATCTCTTCCATGGATTTTCTTCTATGCTTTGAGCCTCCGTAGTTCTTATGCTTATCTAGTTGCACTAGGTTTAGCATGATCCTACATTCTTTGACAAGAAACACTCTTCAAACCAAGCATAAAATTGACATTCCGAAAGACACGAATGCTTGTTGACAAAGTACAAGAGAATTGCAGTATCAAATACCCACAAGCCACTAACAGTGACAACAATATCCCTCCTGCATTTGCTCAAAAATATGCTCAAAAATATTCCCAGAGGCACTACAACATATGCAATAGGGAATTTGAACATAGATTTTAATAGCAAAAGAACAAACGCTACAAAACTTATCCAATTCATGGACAGTAAAAACATGCGTCAACTAATAAACACTCCGATAACAATCCATGGGTCAACAATTAACCACATTTGGACGGACAATAACGAATCAAACGCCATCAATAAGACAAGTTTTGTTTACAGGTCTGACTATTCACTTATTTACATGACCTTGTAACCCACAACGATCAACAAGCACAACTTCAACAACAAAAAAATAGCACTCTTGAGAATTGTTTGAATTGTCCAATGGAATTTGTCTAGAACTTTATGGAGGAGGCTAGACATGGAGTCTTCAACTAATTGTCAATTCGAACACTATGAAAGATGTAGTCTCAACATACAGACCGGCAGATGTAGACTTTATGGAAGTGGTATTGGACGCACACTTTATCAAATGTCATTTCAGTGTGCACCACACATAAAGCCAACTTTTACTTTCGAGTCAGGATGGCAAAGTCTTTGGTGGGCATTCTCATTCTCAAAGGAAAAGGGGGGTAATTACAAGGAAGGAAGAAAAGGAGAGCGTAGGGTGAGGCTAAGCCAATGCATGTTGGCCATGCATGAAGGACATGGAAGGGCGAGTTCGCTGAAATGACCTTGTAGTGATCCACTCTCTCTGTCTGAACCAAGGGATGATGTATGCGAGATGAGCAATGGATCTATTCCTCCACAGTCTCCGTCCCAAGACAACACAGAAAATACGGATGCTTCAAGGGCTAATGATGAGGTTGTGGTGGTGGACTCCGAGGAGAAAGCAAGTAGTAGTGAGCAAGCTCCATCCTACATCGAGATTCTCAGTAAGAAGATTCATAGCGGCTTCTCTCCCCTCCCCGAGGAGGAGGTCAGATCGATACTTGTGGCTGAGGTGGCACGAAGAGCGAGGGAAATGAAATGTAAGCCATGGTTTGAGAGAGGCAAAAAACATGCAATGCCATGCAAGTTGTAGGTTGAGGAGGTATGCCTAGAATTGGAAAAGCTCTTGAGGGGAGGTCTCTACCTTTTCTTCATGGGTTGTGTCCCGTTGGGAGAGGAGTTGGCAAAGTCTGTCATTTGAGTGTGACCTCCCGGGCAATGATTACACAGCTCAATTCTTGGGCAAAGGCTTCTTCATCCTCCATCTCTGAGGAGATTCACAACGATCTGCTGGGTCGCGTGTTTCAGTTCTCTGGGGCCCCAGTGCTGGTGCTACCATGGAGCCCATACTTCAGCATCAACTGCTTTCTATTGGATGACTACCCTATGTGGGTGGAATTCTCCAACCTCTCACAATGGGTGGGCGACATGGTCTATAATCTGGCAGCAACACTCGGCAGAATTCTTCAGGTACCGCCTCTGCCTGGCAATCCTACTATGCGAACAAAAGCATAGATACTGTGGGATAGAACACAGGAAATGCCAGATATTGTGGAAATCAAAATATCGGGCAGTCCAGTGTTTGCACAGCAGGTCAAATTCTCTCCGTTCCCAAATGCATGCCCAAATGCATGCTACATATGCAAGAGGTTGGGCCACTTCACGAGAAATTGCCCTACCAAATTTCCCAACACAAGTGAGACACAAGCTTGGCTACAGGGGATAAGGAGGAGCTGCCTGAGGACAAAGGTGGCCAAGGAGGAATCTAGGACACCAATGGATAGCCCACACATGCAAAGGCCCCGAACTCAGATAATGCATCATCGAGCAAGATGGAGGATCCCCCCCCCCACTGAGACCAATGGCAACTTGTCAGAAAGAAAGGTAAGACATCCCCTTGTAAGGATGCAACTGCTTCAAAGCCTACACATGTGTCAATAGTACAGGAGCAATCCAACCGCGATGGAAAAGACAGTGGGAAGGAAAGCACGGCACCCCTCATGGAGAAATCGGTCAAGCAGGAAGGCTCACTCCCTCCCAACAATGGTGAAGACAAGGAGAAAGAGCTTTCGGATGCATTTCATAGAAAGAGAACCCTTGAGGAAAAGCCTACGCAGCAAGACAAAGGAACTGACAATACCCGTGTGGTGCACAGGGGTCTCTCAAAATGCATTAAAGATGCGGCAAGAGGCGCGGCAACAAGCAGAGAAAACAAATTCAACTTTCTTAAAGATGCATACAAGGCCCTCACTCATCATGCATAATTATAGGAATGGAGGCCCTCAGAAGGAAGCAATTGCGGGAAGGCGGAAAGCCAGTTTCACGGCTACCAGAGAGGCTATAAGGGCGGTAGTTGCTGATAATCCAATTGATCAAATCCTGACAACCTTGCAAGTAGAAGTAGATATTGCAATGGCCAACGACGGAAAGCTAGTTTGACGACTGCCAGAGAGGCTCTATAAGGGCGATGGTTGCTGACAATCCAACTGATCAGATCTTGGCAACCCTGCAAGCAAAAGTAGATATTGCAATGCATGATTGGGAACTTGAAGAAGCCGAGAAGGCACGAATTAGAAGCCACCAACTATGGCTCGGCATATGGACTATCCCTCCAAAACCTTCTTCAATGTGCTGAAACAGAATCAACAAAGGGAATCCATTGACAAAGTACTCAACACAGAGGGGAAGGTGTTGACTGGCATGTGGCAGATTACGAAGGTCTTTCCGTGGGGCTTGAGTGAGATAGTGGGTGAGCAGGCGATCCAAGACGACGGTTGGCATTACAGCATGGAGCAGTTACTGGAAGGGGTCTCACCACGAGTCTCGAAGTACCAAAGAAAATGTATAGGGAGGCCCTTCGATTGTGAGGAGCTGGAGGAAACATTAAAGACAAAGCCCAGACCCGAACAGACTCACGGCCAAATTTTATAGAGCATTCTGGGACCTCATCCAAGAGGATCTCATCGACATGGCCAATTTTACCGTAGAACAAGGTACTCTCTCAAAGGACGTTAACTCGGGCCTCATGTAGCTGTTTCCAAAAAGGTAGAGCAGGCTCAACGTGGGGGATTGAAGGCCCATCATGATGCTAAGTACCGCATACAAGGTAATTGCCAAGGGGTTGGCAATTAGGATTATGGAAGTTTGCTACGGGGTGGTAGGCAAGGAACAGAATGAGTTTGTGAGGGGTCGTGACATCTATGAGAATATCCTAAATGTAGCATCAATGATCGATTATGCCACGCTTTCTAGCCAAAAAATCCTGGTGTTTGGGATCGACATGGACAAGGCTTATGACCAAGTCTAGTGGGACTACATCTTGATAATGCTGGGGATCCTGGGGTCAGCCAGGAATTCATTCGCAAAGTCAAGTACAACACACTATTCAAAATTTTTGGACTTTCTCTCCTAGTTTGGACTTTTTTTTGGAGCATATCTTCTCCACTCAACTTCACTTAGTGAGCTCAAAAATTGGGTTTTTTAGAGCACTAAATGTGTCACTTATATACAAATATGGCCTTACTAAGCTAAAAAGTCAAGTGGTGACCTCTAATTTTAAAAAAAAGGCTCAGTGAAGCTATAATTCCCAAACTCGTGCATGTTGCTCCCATCCAATAACTATAATAATAATAATAGTAGTCTCCTAACTCTAGTTCAATTTTAACACTATGAAGTGAAAATATGAAACCATATGAAAAGAGTTTGTTGAATTCAACATATAAGTGGTGTATAGATACACCATTTTTTTGAAAAAAAAAGTTTGTTGAATTCAATATATAAGTGGTGTATAGATACACCCTTTTTTTGAAAAACAAACCATACAATAAATTATCTTATTGGTGGTGTATAAATACACCATTTGTATGGAAAAAAGCATACAAAACATTATCTTATGCATCTGAATCTCATTCAAAGTCATCAGATTCATGTAATGTATTTGTGATTGATGGGTCAAGTCTTGCTAAATGATGTTTAATATGGACATGACTTGGATTGGGGATTGTGATACATTTTTCAACATTGTATCCATGATTCTTTTTAAAACTTCGTGTCCTCGATTTCCAGCAATGAATAATGCTACTGACTTTCACCTCTGTTAATCCCTCATTATTTGGAATCCATTCATGTTTCTTTTGCAAGCATCCCTCATAGTTTTATTGTATATCTTCTCGGGAGATTTTTCAATGGCTTTGGTTCATACCATAAAGCTGTAAATGTTATAGGAGTTCCCTTGTCACCCCTTTCTATCTTAGTAACCTTTGCAACCCAAATTGGGCCACCTTGGTCATCCAACTCTAACCTGGATCAGAGATGTACAAGCTACAACAAATAGACCCTCTTCAATCTCATTAGATGGTATAAACTCTGGTAAGGGTTTGTCTCCCTTCTTGCCACAATATTTTCGAGGTAAAAGACATTCTTCTGCTTCCTCCATATCTACTAACATATTTATATCCAAAGGAAAACTTGGTGACCTAGCTTGGTCCGGCCAAAAGGATTCACAGTATTCAATGCTCATTAAGTTTTCTTGTCTTTCTAAAGATTGGATAAGTGCTTCAGTTGATTTAATTGTCTCCAAATTCTTAGTTGATTGCTCAAGATATTTATGCATCATGCTTTGAAGATGTTTAATGAAGGCTTTCAAACCTTTCATTTCATCTATGTCAAGTGATTTGTTTTTTGCAAGAACAATCTAGTTTCCTCCAATGGAATTATTTGTTGTAATAAAGCATATGACTCACTCCATAAATGATCTCCATCTACTGAGTAGTGCTTCCATTGCATCACTGGATATTGTTATGCATGTGAAACTGAAAGTAGTGTGGATTTGTGTGTCCTATTAGGGCATCATCTCCTGTTTGTAAATGTCGATCTATGAATGCTCTCCAATCTACCATCCTCTCTAAGATAGCCGCTTTTGATTCTTCCTTGCGAGAACCTCCAATTTTTTTTCCAATTCAAAATAGCATATCCTCCATTATCAAAACATCCATTGCCTTCAACTCACCAGAGATAACACTGAAGATTTGATCTATATCTTCATTTGTATGGCCGACAAGAAGAAAGCCAACTTCCACTTCTTCAACAGCATAGAGCATAAAGCAAATATATATTTATTCTTGTTCTCTCTCCAACAATTATCAGCTTGTATTCACAATGTGTTAGGTAAACATCCATGAGCATCTCTGACCTTTCTTATTGCTTTCATGATTGATGTAACAACCTGGTTACTATCATGGTCATGCAAACTATCAATCCATACATCACAAAAGATTCGGTATCCATGTACTAATACTCCACACAAGTGTTTTTTTAGTCCACGTTTGCCCTCCAATGCTAGTGGGATACATCTATATCATGGCAAAGTGGTTGTATTCTGGTCCGTGCCATCAATGGTGATGCACATGGACTTATCGACATGTGAAATAGCTTTCTCTCTTCAAGAAGCATACAACTTTCGAGCATCCTGCACATGACGTAAATGGATTGATCGCCATTTAATATATCTTCCTCGTTGCTGCTCACATTTACTATGTTCAATGGCATTTTTTAATTCATCACATGTCTTACATTTTGACATCCTTTGCTTTGATGGTGTCTTGACATGGCAAAAATCTCTACGCCAAATTTTGTACAACTCTGAGCATAGTCCTTAAAGTTGCCAATTGCTAAAACTTCTCCGGAGCAAGATAACATCTCTACTTTTTCCCCCTCAAAATAAGTTTTCTTGATATCTTAAAAGTATGTCTTTGGAACAATTTCATCTTGGTCCCAAAGTGTTTTGTGTGCTTGCATATCAAATATGTCACATTGTAAGATATCCCCCAATGTTTCAAACTCTCCATGTGGATATTTTAAATGTACTTTAGGATTTACAACGTTGGTGATTATCACTACACATCTTCTCTCACCACAACATTGAAAATGACACATTCATAGGATCAAGACTATGAATTCGTCCAAAAGCCACCACTTCATTCTTCTTATATAACACCACATCCATACCCTCTATTAGGGTGAATACCTATTTTATGTACAAAAATAGATAAGCAACTCAAAATGAACATAATAAATAATCATTGAGCTTATTATTACTTAATAACTTCTATATCAAAACTAGTAGAGAAGGCATTAAACCTAAACCCTACATCCTAAACTTTAAATAATTAATACCAAAACATCTTAGCCACCGTAAATCCTAAACTTTAAACATTTAATTCCTAAACCCTAAGCCCTAAATCCTAAACTCCTAAACAATAAATCCTAAACCTTAAACCTTAAACTCTAAATCATAAACCCTAAATCCTAAATCTTAAATCCTAAACCCTAAACCCTAACCCTTAAATACAACCAAAATTTAATGAATTTTTTTAATTTGTACAACAAGTTGGATATATCCCCCAACCTGTTGCTCAAATCAAGAATTTTCCTTATTTGTGCAACAATTTGATATACAGTTGGGGAATATATCCAACCTGTTGCACAACTCAAGAATTTTCTTGATTTGTGCAAGGTTGGATATACCCCCAACCTGTTGCTCGAGCAACAGGTTGGATATACCCCCCAACCTATTGCAAATTCTTGATTTGTGCAATAGGTTGGATATACCCCCCAACCTGTTGCTCGAGCAACAAGTCAAGAAAATTCTTGACTTGTACAATAGGTTGGATATACCCCCCAACCTGTTGCTTGAGCAATAGGTTTGGGTCACCCCAACCAAGCCCTGTTGTTGGATATATCCCCCAACCTATTGCTTGAGTAACAAGTTGGGGGGTATATCCAATCTGTTGCACAAATCAAGAAAATTCTCGATTTGTGCAACAAGTTGGGTATACCCCCCAACCTATTGCTCAAATATCCAACCTGTTGCACAAATCAAGAAAATTCCTTGATTTTTGCAATAGATTGGGTGCACCATTAACCTATTCCACTTGCAACAAGTTGGGGCATATATCAAACCTATTGCACAAATTTAAAAAAATCATTAAATTTTGATTGTATATTTTAGGGTTAGGGTTTAGGGTTTAGTATTTAGGGTTAAGGATTTAGAGCTTAGGATTTAAGATTTAGTGTTTAGGGTTTCGAGTTTATGATTATGTTTTTAGGATTTAGGGTTTAGGATTTACGGTTTAGGGTTCAGGGTTTAGAATCTAGGATTTAGGGTTTACGATTTAGCATTTAGGGTTTATGATTATTATTTTAGGGTTTAGGATTTAGGATTTAGGTTTTAGGTTTAGGGTTTAGGGTTTAGTATATAAGATCATGAGCTTAGAGTCTAGAATCTAGGGTTTAGGATTGAAAATTAGGTTTTAGAATTTAAGTTATAGGGGTTAGGGTTTAAGGTTTAGGGTTTAGGGATTATAACTATTATATAAGTTTAAAAGCTTAGATTGTATAACCTAAGATTTAGGGAACTTTAGGATTTAAGATTTAGGATATAAGATTTAAGGTATATAGACTATATAAAATATGCATTCCAAAGTATTTAGTTTAGATATATATAGACTATATGTTATATGCTTTCCAAAGTGTTTTGTTTATAGGTATAATCCTTTGCAAAGGCTTTACTTTAAGTAAGTATAAGTCTACCTAGTCAAAGTATCCTACTAATTAGGGACAAGCACCTAGGCTAAAAGCACATCGATTCATATTTTCTTACATTCATGTTGCATGGTGTATCAGAAGGTACGATCCTTTGCAAAGGCTTTACTTTAAGTAATTATAAGTCTACCTAGTCAAAGTATCCTACTGATTAGGGACAAGTACATAGGCTAAAAGCACACCGATTCATATTTTCTTACATTCATGTTGCATGGTGTATCAGAAGAAATAAAAAAGTATGTGATAAGAAATATTCAGAAGAAATATGTATTCCATATCATGGATACCATGGATATCTGGTGGTTGCTAAAGTAAAAAAATGATATGGATGCAATGATACTGTAGTTTTGTGCAAATCCTTAAACAAAGTTAAGGCTTTTGCAAAGTATTACACATAGTAACAAAGATAAGTAAGTATGCTAAACCTCTTCTAGATTCTATGGTTTTAAATACCTACCCTACAAATACATTATCTAATTTTTCATTCTTCGACTAACTAACAAGTATTATACACATGGAAGAAAAGCATACATGCTAAAAGTACGTGTGTAGATTTTAATATTTTCTTATTTTTTAAATTAAGTCAATTCTTTGATTGATTACTTTTTAAAATTAAAAGGTTATTAGTATATAATCTACATATTTTTAAATGTTATTAATGTATAATATAAATAATTTATATTTTTTTTAAATTTATATAATAATTAATTTATATTTATATTAGTTTTTAAGTTAATAATGTATAAAATAGCAATATATTCACTAATTCTTCATTGTTTTAAGAATAAGTATTATATAAAGCACATATGCTAGAAGACCTCCCTTTCAAGTTATATTTTTTTAATTAATGTATTTATATATTTATTTATATAATATTTATAGATTAATAATATATATTTTTAGCAAAATTATATTTTAACATTAGTTAATAAAAATTTATTATATTATGGACTAAAAATATTATAAATGGATTTCTTATATTAATAAAGTGTCGTGAGAAGAGTTTTTTAGAAAGATTTATGATTAAATTTTGTTTTGAAGTTGTTGCATATGCAATAGGTAGGGAGGTTTGAGTGGTTTTGAGGTTGAGAGAGAAATTTGTAATAAAGTATTGTGAGAAGAGTTTTTTGGAGAGATTTATGATTAAATTTTGTTTTAAAGTTATTGCGTATGCAATAGGTAGTTTGAGTGGTTTTGAGGTTGAGAGAGAAATTTGTAATAGATTGTTTTTTTTTGTTAAGGAGTTTTTTGGAGAGATTTATGATTAAATTTTGTTTTGAAGTTGTTGCATACGCAATAGGTAGGGAGGTTTGAGTGGTTTTGAGATCAAGAGAGAAATTTGTAATAGATTGTTTTTTTTATTGAGGAGTTTTTTGGAGAGATTTATGATTAAATTTTGTTTTGAAGTTCTTGTGTACGTAATATGTGGGGAGGTTTGAGTGGTTTTGAGGTTGAGAGAGAAATTTGTAATATATATTTTTTTTTTTGAAAAATTGTTGCGTGCCCAATAGCCTAGGAGAGAAATTTCTAAAAATAGGTTGTGAGAGTTTGAGGTAAAGAGAAAAATTTGTGGAAAAAAAGATTTGATGCAAAAATGGCTTTTTGAAGTTGTTGCGTGCACACAAGTTTTTTAGAAAAGAATCGGATTTGAGAAAAAATTCAAATTTACAAAAACTTGATTCTTAGAAGTTCTTGCATACGCAATAGGTTAGAAATGAACTCACCTCTTACAACATTTTGAAATTTTTTGAGAATCCTGCAACAGGTTGATGAGAGGAGAGAAGCGTGAAGTGTAAAAGAATGATCTTTGAATGAAAGAGAGAATGAAGAATGTTCTACTTATAGTGAACCTAAAAGAACTGAAAAACCTTAAAAACTAAAAAAAGCTGACTTGACCTAAAAGCTACCCATTTCCTATAAAACTCTACTTCTCCTCATTCTCTCTCACAACTTTCATGGAGCTCCTCCACCACCTCTCCACCCAGGTACTCCCTCCCTCCCTCTCGTCCCTCCCCTCCTGCTTCCCATCCCCTCTCCTCCCGCTTCCTCCCTCCCCTCGCCCTCCCCTCCCCCTCCCTTCCCCTCTCCTCCCCCTTCTTCTCCCCTCCCTTCCCCTCTCCTCCTGCTTCTCCCCTCCCTCCTCCTGCTTCCTCTCCTCCCCTCCCCCTCCCTTTCCCTCTACTCCCCCTCCTCCCCCTCCCCCTTCCCCTCGCTTCCCCTCTCCTCCTTGCCCTCCCTTACCCTCCCCTTCCCTGCCTCCCCCTCCCCCTCCCCACTGGCGCCTCCCTTCGCTGTCGTCCCTCCCTTCCCCTCCCTGTCAGCCCCTCCCTTCCACGCCGGCCCTCCCTTCCCCTCCCCCTCCCCGTCGGCCCTTCCCTTCCCCGCCTCCCCCTCTGCCTCCCCTCCCCATCGCAGGTAGGAGGGAGGGAGGGGAGGGGGCCGACGGGAGGGGGAGCCGGGGAAGGGGGAGGGGAGGGGGCCGACAGGAGGGTGGGAGGAGAGGAGGGAGGGGGGGAAGGGGGAGGGGAGGCAGGGAGGGGGTCGACGGGAGGGGGAGACAGGGAGGGGGCCGACGGGAGGGGGAGGTGGGGAAGGGGGAGGGGAGGCGAGAGGGCGGGGGGAGGGGGGAGGAGAGGAGAGAGGGGGTGTAATAATACCCCCCCACCTACCTCCCCCTTCCTCGGCTGTTAACCCCCCCTCCCTCCTCTCCTCCTGCCCTCCCGTCGCCCCCTCCCCCTTCCCCACCTCCCCTCCTGTCGGCCCCCTCCCTTCGCTCCCTTCACCTCTCCTCCCACTTCCCCACTCTTCTCCCTCTTTTTTAAGGCAGGGAGCAGTGAGGAGGACGGGAGGGGAGGGAGGAGGGAGAGGAGAGGGTAGTCGGGAGGGAGGAGGTAGGCGGGGAGGCAGGAGGGAGGAGGGAGAGGAGGTAGGCAGGGAGGCGGGAGGGAGGAGGGGGCGAGAGGGCGGGGAGGGCGCAGACGGGAGGGGGAGGCGGGAGGGAGGGGAGGGGTTCGACGGGAGGGCGCAAACGGGAGGGGGAGGCAAGAAAGAGGAAGGGAGAGGCGGGATGGCGGGGAGGCAGGAGGAGAGGAGGGGGCTAACCCCCAACCTATTGTGCACGCAACAGGTTGGGGGTTAATCCCCTCCCCTACCCTAAGCCCCTAAAGGGCTTTCAATTTTTATTTTATTTTTAAAGATAAAAAAATTAATTTAATTGAATTTAAAAAAGAAAAAAAAAGACGAAAAAAATTAATTAACTTAATTTATTTTTAAAAAAATAAAAAAAGTTAAAATAAATAAAACTTTAAAATTTTTTTAAAATTAAATTAAATTAATTTATTTTTTAATCTTTTTTAATTATTTTATTTTATTTTAATTAATTAGAAATTTATTTAATATTTTGAGTTTGAAAATCATTGTAATTCTCATTTTTTATTTTTTATTATTTTTCAAAAAACTATGGCTTCCAGTTTTGGTTCCAAGGTGTCTTTCAAATACCTTGAACATGCTTGGTATTTTATGGAGCGCAAATCAAAGTATTTTTTGGTGATCACTGCAGAGAATGTGTCAAGTGTGAAATATTATCCAGAGGCAGTAAGAAATGGTGGCATGGTCTCAAACATCAACATTAAAGAAAACAATTTGATAGAAGTTGTGTGCAAAGGAAAGAATGACGAAGTGGTTTACAAGTTACGAGTTACGCACAAGCACTCCTTGAAGCCCTTACCAGATTCAATTGAGGGATCCCAACAATTACTTAGTGCCCCCTAGAAGCATTGAAGGAAATGTGGGATATGCATTTCCAAGTGGTGGTGTTGTACCTTTAGCAGCAGTAAGTATACCATCTATAACATGTAACCCTCAAGTTGTACCACCAATATCTGTGGCGATAACTACGGTAACTCCAGTAAGAGTAACTACAATATCTGTGGCAGTAACTAAAGTATCTCTAACTATACCTACACCATTGACTACTGCAACTACAGGAACAAGAAGGAGTGATCGTGGAGCAAATTCAAGTTCTACAGCTATTCCCAGAAAGAGAGCAAAACTAACTCCTACTCCACGTGCAGATCGTTCAAGTGTAGGTTATTTAAAACCAGGTGAAAAATTGGATAGCGATGAACAGGAGGATCTGCAAGAAGAAGATACAAGTCTCGAAGACTTTTCTATAAGTGTGGTAGACTTACATCCTCCAGAGGATGAGGGGTACATTTGGGGATTTTCACAATTCAGCATCGCCACAATGCTTATTGATCGAGCTTCGTTGTTCACAAATCAAAGATAGCTAGATAAGACATTTGCACGCAAATTGTATGAAGATACGAGGAAAACAAGAACTCTAGTTGCCACTAATATCACTCTTCGTCCTATGGCGTTTAAGAGACTTCAAGAAGATGATCCTACATTGCCTGATGTCACATTTCAAAAGCGCATGGACTTTCTTGATGCTTTTGAGAACTTTAGGAGTGAATTTGTTCATGGAGAGGCTTTGTGCCAAAGCCGATATGGGACTGACATATCGAGAAGAGATACATGCTGGCAAAGAATAGATTCTTGGAAAGATGTAGGTTTGAGCCCATTGATGGGCAACACTTTTGTGAAGCTTGAAGGATCGCCCTTGATGAGGGAAGAAAAGGAAACTTGCCACAGATTGAGTGGATGGAAAAGTTTCAACAGATCATTTGTCATGTATGCATATTTAACGATGACTCGAAGTACATTCTAGAATCAGAAAGGCTGAATTCTACTCCATTTAGGTTGAAAAAAAGCTCTTCTCTTCCTGAGATCTTGATAAAGGTAAGGGAGTTATGGATGGGCTGTGGAAAGCCACAAACAGTGAAGGGCAGGAGACCTACATCTGAGTACATGGCAAAGAGGACTCGGTTCTATAGATGCTTGAAAGGTGTTGTAAGCAACATGCAAGGCATACCAAGTAATAAGGTTGAGGCAAAGGATTTGAACACTACCGTTGCAAGATACAGGGGCAAGATACAGGGATGTTACTTGCATTGTCTTCCGCGAGGACTCAGTGTTTCAGAGCATGGTGGATGTTTGTCAAGCATATGAAACAGGGAAGATATCCTTTGAGGCACCAGAGCACACTGCAACTCAGAGGAAAGAAATAAAGAAACCGATGTCTATTGTTTGGTGGAGAGCATCAAGGTTTTTCCAGATGCAATAACAGAAGAAGTATGCAAGAAGATCCTAAGTGGTGAGTGCTTCTTTGGAAAGAAGAGCAAGCATAGCAACTTGGATGAAGTGGTCACCCGAATGATTCAAAGTGAGGCTGCTCTCTCGGCACTATTGCTTTTATTAAAATCTGATGATGAGTTAGCTAGCAAGTCAATTGATGTGGATAAGAAGAAAACACTTAGCCTAGGTTAACTCCTCGATAAGACATGGGCTAGAAAGTGGTTGGCTTCAATGGATGCAAATGCCACACCAACAAAGAATCTAAGAGCTAAAATGCCAAAGGTTGTTGAGACAGAATATATGGACATCAAGAAAAAGGCCTTGTAGTCCACTGCCCAAGGTAGAGCAATTGGTGGTTTAGATGATGGTTCTCCATTCAGCTTCTCCTATGATATCCTGCTATCAGAGAATGATACAAAATTTGCACACATCAATGGCATTGATACAGAGCATGTCATAACAATGAGCAGTCATGCTTGGGAGAAGCCATGCATATTTTTCATAGATGAATTGCAAGACCTTGCAGTGTCACGGATAGTTGAACTTGTGCCGTTTATCATAGAAGGTCCTATGGTAGATAAGAAAAGAACAACGTTGGTCCTATTCGTGACAGAATCACAAAGGGATGCCTTGTATGCGAGTTTAACATCTGCATTTGGGTATTTACTTTCAAAAGTATACCATGATATAGTCCTACACAATCATATGACTGTCTTGGAAGGCATTGCCATTCAAGTCTTGCAGCCTTTCTTGATGTGCTTCTTATCCAGGGGTGGTGGAAATCTAATCAAAATTCCTTTAAGGACTCTCGAGCTTCATTACTTTGAGGACAATAAGGTTAAGCTTGATGCAGCAATGGTGGATTACACAAAGCCGATGGATCCTGATGTGATACTAGAGATGACAAAGAATTTACTGAATGATGGGTGGGAAGTAGCATTGTATCGAATGGTTTTGCTGCTGAGAAATTGCTACACCAAGGTAGAAATGTAAATGTCATTGATACCCCCCATCAAATTAAGTTCTTTGACACATATTACAGTTGCACTACCTTCTTTGAAGAGGAAAATGTCAAAGAAGAGGGTAGTGAGAAAAATGTCGAAGACGAGGGTAGTGAGTCTGAGGGTGATGATTCTAGCTCAGGTGATGATGAGGATGAAAGCCCTGCATCCAATGACTTATGCCACGAAGAAATCCGCACAAAGAATAAGGGTGATCAATTGTCAACTAGAGTCAAGGAGGTTCCACTCATCATACGGGAAGGCTCGCGGCAGCAAGAAGTAGTAGTACATCATGTCACAGGAAAAGGTAAGGCTAAAGAGGTGGAAGCACTTCCCTTGAAATTAAAACTGAGGAAGGCACCCTTGATCTTGGGTGAAGGACATGCAAGTGGATCCAGCAAGGAAGCCTTACTCAAAGAAGGTATGGACAAGGCAAAGCATGACCAGGAGGAGTTACCAGGAGGCATAGATGGTTCTTCAACCATGACCTTACAGACTCCAGAGCAGCCTACTAGTCAGGAACCTAGTAGCTAGGTCCCTACTCACTAAGAACTTGGTCATGAGACTCTAGAGTAGCCTACTAGTCAGGTGCTTGGAATTGAAGAGCAAACTACCGAGGACCTTGCTACTGAGACTCCAGTCTTAGAGTAGCCTATTAGTCAAGACCCTGGTAGTCAAGGGCCTGGCATTGAGGACATTGGTACTGAGTAATGTGATGGCTCACGGCTTTGAAATCACAAGTTTTGAACTTCTATGTAAAGCAAATATCTAATAAAAAGTTTACTACTTTTTTGATTTCTTTACTCTCATTATTGTGTATAAAGATTGTTTATGAGGTCCATTTTATACTTAATGGTGTATTTTAAACTTTATGTCAAATGTATTTTTATAGTTAAGGGTGTTTTTTAATACCAAGTGAGGTGTATATGTACACCACAAGGTTTACACATAAAAGGATTTATCTACACTACCTTTCTAAGGGGTTTATGGACACCACCTTTCTAAAAGAAATGGTCATAAAGGTGTGTGCACACCACTTATACATAAAGGTGTTTATTTACACCACCTTTCTAAGAGAATTGGTCATCTATTGATGTTCTTAGGTGATAGTACCTCAATTCACAAGAAGTTATGAAGATGTTTATGTAGACCACCTTTGTAAGAGATTTGGTTATGCATTGATGTTCTTAGTACTTAATCATCAAATCTTTTGTTTTGAGTTGTCAAATCTAGTTCAAAAAACAACATTCTCGTATATTCAAAATTTTTGGACTGTTTTTTAGTCCATTTCTCAAATTGGACTTTACACAAGTCCAAAAATTTGGAATAGTGTGTTGTGCTTCTTTGGTAACGCCATGGCTATACTATGCATCAATGGAGGAGTGGTGGGCAGATTCGGCCTGACAAGATCGATCCATTAGAAAATGCTCCAGGGCAGCTGTGCTGATAACTCGGCCCATCCGAAGAGCCAAGAGGAGGTTGGAAAGAGTCTAGAACGTAGAACGTAGAAAGGGTGTAGCAATGGAGTCAACATGAGTGAAGAACTAGTGAAAGGTGGTAGCGCGAGCATAGTCATGGTGAAAGACAGCAGCTGTGAAGGATGTTAGCGCATCCCATAGAGAGCCTGAGTGCGAGAAGAGGCCATGAGGGGAGTAGGTGATGAAGTGTAACTATGGAATCAGTAGGGCAAACTTGAAGCAGTAGCCCAAGAGGCTTATGAAAGGAACTGAGGTAGTCGAGCACCCATAGACCAATAACTGCTCGAAGTGCTAAGCAAGAAGCTTTGCTTGACCAAAAGGCAAGAGATACCAGTGGCTATCAAGAGACCATGCAGGAAGTACGATGACAAGAATGTACCAAGAGCCAGCACGCAACGAGAGAGAAGAAAAAGGGAGCCAAGGAGGCCGACACTAAGAAGTCTAAGCTTTATAAAGAAGTCACCATGCAACAAGTCCGTGAGCATGAAAGCCAAGTGCCGCACGAGAGCGAAGAGTAGAAGAAAGTTGTAAAGTGACAAGCACCTAAGTGAAGAGGTTACATAAAAGAGAGGCTATGCTATAGAGGAGAAGTCCGTAAGAGTTTTACGAACAACATGAAGGAGGAGGCATGAGAGTCGATTAGGGGAGGAATGTATGTTTATATGACACAAAAAAGAGGTGTTTCAAGAAGTTATTTCAAAGAAAGCTTGGATGCCAAAAGTAATCCACTTTTCTCGCATTTTGCTTTACGATACCAAAAAGGTATAGTTCTAGTTTTTTGTCCAATAGTTTCCATTTCCCTTCGTGCCTCCATGAACTTTTGAGAAATATAGGCAATTTTGGGAGGGTCATAACATGTAGACATTTTAGCGGTCTTACGAAATTTGTTTGAGTTCTTCACTAGAATTTCCTATAAAATTCAGTTATCAACCAAATCAAGGGGGTCCACCGTCCATTACTATGGTACACATAAAAAATAAAAAAGAGGGCATTAATTCATAATCAAGCTTAAGATACTTTTTGTAAAAATTTTAACAAATATGTACTCTGGAGGTTTATAAATAAATTCAAAAAAGGGGGGGTCATCTACACCCTTGTGAAAAAATAAACCTTTAGAGATTAAACCTTTGTAACTAAGTACTATAGTAATCAAAGTGAAGCACTAACAATGGGGGCTTAATTCATAACCAAGATTAAGGGATCAAAAGAACGAGTTAAGAGTGTATGTAATCTGGGGGGTTGAAAAAGAGTGAAAGAATTCAATTAAGGGGCGTCCTCCACACCCATGTGAAGAAAAGAAACTGTTAAACAATATCCCTTTGTAACTAAGTGAAATAATAAAAATGAATTAAGGTTAATGGGGGGTAATTTGTGTCATAAAAATCTTAGGGGGGTACTCCGCTCCCATAACTAAGAAACTATTTAAGAAATGGGGGGTATTCTACACCCAAAAAGTTTTTTACAATGACCAAACAATCATTAATAACATCGAAAGTATAAACAAAAAACTCTTTTGAACCAGGGGGGTATTCCACACCCATGTGGTATATATTTTTTAAATTAAAGCATTTAGCAATTAGTTAATGTAAAAACTTAAAAGGGATTAATATAGCATGATAGGGGCACATCTAAGTATGTGCATAATTGTGTGTGTGTTTTGTAACTTACTACATGATTAAAAGCTCATGTTTTAAAGAAAAAGTTATGTTAGAGGAGAAATAAAACAATTATGGAAGTACATGAATAATTAATAAAGAAAAGTTTATTAATACCAGGGAAAGGGAGGAAAGGGTATATTTAAAGGGAATACCACTTTATGAAAAACTTTGTAAATATGACTAAAACCAAAACTTAAGAAGCAAGAAATAACAATTAGGAAATGAAGAAAATATACTGAAATTAATTAAAACAAGGAAAATAAAAGTTGCAATAGCAAACAACCCCCATAAGGGGCACTTAAAACAACTGAAAACATGTACTAAGTGCAACATGAAATGAAGAAAAGAAAGTTTGACCCATCTTTAAAGAAGGAGGCGTAAAAACCACAACAAAAAGAGTGGTACTACCAATGATATAGAACCAGAGAAAGGGACGCCGGCTCTTAGCCGAGGTTGTGGATAAACCATGAACTGTATAACTGCTACCTGAATCAGCGAGAGTCATGAATCACAATAAGAGGTAGTGAATACTAACAGTACACCAATAGCTTCACGCAGAAGACCACCATGCGACAATATAATCATAAAAACTATCAAGCACATACCAAGGTGCGATCAGCTTATCGTAGTGGGTAGGTGAAAGCGTAAAGGGTCAGCAAGGACTGAGAAGCAATACGGAGGAGTGAGAAGGGCAACTATCAAGGAGGTAAGGAAGTGCTAATCACACAACATCCCCGATAAAAGGAGTCAATCTATCGTGCAAGAGTATTAGAGAAATGACGGACAGAAGCTATAGCACACACGCTTGAGAAGATCAGTACTACAAGCAGCCAAAGGCTTGAGCCATTACCCGGCGGCAATCAACAGCATAAAGGGAGGTCTCTCAGCTATGACTATCAGATCCATGCCATATAGAGCACAAAAATCCACAGTGCTATGGAAAAGCAGATGATAAGTTCGTATAAAAAAAGCTAGGCAATCAAAAGTACCTACGAACTAGGAGAAGCCATTGGTAGGAAGTAGCGAAAAAGAGGTAAAACCAAATGGAAACTACGCCAATGATCACGAGCTGAAGAGATTATAGTGTGCCAACTAACAACGTAGTAAATAGGGAGAGCAGGTAGTAGAAGGAGATAGAGACTTCGTGAGAAAGAACATGGGGTGGTGGGGGGGTTACAAAAGACTCAAGATGTTACAAGAGTGGGGTAATTATAGGTTGTAGTTATGTGTGTAGTTGCTTAGGTAGTTCTCTAACTGTAGTTGAGTTGATTATATTATAATGTGTTTACTATTACATACTTATATTCAAGACGTAAAAGTATAATGATAAACTTAGATGTAGGTACTAAAATACCTAAGTTATAATTGTACACATTAAAAACATAAGCTTAGAAAAGATTAATAAAAAGCGGTTTATAAATTATCTAAAGAAATAGTGAACTTGACACAAGGGGAAAAAAGAGGGAATCAAACCAAGAAAGGATAATTATTAATATCACAATCCATGATAATTAAATACTAGAAAAAAGGAACTGGAAAAGTTACAAACGTACACACGTAATATCATATCAGTATTTCTATTTGAAAAAATTGTGAGTGTGCATGTGTATGATTAATAAGTGAGGGTAAGTAGGAGTATGTGTGTATGAAGTAGTATACTTTCATGTAGGTACTAATATCAAAAAAATTTCCAAATTAAAAACATACACTTAGCGAAGATCAATAACTAGCGGTTTAAAAGTTATCTAAAGAACCAATGAGGGAATAATTAGTTAGGAAAGATTAATCTAAAAGAGGGAATTAACTTAAGAGAGGTAAATTATTGTTTTCATATTCCAAATTAATTAATTAATTACCAAAATACAGGAAAAGGCACATTTAATTTAAAAAACTACAAGATAGGCTATGGGGTAAGAATCATTCTATTATTGCACGGCCCAAGGTAGAGCAAAAAGAGTCATGTAATCCAATAAGCTTACAACAGCAAAAATTACGAAGCTTACAAGAACTGAATACTAATCTGATCACATCAAAAAAAAAAAATTATTTTATTTTATTTTTTAATAATCCATGTCCAAGTTGTCCATCTTTCATCAAAGTGATAGTTCCCATAATCCAACAAAAACAAGGATCCATGTACTAGACAGCCATAAGATGTCAGTCTTCTATCAGAGAGATAGTTTCCTACAAATATAACCATAACAAGTTGAAAAAAGAATTGTTAAAAGAATTTGTAAGCACTATGTGTGTGCAACAAATGCTAGTGTGTGTGAGAAGCAGTAAACTTGTAAGTGTATGTGTGTGTGTGTGACTTTTGTTTGTCAGAGTTTGTCTAAAGAGTGTGTGTGTGTGCATGCTTGCACGCACGCGCACATGCATGCACACATTATATGTGTGTGGGCATAGTGTGTTTATGTGGATGTGTGTATTTTGTTTATCAAAGTTTGTTTAAAAGTATATGTGGCATTATGGTGGGATTGTTTGGATGTGTGCTTTTTTGTTTATCTTTGTATGTTTGCTTCATTTATTTAAAAATAAACTTAAATGGACAATGATGACAAAAACTATAGATTTTTAGTAGTTGTAGTTAAGGATCCAATCGAAACATCATATTTCATGATGCATTTTGTACTATAAAGTTCTCCATCTTATAGCGTACAATGTTGGCGTTTCTTCTTCTTCTTCTTGGATACATACAACGTTGGTTTCTTACTCACATATGAGTTTTACTTTGGGTTAGAAGGGATGGAGGATGAATAATGGATGTGCAATTAGTTGAAATATACTAGTGTGGATCTCTCTCTCTCTCTCTCTCTCTCTCTCTCTCTGTCTCTCTCTCTCTTACACACACACACAAACACACACACTACACATCCCACATTACATGATTAGCCTTTGTAAACAAAGTTTGAGGCCAACAAACAATCATTTACATATTGCATCATCATTTCTAAAAAGTAAAATTATAACTATTTTAGGTTTTAGTTTCTATTGTCATCTATGGGAGCACTATCATATATTGTTCAACTAAGATAAGTAAAGTGAGATCTCATGGCAAGGTAAGTGCAAGTCTTTTACATTTATTGTTTGAATGTTATAGCTTGATATGTCTTTTAAGATATTTGATTTAAAAAATTGAATTTCCTACTTCAAGATTCATGCAAAGAATACACAAGAGTGGAGACAACCTTCAAGGATTAAGAGATGATTGTTCCAACATGGAAGTTCTGGGATTATTCTAGGTATATAGCATCTTACACTTCCATGATCTTGTTTTTTCATGAAATGTAAAATGCCATAAAGGTTGATTTTATTAGCTTAAGAACTTGTCCCCTTGGATTGGATTTTCATATTTTGAATAGTGGAATCACTAGGTACAATTTGGGACGGAAATCTAGTTCAGCGTTCATCTTTGAATCGCCATGGATGATATCAGTTTCGGGTTGGATCTACAACTCTGATTGCCTCCCACCCCTAGAACTTTTGGAACAAGTCAAGGTCTTTGCATGATTTGGTTGGCAAGCTTGGTCCATGGGGACTTGCAAACTAGCTAGCAATGTTTGGAAGTCTGGTCCACAGGGACATCACATGAAAATAGCAGACAGTGTTCACCAAAAACATTTTTGCTAACCAATACAAAAACCTTCAACTTCAAAATTTACAAGGTTTTTTTCAAGATTTTGCAGGTTTTTCACCAAATGGCCTAGAATTACAAATTCAAAAACTTTCTCTCCCAAAATTTTAAGGTTTTTTCTGAATTTAACAATTCATCTGACATTAAACCTCGGTTTTTTGTGAACACTGGGAAATAGGCCGGCTTTCATGAGAGTTTAGAGGATTTGAAATTTTATAAGAGGAGAGATTGTTTCAAGAGAACCTAATAAATCTCAAGGCCCTCTTACATTGTCTCTTCATCCTTGTCTAGTTTCTTGAGTGTCATAGCCATAGTCATCTGCTCTCAGCCGTAGCTCTCTCTTCAACAATGCCTTCCAAGCACGGTGTCACGGTCCTCAACACATGGGTGAGCTTGTTCGGCATGCGCGTCCTCATCGCCCTCAAAGAGAAGGGCATCAGTTACGACTACCAGGAGGAGGACTTACAGAACAAGAGCCAGCTTCTTCTCTCCTCCAACCCTATCCACAAGAAAATCCCTGTCTTGATTCACGATGGCAAGGCCGTCGTCGAGTCTCTTGTGATCGTTCAGTACATCGACGAATCTTGGCCCTCCGCGGAGAAGTGTTTTCTTCCTAAGGATCCATACCAGCGAGCCGTTGCTCGATTCTGGGCGGATTATGTAGACAAGAAGGTGAGACGAGTGGCTCTGTTTTCTCGTGCATTTCATTATTGCGCATTTCTTGACATTTTGGAAAGTCTGCGTGGTGGTGTGGGTTTGGATTTTTCGTAATCGGCTTGGTACCTGCTAGGATCGCTGCAGAATGCAACGTTTGTTGGGTTCGATGCGTCAGAAATTCTATCAGAACCTGGTACAGGTTTCCGTTTAGTGCGATTCTCTAATAGCTTTTGCTGATTGACATGCGTGGTGCTCCAGCTCTACGATGCGGGGTCCCGGATTGTAAGAAGCCCAGAGGGGGAACTCCAAGAGCAAGCCAAGAAGGATTTCATCGATGTCTTAACCACACTAGACTCTGCTCTACACGATGTGGCTGGTGGAAAGCCTTACTTCGGAGGGGATTCCATAGGCCTGGTGGACATAGCGCTTGCCCCTTTCATCTGCTGGTTGAAGGCCTACGAGACGCTGGGTATTTTCAACATACCGGACGAAAAGCAGTGGCCTCATCTCAGGCAATGGATCGATCGGGTAGTAGAGTATCCGAGTGTGAAGGAAGCTATGCTTTTAGCGCCTCAAGAAAAAGTAGTGGAGTTTGCCAAGATGATCAGGGTGATGACTTTGGGAGCTTAGCTGAATGTAGCTCTGTGAGAGCATTTTGTGGGACTAGTACAAAGTTGACGGTTGGCAACATATTTTGTTCCGTTGTGCTGGTAGGAAGAGTTGTCATTTTTACTTTCAGCTAGACAGTGATCCTGTAATAAGGCCATACTGTGGGAGTCGTGCTGCTTGCGGCACTACCTCCGTGCCGGTAGTAGAATGCTCAATATCTTTTTATTCCCATCTAAGTTTACTCCGTTTACAACGTTAGGCATAAATTATTTCCAGACTCTACTTTCCCTGCGCTCTCTCTCTCTCTCTCTCTCTGTCTGCAAAGAGTATATGCTTTGTCTCCCCTCCGCCGAGTGTGAAAAGGTCGACAGGAAGCATGGACTTTCGAGTGTCTGACGATTGATAGACGGTGTATTCCATAATTCGCTTGACTAACAAAAGTACCATTGAGAATCGCGATTCTTCTCGCGCGAACACATTGAAGATGGCGTGTGCTGCACGCTCAAATGAATGACATTCGATGTGGTCTCCTCCGAAAGCTGAAGCAATTATTCCAATACCATTTCGATAAAGTCTGCGTCTTCCCTCCGGTCTATATGTCCAGACTGCCATAGTGTTCGAATTGACAATTGGATGAAGGCTGCATGTCTAGTCTCTTCCGTAAAGTTCTTGACAAATTCCATTGGACAATTCAAACAAATTCTCAAAAGTGGTAGAATAGGTTGAAAAAATATTTGGCCACTTTAGAAGGGTACTCTATATTTTCCTCTAAATTTGCAGCAAAAAATCAATAAAAATTCACAGCAAGAAAAAGATTTATTTATGAGATAGTAAAGGCGAAGTATAGATGGTAAACCTCCAAATTAAAAAGAAGTGGCTTCCACATAAGTATGCAATTTTGTTTCAATTAATGGGAATTTTAAAGACATGAATTTCGGATCTAGGCATCGAGGAGAAGTTAAACACACACACACACACACACACACACAAAGTGATAGAGAGTGAGGGAATGATAGAGAGTGAGGGAGGAGCCATTTGTTATTCATGAGGGAAAGGGTTAAAATTAAACTACTTACATCACCAGATTCATTAAGTGCGTCATGGTACGAGCAAGCATTGTTGACAAGGCTTGTATGATGATCTCTTATAACACCAACATAACAAAAGAACTTTTATAAAGACAACAAACTAATATCTAAAAACAAGTGTACTTCAAAATGGCACATCCGAGAACAATGTATGAATATGCGAGGATATAAGTATGTACATAAGCTTCCCAGAGAAAAAAACACAAAGCTCACATAGTCCTTGTATCCCAAAGACGACATAGAGGTGATTCATGGTCTAATGTCCCAAGCAACTCCTTCGGGAACCACACCACAAAATCCTAACTTGTGTATGTGTCCCCCAAAAAGTAGGTCACAGATATGGATAAATAAACAAAGTAACAGAGCCATATATGAGGTCCACCCATAAAGGGAAAAAAATATGAACCGTCCTATGTGGTTATTGTTCAAGTGTACACGTTGGAGTCTCAAAAATCCATATTGTACCTACGGAAAGCAAGTAAATCAATTTAAGAATTACAATTATTAAACCAAAAGACTTTTGCAACTCATTAGTTAGAATACTTATGCACAGGAGCACGTATAAGATGCAAGAACTGTACATGTAATCTCCATTTTGCCCATGGAAAAATGCATGCCATCCGACACGCTCTTGCTATCCCAAGAAGCACACGAAGATCCTTCGTGGTCCATTGGGTCCCACAACTCGCAGAGGAATAATACAATGATATCCTTGGTGCATGTATCCCCCAAAAATATAGTCTCGAGCTTACAAATTCAACAAAAAACTTGAATTAGGATGGAATCTATAAGAAAAAATAATATCAATCTTATGCACTAATACATAGCTGAAACAAGTCTTAATTATTGCAAAAAAAATAAAGTGACAAAAAAGATAGTTTATTCATCCAAGGTAAGATGCCATCTTTAGCAAGTCGATCAATAAATGTGGGTGTCATTGGAGCTGACCATACATGGGAGCTATATATTTATAAATGTCAACAAATATACTATTAAATATTATCAAATTAGCATTTAGCTATTTATATATACCTCTAATACTAGCCACCATCGACTGCTGAGTCAGTGGTGAATGTGAATGAATCATCCATTCTACCATATTGTAATAAAGATACACCAGTGTCAGTTTATACAAAGGAGAAAACCACTAGAATGGCCAAACCATAATGTTTAGAGAATATACTATGCACTTTATAATATGATAATGACAATATCGAATGGAATTTTTTCACCAAAGAAAGTCTCAAGAGGGGTTGAAAGAAGAATAGTATACTCTATCTTGTTATTGTTGCCAATTGCAAAACTTCCTTGTATATTGGTAGAAACTATTTCTCCATCACCAGCATTGGCCTCACATGCATCGTCTTGAAGGAATACCTTAACAAAATTTGATGATCGGACATGTGAGAAAGCCACGAGTATCGCCAGATATAAGCCAAGAATAGACATCGTTTGGCCTTGTGATTTGCTTATTGTCATTGCAAATGCTAATCAAATAGGAAATTGCCTCCTCCTCATATCAAATAGAAGTTTCAAGCTACTAGGAAGGAAAGTAATCCTTGGAACACTCCATTTGCTGCATTGGCACTAGTTGCAATTTTAGCTTCTAAGTCTTTCATGTGGAATTCTTTGCATATCAATCGGGTCCCATTGTACACTTCTTGTCGAGGATTCAAATAGTGTAACAAAATGATTGGAGCATTCATATTCAGAACCAATCGATAAGATGGGTATCCACCTTCACAATCAAGGCTGTTTAGATACTCTGTTGCATAATAGAAAGAATCTCTACCAAAGTTTATCACTGAATCTGCATTTAGGTTTTCTTTTTCATCCCCCAGCATTGCCCTCAGTGCAACAATAATATTGACTACATCAACCTCAAGGTTCCGAGGTGCTTGAATAGCACGATCTCAAAAATATTATGCATAGTCTGCAATTATTGCAAGTCCTCGTACACCCATTCAATCAAGCCTTCTGTGGACTTTGTATCTAAAAGAAATTTTTATGGAATTACAACCTTCTTTTGTGCATCTATTTATCCCATTTCCAATGTCCAAAACCCATTGTATGAATTCATGCTCTGTTGAACTATCACCGCATATTTTGAAGTTAGCTTTATGACTTCAATGTATCTCTAGATTTTTGAGTGGCATAATGTAGCATTAACAATCTCCTCTCTTCCCGCCTTTGGAACCATTGGCAATACCTACCTAAAATCTCTCCTAACAATACCACCTTTCCACCAGAGAGCTTATCATTTAACATCATATCTTGCAAGGTTTGATCCAATGCTTCAAATGCAAACCGATGTGTCATTGGTGCCTCATTCCATACTATCAACTTAGCCAACTTCAAAACATCTGCAAGTTGACTGTTGACCTTTACATTGCAAGTGCTAATGGCATCTAGATCCAAAGCTTTCTCAAATCATAAGACTGTGTGTTGTGCGTCCATTGGCCAGTAGCAATGTTGCAATCCCAAAAGATGCACATGCCAAAGCAACATGCCCCTCACTACTCAATTGAGATAGCAAACAATAAGAGAGAATACCTCACCAACATCTACATATATCCTTGCCAAAATTTGATCAAATGCATTCCATTGATAATGTTTCACGGCACTTTTCATCCGGTTGGCCATTCTATGCCTCTTTCTCAGCATCAAATATTCTTTCTTCTTCCAATAAACCGTTTGTAGCTAACAAAGATGATCTATCGGGTATTTGCAATCCCCATCAAACTTTGATAACCTCCATCCATGCTATCGAAGAATGTGATCCAAGTGCATTAAAGCCTTATTTCTTGCCACTGCTTGTCGGACAATTAAATTCCACAAGCTTGCTTCCAATGCACAAAAGAAATCATACGAAAGATTGGAGGAGAATCTTTCCCGCAAATTGCTAGGAGACATTGGCTCATAAAATACCAAAAGTGTGACAAAGAGGTGTCTCAATTGTACACTATTTTGATAAAACATTGCCTCTTGCATACACACAAACCATTCATTGTCACTTTCCAATACATCTCTCACCATACTTGCTGCCTTTAAAGTAGAAAAGACTTGCCCATCAAAAGTGCATAGGTCATCAAAAGATTTACAACCCTTGCATTTGTTAAGCAACATACGCATGAAGAGCGCATGAAGTAGAGCTCTCTAGTAGATCATGGAGAATCGTTGGTATTGCCTTGCTTTCTTCTAGTCCACTTTTTACCGCAAACTAACTCGCCTGGAAAGTCACCATATAGTAAATTATTTGAGTCATTATGCAATTGATTATGAGTGAACCATTCTATGAGAGTAATCTTTCTGTTCTAGTCCCTATCCACTATGTTCTACAAATCATCATCATCCCAAAATATGATGTTATTCATCACCAACACATGAATCTACAACGTTGGACATCTAGTTTTTCATCATGCATAGCATACTCATAAATTCGCCAGCACACTTCTATTGTTGACACATACCATGTGTCTAAGTGGCTACTAATCTCATCGATGCCCTGTCATGACTGATGTATACATATTTTGACTACACTCATTGAGAAAATTTCAACATTAATATACACCTTGTACGCTCCTTGTACGTCATGGAGAGGAAAGCCTAGATTAAATGGCACAATCCAACAATTATTTATTGTAGCCCCTTTCATGTGAAGCTTTCTATTATCCTCCCGATGCATGTAAATAGGATAACCATCATTGCCCATGATAGTTGATTGAGAGAATGCATGTGGGTAACAACTACTACATTTGCCATCAATCATGCAAGCAACAAAGGCATTGAGTGCACCACATGTTCCATAAACATTACACTACCTAACAATCTCCTACAGCTCAAGAAAAAACATTTTATCCAAGAGCTCTACGAATACTAGCCGATCATAGTGACGAATATCCACAAGTTTAAAGGCACCTTTCAAAATCAACAATATATGTGAGTGTGGCATGCCTCTCTTTCAAAATTCAATCACACATATGTATCCATCTCCTTTTCCAAACAAATTGTGTTTAATAATTGACTGCATCATATCGTTATGCTTTTGATAAAACACACAGGTTGTCAAATCTAGTCAAATCTTATGCAGTCTGACCTAGCAATAATCTTTCAGATATTTTAGGATAGTTTGGATGCACGTGAATAAATTAGGTTTACCCTTTTTCCTAATAATTGCCATTGCATCTTGGTATATATCTTGACCCTCCTGTAAAAGAAGATGGCAACACAAGTCTACGGCTTGCAGCATTGCCCATTACATTTTGTGCCCCATCAGCTGCATTAACCATATCCATCAATCCCTGATAAACCTCTACATGTAAAGAAGCTTGATTATTGTGTATCTAGATGAGCCTAGACTCTTCATACTGCTGTACGCATCAATAATGTATTATTACAACAACATCCCCTCATGCAAAAGGCACGAATTTGTATCAGTGCAAACAAAATGCATAGTACTCTCTCTGCATAACATATTTTTGTCTTTGTATCTCATGCAGTGACATGTCATTAGGAGCATCACTATACGGGTCATTAGGAGCATCACTATACGGGATGTATATATGATAGCCATCCTTCCCTTGAGGAAACGAGAGAACATGTACATGAGCTTCTAGTCAAGAATCCATTACGGCTCAAAATTTGGATGTCTCGTTTCCCAACATCAATATCATCCCCTTGTCCTGGCATGATAGTGACAACTTATCTAGCCATAGGAACCATGTATTTCTATGAGGTCAAACATTTCTCACAAATAACCATCCTCACAATGCTTCCCCCATGGTTATGAATGCATTGGCATATGGATTGCAGTCATGCATTATTCTTTGAAGAAAATTCACAGTCCTTGTATGTACACATCCATGTCTAAAGTAGTCATCTGCTGTTGTGCATTTAGCTATGGACTAAATTTTACTATGGCAAGAATTGGCGATGCTATGGGGACTCCAGGAATTCTGCAGGTGGATCTGTGAAAGGAGAAGAGGGTGCACATTTTCTCACAATCTGCAGATCCTCTTCAAAGGGCTTTAACACCTATTTAATTTTTTCACAAGCTGGAACGTGAACCAATGTACCACCAATAGTCAGGACCATTTCATCAGTAGACAAACCAAAAGGAAGGTGATGGTGTCAATTGGAGGTGTTGGCTGAGGGGCAGGAACCGTAGGAGTAGGTCTAGGATTAATGGGAGAATTAGGATTGACTTGAGGAAAATGCAGATGAGGACCAAAGGAATCATGGGAATAGGTGGAACAACTTTAGTTGGATCTTGGGCTTGTTCATCCTGATCTGTCCATTGGAAAGCTCGAATGATAGGATGTGCAGGATCGAGCCATTGTGCAGGTGTTTCCTCGGTATCGGAAGAACTATCTTCTTCAAACAAATCTAGTGGAAGAATCATAAATGTAGGGGCATGTACAGGCTGAAGAGTAAGATCGGAAGGACCGGCAGAAGAAGGAGGTAATGCAGGGGGGAAAGAGCTATACACAGACTGATCAACATTAGAAGCAGGACCAGATGCTTGCAATTCATTCAAAATATGATGTACCTTGTGGTCTAGCTTGTCGATCGCGAGTTGAAGATCATACAAAGCTAAGTAGCAGGTGTCAAGTTAGTCTTGTACTTCAAGGTTGGGCGAATTGCACCAATCGAGCTACTGCTGCTCGACTGGCATGTCATCTATTGCTTGATCCACCAGAGCATATGGTGCATGGATGGACTAGAAACCGAACACGACTGGCCATTGGATTGGTCTAAACATCATCATAAGTGTCATTCAATCAGAAGAAGTGACAGCATCGAAATTGGAATGCGACTGTGGATTATGATTTACCGTTGTAGACCTTCTGTATTGGAGACTAGCATCTGCAGGATATCTTGAGGTAGCAGAAGAAGAAATCCCCTCAACCTTTTCGGGAGGAAGCAGCGCCGAGGCAGCGCCTCAGTGGCGACTTCACTGTCAGTGGCTGGAATTCCAGCAATTGAGACTCAAGATGTGCAGAGCCTCGTTGAATCACTACTTTCGACTATGAATCTTCAATCTAGAATCGAGGAAGATGTGCTGATGTTTCTTCCAAAACTTGCTTGTAATCCATTTCCCATTCTTCTGGCATGGGCAATGCATCGAAAGGAAAACGAGTTATTTCCACATTGGACTTGCCATATAAGACACACTCATCAGAAGGATGGACATTATGGGGAATTGGGTTAATGCTAGAAACAAGATAGTTAATAGAGCGGATGTGTATAGCACAGTGTTCACAGAACGGGGCTTCATAGAAAGACCTTTAACCTGAACATATAATCTGAGTGCAGTGGACACCCCCGTTTGGCCCCATCAAGTAACAAACTCTCGACACAATGGTAGACAGTACCATGAATCTAAAAAATATGTATACCCCTATTTTCAAAAAATATTTGGTCAATTTGGGCTCCCAATGAGACAATTTATGCCATTGCACTATTGCAACCTCTTATATTCTTCTTAAATGATTTGCTCCTAGCATCATTTCCATGTCGTAAAGTTTTCAAGGCCTCAGGTGGTTCTTCCAACGAAAACAATGACACACGACCAACTTTACAGCAATGCTTTCCCACAACCTAATGCACACTTGTTCTTGTCTCTCACTTCCATAATTGAGCACGACAAAACTAAATATACAATCCATTGGTCCAAGTGACTCGAGAGTAGGAACATTGAAGACCAATGGATACAGAGATGGGTGGAGGATGGGTGCCTTATATCATCTCTCAATGGAAATCGACATAGAATAGAGAGATTCCCCCCCCACCCCTACTGTCGAAATTACATTCGTGTGCTCTCAAATGTTTTAAGGCCCTGGTTGTAGCCAATCGTGTCCTTACATCTAATACCGTAGTGTATGTTGCATTTCTATCCCCACCGACATATTGTGGCACATTCAACGCAACTCCAAGATAGGAAACACAATATGTTGCTCCAAAATGGAGAGTATCCCAGCTTTTAAGCAATTGCACTCTCATACTTCACTACACCCATTAGCCTCTTTTTTGACGTTGTTCATCGACACTTTTTACTTTAAAAACAATGTCCGTCGGTAAAAGCAGAGAGCAAGCGTTACATCGAAATCTCCATAAATATAATTGTCGATATTTCCATCCATATAAGCATAAAGTTCTAGAAGAAGCATCGATAAAAGAATTGATAACCTCTCTGGACAAACACACAGCGTCAATTAAAGCATCAATAACCCACTCAGCACATTAACATGGTGAATTTAATCCAACACCTTCCAATAATGAGATCCATTGACAAGTAAAAATATATTGTATCAAATTTGCTCTTTGTCCTTTAATCAATCGAAGCCTCACTGGAATCTTGATCATGAGAACGATTCTCCTCCTCTCGATCATCTGTGGCCAAGTCTTGCATATCTTCAACATTTAGATAGAGATCCCCAAAATCAATGTCTGAGAAACCCTCTCAGGAACTCAAGCTATCTTCACATTCCAAAACTCTAGTAGAAGGGTTACCGGAAATGCTAACTTCCAACCCATATATTTCTTGATCTTCCATTTCATTCTCTATTTCCACATCTTGAAAGACATGTTGGTTTCTAGGTGCAACTTGAATCACAAACCACCACTTGTTGTCCACTCAATCGGGTTGAAAGACCACTTAAGACAAAAATCCATGATATGTTCATGCAAGCATTAATGAAGTGGAAGGACAAATGATATCCATATAAGAAAAATACTCACTTGCTCGTAGTGCGTGGGTAGCATGAATGTGTCAGTAAGGTCATTGCAAATTTTTGTTGAGTTAATGGCAATAAACCCACTTGGATCCTTTCTAACTATATCTTAAGTACCTCTATAGATGACTTTGAACCATTTCACATCAAATATAAATACTTGAAATTTTTTAAAATTCAATTGCAAAATATCTTGTATGATTCCAACATAATCTATTTCTCCTGCGATGAGATTTCTATCCCTCACACTAGCTCTACTGTCTTCCAAAGTAGGGCCACTAGCTCTACTGTCTTGCAAAGTTGGCCATGACTCCTCGATCAAATGTGTTGTGGTTTACATCAATTTTCTCTACTCTATAGTGATTACCATATGCACATATTGCATTGAACGAATGGTACTGTAAAGGTATTAGCAATACATACAAAAAGGTTATAAACAAATATAAATAAAAGCAACATGATTATATACCTTTAGATCACAACCCCGTGCAAATTCCTCCTCTGTATCTGTCACAATCTCCCCTCTTCAACTGGCATCTTCAAGAGTGTCTTCTAACCAATCAATGGTGCATTTTGGTAGGCATTTTTTGTAACTCTAGGAGATACTTCTTACCTCCATTGGCCCTTTGCCATGTTTTTCTATCCTCCTCTCTTTTGTCTTCATATCGTTTGATCCATTTCTCCACAATTGTAAAGATAAAAGATGTTCACTTGAGTCACAAGGAGACACTCATTTTCTTTTGCTTTCCCTTCCCTTGACCAATCTCTCCTACAACTCGTGGGTCATCGCTATCATCCCAAAGTCGAGGCATGTCTGGCATGAGTTGTACAAGAATCTCCGTAATGTAAAACATTGACTCTTGCACCAGCCATCCTTCTGCCATGCTTCCCTCTAGTCTAGCTTTTTGTCTTACATACCCTTTTAACACCTTCATAAACCATTCCAAGAAAAACATCCATCGGCTATGTAAAGTGCCTGCATATGCAGCTTCATCAGCCAAGTGCACAAGTAGATGCAAGTGGATGTCCATGATACTTGTTGGAAATGCCTTTTCAATCAAACATATTTTTTTTATGCCAATAATTCTCAATTTTGAAATGGATGATTTCTTTATTTCTTTTGATGATATCATCCTGCATTTATCCATTGGTAAGAAAAGTCACTAACATTTGCAATGAGAAGGAAAATTAGACATGCACTAGGAAACCCTTTGACATACATCATAAATACACTGAGCTTGTTGATGGTATTTGACACATCTTTAGTATTGCATCCCCAAAAACCAATTGGAAGTACATATTATAGTAACAATCATGTGTTAGCAAAATTGAAACAAGAGTTTTTTTTTTTTTGGCAAATCAAGTGCATGGAAATAAGGTTACCTATATCATTTTGTGCCAATCGTATGACTTTAGATCACTTAGTTTTCCTTTCGAAGTAAAGGCACCCTTTTAGTTATGCATGTACTCGGTTGGGGTTTTCATACCTACAATAATACTCTTCACCCATGCCTCTTCTACATTTGTCAACACCCATGGTGCCTTTGGTAAAATCACCTTGCCGGAATGGGTTTGTTTTGGCCAGAAGGGTCTTTTAGTTTTCACCAGTTTTAAGTGGAACTCCACAAGTGAGCTGTAAATCACACATAATCACTCAAGAACTCTCAATCTTCATCAAAAACTAATCTAGGAGAGCTAGACCTAAGCTTTGATACCATGTCAAATCATGTGTGCCTCAAGATCTATGGAGCGCTCTAAGGTGGATGGAACCTATGTGGAAACATGATGAAGAGAGTGCTCATGACATGTACCTCAAGTCAATTAGGTTCCAAGATAGATTAGCTTGGACTCATAAACAGAATCTTAAGTCTATGTATATTTCTCTATTCAACAATACAAAATAGGCTTCTTATATAAAGAGAGCTTTTAGAATAGTTAACACTTGTGGGATCCTCTAGTCCACATCTCTCCTTGTGGATATCCTCAATCCACATCCTCACATCATGTAGTCCACATCCTAGGGTGGCTACTTTAATACATTACTATACCATACCTTATCCTCTAATATGTGCACATGACACAATATCTCAACACAAAGCACATTTGAAACCTTAGGGTTTTCAAACCTTGGTGCTATTTCCAAATGGAAAACCTATTGTAGATGAGGAGGATGCATACGCATATGCAACATTTGAAGGTCATTTCAATGTGTTAAGCAATGCCTTAAGTGTCGGTGACACTTTCATAGTAAATGCTAAGACCAACAATATAGAGGGATATCATCAAGGGGCACTTTAACAAACAAACAGATCCCCATTTCTTTAAACTCCACAACGAGTTGATAGTTCACATACTTTGATACCTTTTGCATTGCATCAAGATCCCTATGGAGAGTATCCCAAAACAACGGTAGATGTTTTCAATCATTCCAAAGACTAAGAGGGCATATATAACAGCATGCCCTTTAATGTTAACATGTAACTATCTATGCGTTTGTGAGCTTGATACTCTATTAGATTTTCTTCTCAAATTTTTCTATATGCTTTGTTTGTAATGTTTCTTAGATTATTTAGATTTCTTAGATTTCCCTAAGGTTAGAATTATAGGTGGAACGTGATGGAGTTGGCATTATCATTATGCAAGCATTGACGCATAAGTAGCTGAAGGTAACGGTTCCACTTTGAGATGTGTACCAAATGTGGTGTCTTTCCTGAATGCCAACTTCTCTCATGGAGATGAAGCTTGCCATCCACCAAATAAAATGGAAGTAGCTCATGTGTTTCGAGAGATCAAGTCCATACACCTATGTGCAATCTATAATAATGCTTTCGTCCATCTCAAGTGATCTTCCTGCACTTGTTTGAGAAAACCATCCTCCATGGATGTTTGCCTTTATTTTTTTCTCTTTTTAATCTGACTCTAATTTAAGGCATTGTGTACATCTGTGATCCATTTGCCAATAGATTTGCATCCTCGACATGTTCTTGTGCATGTCCTGCATTGAGAGGCTCTTGTGACTTTCTCATTTTCATTGACCTTAGTGCTAACATTGACACTACAATTAGTCCTTATTAAAGGAGTCACCACTCTCTTTCCTTTTTCTAGATATGACTAGCATAGGGGAAACAATTCGGATGGAGGGCATGAACAAGATTCAACATCCATGCTAATCCCTAAGGAATGTTACTTAATGCGAGTAAAGCCACCAGTAGTAAACTTATGTCCACAAAATTTACCGTGTATAAAGGAGACTGAAGCATGCACCGCATATGACCATATCATAGCGTGCACCATACTTACAAATTTATGTCATGTATGACCATTTCTTACCACGCACCATACTTATAAAGTTGTAAAAAAAAATCATAAGTTTTAAAGTTAAGTATAAGAATGCAAAATACATTCATTCATTGACTATTTAAAGAGAATATATATTCAAATGAATATGTAAGAATGCAAATTGATACAAGCTTATAATCTTGAAATAATATAAAATATATTCATCCAAGAAAGAGTGTGAGTAGCTGCACTTTCATTGGAAAGAATATGTGTATTCTTTCAAGAGAAAGTGTAAGTAAATTATTATCTCCTCCCTTGGATCTGTTTCAAATCAATGGCCTGGATTGAAGTGCCTTTTGCTTTCATGTCCTCCCTTGGATCTCCTACAAATCGATGGCTAAGATTGTGACGCTTCCTCCTTTCATCTCATCCCTTGGATCCATTACTTGATCAAGGGCTTATTTAATATTGGCATTCTTACGCTTACTTTTGAATGAGTATTTTTTATTCATTCATCAATAGTATGTGAATGAATGTTTTACAATGTGCATTCTTACATTTGAGAAAGGTTACATCGTTACACTTACTCTTGAGGGAATATATTTATTCTTTCAATCGGATGTGAATGAATGCGTAACTATTTGCATCCTTACACTTAACTTTGAAATGAATATATTTTATATTCTTTCAATAGTATGCGAATATATGTTGATTTGAAGAAGGTCCAAGGGGAGAGATGCACCAAAAAGTTGCTCCAATTTGAGCCATTGATTATGCGCTTCAATCCTAGCCATCCAATTGCATAAATGCATCTCCACCCTTCAAAATGTACCTCCATCTCCAATGTTCAACTGTCTAGCCCATCTCCACCATAGATCTACTCAAGATCCAATGATCCACAACTAAAGGCGCCTTCTCCCTCTTCAATACCCATCCTATTTGTGAATGTTTGGAGCCCACCAAAGGCACCTTCCTTTAAGTCTCCCACCATTTTGAGCATCCTAGGTCCTTGATCCATCCACTATCCTCCATCCAAAGGCCAAGGTTTCCCCAATTCAAAATAAAGGTACCCATGTCAGTTGAGTCAATGCTACAGGACCCTTAGACCATGGGTTATCATAATGTGTTCAATTCCAATTAACTTAATCCATTTCTTAATCCATTCCTTATGAGGTCCTTTTGAGACCCCAAATCTCTTCTAATGTATGAAATACGAGAATGCAAATTTAAAACATTCATTCACATACTATTAAAAGAATAAAAAATATTCATTCAAAAGTAAGTGTAAGAATGCTAATACTTAAAAGTTCATCCACATGAAATTAAAAGAATACATTTATATTCTTTTAGTACTAAGTGTAAGAACTCAAATTTTACAAAGGTGCAAAACATTCATTTACATAATATTAAAATAATTTAAAAATTTCTCACAATAATAAGTGTAAGAATGTCAATTTTTAAAAAATGTATTTCAAAAATTAAGAACATTACATGAAGAATACTTAAAAGTCCATCCACATAATATTGGAAGAATACATATGTATTATTTCAATAGTAAGCATAAGAACTCAAATTTTACAAAGATGCAAAACATTCATTCATATAATATTGAAAGGATAAAATATATTCTCTCAATAATAAATGTAAGAATGCCGATTATAAATAAATATGTTTAGAAGCTAATCATATTTTACAAAGGTGCAAAACACTCATTCACATAATATTGAAAAACCTTTTAACAATAAGTGTAATAATGTCAATTTTAAAATATATTTTTTAAAAATTAACCATATTACATGCAAAAAACAAATTCACAAACATAAAAACTTACTTAGGAAAAATAAAAAAATTTCAACAACAAATCTTACAAACTAAAACAAAGACCATATATAGAGATATTAGGAACTTAATAAATGAGATCCAAAGAAGTCTATCAAACAAGAAAAAAAATCACAATCCATACAAGAGATCTTAGAATCTTGAAAAAGAGATCCTTAGAACTTACACAAGAAAAAAAATAAATTCCATTGTAGTTCAGACCTTCAAGGTTGCAAGCAACTTATTAGGCCTTCCTTCTTTTCTTTTCCTTCTTTGATCTCTTCTGCTCCACTGGAGAACCAAGCACGAGATGAGCAAGGAATGCTCATTTGTGTGCCTATATCATAGTGAGTATTCGTACTAATACTTAATTCCTACTAATAACCTATTTGTACTAATAAGTATTCGTACGAATAGTGATCGATGACATGGTAAATTCTTTTTAAAAACGTGACATGGCATCAATTTTTCATTGATTTTTTTATCCTCTTGAATAGTTCACCCGATTTTTTAAAAATTTTCAAATCATGAGTTCAATTTTTTCCTCTTAGCTTGACATAATGCATAATTTAACATCTCACATCATTATTAGAACTTTGAAGGATATCAGACGATAACCCACCTCATCATAGATGAAACCAATTAGACATAGAGGTTTACAATAGACATAAGATTTGCAATGTTAGATGTTTACAAGCATGTAAGAACTCCAAGTTCAATCATTGTGAACCTTATGAATCACCCTCTTCTCTCCCAATTGCCCAAAAAACTTTGAGAATACTTCACTATAACATCTTTTTGGAGGAAGGTTTGCTAGACAATCAACTCTTTACAACAGCTTATGTCCAAAAATGCATATCATCCACATAACATTTGTAATATTGTCATAAAAAACACGTTTATTGAAATAAATATATTCCACTTCTATAGTAATTGAAATAAAATACATCCCATTTCGAAATTAATTGAAATTGATACTTCATCAATACTACAATATTATAAACTTTATTTATGTTGGTTCATGTTAGAAAAAATGATAAAATAACTTCTTTTTGTAGAGAATAGATTTGTTATTAGAATTTCAAATGAAATAATTTGAATAACTAAAGAAATAGAGGTGAGAAGTTCAGACGTTATTTTTTAAGTTTGAAACCCTATCCTGCTTTCTAGGTGAGTTATATGGACTATAAACAAACTTTGTGTTCCATAGTTAGCTTGTTAGAAGTATTTTCCAACTATTGTTTACTTTCAAAGGGGCACCTTATTTTCACTCCCTTGTTCAACATGTAGCATGATGGCCTCTAAAACTTGCCTTGTACCATCATGATTTTCTTCATTGTATATCGTAACATGATTGCCTTCATTGCTTAACATGATAATATTCTTCATCTAAATAAATGTAACTTTATTAGAATTTCCCTCCATCACCACAAGAAAAGCCATGGTGACATTTTAAACAAAAGATTAGATATACTAATTTTTTACAAAATGTGCACGTTGTATGACAAGAAGGTCCAATTATAAATGCACATTTTATTATATTCAAAGTAGACAATATAAAATATACCTTCTCTGTATCATTCGATTCAACTTGTACAACCATCTTCTCTAAAACATCTTTAACACGTGCACGAGTTTTCTCCTCGTATGTAATAATGGTATTTTCCACCTAAATCAAATAAAGTTTATTGTGATTTTCTTGTTATAGATTTGGATTACTTTGTAATAACATCTCATTTATGAAAGCATATGTATGTGGTATATTAATGCAAATGTGCATCATTTGTACTCATATAATTATGCATCATGTCCATACATCACATGTGCATACATATCCTTGAGCACACCCACAAGAAAGTATATGAGCTCGTGCAAACTCATGTGCTTGCATGCACGTGCATGTGCACTAAAATACACTCTCGTGTGCAGGGCCACATGTAGATGCATATGCATGCACCATAATTGTAAACATGCACATGCATGCACACATAGATACAAAAGAAAGTACATGATTAGAATTCTTCTTCTTTTTTAAAATTTGTATGGTAGACCTTAATTTAGTGGTGTTAAAAGCATGAACTATTGTATTGACAGGGTTTGGATACTAATAATATGGGTTTTCTTACCACACAATTTAAGGTGGCTCGTGCAATAGAAATCTTTTGCATTTCTTTATTCACGTTACTCATCAAAAATGGAAAATATACGTTCTTCACCTATTTACAACCAATTTCCAGCAAATTAGCTTCAAAGGTCAGCAATGCCTAGCAACTATCAAATATCAAAGTGTAGTCACATTAGAACTATCCAAACAATGCACAAAGCAAATGTACCTCTCTTTCAACAGGATCATAAAAAAATTGGATTTTTTGAAGAGTGTGAAATATATTGTCCATTAAGTTTTTGATATAATTTCTTGTGTACATTTGCACCTGGCTCTGCATGTTACAATGTGATAGGATAAGTTGATATATTGAAAGACCAAATAAAAAAGTTATAAAATACATTGACACACTCTATTACTGGATGTATGCTCTTAATGTCTTTTTAATGATATGGCACTAAATTAAAGTTTGATTAACTAGAAATCGTAAACAAAACAAAGATTTTTTCCCTGGTCCAGGATTCTTGTTGGTCTGCACTTAGCATTCTCCTCTCTTTTATATTATAACATCATCATCGAGTGCACTCAAGGGAGAGTCAAGGACTTAAAAGTTATACTCAATGTTGGGTATTGAGACGATTAGAGGGTTTATTAGACCAACATGCATGTTCATAGCCAGGGTTGTTTGATAAGTCATGTTACCTATAGGCAAACGAATGACTTTATTATTTAATCGGGCATGAAAAAGGTTAGATAGACATGTGATTAACACGTGGCAATCACCCACGTTTGGATTGTGAACCTTCTAGGGAAAACGGGGCTGTTCATAGAAGAGGTCATCAAATATAACTTTTGCGAGTGAGATGATTGTAGAGGTGGGATGAAGATCACAATGGCTAGGTGGTGACCCGAGGGATGATCTAGTTGTATACCAGTGTGCACATGAAAATTTAATCCCCAATTAAATTTCCATAAGATGGAACCTTCACTAAAATGCCCTTCCAAAAAGAGACACATCTATGCACTTCTACCAATCCACCTAAATTTTGTACATAGGCTTCTTGGATCAAGGGATCATCATGAGAAGCACCAATATAAAATATTCATTAATACCTCCATAAATACCCCCATATTTTCATGGAACACCTTGGTAACCAACGTCTAGAAGGTGATTAAGGCCTTTTGCATCTTAAATGGCATCATGTTATACTTGTACATGCCCATAATGGAGTAATGTTGGTGGTGTCCATCAATTGGAACTCATTGTATCTAGTGTATTTGTTCATGGAGGAACATGTGGCATGGCTTGCCAACCTTACAAACACTCACTCTAAGAAAAGAAATGGGTTAGCTATCAAGTCACGTAGCAGTATTAAGGATTTGTACTCCACACATGCCTATTATTTTTTATCTTTGGCTAAAAGAAATTATGTTTTTCAAGCTCATATGTCTGCTCGACATCTAGATGTCCTGCACATGGGCTATTATGGCACTGATGAATGCTCTTCTACCTAAGATTCTTTTGACTAGGTATAACAACCTTGACATCACCTATGGTATATATCTTGCATACGTATGGCCCCCCCTAAATGCCAGGTCATCTACAATCTTGGGTTTAGTTACAATAGCCTTATGCCAAAGGCTCTATGTATACTTGTCACTTTTTTAATTTTCTCTAATCTCAATCATTAGAGTACTCTCTATTATTGTGAAATCCATATTATGCATAATATGTGGCGATGCATCAACAACTTTATTATCCTTTCCTCTTTGATACCCAATTTCCATATGGATTCTACCCATCTAGCTTGCTAGCCACTCAAGTGGCGACAGACATGTTACCTGGGTGACACGTGGCAGTTGATGTGGCACTGACATGGTAGACACGCATGCACACTAACGTGACAGTAGTGTGCTGATGTGCAGTTTGCTGATGTGTCAGATGAGGTGGATAACCTATGGTTAGTGTAACCTCAGTTAGTGAACCTTGGTTACAGTTAACCAAACCAGAACAACACTAATCTAGTTAGCGTAACCAACCAGTCACTCATCCAGTTATACTAATTTTTTTCTTTTTAAAGACAGTTGTAGAGACAATTTTTGCCACTAGTTTCCACCTACCTGTCAGCTATGTTTCCTGTCAGAAATTGACAAAAACACATAAATCAGAGATTTGCAGAAATAAAGATATGCATGCATTTATACTCAAAAAAGGAGAAACAGATGCATTCTAACTGCTTTTTGCAACAGCAGCCAAAAAAAGGGGTTTATGCCTTTTGGTTTATGCATTAAATTGACAACCTATTACTGACACAAGTTGTGAATGCAATATACCTCTTGTTGAGGTATTTTTCTCCTTGAACGCAAAGGCTAAGCGCATCAGTTGCATACACTCTGTGTGTGAGAGTTTGCAAGTCTCAAACAAGTTGTAGTGATTGCTTCACAGCAGCATGCCCAATCATCCCACGAGGGAATGGCAGAGACTGATCAAGTTCAATAGGGAGAGGGTATGCAGACAAATAAAGAGAATGCTTACAAAGAGCTGCTTACTCAGTTAGCAGAGACAAGAAGCGACCCTTTGTTTCTAGGATGGTACAACCACTCTTTGATGAAGGGCCAGAGAAGCCTCTCACTGGAGCTAACTAGAAGGAGATGGGCAAAAAGAGGAAAAGAGAGGATTCTCTTCCCAAGAAGAAAAAGGCTAAGCATCATCATAGTTCTTCTAGTTCGCCTTCTCCTTCTAGCTCTACCTTTTCATCCTCGACATCATCTTCTTCTAGATCATCAAAGTCAAAGCATAAGAAGAAGAAGAAGTCTAGCAAGAGAGCAAAGACCAAAGAGTTCAAAGATGGTGGGAAGTCAATGAGATTTGCCACATATAATGGCCAGTATGATCAAGCTGAGAAGGCAATGCAATTTATAAGGTAATTTGATGCTGCCTTTAGTTTGGAAAATTTCAGCGAGTCTTCGAAACTTCATACATTTGATTGGTACAGCCGGTGCAGCGTGGGTTTGCGTCTACACAAAATTCAAATATTCACCTATAATCACATCGCGTCGCAGCTAATTATACAACTCCCAAGAAATGGAAGGGCTTCAAGAAAGCCTTTTATAAACAAATCATTCCCAAGCAGTTTCGGGACCATGTCCTCCTTGGTTGGGAAAGTATGCATATGGGTGCACAAGATACAAATGAGTCTTATAATCAGAAATTCTGGGATTCATATCTGCAGGTTTCACCTTTCAAGAAAGTCTCAGACAAGACTCAACTCAGGAAGTATCGGGCAGGACTTACTCCAAAGATACAAGCCCAAGTGAACACTAAGGATATCAAAGATATTTCAGATCGTATGCATTCAGCCAATGTGGCTAATCTTATATATATGCAAGATCCTACTACTGTGCCTTCACTACAGGCAAGAATACCGGGGGATAAAAAGCCCCCTAAGTCTGAGAGAAGAGAGTTTCCTAGGGCTCAAAAGAGTGGATTTCAGCCTTAAAAGCTGAGGGGGAACCAAGTACAAAAGCCTTATAAGGGAAGACCACAGTTTACCTCTGAACAGATTCAGATTTTCAGAAAAGAGGGTAAATGCTTCAGATGCTGCAAAGAGGGGCATGTAGCTGCCCAATGCCCAGAAAATCCTTCAACTCTGAAGGGAAAAGAGGCAGAGAAGCCACAAGGACCGCATAAGCCAATGGCGGGAGGAATTCCTGATGTTTTGGGACGTGTGTCAAACCCAGAGGAATGAGAGTTGCTGCTATCATGGGGCAAGATAAGAGACTAGCAAGCGCTGATTTTATTTGATCCCGGGGCTACAGATAACTTTATGTCAGAAGATTTAGCCCTAAGACTGGGTATAAAGACAGAGGAGTTGGGCAGAGCTCTAGATGTTGACCAGATGTTCTGTGGGAACCCTGTGCCAGTCACTCCCTTGATAGGGAAGCTCCGCCTTCATGTACAAAGTTATGTAGATCAGAAACACTTCTTCATCTCCCCACTGAAACATCACGATGTGGTTTTGGGTATGCCTTGGTTCCATCACAAGGCAATGAAGTTGACTCTTCCTGAGAGTGTGTTGGAGTTTGTACACAGGGGCAAAACACAATGTGTGGTTGTCAGAAATAAAGGGGAGACTTGTTGGAAAGCTGAAAGGAAAGCAAAGAGTGGACACAAACTCAGAATACTTGCATTACTTAGTTGTAGAATGAAGAAGAGTGAGGTCCTTAAGTAGGCACCTCATACATGCTCACTGACATCACTGATGACCTCAGAGCTCCACAATCATCTCCTCAATCTGCTCCTAGATTCTCTCAATCATCCTATGTGGCTCTCCACCACCTAACTGTGCTTGTGGGCACCTAACTGTGCCTCTAGCACTCACACATAGAAACATAAGGGTGTGCCTGAGGCATACACCTTGAGATATCCCAACAAACCCCCCCTCAAGGAAATGCCTCAGGCTATGTCAAGGATACATCTAGTCTCATAGTTTCTCATGCCATCTCATGGTGGTCAAGGATAAATCTATGGCTAGGTTCTCATGCTAGCAAGGGTTCCCTTGGGTGTAAGGTAAACAAAAGGGATACAAAAAGACCTTCCAATGGTTATCTCCCCTGCATGTACATGCACACAATGTCTGCAGGAGGTACCATGGAACAAAACATACACATGGCCTACATCATAAGGTGACCAGAGGTGTTTACAAAACACACAAAACACAATAGTTTATTTTCATTCATTTTGGAGGACTATCCAGGCTGAGTACCTTGACATAAAAAGAGAGATCTGGAGCATACATAGAGATGTTTAAAATGCATAATCTTCATGGGATGCCTCATCTTGTGGAGGCAAAATATCCATGTCAAGGCAAGGTCTTACCACATGGGCAGTGTCTAGTGCATTATAAGATGGTACTATGATAGAACAAGTGGATCTGAAAGTCATATCCTTCAAGAGAACAATTATCTTGTCATCTCCATAGTTGTGTAGAGAAGCATATCTTAGGTATCTGACCTTCATCTTTTTCTTGTACTTGGAGTCAAATAAAAGTGCCATGAGAGGGTAGATCTCTGTAGTTGCTTCCTTTTTGGCAACCATTGATTTGGCAATCTTCAACAAGGAAGTCAGGTTGGCATTTTCATCCTTTGTAGCATAACAAGACATTGCTTTATGTTTTGGCTTTTCACATATTTTGCATAAGCAAGCCATGAGAGGCTCTAACCCAAGTATTGGGTAGTGTCTTCTCTCTTACAGGGCTTAGAATAACAACTGAAATGCTTCAAAATATAAGCATTTAATGTAGCAAAGTCTTGTGACCAAATTTCAAACAATGATGCTTTCACTTACATGCTTCATAGAAGTGGCTAAAATGAATACTTTCCAATCAAAACCAGGTCTAGCAATTCAAAACAAAACTGAAGCCACACTTGTACTGAAGTTATTGAAAGCTTCAAAAGACCAGAAATGCTAGAGTAGCATTTTATGTAGCATCATCTTCAAAAGCTTGTCAAAACTGTCAAAACTAGAGAGCTGAACTTGGAGGGCTTATAGCTCACTCTTCAAAGCAAAAGAAAGGGGACTTTCTGAGGCAAAAGAAAGCTGGTATACCACAGTAGATCCTCTGGGAAGAAGAGGCGAAAAAACGCATCAGGTCGCCTTCTCTTCCTTCAACAAAGTCGACTTGTTTTTCTCTGTTTTCTCCTTCAATATGCAGCCATTGCTGCTCAGATTTCAGCACAAGGTAGCCCAAGGTATGGAGAAGCTTGCCCTGAAAGGAATTAGAGAAAGAAGGAGCAGGCGCAGAGAAAACGCAGCAAGAAAAATCGACGAAAATCGTACAATGGCGACTAGCAGAGGTGGAAATACGTCAATCCCTTGCAGCCAGAAATTCGCCCCAACAAGATGGATCTCCAGCTGGAAGGGCGTGGGAAATGGGTGAGAACCGGAGGAGAACAGGCTCAAGCAAATTTTGGGAAGAAGAGGGAGAGATGGTGAAGAAGAAGAAGAGGAAGAAGATGATGATGTGGCAAAAATGGGCTCAAGGAGGATCAAATGGCTCTGATACCATGTTGGAAAGCTGAAAGGAAAGCAAAGAGTGGACACAAACTCAGAATACTTGCATTACTTAGTTGTAGAATGAAGAAGAGTGAGGTCCTTAAGTAGGCACCTCATACATGCTCACTGACATCACTGATGACCTCAGAGCTCCACAATCATCTCCTCAATCTGCTCCTAGATTCTCTCAATCATCCTATGTGGCTCTCCACCACCTAACTGTGCTTGTGGGCACCTAACTGTGCCTCTAGCACTCACACATAGAAACATAAGGTGTGCCTGAGGCATACACCTTGAGATATCCCAACAAGACTATCCCCATTGTATCAAATAGTTATGTTGGAAAAGCAATAAAGTCTGTAATTTCAGCGTACATGGTTTTTGTAAAAGAGAGAGATGTTGAAATGCATGCTGAAATAAGTGAAGAGGATCAGAGACCTGAAGATCATGGCATAGAACTCATTCCTTGTAGTGAGCCACCTAATAGGCCCCCATACAGAGTTAGTGCAATTCAACAAGAAGAGTTCATGGCTTAGGTGCAGGACACTCTGTCCAAGGGGCTGATTCAGCCCAGTTCTTCTCCTTTTTGCTCCCCTGTACTGCTCGTATAGAAGAAAGATGGTTCATTCCGTATGTGCGTCGATTCTTGCGCACTAACCAAAATGACCATCAAGAACAGATTCCCTATTCCGTGCATTGATGATGTGTTGGATCAGTTAAATGGGGCTTCAGTTTTCAGCAAGAGAGATTTAAAGAGTGGTTACTATCAAGTGAGGATACAGACTCAGGATGTGCAAAAGACAACGTCCCACACTACTTTTGAATTTTATGAGTATCTGATGATGCCTTTTGGATTGACTAATGCCCCAGCTACTTTTAATAGAATGATGGATCGTATCTTCCAACTCACGGGTACCTTCTTCGATGACATTATAGTCTTTTCTAAGTCCGAAGAAGAGCACAAGGAACATCTTGCTACAGTTTTTCAAGAGTTGTGAAATCACCAGCTCTATGCAAACAGCAAGAAGAGTGAATTTTTCCTGGGAGAGATCCATTACCTGGGGCATATAATATCCAAAGATGGAATACAGATGGATTCGTCAAAGATCCAAGCCATTCAAGAATAGCTAGAGTTGAAGACTGTGCATGAAGTCCTTAGTTTCCTAGGCATGTGTTCTTACTACAGAAGATTTATCAGGCATTTTGCGGACATAGCCACTCCCCTTTCACGACCTTACTAAGAAAAATGCAGCTTTCAGATGGGGAACCCCACAGAAGAAAGAATTCACCACACTCAAAGAGAAGCTGACCACAGAGCCAATTCTAATAGTTCTAGATTTGTATCAACCATTTGATGTGGATTGTGATGCTTGTGGGGAATGTGTTGGAGCTGCATTGCATGAGAATGGTCATGTAGTGGCCTATGAGAGCAAGAGACTTTGGGATGCAGAGAGATATCTAGGAATCTATGAGAAAGAGTTGATGGCTGTAATTCATGCCATCCATACATGGAAGCATTATATTTTGGGTGCAAACTTTACAATTAAAACAGATCACCAACGTCTGAGATACTTCCTAACTCAGACAAAGCTCTCCGAGAAGCACATGAAATGGGCAAACATGCTATCAATGTATTATTTTCAGATTGTCCATACTCTAAGAGTTCGGAACAGAGTGGCAGATGCCTTGTCTCGAAGACCCCAAGTCAACAATGTGACTATTGCTTATCATCAAGATCTGAAAGAAATGAGGGAGCAATTTTCTTATGATGCATATTTTGGTGAGATTTTGCAGCGAGTGCAAGAGGGGCAGTCCACTAGTCACTATTCCCTAAAAGATGGGTAACTAATGAAAGATGACTACCTATGCATCACTCAAGAGATGAGGAAAAATATTTTGGAGGAATGCCATGCAGCTCCCTATGCTGGATATAGAGGAATTACAGCAACATTTCAAGCACTAGAGAGGTATTTGGCCAGCGATGCCGAAAGATATACACCAGTTTGCCACAGAATGCCTTACCTGTCAGAAAGTGAAATATGATAGATGAAAGGCACCTAGCCTACTTATGCCTCTTCCCGTGCCTCACGCACCGTGGGAAAGTATTGCAATGGACTTTATTTTTCATTTGCCAAGATCAAAGTTAGGGAATGATGGGATTTGGACTATCATTGATAGATCTGGCAAGCAAGCTCATTTCAGTCTGGTTCGCAAAACTATAAAGGCAGATCATATGGCTAAGCTTTTCATGGCATAGATCTTTAAGCATCATGGCATGCCTAAGTCCATTGTCAGTGACCGAGATCCCAGAATGACCAGTCTATCTGGAGAGATTTATTTGATAATATGGGGACGAATCTGAATTTTTCTTCTTCTTTCAATCCCTAGACAGATGGTCAAAGTGAGGTAGCAAATTCTACAGTGTTGGATATGCTAAAATGCTACATGATTGACCAAGGTTCAAACTGAGAAAAGTACCTACCATTGGTGGAGTTTGCTTACAATAATACAATTCACAACTCCACAGGGAAAGCTCCCTTTGAGGTCATCTATGGGAAGGTGATTCTGCCACCTATCTTGAGGACCAAAGATGAAATATTTGCAGCTGATCCATTTGTTAGAGACCTCCAGAGACAGCTTTCAGCCAAGTCTCAAGAAAAGCATAAGAGAGCTATAGATAAGCATGGGAGACACTTAGATCTCAAGGAAGGGGATTTGGCGCTTTTGAAGTTCGAGAAAGCTAGGCTCCTGTCACCTAGCTTCACACCGTATCCACTTGCTTGGTAATTTTTCTTTTAGATTTATATTTGATATGTTTTGCAAAAGAATAAAAATGTTTTTCATACTGTAAAGTTAGATACATGGAGGCAAGGTCTAGCATTTGAAGGTGGACCCCCTTTGTTGGTGACCTCCTTTAGGAGGGACATTGGAAATCACACTCCACCTGAGTACCCAATTTATGAAACCAATCAAATGCACAGATTGTATACCGACCTAGTAACCATTTAGGAGAATGTCTCCAGGCTTTGGGTGTGAGCTTGGAAGCATGCCAAAGAGACATGGAGATACAAGATAAGACGACAAACTAATGAGCTCAATTATGGCTCTCTTGTGACTTTAGACGTCATTCGCTAGTACAAGCTATCAGGTACCCGATAGTGAAATCAGAATTGAATCCTGACCACTTTGTATTTTTTAGGGTTTTTGGGTGACGTGGCATGTTGATATGGCAGCCTTGACATGTGGCATAGCCACATGGCAGCCTGTGGGGACATGTGGAGAGCCATGCATGGACCATGGCACCACTTGTCACTGCAGGAACTGCAGCCCACCAAAATCCAAGGGGGGCCAGCCATTCTTAATTGGGCAGAGGGTGGGCTGAGCCTATAAAAGGCGGCCTTTCCCCACACAAAATCCAACGTCCAATTCAGTCCCTCCTCCTCTCCCTTGATGCAGCAGCCCTCCTCCACCCTTTGGGGTTCAGCCAGCTCCTCTCCAGCATATTCTCTCTCTATTGTAGCACTTTCTCTCTCTACTGCAACACACTCTCTCTCTACAGTTTCTCCTCTTCTTCAAGGATCTACCCCTGCTCAGTATTTCTGGAGCAACAAAAGCTTTCCCTTTCATTCTCCCAGCCTGTGAGCAGCAACAGCATCCTTCTCTTTCTTGCTGCAGGCTTCCTCTCTCTTCTGTAGGCTCTCTCTCTCTAGAACGACATACTCTCTCTCTACTGTTCCAGCCCCTTCTCCATGCAGAAAATAGCCTCTCTGTGCACCTCTAGAACTGCAGCAGCATCCCCTTTTCATCTCTCAGCTTGGAGGCAGCCATAACACACTCTTTCTAAAAGTATAACCCCTTTCAAGCTTTCTCTCTCTAGCCTATAGGGCATTTTTCTGAGTTTTTCTTACTCCAGCCCCATGATCTCATTCTTCCCACCCAAGGGGGCTACAAATGCATCAAGGACTCCATCTCCAAAGGAGTCAAGTCATGAGGGGAGTCCGTAATTTCAAGTTTGTCCCATTTGCAACACATTTTCATGTTGATATTGCTCTTCTCTTTCTAGATAACTAGTACTTGCAACTAATGTTGGATGGAAGTGGTGATTGTTGCTAGCTTCCTCCTTGTGGATTGATTCTCTGTCAGCCCCAGCCCTGGAGTCTTTCTCTCTATAGTGTCTATATCTCTCTACAGTTGTTTCCAAATCATCTGTCTAGGTCCTAGTCAATAACTGAGTTCTCAGTTTGGAAGGTGCTTGCACCTTGGTCTTGTATCTCCTATTTCAAGAAATAAAGTGAGCTTGGATAGGGTGGGGGGGGCGGGAGGGGGGGCATCTTGGCCCATCAGCCATATTGCATTCTCTTTTCTTGTTGTCAGCAATTGTTAAGCTGTGTAATCTGAATTTAGCCTCCTTTGCGGTCTCTAAATTACAGCATTTATATGTGCAGGCAATTTGAAAGAGTTTCTATAAAATAAAGTTGTGAGATTCCATTGTCTAAAGTGATAAAAGCACAAAGTAGTTTACAGCTCCACAAGCTAAAGGGCAAACAAAAGGTGTATGCAAAGTTATCTCCCAGATATAATTACCCTTTCAGGGTTACAAAAGAGATTAATGAGGTTGCATACAGGTTGGCACTGCCAGAGCATTGGAGGATTCACAATGCCTTTCATGTGAGTCTTCTGAAGAAATTTCAAGGGCCAGAGCCTACAGAGCCAGTAACAAAGGATCCACCAGAAGTGGATGAGCTGGAGGAGGTCCTTCAGCCAGATAAAATTATGTACCATAATGTATACAAAGGCCCTCAGGGCAAGGAATTTTACAAATACCTTATAAAGTTCAAGAATTACTCGGCATTGGATGCCAAGTGGATGGATGAAGACATGCATTAGGAAAAAAGAGAGCTCATTTTGGGGCCCTGAGAGAAATTCACGATTTCATCATTTTTCTTTCCTCTAAAACAATAAAATATAACATAAACCCACTGACATACGGTGCATAATTTGGTATTTCTGACATCACTGGCGTGTCCGGAGTGGGCCAATATCCCCAAAAAGACTTTTGAAATGCCGAAAACGGGCCTCTGGAGGCCCGAAAAAGGCCAAAAAGGCACAGAAAGCCACCTGTACAAATGAAAGCGATTTGACAGGTTGGACCAGGCGGGGGGATTTGGCCCACTACGGACACGCCGGTTATGTCAGAAAAATTCTTGAATGCAAACTCGACGGTATTTCTTTTTTTTTTCTTTTTTTGATTTTTTCAACGTTATGTTGGCCCTCCTTTGATTAGTGGAGGGCTATTTTCCTTCTGGACTAAAAGGCCCCAAAATAAGCTCCCTTTTTTCCTAATGTTGTCTTATCATCCACAGCTTTTGGATACTTATAAGAAAGCTTTTCAGTTGAGGTCAATTGAATAGAAGCCGAGGGGATGTCACCAAGCTGTAAATACTCCAAAGTCAAAGTTCAAGTTGACCATCTATTGATCATAATTATTGAGTTCTTCATTTATTTGATTATGTTCAAAGAGTTTTATTTATTTGGTCAAAGTATTGACTTCAGTCTATTATACTTAACCTCAGTTAAGTAAGCCTAACCTTGGTTACGAAAATCTGGCTTCAACCAAGATGGTTAACCACGGTTAACCAAAGAACCAAAGCGATGACTTTGGTCAGAGAGTGTTGACTTCAGTCAACAAGGCTTGGCTTACACCAAGAGGGTTAGCTTCGGTTAACCAAGATGCGCCAACCTCGGTTGGAGAGACTTGGCCGTAATACGCTTTGACCGATGGTCAAGCTCCTTAATTACTACCAAGAGGATTGACCTCGGTCAACCAAGGAATTTCTTCTATGTTATGTGCACATGTTTGTTTGGTAGGGGGACACCAACAGACTAGGATTAGTCCACAAATCATTATTTTCATGCAAAGTGGTAACCTTTAATAGGTGCCATGGTTGTGCACTTTAGTTTATTATTGCAGGTACCAAGCGGGGTTGAGAATCCAAGCGTTTTGGAGCTCTACGCTCAGCCAAAAGGCATTCAGTGACCAAGGGCTACGAAGACCCGAAAGCTTTGCCCTTGGCATGTAACTAGAATTTAGTTAATTAATTTGACAAGTGGCCTAATCAATGAGCCTTGAGCTCTGTGTATCTTCTTCATGTTTTGATTTTTTGTAACAGCAGCTCTACGCTGAACTCTCTTTGTACTCAGATTTTTCTTGAATAATAAAGACCTTCGGGGGGGTCCAGCCCAACTATTGTCCTGGGCCCTAGTGTGTTTGCACAGAGAGAGAGAGAGAGAGAGAGAGAGAGAGAGAGGGAGAGTGTTTGCCGGAAATGAGTGTTCAAATGAACACAGCTAAAGAATTTGGTCGGAGAGGTTTACAACATCCCTCTTCAATACCAAATTTTCATATGGAATTCCTGCATGAGTAGTACCCATCTAGCTTGCCAGCCACTCAACTCAAATTGCTTACAAAAATATCATGATCAACATCCATATATACTATGAACTATATAAATAATATCTCCATGCTTTCAAAGAATAATTAATAGCATACAACTCTTGTTCATGAGTTGGCTAATTTTGTTGAGATGGAGATCTCTTCTTGCTTTCAAAGGCGATTGGAAAACCCTCTTGCAATAGAACTACTCTACCACATAACTTGCATTGGTCTCTAGGGAAAATGGCTTATGAGGATCAACAATTTTCAACACAGCTAGGAGATTTAGGATGCTAATTCCAGTTAAAAGTCTCTTCGGTGATTGTTTTTAGAACGGCCACTCAGATTTCTTTCTGTCTTTCTCAAAGTCAATATGCAGACCATTTGCATATAGGTATGTGAGTTCATGTTTGCTCTCTTTCGCTAAGAGCTACTCTTTTCTGGTAGCAGCACTGGAGCAAGTTCAAGATGATTTTCATATGTTGTAGCCACATAAAACTCTCATCAGGTTAACGGTATTAAAGATGAGGAAAGTGCAACGTGAGCAAGAAGTCTCTATGAGCTTCTAAGGTGTCCACTAAGCATAAAATTCTGTGCTTGAAGCAAAATGCAATTTGTTTCAAAAAGAGTATTCCCAAGAAACATCTTGTTTCACTGTCTATGAAAGAAAAGATTTCGTAGAAGCCTCTAGAAGTTTCAGAAGGTGATGTAGCACTAAATACATTCAGATTTTGACTACACAAAATGATTGACTCCCATATCACCTTTAACAGTGTGGATGAAAATCACTTTCAGGAGATTAAATATTGACTATGATATGATTTTTTGACAAACATTGGATTGAGGGAGATGCAAGGAACCTTTTCTTTGACTTTCTGCTCTTCTTCAAGTCTCTTCTTCTCTTGTTGAATGCGCTTTATCTTCTCTTCCATTATTCTTCTTTCTGCAGCTTCCATTCGTTGAGTTGCAACCAATTCTGCAGCTCGAATTTGTTCAAAGTGCTCCTGAAGACCACTCACGATTGAAATGAGGTTCAGTATAGAACACATCAGCATCTTCATTGGGAGCAGCAATTCTTCATCCTAATAGCCTCAGAGAATGCTGCTAGAATAATTAAACGCACAGTTAAATATTCATACAGAAAGAGCTTCCTAGCAAACATTATAATATTCATACTATATATCTATTAAAAACGTGCAAAAAACATAATCGTGGAAATTTTTGCACCAAAATAATATAGGATTATGCTGAAGGTTTGATTTACAACATAGGGAGAACGCGATTTTTTCTTTTTGACACATATCGACCTTAAGGTTCCCGGCCAGGTATTATCGTTTGCCCCATTGCCGTTCCTCAGGCCTGTGGACACATATCACCATGCTCCACTCCAATTGCAAAAGAAATTTTCAAGCTCATCATGATTTTCTCTTTCTGAAGTTTTTGTTGTTCCTTTATAGGATGCAGAATTTAGTGTCTAGTATGATTTTCTTAAGTTTTTGCTGTTTCCTTTACAGAATGCAGAGTTTAGCACATGGCGTCATTTTGCTCCAAATAGAGAAAGAATACTCACTGCAATAGAGATTAGATCCATGAGGCAAATATCAAAACCTTAACAGAATTGCTCGCTATCTCAATACAGCACGAGCCCATTTAACAACCATGACCACACGACACCATTATCATTTAAGAGATGGCTCCATTACTCATATATGAAAACTCCCGAGAGAAAAAACATGACGGAGGCCTTCCTAGCAAAAGGGAATGCCAAAGGATACCCCATAAGAGCAAGTGCCTCATCATTATATTGCCTTGTGCTTTCCCTTGTCCTTCCTAAAGAAGACTGACCTTGTGCATCACGAATGGTCAACCTAGCCCATTTTGGTAGTGGCTTATCGGTGGTAGCACCTGCTCTTCATATCCCACGACATTGATACACAATGGGCTGTCCATTCCCAATAGCTGTCTGCTTCTCTGAAACATGTGAGGCAGGAGAATCTATGTCATTTTGGGGCAGTCCATTTGAAGCACTTGAGGTAGAAGTAGGTTCCTCCAACACATGTGGGGTAGAAGAATCTACCTCATGATGTGGCAAGTCATCAGGCTCAAACTAAATCACATCCAAAGAAGTATCATTATCAAGTGGCATCACAAGTATTTCAGGCATCATGCTCTCATTCTCATTAAAGTAAACATCTTTGCTAATGATGAGCTTTCTCGCACTAGGATTATAGAGTCAAAACCCTTGCTCTCAATACTATACCCAACAAAAATGCATTTGATACCCTTATCATCTAGCTTTGTTCTTTGCTATTTTGGAATCAAAGCATATGCCATTGGTCCGACCCTCTGAAGTGACTGACCTTGGGCTTGTATCCATAAAATGCCTAAAAAGGTGTAATATTGACCAATGCCTCTTTAGGACATCTATTGTGGATGTATGTGTCTGTAGTTACAGCCTCTCACCAAAATGCCTTGGAAAATTTCTGAGCATACACCACATCATCTCCATGAGGGACCCTTTTCTCCTCTCTGCAACCCCTTTTGTTGGGTGTGTAAGAAGGCACTGTCATCTGATGCCATGTCTCACAAAACAAATGAAAGACCTCAAATTTATCTTTCATGAGAAAGACCCACGTGAATCGAGAGAAGGCATCAATGAAAGTGAATAGCTGCCACATCAATATGTGGTTATGTTCATGTGTCCACAAACATCACAATGCAGAAGCTGCAGCCTCTCTGTTTCTCTCACTAATTCATCCTTTGGAAAAGGAATTCGATGCAGCTTGCCAACAACACACCCTGCACAAAGTTCTGAACTGGGCTGCTGTAATTTTGGCATTCTCTCAACCACATCATGATTGAATAAGTAAGCCAAACTTCTAACTAGCCAATTATCCCATGCATCCCTGGCATGAGTGCATTATTTGATATTTTTCATTGTATGTCTCTTGATTGACAAAGACAACCAGTAGTTCCACGAGCTCCAGCACAGCAGTCATGTAGCAGTACCCAGAGCATCAACAGCTCCAACAATAACAGATGCAATAGCTCCTTCAGCTCAAAAGGCAACCATAGGCCATGGATAGATAGCAAGCTCATATGCTTCAGCAGTAGATAGTCCCCGTATCTTCGCCAAGATAACCTCCTCTCATGAAATTAGTTTTCTCCTAGACCTCTATAGCATAGCCACAATCATGAGCTGTTTATAACCTCAGTCATAGACGGTTCCATAGCTTCATAGCTCTTTAGTGGGGCCTCTTCAATGAGGGGACCAAAAGATGCACAAAAGGGTATGATCGGTGATTGCCACATGCCAACATAAGAAATGAAGTTAGTAGTTAGCATAACAATGGCATACGACACTTACGAGCTTGCTCAAAAGTTTGAGATCATGTGCAAGGGTCATAGACCCAAAGTTCCTCTCACGAGGAAGTATCAAGAGACCTTAGGACAAGCCATTTCCAAGACCAGCAGCAACTCAAATAGCGCAAGGAGAAGTAGAGACATGACAAGGAGTGTATCCGTTATCAATGCCATGTGCATTGCCATGACATCCGGCATTGCTCTCCGTTATCAATGCCATGTGCATTGCCATGACAAGCGGCATTGCCCCCATTTGCATCCTCCAAATAATGGAAAACCATTACGGCCTTCCTTCCATTAGGATCTGTGACAATCTCACGAGCAGTCTTAGCAGTCTCACATGTGGCAAAACTCAGTAGAAGGGAGACCCTCTAGGAGAACGAGTTCGTGAGGTTCTCATGTCCTATGGACAATTAGCAAGAAAGAAGGTCACTATCCTTTTTTATGGTGAAGCGGAAGATTTGTTGTTCCTTACCACCAAGCTCCATCTTCCAACAAGCAATTGACAATGGTGCTTCAACTTCACAGTGCATTTGGGAGCACCCAACCACCGATTTGTACCAAAGCAACGCCCCACACTGTCGAACTTTCTCATCAGCAGGATGGCAGAGAAGCGAACCTTCATTGTTGCCAGTTAGGCCTAGTAGACATCATCTTATCTGCACAATGGCTTACTCATCATCGAACAATAGTGAATTGGCAAAACCACACCATTTTAGTATTGGATACACACAGGAAGTCTGGAGTGCTTTTGATGGTGCCCAAATTGACCCACAGAATGGTCTATTAATGGCTGGACACCAGCCACAGGTACAAATAATCCTTGGACAGGGACCTTCAGCTTTGCCCTTTGTTCCAAAAGAACGTCAAGGGCATGTACAGCCCATGGCATGGCTTTCTTGCTAGCAACTCTATAGACCAATGCAGCCCGCCAACAGCAAGATAGCTGAACAAGAGCATTGCACTCTCTTAGAGGCAAGCATATACGTATGACCAAATGTGTTGTCGCCTGGTTGCAGTGCATTATTGAAGTCCCCACAGAGAAAGGCATTTCTCCTCCAAGGATATTGCAACATATCCCGCCAAATCAAAGCTTAGTGATGTGAAGATTGTGGAGCATAAACTGCAGCAAATTCAAATATCTCTCCTTGCACTAGGATTTGCATAATAATCCAACAACCATCTCGGTCATTCAAAGCCACTTCTGGATATAGGGCATGTTTCACAAGAAGAACTACCCCCGAGAACAAGTTATCACCCACATAGAAAATGGCATATTTCGCAAAATGCCATGTCTAGCCTGCATAACCATGCTGATTACTGGTTATGCTCCTGCAAGGCCACTATATCAGGCTGCAATCTCTTGTTATAAGCCCATACAGTCTTCCATTTCCACAAATCACATAACTCTTGTACATTATATGTCAAACACACGATCTTTGGCAACATATTTACAATCAGAGGGAAACTTCATCTTCCAAGAACAAAGTATAGCTCGCAGTCACTGCAGCCCAGGTAATGCCCATACCAAAGTTTTCAGCAGGGGTGTGCCCATTAGAGGATGTACCTGTCCATGTGTGAGCTGAAACTATTTTTCTCAGGGTTTGCCAACATTTCTTAAGGATTTCTCCTTAGCTTATGCTTGAGTTGCAGGGGGCATTGGAGTATTACCATCGCTAGCAAGAGAAACCTTGGCCTTTCCTTTATCCTGGACAAAGAAAACTGGCTTGTTAAATTTATTTTTAAGTCCAGAGGTGCAAGGGGCATCCTTATTCTATACAAAAGCAAGCATTGCTTCAAGAGGAACCTTATGTAAAGCCAGGAGACATTGCCAAGACATATGGCCAAATTTTTTGCATTCAAAGCAAGCTCCTACCAAAAGACTTGTAGAATGCACTGCCCATTGCCACTTTATTCACAGTAATAGAGTATGATTCTTGCGTGGGGACATTCATGTCCCACAAGATGCAAAATCTATTTGAATTATTCCCATTCTGCCTAGGTGGACACACCACCTTGCCTAATAAGGTTGCAATTTTTTATAAGAGTTTTTCCAGGCATTGAGGGAAAACCACAACCTGGACCCAAACTAGACAACGGTGCCTGGTAAAAGAAGGATAGTCTCGTGTGGGAGACCATGTAAAACATGCACCATCTGCTACCCATAATAAAGGGGAGAGTGCTCCAACAGCATTTGCTTGTAATGTTCGTCAGACACGATCACTTCAGAAAAGACCCGAGCTGCATAGTGCACTTTCTGAGCAAAGAATTCACCCAAAGTGTGTGTTAACCAATTTCCCACATCTGCAGCGACTCACATTCGGCCAAGGAAAAAGATTATCACAGCATTATTAGCATATTCCCTTACTAGATCAACAGTATCATCCAATTCTACTGTGCTGCCTTACCATGGGAGCTGGCTGCTTCCAATCTTCATGCCTATCTTCAAACGCCTCATGCACACTTCATAAACAAGCTGTGCCTCATGAGAAATCTGAACTTTGAAGAGGGTCATCCTGACCCATATCATACTTTTGCTTTTTGTTTTGAGCTGATTTTTCCTTCGCATAAGTTGTTTCAAACTGATATGCTTCCATCTTAACCCAGCCTCCAAATCTAGCAAAGTAACTGACACACAAAGGTAGGCAAAAAGGCCTTCAAAGAAAATAATGGGACCATATTGGATAGAGGGCTAAAGGCCCTTTTACAGCAGGAAAAAGGGAGGGTTTATGAACAGGAAAAGGACAAGGGAACAACCTAGGAATACTGACGGTGAAGATACTTGAGAAAAAAGCTCCAAAAATATCACTACATGCCCTCACAGACACACCCACACAACACGCATAGAGGGCATAAGCCATCGAACGGGGACAAAGTGACAGAAACGTTGAAATGCAGTGCAAGCGAGATGCTACAGAAAATACACGCAAACGGTTAGAACCTCCAAATGGACTGCTTGCAAGCAAGTCGAATCAGAGGGGGGTCGAATTCTGACAAAAGATCTACAAAGAACACATTGGAGCTGTCATGACACAAAGTAGAAGCCTTGGGAGAGCTAGCGGGATCTACAAGCACCCCAATAACTGATGCGAATGGAGAGTACACGTGGCTGAAGCTGTAAGGCAGGTTGAGGAACTGTCGGGGGGAAGTGCAGCAAGCGGAGCCATGTCTAGAAGGCCTCGAAGGCTGAAACTGCCATAGACAAGATGCTCCTCACACACACACACATAATAAGTTTGATTAGTAAATGTATCTCGCACACACACACGTATTTCTTCACACACACACACACATGAATACTTCCCTAACAATGAATTATTCTTTTATGTACCCTCGTGAAATCTTCCCTTTACACTTTCTTTTTAACCACCCACATACCAAGCCCACTAATTGTCCCATACCTCCTCTAATCCCTTCTTAACCCATGCACTCATTCACTCCTTACTCCACTTGTGACTTAAACTTCACTTGTGGCTAAATTGTTTTTTTTAATTCTCTAAGAATCCATATGGTTGTCTATATTCCTAGGAAAAGCGATAACAAGCGGGAAAAATAGGCATTGCCTGTCTATCCAAACGTAATTATGATGTTCTAACACCTAGTTTGTTGAGATGGTGGCAGGTAAGTGGACCTCGACCTCGGAACCTAGACTGCCTAAGGATTCGACATTTTTTTTCAATATTATGTTTGTCAAACTCAATATTATTAAAAATTCTTATTTAATCAAAATTTTTGCAAACTCTAGTTGCATTTTTCAACTTAGATGTCTCAAACATTTTTTTCTTATATGTTTTACTTTTTAAACAAATCAATTAATGTGGTCCAGATATACACGCACCACTGTTTCTCTATGTCTGCTCGAGTATTGGCTCAAGCAAATATGGCTTGGTCCAAAGCCATCGTCAACACATACATGAGTGATTTGTGTATCACAACACAGAGCGATAGTGATAGATAGATAGATCAATCGATCGAGAGATAGATAGATAGAGATACATGGATGGATGGATGGATGGATGGTAGAAAAAGAAAGAAAGTATATTAACGTCCACGGGAGGCCTCACGGGCCTATGGGACAAAACGCAAAATGTCAAAATGACTTACAACATTTGGATAAACCAAAAAGTCGAGGGGTGCACATGGCATCTTAGCTCGAGGTTATTATAGCTAGCACACATCTAAGTTTTAGAGAGATGATTGTATTAACTTCAAGATCTATAAGACTAATGACCACTATTAAACTAGATAGGTACCCCTAGTTTGAATTGGGGCCAATTAATTAATTTGTTTGTGGGGGGAGGAGGGATGGAGGAATGGGATAAAGGGGGGAGGGCTTCAATTAAATAGAGGAGGAAGGGGGAGGGGCAATAATTAGAGGGGGAAGGGGGAGGGGCGATCTCATGCTTGGGGAGGGGAGAGGTTGATTTAAATAAGGGACGGGCATTAAAGAGGGAGGGACACGTGAGATTGGGGAGGAGGGAACCATTCATGAAGGGCATAGGGGAGGGAGGCTTTATTATACTATTATAAGGAGATGGGCATATTATATTACTTTGTAGCCTAATGGTAGGGAAAACGCTTTGAAAAAGGAAGGTTTTGGGTTCGAATCTTTTCTTGAACATTTGTGGAAGCCCCCCTTGCACATAGTCTATGCATAAATAAATTAAGCCATAGAGAAACATAATTTAATTAAAGCCTAAATAAATTAATCCATCGATAAACATAGGTTAATTAAGCCTCCACTCACCAAAACTAATTGAAATTGGTAGGAGAGGCGAATAGAAGAGATCCCTTTACATAAAGTGGTCAATTGCATCCAATGAAAGACATATCTACAAAGCTTTCTATATCGTGAGTTTTTGCTGAGCTAGTTTGTGTGCTAGCCGAAGGACTTTGTTGCTCCAAGGCTTCTTTTAGGAAGCTTCCAAGCTTTTGGGCTGGCTGTTCCAGTAGGTTTTTCAGGTTACCCCTGCTTTTCTCTTATGTGTGCATATGCTTGGCATTTCAAGAGCACATCAAAACATCTCTAAGTATTACAAAGAAACAACAAAGGATATTACAATGATAGTTATGACGAGCACTAATGTCAATGATGATGGTGGTGATGGTGGCAAAGGCAAACAGCGGGGTATTGGTGATGATGACACATGACCAATTGAATGGGGAAAAAAGATATAAACTAAAGTACAAAAAGAAGGGATTAGATTTTAACCATTTGCTTGTGAATTTAAAAATTCATTAGGTCTTCTTTTCAAAAAAAATCCTGCTTGTTCATATGTGTTGTAACACTGCTACAACTTTGCCAAGAGTTTGTTAAAGGACTTATTTTTTTTAGTACAGCTGCTGAATTATGTGGCCCTACAAGTCTCCCACCTTAAGTAAGTTCTTTGTTGGCTAGCTATAGTTTATTTATAAGAAAAAATAATAAAGTTTATTTTGAAACATGTGAAAAAATACAATGTGTAATTTTTTTTAAAAATGATTACCTGATATGCATGAAGGTTAGCAATTTGCTTTTCTTCCATGACCTCCATCATTGATTGCTCTAGAGTTCTTCCTACCAAAACTTCAAGTATAGGTTCTACCTCCTCATCAAAATTAAACAAGTCTCCTTCCTCTATCTGAAAATAGTTATTTTTCACAACACCACAAAGGATTTCAATTGCATTCTAGACTTACTAAATAGAAAAATATAAAGATTTCAGTTTTAAAATTAAGCCTTCAAGAAATTGGAAACTCGAGGTATTTTGAAATTGAACATTCTATTTTTTTCAAAAAACCATTTGTAGGTTTGTAATAACATCTCTCTCTCTCTCTCTCTCTCCCCTTGTGGGTTGCTTTTGCACTCCTTGGGAGCTGCCATGTGCCCTCTCTAAAGCAAACGTACTAGAGGGTTTCTTGCTTTCCCATAGACCTTTTGGTCTCCAATGGATGTTAATAAATCTCTCTCTCTCTCTCTCTCCAGCCCAACTAGTCCACTACTCCCCCTCCGCTCACTTCCGCTCCAGCCCACTCCACCTCTGCTTTACCCCGGCTCCACCCCCGCTAGTCCTCCGCTCTACCTCCGTCCCAACCCGCTCCAACTCGTCCCAACCCTCTGCAACAGTAGCAGTTTGTGGAAGAACCACCCCCAGGCCGCGAGCTGAGCCCTTGGCTCTACCTTGGGGGGTTAATTCAAGCTAAAGGACTCCTCATTTAAAACAGGCACCATGGAATTTCAAGAGACAAAGATATTTGCAACTACACCCCTCAGCAAGCCTCCTATTCCGATGTAGCAACGACACCCAGCCCTTATGCATTGCATTTGAAGCGAAGGCCTGGACCAAAACCGCAGGAGCAGATCTACTAACACAGGAAGTAAGAGAGCTTAGGCTTATAGTAGCAGCTCTCGGGAAGAAAGTGAAGGAGTTGGAAAACAATGACGGTAAGTAGGAAATCATTGCCGAAGTTTTACAAAATGCAGCTCATCTCCACCAGCACAAACTCTTGTCTCCACGGTCAAAAAGATGATCACGACTCAACTCAGCTCAGCCAAGAAAGATATGGCTATTCTAGCCAACAACAAAATCAACAAAGTAGATTTATATACAGAGGTAAAAGAGCAAGAAGCCATAGCAAAAAACAAGAAGACATTGCGCAAAGGGGGGCTGCCAAAGGATTGTATGGGATGTCCTACATATAATTTTATGGAGGGATACACAGTAGAAGAGAAGATCACAAGTCTCAAGAAGGAGATACCACAGATAAAATGGGATGAAACTGACATCAGTTGGATCTCTCAGAAGAAAACCCAAGTACAAGTTGAATTCACAGAGAGAGGGCAGGTAGAGTCAAGATTCTCTGACAGACAAACAAATTGAAAGGCACACGGGTATGGATATTTGAGGAGCTTACCCTGAATCAGCTCAAACAAAGGAATGTTGAACTTACTAAAGTGAAGGATGCATACAAAGATGGAAAATGGGCAGAATACACGGATGGACAAGCCTTGATCCGTGATTTCAAATCTAAACCCAAAGACTCTCAGTCTTAAACTGATGTTGCTCAAGCTGGTTTTTTTCTAAGATTAAATTAGTAGCTAGTTATGCATCTAAATCAACTGGGGCTGAGCTGATATACTCCCCCAAAGACTCTCAGTCTCTAACTGATGTTGATGATTTTGCTGTTTTTTTTGTCCCGTAGACCCGTGAGGTCTCCTATGGACGTTAATATTTCTCTCTCTCTCTCTCTCTCTCTCTCTCTCTCTCTCTCTCTCAGCAAATCTGTTTAATGAAGGCAAATGCCTTGGATTTCCACATACCTGGACCCTTAACACTATTTCACCTATCCACAAGGTAGGGGATCATGAACCCAAAGAACTACATGACCGTCATGATTGGACATGTCATGTCCAAAATCTATGCATCCGTACTTGACACGGAGGTCAGACGTTTTGCAGAGATGCGAGGGCTTAGAGTAGAGGGATAGGCTGGATTCTGTTAGAATATGAAGCCAAGTTGAGTCAGTTTGGCGTGTTCTAGTGTGAGTTCTAGTCTAGTATGTCCTATGGATGCCACGTGTCACATTGGAAGTTATCCCATATGCATAGGTGTGTGTGTGTGTGCTCTATATAAGAGTTGTACTTGTCTAGTGTCAAATCAATGAAGTATCAAGCTACAAGCTCTTTGGTCTACATGTGAGTACTTTTATTTTAGTTCATTGCTCTAGTCATTTCATTTCCATTTCATTATATCTCTCTTTGAGTATCACTTCCTCTCTCCCCAACCTACCCTCTCTCTCTCTCTCTCTCCACCATGTGCCTTCATATGGTATTAGAGCCTCCCTTCCTACCTTCTTCTTGCTCTATCTAGAGGATGAGAGAAGCCCGCAAATGGAAGCTCCCCTCTCCTCTAAGGTAGAGCCTCCCTTCCCTTAGCCTCGCCATGATTCATCGCCATCAAAGTACTCCGGTGTCCTAGTGATTGCTCCTGGTCCTCTTTTGTGAGTTCAGCTCACTCCCGCATCAGTTCGTGGTTCTCCCTCAGCATTGGCGGACATTCCTCGTCAATTGGTAGCCAGAAACTTATTTAGGAGCAGTCCAGCGAGTGTTTTTTGACCTTTTGAGGTCTGACTTCGACATTATTTGACATTTTGGCATTGTCCAAACATAAGCGACCTTGTACCGCACCATTTTGAGCGAAAAAAATGTTTGCTTTTTTGTGTACAGCTGTACGTACATCCGTACGCCCATACGGACCTCTTCAGGCAGATGCACAACAGTGCCAAGAGTCTGTACAACTTGTCAGAAGGCGATTCCGAGCAGTTTTAGGCTATTTTTTGGCATTTTTTGCTCAGGTTTGGACTCCCGTGACATCTTGCAGTGATTTGTTGCGCCATCTAATGCCTTCGAGCTTCCCGTTGGTGCTCACGGATCTGATTTGAGCAGCCCACGATTTGCGTCTTCAGCTCGGAAGCTCCCTTGAGCATTTGGTGACTCTCTGATCCGCACATTGCAAGTCATGACGTGATCTCCATTGGTAGCTACTCCTATGACCTTCATTGACACATCATTCGAGGGCATCCTCGCCTGGTTCTTCACCGGCATACCTCTTTGCATCAGGATGTGCACACTCTTGTGCGGTAGCTACTTCGGGCTCATGGGTTCTCTGCCCTTGCTATGCATAAAATGAATGAAATCTTTTATATTTTTTTATATGTTAGAGTTAAAGGTTCTTTGCCTTGAGTAGTCCCTCTAAAAAGAATGTTTGAAGAGTTAATAAAGGTCCTCTGCCTTGGATGGTCCTCCTAAAATGATGTATTTTCTCTTATATGTTTGGTGTGTGACTCCATGTTCCTAGTTAGTCTTTGGAGTCAAGAGGGGGATGTACTGTGGGAGCCATATATTGGTAGCGATATGGTCTAGTTATCATGCCTGGCATATGAGTTCCAGGATGTTGGTGCATTGGTCTTCTAGACCTCTAAGTTGTTCATGCATCCACGCTGAAACATTAGCCTCTGAGTCATGTTTGAGATGTAAAGCCATGTCAGTGCTGCTCAGTCCGACCTCTAAACCATGCTCAGACTTCAGCCTCTAAGTTAGCATGGGAGCCATGTCTAGTTCATACATTGCACAGTTTAGTAGTCCTGTCACTGTCATGTTCTATCCTTGGTTCCATTCCAGTAGTCTCTCACCTTGCCTTCATGGGGGGATGTTAGAATATGAAGCCAAGTTGAGTCAGTTTGGTGTGTTCTAGTCTAGTATGTCCTATGGATGCCACATGTCACATTGGGAATTATCGCATATGCATAGGTGTCCATATGTGTATGTCTGCTCTATATAAGAGTTGTACTTGTCTAGTGTCAAATCAATCAAGTATCAAGCTACAAGCTCTTTGGTCTACATGTGAGTACTTTCATTTTGGTTCATTGCTCTAGTCATTTCATTATGTCTCTCTTTGAGTATCACTTCCTCTCTCCCTAGCCTACCCTCTCTCTCTCTCTCTTTCTCCACCATGTGCCTTCAAGTTCCGACATGATCACGGGACCACGGACCATATACTCACACTGAGGTACATCATCGAGGAGGCCAGGACATAGAAGCAGAAGGTTCGTTGCTGCTTCCTAGATTTCCACAAAGCCTTTGATATGGTACCGAGGGCCTGCCTCATTTAATACATTCTCTTTTGTATTCTCTCTCTTGGTTTTTTTCGTCAATTCACAAGCAAGGCAAATTCACAGGCGGTGGCATCGTATTTTGCCTCCCAGCCTATCTCATGGATGGCATGCATACAAAGATACGTAATTTCTATTTCTTCATGCCTATCCATAAGCCCTCAATTCCCTAGATGGTTCCCCTGCCACATGTCATCATTTTAGACCTTTAGCTTGGTACACCATTTACCCCTCTCTTGGGGCACAATTAAAACATTTGCCCCTTGGCATTTTTTACACATTTAGGTGCACCTAGGCCTTAGCACTCAGAACCACCTAGTCGATGCCAATACACCCTCACCTAGGACCTTGGCAGTTACTTCCCGAGACCATTTTATTTACGCACATAAAATATTACAGAAGTCGGTCATCTAGGAGAAAATGCCCACTGATCCTTCTGAGGTCATGCTATCTCAGCTAGAGCATAACATTCCTTCCCTCTTCAAGCATCAGTGTCCTCGATGATGAAATTCTCCATAACTGGTATACGGATTCCCAGGTAGCTTCCGATAGAGGTAGACCATGCCATGCAACCAACACCGTGGGTATCTTCCGATTGCGCACTTGCATTGTTCCTCGGTCCTGGATTCTTGTTGGTTTGCGTCTTGCATTATCCTCTATCTCCTGAAACAAAACAACACCTTCGATTAGTGAGTCACCTGTATGCAAAAATTTCTTTAAACGAGAAACATGAAACACTGGGTGCACCTTACACCCCGGTGGTAATTCTAATTTATAGGCTACCTTGCCTATTCTTTTTAGAATTAACCATGGCCCACAATATCGAGGTGATAACTTAGCACACTCTCCTACAGTCAAAGATTTAGAGTGCGAAAGAACTCTGTGAAAAACTCTTTCTCCTTCCTTAAATTCTCGATTGGATCGGTTTTCATCCGCATACGCCTTAGCTCTATCCATAGCTTGGCGGATGTTAACTCTCGCAAGTGCTAGCATCTCCCGCATCTGAACCACAAAGTTCGCGGCACTAGGCACTTTCTGAGGTATTCCAACTATAGTTGGATTCGCTGGTCTATAATCATAGTTCAACTCAAACGGACTGAACCCTGTAGAGGAATGTTTTCTATCATTGTAGGCAAACTCTAACAATGGCAACCACATGTCCCATGTATGTTGCCTCAATGACACATATGCTCTAAGCATATCCTCTAAAATTTGGTTGATTCTTTCTGTCTGACCATCCGTTTCTGGATGATCCCCACTACTCATTCCTAACTCAGTCCTTAGTGTCTCAAATACCGCAGTCCAAAAATGATCGGTAAATTTGACATCTCTGTCTAACACTACGGATTTGGGTAATCCATGCACGCCACTTGCAGGGCACTAATAGACTCTCTAGTTGGAATGAAGTGAGCCATCTTGGTAAGACGATCAACCACCGCAAGGATAGAATCATATCCACCTTGTGTCGTAGGCAGACCTATAATGAAGTCCATGGAAATGCTCTCCCACTTACCTAGTGGTATCTCCAAGGGTTATAAAAGTCCGGGTGGCTTCACCCGTTCTGCCTTACTTACCTGACACGAAAAACAACGTCACATATTCATGAATATGTTTTTTCATCTTTGGCCAAAAGAAATCTCGCTTCACGAGATCATATGTCTTCTCGACTCATGGATGTCCCGCACATGGGCTATCATGGCATTGTCGAATGACTCTCTGCCTGAGATCATTCTGATTAGGTACTACTACCTTGCCATTTCTTTTCAACATACCATCCCTTATGGCATATCTTGCATAAGTTTGGCCTTTTCTAGATGCCAAAACATCCTTTTTCCCGGGTTTTAACACATGAGCCTTACGCCATAGGCTTTGAACGAACTCATCCACCTTTTGAGTTTCTCTAATCTCGGCCATTAGAGCACTCTCTAACACCGTGAAACTCATGTTATGCATAATGCGTGACAACGCATCAGCAACTTTATTATCCTTCCCTCTTCGGTACCGAATCGTCAAATTAAAATCCTGCACGAGTTCTGCCCACCTAGCTTGGCGGCCTCTCAAGTCAGGTTGTTTATAAAAATGTTTCAGAGTATCATGATCAACATCCACATAAAACTCTGATCCATACAAATAATGTCGCCATGTTTTCAAAGCATGGACAACAGCATACAACTCTAATTCATGAGTTGGCCAATTTCTTTGAGAGGGAGAAAGCTTCTTGCTTTCAAAGGCTACTGGCCTTCCCTCTTGGAGAAGAACTGCTCCTACCGCAATGCCACTTGCGTCAGTTTCAAGGAAAAATGGTTTCTAGGGATCAACTATTTTTAACACCGGTCCTGTGACCATAGCTTGTTTTATGGTGTTAAAACTTTCCTGTTGATTTTGTCCCCATATAAAAGGTACTTTATCTGAGGTCAAATCAATCAATGGCGATACTATTTTGGAATATCCTTTGATATGCCTTCGATAAAATTGGACAAATCCCAAGAATGATCGCAAAGCGGTCAAACTCTGAGAGATTGGCCAAGTCAGTATCGCAACCACTTTCTTTGGATCCATTTCTACCCCCTCTGGAGTAATTATGAATCCTAAATATTCAAGTCTAACCATACACAGTATAGTTTTCTTCTTATTTACATAAAGACTGGCTTTCCTCAAAGTACTAAACACTATTCTTAAGTGTTCACGATGCTCAGTAATACTTTTACTGAATACTAGAATATCGTCAATAAAATGTACTACAAACTTTTCGATATACGGACGTAGTAAATCGTTCATAAGCATGACGAATGTAGCTGGAGCATTGGTAAGTCCAAAGGGCATTACCAAAAACTCATAATGACCAAACCTGCTTCTGAAAGCGGTTTTATGCACATCCTCGCCTCTAATATGGATATGATGGTAGCCACAATTAAGATCTATCTTGCTGAAAATTACGGCCCCATGTAATGCATCTATCAAATCATCGATCCGAGCCATCGGATACCTGTGCTTAATAGTGATATTATTCAATGCTCTGTAACCTATACAAAGGCGAAAAGTATCATCTTTCTTCCTCTTTCATATCACTGGCGAAGCAAAAGGTGAAAAACTGGGTTGAATCTGCCCCAGCTTGAGGTATTCTTCCAGTTGTCTTCGCACCTCAGCTTCCTTTGTAAAGCTTAATCTATAGGGAGGTCTATTTACATGTTCTGCCCCCGAGATAAGCTCAATTTTATGTTGAACATTTTGCTCTGGAGGTAACCCATAAGGTAACTCATCCCTAAAACAATCAGAGAACTTCTCCGATATCTCTTTAGTCAACTCGGCCATTTCCCCATCTTGGGTAACCTCAGTGCTAGCCGATGCATCATCAATCGACTCTACCGATGCTATACACAGACACAGAAACTCTTTCGGAGTCTTTTGAATTTCCATGGCTGAAATCAATGGTCCTCGAGGTAAATCCTTTTCACCTCGCAAAACATATTCTACCCCGTTCATCTTGAACTGGTAAATATGCTTTTTCCAATCAATGGCTGGATTTTTTCAAAAATGCAAAGCCATACCTAGGGCTATATTTGCGTGAGCTAGCCTGATCAATTCAAAGTCCAACTTCTCAACATAGTCCTGTATTCGAAGTTCCAACTGGGTAAACCTTTGGTCCCATACTTCAGTTGAACTTCCGTCCGCCATCCTGACCGTATAAGCATAGTCAGACGGACTAGTTTTCAACTTGAGCCTCTTAATAAGCTTTGAGTTAATTACATTGTGTGTTGACGCTGAGTCAAACAACACAATCACATCATGATTGGCTACTTGCCCTTTCATTTTAATCAACTCGGGCTCATCGAAAACTGTATGCCCCGTTGCTGCGGGCTTTGAAAGGATGTTATCAGGTGCACCGCTTACTAACTTAGTAACAGACACACTTAACAACACAGGTACTAACCTCTGAGAAGGTCCCGCCAATTGCATCTGCATATGTTCTGCATTGGAACTCTCCTGCATTTCCGCGTCGCATTCAGATATTATCATATTGGCCGTTCAACGGTCTTTGTTTAGTGGACAATCTTCCCACTGATGTCGCTAAAGGCAGCCAAAGCACAATCCTTCTTTTCTAGCTTTTTCTTTTTGCTCAAGGCTCAACGAGGACTTTGACCAAGCCCGGGCTGCCATTGGAGTTACTTTTCTTTTCACCCCAACGGTGGTACTTGTCTTTGCTTGTCCCTCAACCGGCTTCACCTACTTGGTTTGGCGACTTGGCTGCGAGACACTTGTCTTTGAAGTCCATTTCCTTTGAAATCCCCCTTTTCTCGGATACTCATGCTGAGTCCCTACCTGCACAAACCCACTAGGTCTACCTCTGGCATCCTCGTAGTTCAGGGCTACTGCAATAGATTCATCTAATGTAGTCACGTATTTAGCCCGAACTTCCATTTTAATCTTGTCGTTCAATCCATAGATATAGTCTTTCAATTGAATCGACATAGGGAGAGGGTCTGTTATTTTCATAACACATTCCCTGAACTTGTCAGTATACTCTGCCACTGACAAATTCCTCTAGCGAATGTTTCTATAAGCATCCCAAGCTCGGGACTCTTCGTCACGTGGAAGAAACTATTTCTTAAATTCAGCCTTAAACCCTTCCCAGGTAGTAGGGGCAACCTGATCTTTCTGTTGCTTGCCTATCCGCTGCCTCAATAAACAGGTGAGTGGTCTCGCGGATTTTCTTTAGATCAGATCTGATTTCACAAATGGCGAAGGCTTCTCCCCACTTGTGTAACCAAACCTCGATCACATCAGAACTGCGCTCGGCGGTCATCCGACCAACGTACTTTTTTTATCTATAATTAGCAATATTAGGTACCTTGACCTTCGCACGTTCCGACGAGTGTATACTAGGCTCTGGCTCTGCTGGAGCTTTGCCCTATTCATTTCTAGATGGTCTAGCCGACAAGGTTTGCACCATCTCTCTAATTTCATTTTGACCAGCGTTCAGTATAAGCTACTGGTTCATGATCTGTTGTAAGGCATCTTCTAATACAGAAATCCTACCCACCAGAGTAGGTGTTGTGTGATGGGACACTTCTTGCGTAGATCGCGCTCTAGATTCACCAGGGTTTACCCTGGAATCTTGTCCCTCTACCTCCATTCTTTCAAAAGAGAGAATAGATTTTTTTTATTTTTTTATTTTTTCACTTCGAATTTCCTTCTGCTGTATAGGAATAAATCGACTGCAAACTCTGCCATACAGGAATAAATCGACTGCAAACTGGAAACTAAATTTTATATCAAAGGAAAAAAAATAATGCTCCCTAGAAACTCCACGTAAGGTAGATGTCCCGAAGCCTGCTCTCTGGTTCGGAATGATACGCTATTTACTGCTTTGAGGAGCTGCCTCCAATCTGATATATTGCTCTACCCGAAAACTCAACCCAAAACTTGATCGCCAAGGCTCTTACAACGGGTAGATTTCCCAGTCCCGGCTAAGCCATACATTCCAAAGACGGAGACTCGAGACGGGCCGTTGTGTTCTGATGTTTGGGATATCGATTCTAACTGGCTATAGATCAGCCATAAAAGTCAATCTTTTCCCTAGCCGTTTGCAGGTACGCACGCTCGAGTTCACTTGCAGACTCGTTAAACACCAATCCGCCCCAGCTGTCGAGGAGTTTCACAGTTTCACACCATTTGCCAACATCAACGCAACGGTCTTTTGCAATTTGATCCTACGCGGAAGTCTCGAATTCCCTTACGTAATACCACTACAAGCCTGCGGCTGTGCAGCTACGGTAGGTTGATACACGCTCTGCGCTCCTCGCCGTATCTCGTCGAGCTAGTCAGCCACGCATCTTCCCTTTTTAAGTAGCCATGATGCACGAAGCCAGGCCCTCCCGCTTGCGATGACGTCCGTGATGATCACACTACATATTGTCCGTGTCACACATCCTATGCATGCGCTCCCTTCATACGCAATCCCCTCATCCAGCCTGATGCTCTGATACTAAATGATACATTCTCTTTCGTATTCTCTCTCTTGGTTTTTTTCGTCAATTCACAGGCAAGGCAAATTCATAGGTGCTGGCATCCTATTTTGCCTCCCAACCTATCTCATGGATGGCATGTATACAAAGATACATAATTTCTATTTCTTCATGCCTATCCACAAGCCCTCGGTTCCCTAGAAGATTCCCCCTGCCACATGTCATCATTTTAGACCTTTAGCTTGGTACACCATTTACCCCTCTCTTGGGGCACAATTAAAACATTTGCCCCTTGGCATTTTTTACACATTTAGGTGCACCTAGGTCTTAGCACTCAGAACCACCTAGTCGATGCCAATACACCCTCACCTAGGACCTTGGCAGTTACTTCCCTTGACCATTTTATTTACGCACATAAAATATTACAGAAGTCGGTCATCTAAGAGAAAATGCCCACCGATCTTTCCGAGGTCATGCTATCTCGGCTAGAGCATAACATCATTAGATGACTGCAAGAGCTGGGATATGACCAAGAGGTTATCTAGGCTGTCATGGCACTTTAGATAGGGGTTGGATGGGCAGATGACGTCATGAGTACCATTGGGGTCAAACAAGGGAGGGGTTGGTTGTTTGGACTCTATATAGATGAGCTCGAGATTTTTGTGTAGACTTTGGGAGGGGCTGGTTGTTCCCTTGCTCGTGCTTTGCTTCAGATCTTGCCAGTGCTTTTATGTTCCTCTACAGAGGGCCTTCAGAGACACTTAGACGCATTGCAATTCTTTTGTGAGTCAGATGATCTGAATGTTCCTCTGCAGAGGGCCTTCAGAGACACTTAGACGCATTGCAGTTCTTTTGTGAGTCACATGATTGAATGTTAAACTTGGAAAAACCATGGTTGTGATCTTCAATACCTCCTGAGCAGCCATGCATAGAGATCAGTTTACCTTTGATGGATCGCCGGTTGAGATTGTCTTGTCTTACACATACTTAGGGGTTCTTTTTTCAAGCTTTATTTTTCCAATGAGACCAGTGATGCACAATAGAGGATATGCCTCTTTAAGGCTGGAGAGGCAATGGTTCCACTCACACTTTTAGGACCCCTGGACCAAGGCCCTCTTATTTGACTCCTTGGTCCAAGCACCTGGGATATATGGCAGCCCTTGTTGGGGGCCGGATCTCTCAGATGCAGAGTGGGCTCAAGTGGAGCATATCTAGGTTATCATGTTATCACGGATGATTCACAATAAGCCATCGGCTCATTCAAGCTAAGTTGAGATGCTCTCCACTACAACTTGATGCAGCATTCTAGGTCATCACATATTTATACTGTGTTAGAGGGTATGGGTACTGCACTTCAGGACGTTGCACACTACCGTGGTCAGCACTGTCCTCCCCTATGTAGCAAAGGGTGACCAGAGATGTTGGTACGCCCATAAAGAAAACTGGTTTGAAAGATTGGGGCTCCACATGGATAGTCTTCCTCCCTTCCAGTATAGCATCAACACATCGTTCCTCCCACTTGGGTACCACAAAATCAACTAGGTCATATGCAAGGACCTACTATAGCTACACACATTCTATTCACTGAGGATTGTAGTGAACCAGTGGAGGTCCAATTGAGGAGTCTATTCAGCATTGCTTATGGGACTGCAGATAGGTGAGGATCATCTGGAAAGGGATCACTAGATTATTGAGCACCTTTATATGCTCTCTTTTCTTTATGACCTCAGGTTCGGTAGCTTGGTTCTCTCTATCTGAGCCTCATGTGTTTTATGAGAGACATGCGTCTTCCTGGGCTCTTTCAATTGGATGACATATGGTTGAGTCGTCTTCGCAGATGACGTTCTTGGCTATCCATATAGACCTGCATATGCCTCTGTGGATACTTTATGGGAGATTCTGGCAAGCATAGCAGCATGGCATATTTGGAGATCCACATCCACAAAGGATCTAGATGGTTCCCAAGTCCATCCTACACACACAAAGTCCAATATTTGGACAGATATAGTACACCCCTTGATGGCCATTTGTGGGAGTATATAAGGGTTTTCACAGACAACTTCTACCAGGAGGACTGTTTTCTTCAGAGAGTAGAGCGGCTCACCGTCCTTCTCGGAGGGCCCCACAGGGTTGAGGTGGCACTTTCAGCCTGAACCTTGGGTTTTCTCTAGACCTCTTACGGGAGTTTGATTTTTCCTATTTGGGTTTTGTTTTCTCATGATTGCATGAGCCGAACAATTTATAGATTTCATTGGCCCATAGTTGTGCCAAAGCCTGCGTCAAATATCCTCAAGAGAGTCCATGTCTATGCCAATGCTTTGTTGCAGCTAGTGTGCTCCCGATCTAGATCCTCTTGCCTATCTCATTGAATAGCTGAAAAAAGGAATATCAAGGGCATCCTGAATGAAAGAGTCTCTCCAAAACCACTCTCCTAGTTTGCACTAAAGCCTTTGCAAGTATCTCCTCTCCCAAACCCAAAACCTCCAAAACATCTCCTTTGTTGCGCATAGATCTGGATCAATGTATAACCTCCTTTGATACCAAGCTACTATCCTAACTCTTTGAGGCGTACATCCTCCAAAGTCCTCCATTCTGGCCCCCTATCTTTGCATTCTATTGTCGTCCCGCACCATAAATGCCATTTGGCTACATGACATGTGCAAGAGACCATCTACTTTGGTCACCTGGCTTCACGACCTCCGAAATTTGTCTACAACATCTCCCCTGCCACCATCATTCACCGTCCTTGAGAATAGGAGGCCTCGGGCAATGCATTGTTGCCAAGGACTGATAGAGCTTTGCATAGTTCTTTGGTGCTCTTCTTATTTGTGACAAAGGCAAAATGCAAATATGTGAAAATAAACTAGCCATTGTCCTTGCAAGGTATTGTATATGCACAATGGCAAGAAGAAAAATATAATGAAAGTAAAGTTCAATACATTATGGCCTACAAACTAGAGAGTTCTGCCTAAAGGGATGTGATCTTAGTTTAAAGAGCTACCCGTGACAATTCTTAAGGCTTTGTTTGGTTTTTCATCTCAGTCACTTCCTTCGATTGACTCTCATAGATCTAGAATATTTGGTGCAAACTTTTTGTGTTCCTATCCTAAAGCTGTCTTATCAACTGAAGTTTTTGTTTTTCAGCCAGTTCTTCTTTGTCAAATAGGTAGATTCTTGCTGTAATTTTAGGACTGCAACCAGCCCATTCCTCTTGAAGTTCACCTCTCACATTCCCACACGCTCCTTTGTTGTGGCAGGTTATCCATTTCTGTAATTTCAATAGGACAGCAACCAGCCCATTGCTCTTGAAGTACACCTCTCACATTTCCACACGCTCCTTTGTTGTGGCAGGTTATCCATTTCTTGTTGTGGCACTTCCTTCTGTATTTTACAACACTCTTCCTTCTCCTGCAAGAAACTCTACTAAAGCTCTCCTGACTCAGTAAGGCACATAACTGAGTTATTAGCTCGTCCATTTCCATCTTTATATGCTATCTTTGTGACAACATCCACTGATCTTGCCTTGTGCAGTTGGGGAGGTCAGTGCCCAAATGAACAAAAGTATCATCCATTGCGTGCTAGGCCAAGAGCATGGACCGTCAGGCCCATGCATACCTCTCATGGAAGCTCATGCAGTTGGCCGTGTGAAACCGGCCTTTGGGAAATCCAAAGGGCAATTAACAGATAACCACCACCAAATACTTAACTTTCAGCCACTGGAAAATATATACGACACACAAAATAATTCCAAAGCTAATATTGAGGAGCTAGATTACCCTTGGCTCACCCCCTTGAGAAAGATGGTGATGGTCCCAGAAATGGAACGGAGCTAGATTACCCTTGCTTGCACCAGACACCAGATTGGCCCTAAAATTTAGCGCCCCTTTTACTCTCGTGCATCTGATCAAAGCCAGCCAACTGAATAATCCATTCACAAGCACTTCTGTCCTGCTATGCAAACAGTTGCAGTCTCAAAAAGGGATCCTAGTCCAATGCAACATTCCATAGCAACATGTAGGGCTTCGGAGAGGCAAATAACTGATCAGAGGGATCTGGGACCCCTGGAGCAGCAGCAAACAAGTCAGCGAATTGATCTGGAGCAATTCCCAAGCAGTTTGGCAGTCGAAATCAGCAGCAACAACAGCCCTGGAGGGGTGACTAAAAAAACAGAGAAATAATTTCCTTCTAGCACCCTTCTAATTGAATCTAGAAGCAATCTGGCACCTTGGAGACCTGCAATTTAAATTTCGTCCAGTTCTGAAGGTCTGGAAGAGCTCAAAACAGGGGCGAAATCTGAAAGCGACCTGTCTGGTGACCCTAGAGTGGACTTGGGAGCAGCAAAATCAGGTCTGGCAACCCTGGAAAGTCTCTGGCAGATGTGATTCAGCAGATCCTTCGACCTGGAAGCCTATCTGGCAACTCCAATCAGCCTGGAACTGGGTGCGATTCATATCTAGGGCCCTGAGAAGCCATGGATAACAGGCATGCAAAAAAAACGAGATTCTATGGCAAAACTGGCTGCTCAGGGAAAGCTGGATGTCTACTGGCTTGGCCCCCAATCTACCTGGTCTTGGAATAGCTGCCTTTGCTTGCCTTGCAAGTCACTTGTGCCACATGTGGCCTCCAAGCCCAATTTAGCCAAAGGGATTTTTACCCCTCTCTAACCTTCAGATCCTTGCCTTGGCCTATGGAATTAATTGCACTAAAGTGCCCTCTGAACTGTTTTAATTAGTTTGAGGCTAGGGCAATCACAGTAAATTCCTGTAGCTTAGAAATTCACGACCCCATGATAGACCCCCCTCTTGAAACACAGCAAACGTCCTCGTTTGCTGTTTCAAAAATAGCAAGTACAAAAATAAAAAAATTAAAAATACTGATTGGCAAGCTCTACCAAGATTACAGGTACCTGTTTAGATTTATACTTGAATCAGATAAATCGGCAAATAAATACAACATGTGGCTCGGTAAACTTTGAGATAACCAGCCATATTGTAGAGATATATATATGGATGGAAACTTACAGTGACTAATACACTGATCCAGAAGTGTCACGGCAGATATACCGTCAGCAAGCGAGACCTACAATGTCACCCGACCTCTAGATATCAGGAGCAGTCTGAACCAAGGGAGGAGTGGAGGTGCTACCCCCCTCTTGAGCATCAAGAAATGCTCCAAATGCACGATCAACTGAGCCTGAATGAGCACCAACCGAAGTCGGCTCAAGCTGAAACGCCTCTAGATAGAGCTGCAACAACTAAGGTGAATCTGCCAGTTCACCACCCTTCATCCACTTCGCATTTATTGCTGGATAATTTCTGGATGTAACCAAATAGCCACGGATAACTCTACCTCTTACCTTGTGTTCCTTGTGTGCCAGATTCTATTCCGGAACTAAGGTTTCATCCAACTCTTCAACTTCAGGCTGTTTTTCATGAGGCATATCTTTTGGCACATCTCCTTGAAACGGTTTCAAAAGACTCACATGGAACGCGTTGTGAATCTTCCAATGAACTGGTAGCTTCAACCTTTAAGCTGCATCATTGATCTTTCCAAAATTTGGAAGGGACCATAATATCTCATAGCAAGCTTGTTATTGAGCCTGTCTTTGCTCTTGTTATTTTTCAGCCATGCTTTCTGAAAGCGCAAGAGAACCCAATCATCTTCTTTGAATATCAATTCGCAACAATGATAGTCGGCTGCTCTCGATTTTATCTTTGGTCACAAAATGGGTGAAACTTTTCAGTTAACTTCCACAATCTCAAACGGAGCTTTTCCTGTAGAAGTATGCACTGTATTGTTGTAGGAAAACTCAACCAGTGGCAAATACTGCTCCAATTTTGCTTTGTGATCCGAGACATAGCTTTTCAAGAGATCGAGGACAGTGGAATTTGTCTCTTCGGGCTGCAACATCAGACTCTGGATGAAACGAAGATGAGAAATTCAGTGTGGTACCCATATTCTCAAACAATCCTCTCCATCATAGACTCGTAGGTCCCTGTCACTAACAATAGACCATGGCATCCCATGGTATTTGAAAACATCATACATGAAAAGCCTTGCCATCTGGTCTGCTGTAATTTTCTTAATCACATTGGAATAAACTGAGTCTGTTTGCTAAACCTGCAAATAATGGTCAAGATACCATCATGACCTGACGGCGTACGAGGAAGATTTTTAAAAAAAGTCCACGGCAATGCTTTGCCATGGTCTATCTGGAATAGCGAGTGGCTATAACAGTTCAGGGGCTTTCTGCTTGTCATACTTCACTTTCTGATAGATGATGCATGTCCTGAGATACAATTCAACATCATGTCGCAAAGCTGGCCAGAAAAGAAGTGCTCAACGGCCTTCACAGTTGCATCTATTTCTCTGTGTCTTGCATAAGGTGGAGCATGACTTTCACCTATAACTTTGGCCCGCAACAACTGCTTTGTAACACATAAACAGCCATGCATCAACAGAAACCCTCTCGGAGGGCATAATGATCATTCCTTTGCCCTTCACACAACTGATCATATATTCTTGCAAAGTCATCATCCGTAGCATATTGCTCTTTCATGGCATCCAATTCATCATGATAGGCAATAGAAACTACTAAAACCTATGGTTTCTTTGATACGGCATCTAGCACTGGTCTCCTGGATAGTGCATGAGCAATTACATTTTTATTACTAGGCACATGCACAATCTGAAAACGAAACATAGAAAGAAATTTGCCCAACGCATGTGCTTCTCAGATAGTTTTCTCTGTGTGAGAAAATACCGTAGCAAAGTCTAAACATAAAAATCAGTGCCCAACGAATAGTGTTTCCACTGTGACAAGGCATGAATTACAGCAAGCACCTCTTTTTCATAAATCTGAAAATTCATTTCAGCGGCCTGCAACACCCTACTCTCATATGCAACTACCCTTCCGTCCTGCATAAGAACTCCCACATGCAGAACGGGTCTTCGCAAATCTCGCAAGATTAACACAGGATTGGAGCATAGCTTTTCTTTGAGCTCTTCTAAATCTGAAATTTCCTTTGTCGACCATCAAAAGGATACCCCTTTCTTCTGCTGCAAAGCATGCAGAGGTGAAGAAATGTCAGCAAACTAACATATAAACCTTCTGTAGTACGAGCATAGGCCAAGAAAGCTTCGTACTTCATGAATGTTCATGCGTGGTGGCCGATATATAATTGCTTCCACCTTAGCTAGATCCATCTGGGCTCCATCTTTGGAGATGATGTGCCCAAGAAAGTGAGTTTTTTGCATGAAGAATTCACTTTTCTTCGCATTAATGACCAGCTTGTATTTTCAACTCTTCAAACACTACCGCCAAATGTGTTCGATGCTCCGCCTCACTTTTAGAGAACACAATAATGTCACCGAAGAATGTTCCCACAAAAGACCTGTGTTCTCAAAAAATCATGTCCATCATATACGATTGAAAGTGGCAGGAGCATTGGTTGTCACATGCACCCCTGCACTTGGGTGCAATGTGACACACTGGCTACATCGACAAGTGCATAATAGTTCCCTAATAGGAGATTTTGTCGTCTGTGATCCCTTTGTGAGCCCTTGTCCAGGGACAGTCAGGCACAAGCTACGTAAGCCAGTCTCTCAGCCTTAGGTCAAGTCAGAAGATCAGTTCTTGTTCACTGGTACCTACTGGAGAATAGTAGGTTAGTGTTTCCATCTTAGGATTAGTGATAGGTCTAGGTCCAGCCTCAGATAGGAGCCCTTCTGGGCCCCCTCAAGGCTAGAGCAGGTGAAGAGGAATGGGCTGGGTAAGGGCTGCCTTTATAGACTGCCCTACACCCCTAGATAGACTTTTATGGGGCAAAGGGCCTGCAAAGCCAGCCCAAACCAGCCAACTGGAATTCGGCCAGTTTGGGGCTGGTTGGCTCAGCCCCAGCTCCCTATTTAACGGGGAGTCCTTTGCCCTGATTTCTCATCCATCCCTCCTACCTTCAACATTCCTATAGCTCCACTCCAGCCCCTCTTGAGCAGCCTGACACTTCCAAAAGTTGGCCTCTAACCAGCCTCAGCTCTTGGCCTCAGTTCAGCCCTCCTAGAAGGTGTTTACGCAGCGCATCAGTCGGGGATTCAGATCAGCAAAAGGAGTAAGGTTTGGGGTATTGTTTCACCAGCTCTTCTCAAGTTATCGTTTACAGTTTGCACAGCTAACTTCTCAGCTCTTTATTTCAGTCATCTCTCAACTCTCTTTAGAATCTATTACTCCTAGCTTTCACTCTCTCACTCACGCATTATCCCTGCATTCCAGTGGACAGCACAAGCCTCTTCCTTGCCTTGTAGAAGTGCCCTACATTGTCAGTGTGGACAGCATCAAGGTCTCGGCATTGGTCGGCATTGCCTCTCACGTCTTTGGCTCTGCTATACGTGTGCATAGTGTACTCTTCAGAAGCGTGTTTTTGTGCTCTCTCGAGGAGTGTTGTATTTCTCAGGTCTCCAAGTATAAAGGAAATTCTCCTCTGATTGGGGGAGGGGGGCCTTAATGGCTACAGGGACCCAATCGATTGTCGACTCCATTCTCTCTCCAACCTTATCTCCTTTCTCTCTCTATGGTGCATAATACTAATTCCTCGCTAAAGGTTTAAAGAAGGTCTTGCTGTGATTACACGATCAGATTATTGTTGCATGTTACATCGGTATTAGAGCTTCGGTATGTATCCAGCTTGACTACCGCGGGTGTATGGTTGTATTGAGATCCGGAAAGGACACACAATCAAGTGCCATGGAAGGGTCGGGAAAGCAAGTCAACCTTGAAGGCTATGAAGAGAAGAAAGACTACCAAAAAGATACGCTTCTGCCAAGTGCTCAAGAAGTGATGGCGAATCTTCTTGAGCAGAATCGGGTCTCCTACAACAACTCAAAGAACATTCATCTAGCTAGAAGAAAGCAGAAGACAGTTGAACTAGACAAAACAACGTATGGAGGAAAAAGAAGTAGAAAAGCCGTTGGAAGAAAGAGGAACCACAGATTTTGAAAAACTGCTCTTGTTGATGCATGAGGAACGCAAAAATGAGGGCGATGCGTAGAGCTCGCCCAGGTAGAGAGGCAACAAAAGCTGGACCAAGAGGCGATGCTTCTCCAACACAAACAGATATTAGCCACTATACAAGCAAGTTTAAGTGCGGCAATAGGCACCGCCACAACTTCATCATCGACAAAGTATGATGGTAAGTGTGACCATTCAACTATTCTTCAAGTCATTCATCAGTTTGTAGCTCATTTTCTGTAAGTGCTGATTCAAGATGGGCAAGACAAAGTCCACATAGCAGCTCCTCATCTTATCGGTGAGGCGGTTACCTGGTGGTAACATTGGACTTGTAAGCATACCAACCCAACAACTTTTAAGATGAATTTCGTTTGGGCAACGTTTGTTACCGACCTCAAAGCCCGTTTTCTTCCGCCACAGTATATGCTTAACCTTGAGGATGAGTTTTCTCGTCTCTCCTAAAATGGTTTGGCTGTGTTGACATACAGTAACAAGGTCGTCACTCTGGCGCAGCAGTTGGGCGTGTCTGAGAGCAACAAGATGAAGCAATTCATTCGAGGATTAGACACAAACATTTGTTTTACCATCCGGAACTTCGACCCGCCCAATTACAAGTGGGCACTGACTCTCGCCTAGAATAGGCTGCCCCTCCTATAACCAAAGGCACCACCTCGTCCTTTGCTGCCTCGCCAAAACTGAAACTAGGTCAATGGTCCAATTCTTGCCCGAGCGGCCTCCCACTCTGACCCTTTGCCACTCAAGGAAATCAAAAGCCCCCTCTACCTCCAGGTCTCTTGCAGTGTTTGGCTGAAAAAGACCCCAGGCCCTACTCTGTAAAGTTTGTGTCGGCAGAACCAAGGGAATTCCACATAAACAAAATCGTGAGAGACGCCCCGGTCCTTTAGAACTACCCATACTAGTGGTGGGGCCCAAATAGCTGTGCAATCCCTCCCACTAGGTCTCAGGGATCACTGTCATCTGTGTGCATGCCCCCCTCAAATGGGAAAGTCCATACTCTCGTGCCTCTACCCCTCATCTTATCAGGAGAAAAATCTGGAAACCAACTAACCAATAGAGAGGCTGGTTTGTAATTGTCCACAATCCTTGATGTAGAACTCTTACGGTCATTTCCTCCATTTCAAATAGAAAGACATAATACCCTTTGGTGAGAAAATGAGCGTTTGTTACTATCAGTCCCTTTCTCACCCAAGATTCAAGAAAAGCAGCTGGAGGACGAGATGCTGGAAGGTAGCCCATCAGAGAATGTGTTCTAATCCATAGAATCTTAGCGCAAGTCTTCATCCAAAGTAACAACTACAGATGTACCTTGTAAAGAAGGCGGCACTCCTCTAATTTGGTAGCTCTCTCCCAAAATTCCTTGTAAATTCTTTGGTGTTTCATCAGACTTTGTTGGCGTGCTAACTAAACACGTCCCCAGCACTCCTGAAACCTTTGATGCAAGCAAACACAAGAACACACCAAACGGGAGGAATTTGAGCAGGTTGCTTACCACCCAACCATGACATCTACGGGATGTGAACCCGAATCAGGAGATGTCCCCTCCAAGCCACGAGCTGAGCTACTGGCACAAACTCCCAACCAGATCCTAACCAGCCTGGTGTCCCCTACCACCAGGTGGCGCTTAGAGGCCTAGGATCTGCTGCTGGGCCTTGAGCTACGCTATGATGCAGGCGTGCATCCGCAACACAATCCAGGATCAGACCTAGCACCTGGGAACGAGACTTGCTCCCCTCGGCTCCTTGAGAACTGAACCTCTGGGCCCCTCATATAGACTCGGGCCCAATGCGCCAAAAATAGCGAAGACCTCTAACTGGTTCGTACCCTTGCCACTCAACCCGAGAATCAAGCCTGCCTAGCCCTAAGCCTCCCCAGGCTACCTGAGCTAGTCTTGTGTACGCGAGTAGACGTCAAATACCAATCCGTGCATATGACATACTTCCCCTCCTCTCTAAGAACTCACTTCTGAGTTCGCTAAAAAAGCCGATTTATTACCGACAATTTGCAATGGCTGTAATAAATCCGCGCTTCTGAGACGTTCTGTCTTAATAACCTGACAAACCCGACAACCTACCACATAATTTTAAATAAATGCACTCATCTTAGGTCAATAAAAGGTATGTTTCATAAGAGACAAATCCGATGTATACCTGGATGTCTAGCACTAGGAGCATCATGACACTCCCAGAGAATCTTGGATCTAAGATCCGAAACCTCTGGCACATATATCTTTCCATTCCGGAACAGCGAGCCGTTCCTAATCATCCACTCACCTCCCGCCGCCTGTATCGTAGGTGGCACAATCCCTGAGTCTTGGTCAACCATGGAGCTCCCATCCTGGACCTTCTGCCAATAAGAGCTGAAATGACTATCAGTTGTGCAAAGCTCCCTCAAGGATTGAAATAGGTCTGAGGATATTTCCGTAAATGACATTACTTGACTCGACTTAAGGCATCCGCCACACTATTTATGGAACGTATTTCAAAATCAAAATCTTGCATTAACTCTGCCCACCTAGCCTTTCTACCCCTCAATTCCGATCCATCACACACATACTTGATTGACTGATGATTTGTTAATACAAGAAACTTCGAACCATACAAGTAGTGTCTCCAAACCTTTAGAGCATACACAACTGCATATAGTTCTTTTTCTAGTGTGGGCCAACGATACTGGGTGTCATCTAGCTTTTCTCTCTCAAAAGATACAAGTCTATCCTCTTGGAATAAAGCTGCCCCAATCGCAAAATCACTCGCATCGGCCTCTAAAACATATGGCCGGGTAGGATCGAGTAATGCAAGAACACGAGCTTCCTTGATAGTTAGCTTCAAGGTTTCAAAAGCCTTGTTCAATGCATCATTCCAAGAGATCAACTGGATAGACCTGCATCCACGACCTTTCACTATGTTGGTCAAGGGTGCCGTGATGTTCGAATAATCACACACAGACTTCCGTAGAAAAGCAAAAGAACGAAGTTGTTTCACTGTCTAAGGGATGGGCCATTCCAAAACCTTCTGGATACGATCTAGATCAATGCTAATACCTTCAAAAGAAATCTTGTGTCCTAAGTAAATGATCTCCTTCATAAAGAAGTCACATTTACTCATCCTAGCATAGAGCTTATGTTGTCTTAAAATAACTAAGACAATTCGAAGGTATCCAATGTGATCCGCTATATACCAAGATGTCATCTAAGAACACGACCACCATCGGGCTTGCATTGGGGTCACATTGCCCATGGAACCAATTTATGATTCCATGGGAAGTCTCTACCATGTGGCAGCCCCACGAGGCCTTCCCTTTGCACCATCGGGCTTGCATTGCCCAAGGAACAAATGGGTCCAACAAACAAGATGTACACTTCACAGCTGAAAGTAGCACAAATGATTTAGCTGGCCTTCATCGTCTTGATGATGATGAAAAAATGCAAGGTCCATATAGCATATGCTTATGGTTTCCATGGCCTAGATGCGAGCAACTTAGTCAGCCACCTTTCATGATTTAGTTAAAAGGTTTATAACCTTGTATTAACATCAATTGCTTTCCAAAAATGCATTAAATCAATAGCACAATTTATTTCGGAGAAAGTATACAAGTTTTTAAAAATATATGATTGGGAAAAAATAAACGTACCTGAGTTCCAACGTCTGGGCCAGATTTCTGAGGAATGAAGAGTGGTGTAGGGGGCCTATCAAGGAAAGGATCTGTTTGTGTATCGATATCATATTCACTCACGTTCTCTACGAGTTCCTCCAAATATGCATCTGTCTGAAAGATGAGTCCCACCTCAGTCATGCTAAAGAAAATTACCCCCTCTTTCTTCAATAGAGTTTAATAGGGTTTTCTTTATAGTAGATCAATTTTCACGACGTGGTCATTGCACTAGGTTGAAATCAAAGACCTGTATGTCCAAATGTTTCCTTGTGGTGCATGGCTCACTCAATGCCCTATATTCTTTTACTACATGCTTTGTCTTTCCTTTCTGGATCTTTTTCAAAGGTGCAGCATCATGGTATGACTGGTATGACTGCAGATGTGTCAGTATTCTTATATCAGGTCACAATTTGCTCCAAAGCCAAAAGAAACATTTAAACGTGTTGCTAAAGCGTTACTAAAGGAAAAAAGCAGAAGACCTGCAAAAACTATAAAAGACGTTCCAAATAAATTCCTATGTAACTTTCGATCCTTCACATTATAATGTTTGGCAGCAAGGAACTCGAAACATCCTCGGGTCACCAAAAATATGCAACCCAAAAAAAAAACCTCCAATCAATGTCTCGTTCCAGAGAAGGTTCATTTACATACAGCGAACGCAAAACCTTTCTAGTGCCGTGATACGAGGGCTTTTAATATATTGAGCCATCTTATTCCAATCCGTCATCGCCACACGTTTTGAGATAGGAACTCAAGTGATGTATGTAAAAATCATGAATCAGAAGTCTCAGGAGTTATTCCAGTCACTATAGCACTATGTTGTATGGTACTCTTGCATCCTCTTACTAAAACCCCTAATCTCCGCATTAGATTTGCATCTATGCCTGGAATTCAGCTGAACTTCCACGCCTGTTCATTTCTTCCTCCTTCCTACGTGCACTTCGATGTGGTCTTCGACAATTCTGCACGGATGATAAAATATCTAATCGCAAGATTATTTGGACTTGAGCGACCTTCTGATCAACATGTATCACTAAGGCGCATATATAAACTAGTTTCTCGAAGCTCTCGACCAACTATCCTTGCAAAGGATTCATTTCGATTGTCACAGAGGATAAATTTTGTGGCAGAATTAAAGGGCTAATTATGTGGCTATTCGGATTGCAGATTAGGGCTATTTGAAAGGTTTTCTGTAAAGGCATTCTAATCTGAATGAAGTAATTGTGAGCATCGCCTGTTATCTTTGTTTCGCCGTGACAAATGTGTGATGCTGGAGCTTTGCAAGTATAGATCAGTCGTAGCAAGTTGTTCCCAAATGCGCAACAAAGATTCTCCTTGTTCACTGACAGTCTTATTTCTTATACACTTGATGAACATTTGGAAACTTTTGGAGCTTCTCCCAAGTCTGAGGCTATGATAAGAGAAAATAACGGACGTAAAAACTTGGTGCAATTCATCGTCTGCAAGCAGGAAAATGCCGACCTTTTGCCGAATTTGGGTTGAGCCTCGAATCACACGAGGATCAAACATTAGATTTAATATCCTGCCAGGCATTTGTTTATCAGGTGTCCCAGATCTGCTCCGGTGGTGTGGTGAAAACCCTCCTTTGTTGGTAGCAAGTGTTCCCCCGGCAGGCCGGGGGAGAGCCGAGACTGTAGAACCTCCTTGCCTAAGTCGTGACATGGTACCAACCAATCATGCCTCAATATGCTACAGCCGGTGTCTCTGTGATGGGTAATTCCATTACGCTCGAAAAGTGTAAGAGGATTACAACCGTCGGGTAGCCAGATTTAGAGCTTATACAAGGTGACTCAAATGAGAGAAGGCTCAACTAAAGATGTCATTGGCCATAATTCCATTTGAAGGGGACCTTTTCTTTGGGACTTTCTCCATGGCCCCTCCACCATAATATGTGGGATAACTCCATCTATAGCACATGAGACTCTCCTCCTCACTCCCCATAAAGGATTCCCTTAGTCCATTCTCCACAAAAGCCTACAATGAGTTCCCCTAGCACTAAACCATTCACAAGGATAAGGTGAGTATATATACAATTCCTCCCTCTATATATAGCTATATCATAAAAGTGATGGGGGGGGCATGCCCTTCAGCTAGCCTGAAAAATATCCACCTTTAATTGATTAAGATTACAAATGACCATGGAACCACGACATAATCCACATATCCAAGTGCCGGCTAATAGCTCTCCGACAATCCAATTACATGATAATGGACAAAGTATAATGGAAGAAGGTAACACCTCTCGGGCCCACCGACCTAGGTTGCAAGCACTCTACTCTTAACAACCTACTTAAGAAACCCATAAAAATTTTGATTGAAGAGAGAGAGAGAGGGGGAGAGAGAGAGAGAGAGAGAGAGAGAGAGAGAGAGAGAGAGAGGAGCCTTGATGCACACTCTTGCAAGCATTCCATGCGTTGAGCTTTTGATCTATCTTAAGGCCCTTCACTCTCATACCTATCCATTTCATGCCCTTTGGCCCAACCTCATAAACATTGTTGTCTAATCCATTCATCCACGTTTAGAGCTCCCTCTTAGAACCACTCTTCTATCCATCCATTTCATGCCTCCTACAACCTCATAAACATTGTTCTCTAATCCATTCTTCCGTGTTTAGACATCCCTCTTAAAACTTAGAATAGTGTTCTTCCTACGTAAGAAAGTGAGCTACTTTAGCTTCTTCTCAAAACTTCCAAGCCATTATTTTAGTCTTTGAACAGTAAAAGCATCAATGGAATTCACAACTTTTGCCCCATGAATTCTTTATTGTCTAGGAGTCCACTTTTATCCACATCATAGCCCACAGCCAAAAAAGCATGGACCATAGTCCTTGGTCTATCCTCACAATTCCTTTCGGTAAAGAAACTAATATCATATAGACAAATTAAATTGATAGCCTTAAATGATGCATTCATAGAATGTGATAGCCTGACTGTTTCCATTCTTCCTCTATTGCCACGATGATGTTCATAGCTTTGTACACGGACATTCAAAGAGTCCACCCATGGACTTAGCAGATTATTGACATTTTCCATCCTCTACCTTGTGAGGTTATCGTTTCTTTATGTTTAGGCCATAATTATACTTGGTAGATTCGAAGGCCTATTGTGTTGATTCTCAATTACATCCAATGTTATTGTAATTTCTAGCACACTCAATAAGGTCTTAGGCAAAAACATCTTTCTCATGCACCTTTAGTGTGAGATGCTTCTAGATCATTATTCATACTAAATGTCAAAATTAAGAGTCACAGCGAGCATATTTTTGTGAGGGGGTCACTCCTCATATGTAAATAGAAGGGGGTTTTAATAGCAAAAATAGAACATTTTACAAAAGGAGCTTTTAAATTAGGGTACTGCAAAAAATTAAGAAGGTGTCACTCAAGGCATTACAATTTACAAATAAGGGATTTTAATAATACCCCTCAAATGCATGCGATGTATGGTGTTTTCAAGTAGTGACCCCCACGAGATGATTTTTCATGGGTCTAATGATGCCAAACCGCATGCAAGTCTTTGCTTGTTGGGAGGGATACATTTCTCATCTTGTGCTTAAAGTAGTTCTATAGCCTAGTGATGAGTAGATCCCTTTGAACTCAACCCACATAAGATCCACGACTTAATTGAGTCCAAGAGTATAGAGAAGGTTCTTGTGATTGGTCTTGTCAATGAGGCTCATGGTTTGAACAAAAGCAAAGAAGTGATGAAGAATATCATCATTGATGTTGTAGGGCTTCTCAAATCTATGGGCATGGTTAATAAAGCAATGGATAAGAGGCAAGTAAGCCTTCAAGTATGAAGTGGAAGCTTAAAGAGGCAAGTGACCAAGGAGATAAGGGGAGGGTTGGGGTAGGAAGAAGAGGCATGAAAGGGGTGGGGGGGGGGGGTTCTACAAAAGAGAACAAGGATGGGAAGAAGCAAAGACTAAAGAGGCGATAGAGCTATATAGAAGTAGATGAGATGGATATGCATGAGGCATAGAGGAAAAGGAGAATATGGTTCAGATGGACTCAGGAGTATGTATTAGCATGGAAGTGGGATTGATGGAAGTAATGCACTTAGTGAAATGTTTGAGTGGTTCTATCACGATATAATTAGGTTCTCCTATGCAAGGGATAAAGCTTTGCAAACAAAGTTAGCCCAAGCAATTCATCAAATTAAAACGAATAAAAGAAGGAATTCATGAAAATTGTTGCAAACTTCCCAGAAACATAAAAGGTTGTGAGCAACCAGAAGCTGTTAGGAAAGCATTGGATCACCAAACAAAGAATTAATATGGCTCAACAGGCAAGGGAATGACTATGACAACAGTAAGAACCACCATACTACAAATTTTCCATAAGCTAGTCAAAGTGGTGGAAAATCTTTGCCCAAATTGAAGAGAAAAGCTGGACATGGTAGAGGTGGAGGAGGTGGAGGTGGAGGTGGAGGACCTCCTAGAGGGAGGCACTACAGAAAGCCAAGAATGAAGGCTCTTTTTAAGATAAAAAAGTATCAAAATAGTGTAGAGCCTCTAATTAAGAGAGTGTTGTTCGCTCGATTGGTTAAACAAATAAAGCAAGAATACAAGGATGGCCTCCAAATTCAATCTATCATACTTGCCACCATACAAGTGGCATGCAAAATGGCTATAGTATCCCTTCTCGAGGACACAAACTTGTGTGCAGTCTATGCAAAGATCAAAGGCAATCCATTGCTAAGGCCAACCACATTTTGGTGATTATAATGCTTAAGGACACCGATTTTGGTGGTTATAAATCGTTTTGTACAAATGATAAGGTTGTAATTATTTTGTAATACTTGTGGACACCAAGTTTGGTGGTTGTAATTATTTTTGTACAAGTTTGATAATGCAAACATTGTTCATTTCTCAGTGTTATATCTTGTTTTGGGCAATGGCTTCAGCACCATTAATTTGTTTGTTGATTTTTTAATAACTGAAGAATTTCTTTATGGTAATGCCTAGTGACCATATTCTATATATTTGTTTGGAGATTGGCTATTTTGCACCATGAGAGGCATTTGCCCTTTTTTTTTTTGAATAAAGTCCATCTAGCCACTTGGAACCCCGAAAAGCTTTATTTTTTCAAACTTGTTAGAGGTTTGGTTTTGGGCACATACGATAGCAAATTTTCCCAAAAAAATTGGGGAAATTTGGCCATTTTTGGTCCCATGTGTGTGCAGGCATGCAAATTGGTGCCATCTAGCTGGTTTGCATGCTTGCAAGCACATGGCACCAAAATGGCCAAATTTCCCCACATTGTTTTGGGGAAATTGCATATGCAACCACAGGAAGTCTTTTCACAAGAAAATTGGCCATTTGGACTCCAAAAAAGGCATCAATAGGCATTTTCCCCAAAAAGGGCATCAATAGGCATTTTCCCCAAAAAGGGCATCAATAGGTACTTCTGTTGAATGTTTGTTGTGATTTGGACCTCCCATGGTGCCATGGAGCTTTCCCCCAGAAACATTTAAGGAAATTTGGCCATTTTGTCTCCATGTGTGCGCTTTGGGCTATTTCTATATGCAACCATGGGAAGTCTATTCAGAAGAAAATTGCCCATTTGGACCTCAAAAAGGGCATCGATAGGCATTTTCTCCACATTTGGGCCCCCAAAAGGTTATTAATAGGAATTTACCCCAAAAAGGACCTCAATAGGCTCTTTGTTTGTTGTGATTTGGACCTCACACTTGCCATGGAGATTCCCTCCAAAAAACGTTGGGCAATATTGCCCATTTTGGCCCCATGTGCATGCAGGCATACAAATTAGTCAGATGATTCGCCATCTGGCCAATTTATGTGCCCGCATGCACATGGGGCCAAAATTTTGCCCAAACTTTTTGGAGGAAATCTCCATGGCACCATGGAATGTCTAAATCACATTAAAGATCGAAACAAAACTACCTAAAATTTTGATAAGTGGGCCAAGCCCTTTATGGGACCAAATGTCCAATTTCACCCAAAGTTTTGGGGCAAATGCTATCTAGCACCATGGGAGGCCTATTAACAACAAAAATTTAAAAACAGTTGCCTAAGAATTAGGTATTGGGGAGATTTCCTTACATAGGGCCACATGCCCTTTCTTTTAATAAATATTTTAGGGCAAATGCCTCATGTGATGCCAATCAACATGTTTGAACCACATACAATATTTTATAGTTTAGGATTGCTGAAAATTATGCAGGAATGATCAATTTGATAGTGAAGTCTCATAGGGCCAAATGACAATTCTTTTGAAAAATTAAAAAGAAGAGACTTATCTAATTAAGGGTTAGGTTAGTGGCTTAATTTTGTTTTTCTCTTTGGCTTTACCACCAGTTCTCCTAATCATCCACAACCCCCACACCACTGCTAGGAGATATATATAATACCTCTTAAACCTACCTACTACCAGTCAATGCTAGGAGATACGATTGAATTTTATCCAAAGTTCTTGGCAAATCCTTCTAAATCACTGAACATTTCTTCTTTAAAAAATTAAATGTGTTGGTGATTTAGAAGGATTTGGCTAGAACTTTGGATGAAATTTATTCCTATCTCCTAGCATTAAGTGGTTGTGGGTAGGTTTAAGAGGTATATCTCCTTTCTTTTTTAAACCTTTAAATTCATAATCCACATAAATAATTTTTACAATGAATGCATATCATATAAAATACAATTTGACCACAAAATTTAATTGCATTGCAACTTACCAACATGTTGGAAAAAAGAAAAACTTATATTAGATTTCAATGTATATATACAATATTTTTTGTATACTCCATTTCACTTTACAAGATTCTTTCTTTCTTTGCCTCTTTCAATTTTTACAATAATGCTACTCTCCTCTGGGGTGCCAAGACAGTGGATTGTATAAAGGTTTATACAATTTGCATGGCATTGTAAACACCTATCAAAGCCCTCATAATAGCAGATGCCAAAATTTTCCTACTAATATCTCTCCAAAAGTAGAAAGCACTAGATCTCACCACACCAAAATCTACATATGCATGAGTGGTGGAGCTAAAGGGACAATGGACACAGCTTTGAAAGTGTCATGCATTTTAGCAGCTCCTCCTTTCCATGAGGTGATAATGTAGGATGGATGCACATTAGGCTGTGGCACTTGAGCACCTCAGTAGTGTCCTAGTACTGAGATTGCACCTAAGCTGTCGACTCAACCCAAACATCACATCACAAAATTATCAACTTCAATGACATCCTAAGAGTTAATTAACCATATGAGTGAGCTTTATTAAAAATCATCAATTTGAGGGCATAAATCAAACAAATTGGCAAAATGTCATTAGCTTACAATCTTTATTGGATCTCTTTCATCGTATCCCTTCGTGCAAATATTGATGGAGCTTTTGCTCTCATCAATGTTTGTACGTGGTGTGATGATGAGGCCTCTATATTGCTTTGAATTCTCGCACATTTCTCCTACCTCTCCATCATTACATTTTCCTAGACCTCCTGAAACTCCCTCTCTATCATTGCCACATGACTTGAGTCATGCATTTCCTCCCATATGGTCAAGATGTAATGCTCCAAAGTGTTGACAGGTGCCAAATCTGTGCACCGATCAAGCCCTTGTTCTGAGAAGCCCAAGTTGATATTATTCTCTCAAGTGGAGAGTGCCACTAGTGCTTCATCTTCCCTCAACTACTTGATATATTGAATTTCAATTAAAAGAAAATATTCCCAATTTTCATATGGAATCGTTTGCATCAAAACCTCTTCCATCATGCCTTCCTCCTCATCTTTTTGCTCTTCTTGTTCTCTCCTATAATGGGTTGTCCCATGGAGGATTTCCATCTACTTCGTAGGGGACCCCACCAAGTTCTAAGCTTATCAATTCTACCATCTCTGCAGTGTATCTTTCTTTGTACAAGGTTTTGCTGAATCACTCTACAACAAGGTTGGCTTTTACAATAACATTGATATTTTCATCGTCATCTCTTTCTTATGCTGTTGCTACAAGCAGAGCCAACACTTCTTGTGTGATAGAAGTGCAAGGGTGTCATCATCTCTAAAGTAATTGCACAGTCTGCTATTTCTGAAGCAAACATCTATGCAACTATCTATAAGGAGATTGATAGGAACCTATTGTACTCTATCTATATCTAAAATAGATCATGTAGGATCTAATTACATTGATGTAATCTATCACATATCTAAAAAGATTCATGTGCTTCTAGAAAATAACCATCACATTTAACTTGTGATAAAAAATCTCATATAACTTCTTCTCTCTACTCAAACAATGGGTAGAATCCATGGAGTTATGGTATGCCTCACGGGATATGTCCATTGGAATTTGGAGGTTTATATTTAGATCTAGGGACTTTGTATGGTTGGCTCTTTAATACACTCCTAAATGTCAAAGGTGACTTTTTTTACATTTTGGACAATAAATTATATTAGCATATTTCTAAGAAATTTAGGAACCAATGTTCAAAGTTATCACCATGATTAGATACTAAAAATCATGAGAATAACCTACCATGACACTTTTCCAAAGTAATCAACATTTTAAAAGCTTAAAAAAATAATATAAGCTCATTGCATGAAATCCAAAAAGTGTGAACTTTGGCTTCACAAATGAGATCGCACTTGGAAAACTATTAAATTTTCAATACTAGTATGACTGGCCAAGGTAAGAGGTTTCCATTTATTGAGCATTGATGTTGCTCCTTCTTACTATCTTTCCATTTAGTGTAAAGAAAAAGTCACCTGTCATCAAAGGTTATAGAAATGTATTCTCGAATGTGCTTCAAGTTGGGTTCAAGCTCCAATTGGCTACATGTGGCCTCAAGGCATTGGATTTCACCATTTGGCATATGTATCTCTACCTTTGTGGTGTCAATTACATCAAAATCCATAGGTATCCATGTGCCATGATCATTTTCCAGCACTTATAAGCATATCTCATGTAACAAATACTACGCACTACTTCATACCTTATTACTAAACTTTACTTACTAACTACACATAGAAAATGGTCTCCTTTTTAAAAACCTTCCCTAACATCCCATGTTGGGTATAGGAAATTATCAGGAAATTCCTTTGTCAGGTCACTACACACCCAAATAGTCTCTGTTTTGTGGATGAAGACCAATTTGAAGTAGTAAATAAAGACAATGGAGGGCATGAACTAACTAACACCCACATATTTTGAACCAAAAGTAAATTTGATGGATGATTGAATTTCAATCCTCATCTTCATTCTAAATGCATCTATGGAGAATGGATTAGGATAAGTCCATTCTGGACTATCAAAGTTAAGAAGAGGAATAGTTGGAGGCCTCCATATGCACCTGCTCTTTGAGGTACTTGTGATAGCATGCATTTAAACAAAAATACTAGTCTTTATTAAGGAGTTAGGACTCCTCCTTGAGATGATCAACTCCTCGATGTTTGAATGGAAAGCTTGAAATGTTCCCATGAGATTGTCCAAGAGTAGGGTTGCAACTTTGGTAGAAGGAAGGATACCTACACAAGAATCAAACAATGATAAAAAAGATGATAACGAGCCAACCAATTTGTGTGTGTGTGTGTATCATCCCTCTCTCTCCCTCACACTACCCCTACTCTCTTCCTTACACCCCTCACCCCTCTCTCTCTATTTCTCTTTATCTCACTCCCTCCTAGCGTATGCTCTCCACAACACACCCTCTCTCAACACACATACACATACACATTAGAATGGACAAATGAAGTCCCATAATGCACAAATTACAATGTAAAGGAGAGATACAACTTGAAGGAAAGAAAGTTTGATCTACATACCCTAAGTTTATATCTTGAACCATGTACATGTGCTGAAACTTCACCTTGAGTCCTTTTTTGGTAATTAAGAACCCTCTAATGTGACTCTTCCAATTCTTCTCTTTCACCTTGAATGGACCTAGTATAGATGGTCAAATTGTGATCCAGGACATTAGCCTAAACTCTTGAGCAATCCAAACATCACAAGATTGAATGGATAGCTTTGGTCTAGGGGCAAGGGAGTGCCTCACCATTGTAAAAATAATGGGAGCAAGCAAAGGGAAAGAGGTTGGGAGGAGGAAAAGGTTGAGAGAAGGAGGCTAAGAGGAGGTTGAGAGGAGGAACAAGCTAAGAGGAAGGTCATGAATCAATGGGCATAGTTTGGGGGGACTACTGGGAGGCATTTTTTTGGAGGGTGGGGAACACTTTCCAAAAATTTTTGTGGAGGGAGAAAAATCCATGAATTTTGAGGTCCGCCACGAGAGGGAGGAGGGTATCTACTGGGACTAGAAAAAAGTCAAGGGGGGTGTGTGTGTGTGTGTGTGTGTGTGTGTGTGTGTGTGTGTGTGTGTGCACATGTGCATGTGCATGTGTGTGTGTGTGTGTGTGTGTGTGTGTGTGTGTAAATGTCTCAGGTAGTGGTGGGGGCAAGAGGGAGGCAAATAGGGACCAACTCCAGCAATGAGAGGCCAATACAGAATCCTCCATTCTTTTAATTCCCAAGCCTTGCCATTGAATAGTTTGCTAATCACAAGTCTTAAAGGCTTAATCTGAGCTTTGGCACTTTTTTGAGTCTGACATTCCCCTAATGGTAGAAGTGTTTGAACATTGCAAATGGAAAAGTTGTGGTGTTGTAGGGAAGTGCACTTCTTTATTAGGAGGAGATGCTAATAAAACTTCTTCAGTTGTAATCCTTTTTAACAAAGTAGGGATCATCAACTCCTCTAGCACGAATTTTGAAATAGGACATAAAAGTGTCCTAAAAACATAAAATGTCTTTCTAAGTAGCCATGTTTGAGAAAATTTTCACAAGCTACAGACGATGAATTTTCATGTCCTCTCTTACAAATTTTATCAAAAAATATTCTATAATATAATAAAGTATCCTCGGATTAATTTCTCCACCCCAAAACCTTGGTGCTCAAAACAACACCCAAAAATAGTAACTTTAGGTTTTGTGGAAAGTGTGGTCTAACAAGGTCATAATGCATGATCTTTTGTTGAAAGTGTGGTTTTGTGAAAAGTGTGGTCTTACAAGGTCATAATGCATAGTCTTTTGGATCAATAAAATCATAACCATTGGTATATGGTTAACAAAATATTGTTTAATAAATTTAGGATTTATCCAAGCGTTGTCGCCTATTTTCTCTTATCTTTGTTGTCAACCAGGCTAAAACTGACCCTGTAATCAATTATCTTTTTCTCAAAATATTCTTATTTTGAGGTTCCTATATATTGGATGGAAACTTCTTTGTATATCAAAGATAGTGTTACATTTTTCAACTTCTTAAATTGGCTAAATGTGAGGGTTTTTAAATCTTTTTTTGGGTATATCCAAATGACATATTATTCTAAGTGTGCCTAGAGAGTATTCCTTGAGAATAGTTTGAGGTCATGAATGGTCAAACATGATAACATGGGTTATATAAGATATATTCCCATAGTTTCATAGTGATATAAGAGCATTAGATGAGATATACAAAGTTTCAATGACAGGTATGCACCATTGTACTAGACTACAAATTATTACTCATGAATTGATGGTATATTATATTATGTAACACAAAAGTTCAAGGTTTAGAATTTGGTTATTTGTATAACATCAATTCATGATGATTACTCATGAATTGACGTTATAGTATATTACATAAAACAAAAGTTCAAGGTTTGGACTTTGGTTATATGTATAAAACATAGGTTTCATTTTGTATAGGATACCCAGGGGTACTGGCTTTGGACTTCTTGGTATACCTTTCGACTAATTATACCTATAAAATTAATAGGATAAAGTCTATTTGTAGCCTCAAAATCCTCACAAGAGAAATCTCTATAGTTAGCATCAAAACAGTTGGTGATGCGGTAGGTGAACTAGAAGGGGTAATAGGAGGCACTACAACAAGTACCAAAATTGATATCACAATAAGGTTAAGGCTTGTTAAATGATCTTGAGTACCCTACAAGACTTGAGGTGGGAGGAGCATTTAAGGTAAATTATATAATATTTCAAACTTAAGTTTTAAAAAAAAGTCTTATAAGATTATTCCTATGAAAAATTCTAAGTCTCTCTCTCTCTCTCTCTCTCTCTCTCTCTCTCTCTCTCTCTCTCTCCCCCCCCCTATCCCTCTCTCCTAAAAGATAAGTAAATGATGTCCCTCTCCTTGCCTTCTTTGATTCCCCCCCTTAGCTATCATTAAAATAAAAATCTTGGCCATCATAAAGATAACAAAAATTAAAAAGACAACTACATTTTGAGGTGGAAGAATAACATATGCCCTCCTCCCTCTACCCCTTCTTCCCTTTTTACCCTCCCCCCCTCTCCCTCCCCCTTTATCCCAATGATAAAAGAGCATTGAGGAGATTCATGGAGCAAGCAGCGAGCATTATGGAATAGAGCTTTAGGAGATTGACAAGTGATGGTGGATGTCCATTGTGGAGGAAGAGCTATAGATGGGCCATGGGTAAAAAGAAGAGTTTTTAAAATGTCAGGCCACAAGGCAGGGCCCTCAAAAGGTCATCAGACATCAATCCTAAGGATTGAACTCAACATACCCAACAACAATAGTGAATGAGAGGTGGGAGGAAGGGATGCAATGCATGACAAAGAGAGGAGGGTTTAGGGAGATTTGTGGGGAAAGGATTGAGTGTAGGGAGTGAGGTGGGAAGTATGGAGAGCATGGAGGCTACACTGCAACCAATTGATAGCTACCACACACTCCTATTTATGTGTAGAGGTAGCCCTTGCATTATGCATCCATCTAGAGCACCCATAGCTATGCTTGAAAGTTCATGGATTGCATGTGCACTTTGAGGTGCTAAAAGCCTCGATTGAGAATCATTGCTAGAAAAATCATCCTTTAGTGTGTTTTAAACCGGATAAATTTGGAAATTTAACTACCATGGGTAGTGGGAAGGAGGTTTTTCCCAAGGGTTTAAATTTATGGTGAAATTGATTTTAATATTACAATGTGAGATAATACATAATTTGGGGGAAAACTCCATAGATAGTGGGAAGGAGGTTTTCTTAAAGGGTTAAATTTTATGGCAATATTTGTTTATAATAACATAATGTTGGATAGTACATATTACATGGTGTCACATTGAAACTTCTCAATATTTAGTCTCTTGGTATCTATTCATGACTCTCACTCTCTACACTCTAGACTCAAGCTCTAGCACTACTTTTCTCCTCGCTCCTATCTTGTACAAAGCTTGCACTACTTTTCTCTTCGTTGCTATGTAGTACCAATCTTGAATCAATTACAAGACATAGTAGGAACAAATAAAGAGTCGCTATTCCCAGGCTCCATTATCAATCTCCAAGACTTCATCTAGCCTCCAACCTTGAGAGTCCAAGACTAGCCTTCCGTGACTCCTAGGTACTTTGCAAAAGAATGTCTCCATTACTTTTGAGTCTTGTTACTTGTGTCTTAATCTCAATTCTTGCTTGTATTGTTTCATTTAACATTATGTAATATGTATTATGAATTCTTCCTTGCCTAATAAGTTGTGACTCGCTACTTTCTATTTGCCTTCCATCTCTAAGTCCCACCTCTCTAGAGTCCACATTGCTAGCTTATACACATTAAGCTTCCTTATTGATTGCATATACTAATGGCTAGATCCTTATTGATTGTATAGGTAATGTCTCAAGTTTTTATATACACTAGTTGTCATCTCAACATTTGGTAGTATGGAAATTAGGCTTTTTGTGTGGCAAATCATGGCTCTATGTTGTTGGGCTAGAACAAGTCCTTTCGTAGGAGTCATCTGCTTCTGCTAGGACAAGTACAAGTAGCAAGCAGCTTGTTCATAACCTCATCTCTAAGGAATAATTTTGACAATCCTATAGAAAAATGTTTGATATGCACTTAGAACTGCTCTCCTCTAAATGTTTGCCCTAAATTGCTAGTCAACTAGAGCTACATCATAAGAAGTAAAGACAAAGCACATTGATGTTAGAGAGCACTTCATTAGAGAAAGAGTGTTACTTGTTGGTGACATCACACTGCAGCATTGTGATAGCAAAGAAAATGTTGCAGATATCTTTACCAACCCACTCGATAAAGAGCTTTTTGAGAAGCACCGACAAGCTCTTGGTTTGATGCATAGGAAGGACATTCCCATTAAAGGGGTGTGATGGAATGTAATGTTCAGTCCTTCTTCCATTTCCCTAGAATCATCATCTTGTGGGAAGGCCTACTTCATGATGTTGATCTTGAGGGAAGGTGTTGAGAAACCATGCTCAACATCATGTGATCATATATGCATAGCACTAACCCAATAGAGTGCTATAAAGGAAAGGGTTAGATGCCCTAACCCTAACCCTAAAAGGATTTGTATATGTTCTACATTTTCAACTAAATCTAGTGTACAGTTAGTCATTTGTGGTGTGCTCTCTAGCTGTGCCCTCTTTCCTCATCTCCACTCTTCTCCTCTCCCCTCTTCGTATTTTGTCAGAGAAAATTATTGGACTCAACATGCAAGGCTGCATTATTGCTAAACAAAGAACAATGTTCAAAAAGCAAGGTCTTAGAAACATGAGGATAGCTTTTGAATATATGGGTGCAAAATTTGGTGATCGAGAGCAAAATCAAATGCATGAGCACAATAGCCCTATAGAATAGAATATCCTATGTATTGCAATTAGGAGCACTACAATCATTGGCTCCATTTTCAACGCTCTTTTTGATGCAAAGTAAACTATTAAAAAAAAAAGAAAAATCCTAAGCATCGATATTAGCCTCCATATAAATGTTGATATTACAGTCGAAAAAGGGTTGCTATATTCATCAATAAATTAGTTTTCAATGCTAATATGGACAGAGATATTGACTCTGGGAACCATTTTTTGACCATTATATGGATGGAAATATCGATGCTGTTAGGGAAACCCGAAGCTGTATCAATGAAAATATTGACGCTATAGATTTGGGGCAAATTTGTTTTAGGGTAGGTTAGGGATAATTTTTCGCTAATATGCCCTTCTGATAAAAGGTCTGTATTACAGTGTACTGGCCATTTTATATGTTTACATTCAGTTTGAGTATAAAATTTTTATATTCTCTTTCAAAATTGAGTACAAAATCTCATGTTTCCATGAGTACAAAATTATATTCTCTTGCACTTTCTATATCCAAACCTCTAGCCTAGTAACTACTATTGTCCTCATCATTGCTCCCACCCTCCTCGTCATCCTCCCCTACTCCTCTTGCCTCTCTAGCTTTGGCATCCTCTTGGCGAGCTTGTTGCAAGAACTCATCTCTATCATCTTGTTTAAGAAGCACACTTGTCAAAGGTTATTGTATCCAATAGTTGTTTAATTTGAGCATTTGAAGAAAAATGGGTATATCAAGTGCTTACATTCAACAAGGGAACAAATTCCCCACTCGCTTCAAGTAAGTCAAACAAGGCTTGCATACCATTGTCGTATGCATTTGAGTACTCCTCCTTTGTGCATTGTCTACCCATTTTCATTTCCTAACATTACAAGCATGCATGTTGATTTCATGATTTACCACAAGCATTCCTAGACTACATACAAAAAGACGTGAAAGAATAGGTACTTAGAAAAAAATGATAAAATCAACCCTTCCTGCTCGAGTCCAAGTGGGATTGGCCCACTTTACTCTTCCTTGCAGTGGTTGCCTACTGCTGATCTACTTTTATGGAGTCTTGAGTTATTTCTTTACAATATTCCAATCATCGTCATGGACCCATGCAGGCTTAAAATCCCCTGCCTTTGCTTTTCGATGGATTTAGTCTTTCTATGATTTTAGTACGGCAACCATCTTGTTCAATATCCACCTGGAGTCAAACTCTAGTTTCTCACTAGGCATTGGGAACTTCTTCCTTAGTGACTTCAAAATATAATCTTTTTTTTGGGGGGTTGCTTTCGAAAATCCACAAGCACCCTCTTGAATTCGGAATGGGAAAGGCCATGCATGCTGTTAATTACCCGCTGACCTCTCTCATCCATAATTATTTTATACGTCCTATTAATTGAATAGGGGAGGTTGGTGGATGTTTGGGAGTCTACTTGAGAACCCTCTATGGGACTTGCTATACAAGAGCCTAAGCATTTGCGTCGACACCTCTTGCGCTCTCTCTCTCCTGAAGTCCTGCCTGAATGGTGCCTTGGGAGATCTCAAAAGAGGCAGGTGGACCCGACACTCACTGCCTTTCCTCATCAAACACATGAAGGATTCTATTCTTCTCCTCCAGATCAAGATGCACTACTAGTTTACGGGCCTTACCATACTACTACTAGTGGTAGTATCATCAAAGGGCCTCTTTCTACCCCTCCACTAGATCCTCCACTTGCCATCCTTCACGGAGGTGGAAGAGAGTTTATTTAGAATGAGAGAGAGAGATAAAGGAGAAGGAAAACATAGCATCTATGTTCTTGCATTTCTGAGCTCATAGAAGGTCAACATTAGGAGGTATCGTACTCCCCAGATTTGCTGGGTCGGGGGTTCCTTGTGGTTCTAGGTCAATCCCCAGTACTGTCTCCAGAAGCTCATACGAATCTAGAATAGCAGTAATTTTAAACTTCCACAGAGTGTAGTTCGTACCATCTAGCTTGCCTTCAGTGAAGGCTGGTGGGCAAATCCTCAACGCCTAGATTGTTGGTGCAGCTAGTGCAATTGCAGCTGCTAAACTTGAGCCGCTTCCTATTGCCATCACTCCGTATGCCATTGAAGCCCTTGCCTCTCTTCTACTCTTTGATACTTAGAGCCGCCTGGGCTCTAATATTATGTTAAATTACACAGTGCAGTAGAACAGAAACTGAACAAAGAATAGAGAGTACACAGCAAACTGGAGAGGAACAAAATTTTACTTCAATACTGATGTAGTACAGATGATGGTTGCATCCACCCATGCACTCCCACAGTGGAGCTTAGATGGCGATCTAGACAGATACTAGGTGAAGAGCTACTAGCTGCAAGATCTAATCTGATTTGAACTAATCTGATACAATGGACTGAGGAGGTCGCCTCTTTATAGCTATGAGGGCGGTAGTCAAATCAACATAGTCGGTGGAACCAATCAGTCAACCTAGTCAGTGAAGCCGACCAGTCAACCTAGTCGATGGAACCGACTAGTCGTCCATGGAATATTCAGGGAATATTCCTTATACCATCGCGGTGGGGGCGAGAGCCCCCGAGGTTATTAGGAGGGTGGTTACTAGGAGGGTGCGGCATTGAGCATATCTAACACCCCTCCTCAATGTCCACCCATAGGTGAACTACCTTCTCGGCCCAATGCTGAGTCTCTGAAGATGACCCTAAAGCTAATCCTTCTCGAGTGCCTTGGTGAAGATATCTGCTCCATTTTGCTCTATTGGACAATAGACCAATTCCACTATCCCGTCCTCAATCAAATCATGCACATAGTGATATTGAATCTCTATATGTTTTGTGCGCACATGAAACACTGGATTTTTAGCAATGGCTATGCAACTTTGATTGTCGGACCTCAGCACAGTTGCCTCATCCTCTTGCACTCCCATGTGCCATAAGATCCTCCTCAGCCACACTGCTTCACAAGCAGCAAAACATGCTGCATTGTACTCAACCTCAGTAGAACCTTGGTAGAAGACAATGCCACTGTTGGTTGTTTTTTACTGATCCAAGAGAAGATACTTGAACCTAAAGAGAAACAATATCCAGAAACTGATTTCTTGGAATCAACATCTCCAACCCAATCTGAGTCACAATGACCAGCCAAGGAAGTGCCCGTATCATAGGTGATGCCATAATCAAGAGTGCCCTTCACATACCCGAGCACCCGCATCCTGGCATTCCAATGATTCTCTTGGGGCTTATTGGTTGGAGAACCTACTCAAAATGCAATAGCAAAACTGATGTCCAGTCTGGTGTTGCACAGATAGATGAGACTGCCGACCAACTTCATGTACCTCCCAATGTTTGCTAGTGGTGAGGCATCCTCCATAGACAACCTCACACTTACCTCCATAGGTGTAGCTATCTCCTTGCACTCGGACATACCAAATGCCTTCAAGATCTCCCTTGCATATTTCTGCTGAGAGATGAAGATCTTGCCTGGCTCTTACCAGACTTCAATCCCCAAACAGTAGTGCATCAAGCCTAAGTCTGTCATCTCAAACTCAGTGCTCAATGCCTTTCTTGTCCGCTGGATCATGTCTTCATAGTCACCTGTAATAAGGAGATCATCCACATATAGAACAACAATAGTAGATTTTTCACATTTCCTGTACACATACAAGTTAGCATCTGAGGCACATCTTTTGAAGTTTAATTTATGAAAAAATTTGTCTATCCATTGGTAACATGCTCTTGGGGCCTGTTTTAGCCCGTACAAAGCCTTCTTGAGCTTACATACCTTGTTCTCAGAATGGGGGGCCTCAAACCCTGGTGGCTGAGCCACGTACACCTCCTCCTTGAGGTCACCATTCAAGAATGTTGATTTAACATCGATTTGATAAACTGGCCACTTTTTATGAGCAGCCATCGATAGTACTATGCGAACAATGGTCATTTTGAAAGTCGGGGTGAAAGATTCTTGAAAGTCAAACTCTTCAACCTGCAAAAATCCTTGTGCAACCAATCTAGCTTTGTACTTTTCCAAAGTCCCATTGGCCTTGTACTTTACCTTCCAAACCCACTTGGTGCCAATAACCTTTCTGTTAGGTGGTCGATCTACCAGCTCCCAAGTTTCATTCTTCATGATGCTGTCATATTCTACTTGCATAACATTTTTCCAATCTCGGTCTGCAAGTGCTTACTCCAAACTCACAGGCTCCTTTACTTCTGCAATAATCTCATCCATCAAGGCCATATTGACTATGTGAGCAGAAGCCCTCCTTTGCTCCTTGATTCTCTGAGACTGCCTTGGTCCATTTGCATGCTGCTCAACAGACATAGGCATCTGGTTATCATGGTGGTAGATTTGCCTTACCCATCATGGCAATGGCTTTCCCAATGGTGTAATAACAGATTGGTGACTTATACCTTCATCATCTGATATTTCCTCCTCCTTTATAGCTCCTGGGATAGGTCCATAGTGAATTACCTCTTTGCTTAATAATAAAGTGGAAGAGCTCTTCTCTGCCTCCATTGCATGTGGCTACTCCTTGAACACCACATCACGGCTTGCTATGATCTTCTTTGCCTCTCGATCATACAACTTATAGGCTTTCTTCTCATCATAATAGCCTAAGAAGATACATTTGGTGCTTTTTGGTTGTAGCTTGTTTCTCTCTTTGTCTAGTACATGCGCATAGCATTCACACCCAAACGTTCCAAAGTGGGAGACAGATGGCTTCTTATCGTTGTAAGCCTTATGTGGTGTTTTACCTTTGAGTGCCTTTGTATAGCTATGATTAAGGATGTAAACCGTAGTATTGATAGCCTCAGCCCAAAAGTGGTTTGGTAGTCCAGCACCTTTCAACATACACCTCCCCATCTCCATGGTGGTCTGCATTCGGTGTTCAACAACCGAATTTTACTGAGGCATATGTGGTGTCATTGTTTGTCGCCTCATCCCTTTGCTCTTGCAAAAATCTCCAAACTCTATAGAAACAAACTCACCACCACCATCCGATCTGATTTTCTTCACTTTTTTCCCTGTTTCATTTTCAACAAGCTATAGCCATTCTTTCAATTTACCAAAAGCTTGAGCCTTTTCGCAAAGAAAGTACACCCACATCTTCCTACTATAATCGTCAACAATCAATAAAAAATAGGAAGATCCCCCCAAGGCCTGTGTAGGCATCTTACCACACAAGTCAACATGCACCAACTCTAGAGGAGCGTTTGCTCTATTCTTACTTTCTTATGGGAATGCGTTTCTCTGTTGCTTGCCCATCATGCAAGCTTCACACGGTTCTTTGATTTCTGCTACTGTAGGTAAGTGAGCAACCATACCTTGCTTCTACATCTCCTTCAGCACTGCAAATCCGATGTGCCTGAATCTTTCGTGCCAAAGTCTGCTTGTGCCCACCACTCCAGCGGTGGTTGTAAGAGGACTTAGCTCATACAGGTTGTTCCTCCTTACTCTTGTGCCAACAAGATTGCCAGCACTATCTAGAATTTTTGCTCCTGTCTTGTTGAACCTCATCTCATGGTCAAGGTCAATTATGGAAGCAATCGATAGCAAATTTCTCTTAATTTTGGAACATACAGCACATTAGATAGTTTCTTAACATCTCCATTTACAGAAACAAATGAAACCGTACCTATACCCTCAACAGGGCATTTTGCATTATTTCCAACCGTGTGATGGGTTCGTGTAGAGGCTGCATGGAACAATATAGACCCTTCTTGCAGGTCATGTGATGGGAGGCACCACTATCCAACACCCATGAATCAGTGGTTGACACTTCTTGAATTGAGGAACACTCTTCCTCAATGGCCAGAAATAGATCCAACTCTACTTCCGCTATGTTAGCTATCTCTTTCCCCTTATCTGTCTTCTTCAAGGTACCATTCTTTTCATCTGCTTTCTTGACCTGACAATCTACAATCACATGGCCCTTCTTCTTGCAGTAGAAGCATTCTCCCTGAAACTTCTTCTTGCTGCCCTTCTTCTTTTTGTCACCACTAGTAGAGGACTCACCTTTGGTGAAGGAACCACCTTTGCCTTTCGCAATGGCAGAGAATGCAGCATCCCCATTGCCACCTCCATCTCGAGCTTTAAGCCTCAATTCCTCCTCCATAAGTAAAGCACAAAACTCCTCAAACGACAATGGTTGGGGTTTCACCTGAGTGTTAAGCGCTAGTACAAGTCCATCAAACAGACACCGCCGAGGTAGCTCTTTGCTAGTCTTTTGTATCCCAGCACCAGCCATCTGGTCATGCATATTTTTGATTCGAGTTATGAACCCCTCTGTTGTCTCTCCTTCATTAAACTTCTTAGCTGCTATGAGCTTGATTCTCCAGGTTCTAGATCCTTGTTTGATTCTGCGTCTCATACTGACTCTTCAATATGTTCCAGGCCACAGTTGCCTTAGATGTATGTTGAATCAAGGTCAAAACACTATCAGTAGTACTTGTAACCATGGCACACAAAGCATCTGCATTCCTACATTTCCAAGCTCATAGAAGTTTGGCATTAGGAGGTATCGTACTCCTCGGATTTGCTAGGTCAGTGGTTCCTTGTGGTTTTGGGTCAATCCCCAGTACTATCTCTAGAAGCTCATACGAATCCAGAATAGCAATAATTTTAAACTTCCATAGAGTGTAGTTTGTACCATCTAGGTTGCCTTCAATGAAGGCTGATGGGCGAATCCTCAATGCTTGGATTGTTGGTACAGCTGGTGCAACTGCAACTGTTGAACTTGAGCCGCTTCTTGTTGCCATCACTCCGTATGCTGTTGAAGCCCTCACCTCTCTTCTGCTCTTCGATCCTTAGAGCCACCTAGGCTCTAATACCATGTTAAATTACACGGCGCAGTGGAATAGAAACTGAATAAAGAATAGAGAGTACACAGAAAACTGGAGAGGAATAAAATTTTCCTTCAATACTGATGTAGTATAGATGATGGCTCCGTCCACCCTGTGTGCTCCCACAGTGGAGCTTAGATGGCAATCTAGACAGATACTAGGTGAAGAGCTACTAGCTATAAGATCTGATATCTGAACTGATATGATACAATGGACTAGGGAGGTTGCCTCTTTATAGCTATGAGGCCGGTAGTCGAATCAATGTAGTCAGTGGAATCGACCAGTCAACGTAGTCGGTGAAGCTGACCATTCAACCTAGTCGGTGGAGCCGACTAGTTGTCCATGGAATATTCCCTATACCATCGCCTCGGGGGCTCTCACCCCTGAACCCCCACCAGTGGAGCTAGCTGGCCCCCAGGCCCCAGCAAGAATAAGAGGCTCCCACATAATCACCTTTCTACCATCAACAATCTCATTGATAGACCTCATCTGACATGCAAGTCAGGATCCATCTAGTGTCCCAGGCTCACATATGGCTTCTCCTCATATGGGGGCCTTACAACTTGAGCACCTTGGACCACCGGTGGTTACCTGGAGGGTGGGGCATTGAGCATATCTAGCAGAGCCAATGGATTCATATCACAAAGTATACAGAATACACAATCAGAGAACAACATAGTCACCTCTGTGACTTCCATTGTGCAACTTCTAGTCATTGCTGGGCATGAAGGCCTGCCATAGCCAAGAGCTTGTCTAGGTGTCACATTAGGGTGATGTTGATGATTGAAGAACAAATTGATGTAATGGGGTGTACCAAGGGGTACAAGGTCTGTGTGAAGTTGTGTGAGCACTTCAGTAGGTGAGTGAGAGGTGAGTCTAGTGACTTGGTAGTTAGGTATGTCAGGTTGGTGTGATGTGTGGATTTGGAGTGATCATAGGAGGTAACTGATTGAGCTAATCATGGAGATGATTGTGAATCTGGGATCTACCAACATGGAGGTAGTTGCCTATAAATGTAACCACTCATGAATAAAGACTCATTCATTGTGATTCATTAGTTGCCTCATTGTCCACAATGCTCCAACATGTGGTATCAAAGCCACCCTAGCTCCCTAGCGGCCTAGATTCCTTATTCCAAGATGATTCCGTCATCTTCTCCAACCTTCCTCATTTTTGCCCCTTTTTAAAAATTTCTTGCTTAAGCTTGTTCTCCCAATCTAGGCAACCATTGCCCGAGCCCTTTTTGTTGTAGCTTCCCCTCACTAGGGCGCACGCCACCCTAGAGGATTTTTGAAGCAAGTCTCCCTACAACTCGTGCCAACACTATATACAGTCTATGCCATTTCGAGGAATGTGACTTGCTGGAATCAAGATTCTCTAATTCCTTTCAGAGGAGGCTAGGCAACAGCAAGAGCTATTCATAGCTCAAATTTGACTTGATATGATCCACTGAGCAAGGAGAAAACATGAAAAAACTAGTCAAAAAAGGCACAAGTTTCTCAGACGACCTGACGCGCCAATGCGCATTGGTGCAATTCCTCTCTGGTGGGAGTCCTTTGGTACTAGAGCTTAATTTCTATTGCAAAAGCCCTCTCAAAGTTGCTTGATGCTGGTCAAATTTCATCCTACAAGTTGTTGCTATCTCTGGTTGCTATTTTGGACAGTTTTAGCTTTGAAAAGGTTAACCAAGTCAACAAAAAATTGGGGCTTTTGACCATAACTGGAAGTTTTCAGTATAGTGGATCTTCTTGAGAAATAGAACTCAGTTATGGAACTCATGGGTGTCATTGTACTTTGCATTTATGGAGATGACTTAATGGTCTATGCAATATATCTTATGATGGATACTCTCCATAGGTTCTCTACCTTGGCTTTGCCTAAAATGCATGTAATGATGAAAGGTTATGTGCTTCGCTTGAGTAGTGATTTGATGAGCATAGATCTGAAGATCAAGGAAGACATTATGTGCCTCAATGGTGATATACTAGCTAGTGATTCTTTTATGGAGATATGTTCTTGGATGCATGACAAGAAGATTATGAAGGACAATACATCAAAAGGTCTGGTGATCAAAGGACATGATGATGATCAAGTTTGATACTCCAGGTTCTCTTGAAAAGGACAAGAGAGGCATCCCCAAAGGATACCTCTCAAAAAATTAATGAAGACATTCCACATTAGATTTTTTAGTTTGTGTGATGGTGTCAATAATGGTTCTCTACCATGGATAGTCCATCCTTAAATGACTGTTAGTCCTTTGTTTGAAGTTTTACTTTGTTGGACCCATGGGTATTTCCATACATAGTCATTGTCCAATCCTCCAGCTATAAACCAAGAGTCCTAGGAGTGGGCCATAATACAACTAGTAAGTAGCGAAATAACACCAAAGCTCTACCAGGCATAGGCAGTAGGTGTAAGCTGGCTCAGAGCTTGGAGTGTCTATTTCTTAGGAGGTAGTAGAGGCCTTTCCAAGAGAATACAATGAGGAGTAGTAGGAAGGGGCTCTGCCATCATTGTTGGAGCATTGTGGACAATGAGGCAAATGATGAATCACAATGAACAAGTCTTTATTCATGAGTGGTTACATATATAGGCAATTGCCTCCATGTTGGTAGATCCCAGATCCACAATCATCTCCATGATTAGCTCAATCAGTTACCTCCTATGATCACTCCAAATCCACACATCACACCAACCTGACATACCTAACTACTCCCCCCTTCCCCAATCAAATTTTTGGTTTGTAAAGTCTCCCTTGGTGGTGGCACAAAAGCTAAGGCATGTAGGCCCTGCCTAGATATTTAGCAGGCTACCACTGGCCCAAGCAAGCCTACCCTAAGACCCAACCTATCTCTTGCTATTCTAGCCCTCCAAACCTATCCAAAACACTATGCAATCCTACATTGAAGCTTCCAAGCCTCTTCCAAGCTCCAGATCTAAAGGCAAACAATTCATACAGCTTGCTATACTGGATCATACACTTGTTGACATCATCACTACTATCATCGCCATGTTCTAGCTTGTTCTACCTACATAGATGTTCCCTCTCCATTTGTAGTTAGCCAGATGGCATAGCAATGCTAGATCAACCCTCTAGGAGATGCGACTTCTGTGTAGGTAAGTCTCTAGACTTGCTACCCATGTGGCAACCCATGTGCTGCCCATGTGGTAACCCCATTTGTGTTTGGTTTTGTTGTTAGCATGTTGCCCACATGGCAGTTAGAGTCATGCCCATGTGGTAGCCATGTCAATCCACCCCCCCTTTGCTTTCCTCATCTTGGGGATTACAAATGGAGAGGTGACCAATCCTCTTCTAACACATCTAAGGGCAAGCATGTGTCATTGATTTGGCAACCATTAGATCACCATTTACATCTAAGGATGTCCTTTTTTTTTCGATTTTCAACCATTGGATCAGGATTGTACACCTAAAGGCTTGTATGAGGCATTTACTCTCAACCATAGATCTCAATGTCCATCTAATGGTACATGTAGGCACCTTTTCCTAGCCATCAACCTAGATATTGAAGTCGGGAGGCCACCATGTGCATTTAATGATGGGGCAACGAGCTAGTCTCCAAGTGGAAGGTCATCATGGACATTAGTTTCTGGCCATTAGTTCAAAATAGATGAATGGCCTCGATACACCACCTTCAAGATCGAAGGAGAAGCCCTTACGCATATTTGCCATGTGTCATATCCTCATGCACTCACTCATGATTACGCACATTCCAACATTTTTAACATCAAGCCACAAGACAAGGCCCTCATGGGGTCATCAAAAGTGTGTGTGTGTGTGTGTGTGTGTGCACAAGGAGATGGTTGTGGTAGCAGCGGGGCTTGCGGGTTCTTCTCCAAGTTCTTAACTGCTGTTAAAACAAGTTCTCTTATAGATTAGAAATTGAGTGATGCTTTGCAAAACAAGACCATATCACTTGTTTTTATAAATAGGAAGGAGTTAAAAGCAGCTTTCAGGGGATGATTGGGGAAGAAGGTAGCGGGTAGATTGTGGGCAATAAACCATATTGCATGATCGTACCAAAGTGGTTGTGCTCTACAATCTATATTCTCCTCAACACATCTGCACTTTACATATGGGCATCCCACATTGAAGATATCATTCAGATATTTAGGAGTTCTCTTCTCCCTCTTCGAGATTCTACTTTTGCACCTTTCGAAGACTCCCACTGGTGAAGAACACATCCTCGTGGCAAAGGCGAACGTTGGGAAGAAGGAAGCCAGTGGATAGTTGTGGATAATACTGATCTAAAGTTCTGTGCTACCCTTTTGGCTTCAACTTTTACATTCTTCTCAATGTAGACCAAATATGCGAAGAACAGCCAAGTGCCTGGTGCAAAAGGGGCCAATAGGTTCATAAAATGTACATAGCTCCCATGTTTTATTATAATAGGCGCTTAATTCTGCCTCCAATACACACAAAGGAAATAAGGGGTTTGTATATGTTTTTGTGGAGTTCTTCTTGGGTGTAATTGTGGTAGACATTAGCTAATATGAGTATATTTTTTCTTTGTCCTCATTGGATAATCCTTCCATATCATTGAAACTATGCTCTGGGATGCTAGAAGAGGATTTCGGCAAAGAAAAGCATTTCAGTCCCAAGTTTTCAGGTGATAAGGGGCCCGCTGGGGGTGGTAGGTTGGAATGCACAAACAAACTTCTCATAGTGTTCGGGGTTTTTTATGCAAACATCACCATGGCAGTGATGTCTTCTTCCATAAGTTGTTCTAGGCTTTCTGTAACAAGTTGCTTCACTAAAGAGATGGTCTTTTTGACCTTCCCTTATCAAGGACTAGAATGTGGCACCAATCATCAAAGGAGATCTATAATAGTAACATCTTCATGGAATCTGGAATTTATTTTATTTCTTGGGAGCGATAGTGTCGTGCACCGGTTTGCTGAACATAGTTAAAACTACATGGCATCCAAGGGATGGGGATGAGAGGGGCACTGAATAGCCCAATGCTCTCAGATCATGATGCCATGCTGAGGATTGTTGTAATCAACATTGCATCAAGCATACCATTAGTTCAAGAGATTTTTGTTATCCCTATATGGAATATATTGCTTGTGTGTGTGTTTTTGTTCCTATCTACTACTTGCATTTTCAGTCAATTTGTTCTATAACCCACCCCTTATTTCTCTACATAACATGAAGGAAATTCCAAGAAGCCAAGCTATATTCCATTATATTCAGTCCTCTCCCATCATTATCACCTTTTTCAAACTCATATCCAAGATTCCTAAGGTAAATGGTTATCCTTCCCATCTTATCTTTTTCTTCTCTTTTCCATTACAGGTTCATCATCAACAGGCATTGTGCTAGGCTACAATCATAATATCCAACTGAAGAAGGAGTAGAGTCTTTCACATTCCAAAAACTATCATCATCAAATATTCAACAAACAAAGTTGATCCAACTTCTTTATGTCTATTCTTTTGCTTTCTTTTCAAGGGTATTTTCGCAGTGCCATAATGGCTCAGGGGTTCGTTCATAAGAGTTTGTAATATCATGGTGTGTAAAATCTCTTCAACATTGCTTGCAGTATCTCTAGTTCCTCTTAACTTCTAAAAGTTGTAGTTACACTATTTGGATCAATCGATTCATCATTAATACCATCCACAATGGTGCTTATATAAGTAAAATGTAGTTCATGGGTCAACCATAAGAGCCTATATACCAAAAAAACTCATTTTAGAAAGGTAAACAAGTTTTCCTAATGCTCTCATAACCCATCACTAAACCATCATGGAAACTTAAACCAAGTCTCCATTAGGGATTATGATCGTATCAGTAGATCAAAACTGAGGAAAATGAGACTCTTCAGCAAAAATAAACTAGTCAGGGCCTCCGCCCTTCTTCTTTATCATCCTACAACTGAGCTTCTCCAAATGTGTCTCCAAGAAACCATGCAGAGAAGTGTAGGGAATCACCTGCACCATCCAAAATAGAAACCATATTTAGTTTCAATTCTTGGGAAGACAGGTTTCAATGCCCCTACACAGTTGCTATCCATGTCCATCTACAACAGTATTTTGAAAACATGCTGTAAGCCCATATTCCTATACATGCAGTGTAACCCTGTTAAAGGAATTTATGATGGATAAATTCTCTAAAACAGTCCAAATTTTTGCTAGTGGGTAGGTTATATGTTCAATGTTCAGCCAACATTAACACTCAGTTTCCCCATAGTACATTTGAAAGTAGAAGGATATCGATATCTCATTTTTTGTATTGTTATAGTGTCAATTTCCTGTGTCTTCTCTCTGATTGCCACATGGGACCCAACCTAAGGGTTCTCATTGTTTTCCTGAGGAAGCCTGTAAAAGCTCTCAAGTCAGTAAACTCCGTGTAATTAGTTACACAATCTAGAGTAAATGACAGCACATTTTTTTCTTTTTTTTTTTTGATGCAAACTACTAATCCATCCTATAATTTTTTAGCAGTTCATTTCTCAAACGGAGTTTCATAATTCTTGAGTCAACACATAGCTTCTAATAATTTGTAAATATGACTAACTTTTCTAGTAGTTCACAATAGTCATTTTTAACAGCAAGAATGTGGTAATTCCCTTCATAAATTATGAAGAATACCTATGTATTTCTTTAAAATAACTGCAAATACAGATCTCATTGGGGCTGAGCGACCATCAACTAATGCGAGTGCGCATCCTCGCATATGGGTCGATCTTGTATAGTGTATACCTTTTTCTTCAACGAGAATGCTAAGTAAATCTTCTTCAAATCTCCTACCTTGCGTGTATCCTAACGGGAGTATTGGCAACCAGTGTCGATTATCTTGAGGCGTTATTTGGAGGAAACTCGTTGATAGTTACTCGTCAGAACAGTGCTCGTCTCGTCCCTACTTCTTCATATCTTTTCCAGGGGGGAGTTTCCATGCGCTCTAGCATTGCCTCACTATTTCCCCGGTTGTCTGCTATGTTTCTTGTGATCCAGTATCTCACAGTACGTAGACTAATATCCAATGACGGTATGCTAACATGGAGATCCTTTAACTTCTACGCATGCTCAAGTCGTAGTTTGTCTAACGTCGAGATGGGAATGTCTTCGTATCATGCTCTCTGTCGAGACACTCAGTCTGCATGGGTGCTTGTCCCCACCACGCGAGCGTAAGGAGGGTAGGAGCTCCGTTACTCCTAGACCTGGGGGCTGTCCAATGGGCCCATATCAAGTGTCGATTCCTCTGCTCCTAAGCACAAGGTTTTGTCACGAGCAGAGAGGACGCGGGGAGAGTGTCGTTGAACGGAGTAAAGTGGGCACGGGGGGAGCGTAGACGACTAGTGCAAGGGGATAGGAAGGTGCGGAACTCGTGTATGTATAGTTCCAGTCTCCCCTAGTTCTGAGTCCATCTTGTGGACCTCATGGTTCCACCCTCCTCAAAGAGGCTCGGTCTTCTATACTCTGTGTAATCGCCATCTTCTTGTGCCATTTACCGTTTCTTGCGGTTTTCTTGGTAGCTCTTGTCAGGGGATGTCAAGAGGCACGTAATGTCCTCGTTTCAAGCTCCGGTGCAATGTTGAAAGCCCGTTTCATTCATATTGACTAAAATAGTCTAGTTTCATAGTGCTCCAGTTCCTTACCTGGCCTGCGCCGTCCTTAGTTTTGCTGTGAACACTACTTTTGTCGGTTTCTCCTACTCCTTCGTGACCGGCAATCCCATTGAGCCTCTTCTACCATGGAGCAACTCCGCCGATGATGGAAGTGCGCCTTAAACGTTCCAACTCCTGAGAGCTCTAGTCAGTAATGCCTTGGGGGAAGATAGTGAGGGTAGTACTCGGGCGGGTCCAATACAGTGTTCCCCAAAAACTTGCAAAGCCTTACAATGAAACTGCAAAGTTTTAGGTTTCACCTGACTTTTTTCTATTTGCAGGTTTATGGAAATTGTTCTTGTAAGTGTTTTATAGGTATTACACTTGGAACATTAAAAATGCAAATTTTATGGCTTTTCATTCATAAAACATGCTTGCTTTTTAGTCAAGTAGAATATAAAATGGAGGTTTTTAAAGTGTGCATGTTTTCATATATAAAAACATTAAATTTATATAGCTTTAGATATATGGGTTTTAGTTGGATAAATTATGGTTTGTGGAGGAGGATTAAGATAACCTCATGTCCCTTCTAACCTATAAGGCATTGCCATGTTTGGCTTAGTCTCCTCTAACAACAAGATTTGCCCTCTTTCATTAGTGTACTCCTTCGTTGGCTTTTCCCTCCTTCACATATCGGCTAATGTCTCAGCATACCAGCTTGTTGGGTTCTCCCTCCTCTGTGTACCGGCTCGTGTCTCAGCCTCTGCATTGCACCATGATTGCATTAAGCAATCCCCAGCTCTGAGGTAAGATTTCTTTGTCGACTTCCTCTCCTCTTCGCTCCATCTTTTGTAGCTCCTCTTCTCTTCACTCCTCTTTTCTTCAAGGCAGTAAGGCGATTAATTTCTGATGTAATCACTTGGATCATCCCAAAGTTTGATTGTGCCATCAGTGGGCGATGGAGGAGAGTCTTCAAGCAGGTGCCGCTAGTAATGCGGCTCTTCTTTCTCCTAGGGTTTGAAGAACTCGGGAGGAATTCGATCTCAGCTTTTTAGGGATGCTATCAATGTAATTTTGCCTTGCAAATTTCCTCTCTCCATTGTTTAACTCTTGTGAGTCTAGAGACTTGTCAAGTTCTCAGAAATACTCTGCTCATCCTTGGAGGAGCGGCCATTTTTACTGTTGAATTTTTGATGCAAAACAACTCCCTCAATTGAGCTGGCGATCCTGCACCTCCTTTGTCTTTAGACTAGTCTTTAGACTTTATGCAACCCACACTTTATCTGTCATAGGTGGAGTTATGCTCTTGATTATCAGTGTGCTGAGACTACCTTCTACCATATCATAAATCTGCAGGTTTCTTTTCAAATACATATCTCTATTGGTCTTTTGGGAGATATCTGATGATTGTTACAAAAGCATCAGTTAGTCTTTCCATAGAGACATCTAATAAAACATGTATTTGCTGTACTTTAGCTTTGTAATGCTATTTTTGCATTATTGGATATACAGGTACTACAAATTCTTCCGACTACTTTCTTCTAGTTTCTCTAAAAGGGGGTTTCTTATGTGTTGTCTTTCATTTGTGCAGTGACGGTTGCTTTGGGGCAGCTCCTTCTTTCTCGTAAAGCTTCAGCCGGAGTTCTAGTCAGGTGCCAGGCAAATTTTTGTACTTATTATGATGTTTTTTTCTTTAGTATCAGGTCTATTGTTTTCTTAGGCCATCTTTGCTTCCTTTTTACCTCATATGATTGCAACTTGATTGCTGCATTTGTTTTTTTTTGAGAGCTTGAATCTATTCTTTGACTTGCATGAACTTTATGCTAAACAATAAATGTAGAATTATTGATTCAACTTTCAACTGCTTGTTGTTTGACCTGAATTTTGCAAGCATCTAAGTAGTCATTGCATTGTAATATTTTACAGATTTACACCCAACCATGACTCAAAGACAAACAACTCTTTTTGCATTTCCTGGAATGACCAGATTGAGAGAGTTATATCGTAATGAAAAAGCAGTGGTAATATTTGCCACTTATATTAGTGAGTCTATCTCGCACACAACAATATAGAGGTTGAACGTATCACCTTTTTTTGGTCTCTTAGTTGATGAGTCTACGGATATTTCAGTCATGGAGCATCTCACTGTGTATGCCACTTACATCTACGATCATGAGCCTCAGGTTTCTTTCTTAGGTTTGCTTGAAATACATGACAGGACAGCTAGGGGCTTGGAAACTACAGTTATAAAATTCTTTAAAGAATATGGCATAGATGAGAGAAAAATGGTCAGCTTGGGTTTGATGGTGCATCTGTAATGATTGCTTCTACAAATGGATTGGCTGCATTATTGAAGAGAAGGAGTCCTTTCATGACATCGATACATTGTGTGGCACACCGAACTCACTTATGTGTTTCTAACACTTTTAAACAAAATTCTGATGCACAACATGTGGATTGTGTGTTGAATGAAGTTGCTAGAATTTTCAAGAAAAGCTATAAAAGGTCATCTAGATTGGCAGAGTTGGCTAATCATCTTGATTGTCCAAGCTTGAGGATGGAAAAGATACACAAGATGAGATGGTTGAGTAGATTTAAGGTAATTTCCAAGATTTGTGAAATGTATGAGCTGCTTTTGGTATGCTTACAAGAGTGTTTAAATTAGTTGCAAACTTTAAGTTCATGTACATGTTGCATTTTTTGGGTGACGTGATGGATCATCTTGCAAGCTTGTCATATGCCTTTAAGAAGTATTATGTGGATGTTACAACTATTTCTAGTTTAGTGGCTTCCACCATCACTATGCTAGATATGGAATTTATGGGGCGTCAAGACATCAACATCAATATGCAAGGGCTTGATCATTTATGGATTTCCTTCTATTCCTGAGTTTGGTGGCCAAGATGGATGGCTATGTTCCATGCGTAGGGCTTTAAAAGGGGACATGTACTATGGGGTTAGAATTGATAGATGTGTCATTGGTAGTGATCTTGCTATTATTAGTAGTGATCTTACTGAAGCTCTTGAGTTTCAAAGTGCTTTTTGTAATGAAGTGAAAAGAAATTTGCGATCTAGGTTTTTTGAAAATCCTTGCACCTTCCACATTTCCTTCAACTCAAGAGCTTAAGATGAGCTGGGAGTGTTGGTACAGCAGTACGGAAATGATGCAATGTTAGTGGATGGTACACATGTAGGATGCTTGATTGATGGTAGAGCATTGAAGAGGGAATATCATATTTTTAAGATACAAGCAGCATCGGATTGGAGAGGAAAGGTGTTGAAAGATGCACGGTGCTTTATTAGTAGAAATGAAGTGCTCCATGATAAGTATCCTATGCTTCTTCAAGTTGTAGAAATTGCCTTGTTGCAATGCAGCCGCACATCTATTTGTGAAAGGGGCTTCAGTATTTAGAACATCATTAAGAACAAGCTGAGAAATAGATTGGAAACCAAGAACTTGGATTCACTTATGCGGATTTCAATCAAAGGACCACCTCTAGTAGAGTTTGATTTTTTGCCGGCTATACAATTATGGTGGAATTGGAATGAATTATGCATACAGTGAATTGGAATGATAATGTATCATGACTCCTTAAGCTGTTTCTTGCTTTTTCAGTGAAGTGAAATGATAATGTATCATGACTCCTTGAAGTTGTTTCTTGCTTTTTCATGAAGATATATTGTGATGAATGTAGTACCATTATATTTTCATGAATGTATTAGCAATGTTCCCTTGTAAACTTTCAATATATAGTAACATTTCTTATAATATGCCCATTCATGTTTCCATGATTATAAAATTGTTTAGAGTAGTTGTAAAATATAACTTCAAGATTTGTCAAATTTTTGGAAATATGGTTGAAAGTATTCTAAGGCCATGATGACACAGGATAAAATTCAACTGTGCTAAAGTGCTCAAATTTCCCTTTTCACAAGGCTGAATCATAATATCTCAGGTTTGTGATTGCTCGGTTGATTCATAGACTTGTAAGTTTTGGGATATCAGGTTTCTCATTATGCAAATTTTTGGGGAACACTGGTCTGGGGAGTCTCATACTTTGGGCAACAACTTTTTGGAGTCCATTGCCTCTCGTATTGAAGACAGGAAGTACCCCCTGGGCCCTCTGTCTACCGTGGATCTCCTACCCACTTACAGTTTTACGCGCTCTCCCAGATCCAGTACTTGCTTCTGCAAATTCTTCTCCCATTGCATGGCTCGAGTTCTGGCTTGTACTTGTGGTGTGATAATTCACCCCAGCTTCTCCATGTCTACAACTTGTGTTGCATGGTAATCTGTGCAATGGTTAAGTGCTCTCACTTGTGGTCGCTATTTCAGACCACTATTCACAAGTGTGAAGCGTAGGGAGATGTTCTCAATCCCGTAGACATTCCAATGCTGCTCCATTATTCACAAGATTAAGTGCCGTGGCCATGTCCTTCCCACGTTCTCTTTCACTTTTTGATCATTCTTTAGGTCCATGGTTATTAGTGGGGTTCTCACGGGTAAAGGTTCAATCCACTTGTTCATCCGATCACCCATAGTTTCCCCTATGCGTCTATGCTTCTAGGTTACCATATCCCTTTGGTTTATTGAGCCCACCATGTCCCTTTGACCATCTACCATAATTACTCAATTTTGTGCCCACATAGTTAGGGTAATACTTACTAAGTTCTTATTCATATCCACTACCATCCCTTTTTGGGTTCTACTATTATTATTTGGGGTTCCTTAGTATGGCCATACCATGTCGAGCTTGTCTTTTTCTCGAGAAATTTAGGGTAACGAAATACTTGGTGCAATTTGATGGTAACATATTTACCATTTCAATAGAACACTATCCATTTTCTTCTCTTCCAATATACTAGCATAGTTGCAGTGGTTGGTGACCTCTCATGACCTTATTGGTAGTATATTTTCTTCATAGGATTTTTAGATAGTCGGGTCCTCTATCCCTTACTTTTGGGGATTTTCAAAGCTAATTTAATTCTCATGAAATACCTCCAGGGGGGTAACTCATCCTTCTCCTATTAGTGTTCACTCTATTCTCCACTTTCTCATTCCCGTGGGGTATCACCCTATCATGTACTTGCCTCATCATAGGTATTGTAATACATATGTACTACATTATTTGATTCTTTGTCATTATTCCTCGGTGAGCATTTTTTGACCCTTCTAAGGACTGATCTATCATTCTTTTCCTATGGCGGGGCCACTCTTCGTTTGGTTCCTTCCTCCAGTCCCCAGGGGGAGGGGAAGTGTGTGTGTGTGTGTTTTAAAAAAAAAGGAAACCTATAAACAACACGGCACACGATGCTCATTAGAAAAACTTTTTTCATATTTTAATATGGATATATGAGTACAACTAGTAACAAAAGTCAAATCGATCCAGTAGTCTAGGTTCCGAGGTCGGGGGGTCCACTTACCTTCCACCATCCAGAAAAAATTGGTTGTTAGAACAACGGAGTTTTAAATGGGTAGACAGGTAATGCCTGCACACCCCGGCTTGCTATTGCTTTACCTAGAAAAAATAGACCCATCTGGACTCGTATTTGAAAAGTGAAAATGCTAGGGGGGCATCATGAAATGTTGGAGACAGAAGTGTTGGCCCACCATATAGGAGGCATGATGAATAGCAATAATCTAGAAGCAAAATTACCTAGCCTTCCATATAGGAGGCATAGACCGGCATAAGAAATGACTTTTTTAACAACATACATTGCTCTAGCATTTCATGGAAACGGTGTAACAACATACATTGCTCTAGCATTTCATGGAAACGGTGTAACATAGGTTAGCTTTTTCAAGTCAAAAGCATAAAGCCCATCATCTTACATTGTGTCATAGCTTAGTGGGTATATATGAATTGTTTAGGCAGAGGATGTTCTCACATACTATAAGATTATTATTGTCTTTTTTAAAAAACTTTAGCCTGCCATCAAGGAGGCATGATAGATTATTAAGCCTTCCATGTAGGAGGCATCATAAAATTAAGAAAAGACCTAGCCTTCCATGGTGGAGGCAGCATTAGCTTTAGCCCAAAAAAAGAAATACGATAGAAGGAAAAAAAAAACATTGAAACACAATCATCTAGCCTTCCATAGAGGAGGCATGAAACAATTAGCTATGTCAAATTAAGCCAAGACCTAGCCTTCCATGGAGGAGGCAACATTAGCTTTAGCAAATAAAAAGGAAACTTGTATGAAAACACAATCATCTAGCCTTCCATAGAGGAGGCATGAAACAATTGACTGTGTCACTGTGTTAGGCACTCGTTAAAATATGAAATCACAAATAAATGCCTACACAGGCAAAACATGCAACTCAACCTTTATGAATATGGGACTAATTAGACTACAAATCCAAAAAAATAATCTCTTAAAAAAGTGCACGTTGCATTGAGGGATGCTACACACTGGGTGGACCAAAAAAGTGTCTTATTAGCTCATGGAAGAGACAAGTTAGGTAAAGACTAGTGGAGTCTTAGTTTATCAAACTCTTGGATTTTCGAGGAAGATAGAGTCATGTTCTAGCATTTGTGTAAGCGTGATGCATTGTCACTCCGTCTTTGCTAGCCTCTTCCAATTTTTTATTGATGAGGGCAATAGTAGTAGGATCCTGGTTAGCCAACATACGGGCCATCTTTCGAGGTGTATAAGTGCAAAAAATGTCCTAAAAAGAGATGAACATTTGTCAGTACAAAGGGTAAGTAGGCGGCAGCAACATAAAAAGTGCTAGGGGGGGATATCATGAAATGTTAGAGACAAAACTGTTAGCCAACCATATAGGAGGCATTATGAATGGCAATATTTTGGAAGCAAAATTGCCTAGTCTTCCATATAGGAGGCATAGACTGGCATTAAGAAAGGACTATTGTACCAACATACAATGCTTTAGCATTTCACGAAAAAAATGTAACATAGGTTAGCTTTTCCAAGTCATAAGTAAACAACCCAACCAAACATACAATAGCACATTACATTGCATCATAACTTAGTGGTTACTTATGAATTGTTTAGACCAAGGATGTATTTAAGTTCCATGTAGGATGCATTAATAATATAATTTAAAAAATCCTGGCCTTCCATAGAGGAGGCATGATAGACTATTAAGCCTTCCATGTAGGAGGCGTCTAGCACATAAAAGCATGCAAAGACCTAGTCGTCCATAGAGGAGGCAACATTAGCTCAACAAACAAGAAGACAACAGAAGGGGAATTTGTATTAGAGTACAATCATTTGGCCTTCCATATAGGAGGCATGCAACCATTAACTGTGTCATTGTGTTAGGATCTCATTAAGAAATCAAATCACCAATAAATGCCTCCACAAGCAACCTATGCAACTTGACCTATACGAAGATGGGATGAGTTAACATAATTAAGATAATAATTATCATAATTAAAGCCTATGCATTTGTGAAAATACACATGCTAGAGTATTGTAAGTTAGCCAAAACTCTAGACCCAGTCTTAAAGCAACCAAACTACATGCTAGTTATAATTTTAGAACCCCTAGCCTATAATACCGAGTACCTCAAACCATACGCTAGAAAGAACTTTAGAACACCTAGCCTATAAGACTAAGAATAAGAAAAAATGCTTTAAGTAATACAAAAGCTAACATTAACCGTAATGTAACTAAAATGACTACAAGACAAAAATAAGTAATGCTACCATTATAACTACATGATGATCGATCAACTACGAAGCGCCACCACACAAGGTGACGTAAATAAATGAGATACTTCATCAGTCTATCTACTAAAGCAAGCATGGCACGCAACCTTGTTGATTTATAACGTAAGAAAAAGGCTACAGGCAGAAGGGAGGCTTCGCCGTGCACACAATAGCTTCAAGGGAAGGGAGAGTAGACATGGCACGTAACCATATGACAAAGAAAGGAGTCAAAGTATGTGGAATAGGGAGGGCCAGAGAGACTATTGAGTGCACAGCTAGCATTGAGCAAGACTCCAAGACTGCTAAAAGCGTATGTAAGCGATATGCAACCGGATGGTAGGAGAGACACCCAACCCAGAGATATCCCCAAAGCTGGCACAAGTATTGCTATCCCATCTCTGGGATGCAACACAATAGATGCAGCTCTGTAAGATACTCAGTAGGAACACAGCCAGGGCAATGACACTTCTACAGACATTAAGATGGTGAGTATAGGGAGTAGCATATGGTGTCGTAGCCACAAGAAACGGAGGAGAGAGCATGCATTGTTTCTAATACCATGCTGTTCAAGTGTCAAGCAAGTAAGTAGTCGTAGGCAAAGAGAGTATAAGAGGTTAGACAAACACACCTGAGAGGAGGCCTTGAGCATTAGGGAACGAGTAGGAAAAGGAGGCGAAGCCATAGGGAATGAGTAGAAGCATGGTGATGATCTTGACAGTTATAGGGGGGATCACTATAGAAATAGGGACCTCCTTCCTTGTAATAAATGACCACCAAACCCTCTTACTATCTGTCCACCATATGCACCATAAAGTAGGCCAAAGATGCCAACTAATCCCATATTTATAAAAAAAAAACGTGCAATACTTAGGTAAGGCATACATAAATATTTAGATATCCAAAAGTCCGTCCATAAGTCCATAAAGTGGCCAACATTATTGTATCAAGGTAACTAAGGGGGAGGGATTTATGTAAACGAAATCAATTGTTTTATTGACTCCATTTACTACATCTATTTTCACTAACCATTGCTCGTTAAATCCACGTGAGGGATAGATTAGGATACGGTACCTGAAGCTTTTCATGAGCTTTAGATTTTAACCACTACTTATGACCATAAATTTAGCATAATTACTTCAATTACAAAAAGGACGTCATAGCAAGTATGGACTATCCCATGTATGTACTACCAAAAATAATTATTAGAAATGGCCAAAAATTACATAATGAAATTTGTGGAGATATCCCAAGTCTTATAAAAAAGCATGTGTGCATGTATGTTATGGGGTCCAATTAAAGAGTGTGTGTGTGTGTGTGTCTGTGTGTGTGTTGGGGCGCCAACTTCCTTTAGTAATAAAACCTATCAAAATCTTGAGTATGAGATAAATTTAACAATATGCCATGAGTAGAAATTATTCAAATTAACATAGTTGTGTTCTACACTAAAAGAGCTTCAAATATGTCTTTACACCTTGAAATTTGAATAACACATGAAAAGGTTACATTAATTTGAAAGGAGAGAGGTTTTCATATTTTAGTGTATTTTTTGTTTTAGCCCCCCTCATCCAAAAGACCCCCCCCCCTTGGGCCTCACATATTATGAAAAATATGCACAAATCTTAAAATCTTGCATATTTTTCAAGATATACTTATATTTTGTGGGAGGAGGGACACGAAATTTTCATATTTTTCCCTTGCATATTTGAAAATTTTAAAGGAAATCCATGCATATTATATATGGACCTTGTCCCCCCATAGCTTGGATTTTGGACGAGGGTAGTAACATATTACATATTGAGTTGGTGTCCCATGGTGTGTGTGTGTGTGTGAGAGAGAGAGAGAGAGAGAGAGAGAGAGAGAGACCAGGCGTGTGTGTGTGTGTGTGTGTGGGTGTGGGTGTGTGTGAGTGTGTGTGTATGTGTGTGTGCATGTAGAAGGGAAAAGGAATAAGAAGTGTGTGTGTGTGTGTGTGTGTTCCCTCCGATCGCAAACCCACAGGTTTGACACACAGTCCTTTGTGAGGGCAGTAGTCTGCCCCACTTTGGAGTGGGTCAGACTACTACTCATAAGTGGTTATTTTGATTATAGGTTTTCATTCATAGTGGGTAGGGGTAGTGCATACCAATCCATGTCTCGATCTTCTCTAAGTTGAGGTCGCGCATCCTGGGAAAGCTTGGTCTAGGAATTTTACTATTATTTTTTGGCTTCTATTCATGTCAAACCCATTCTTTCCGAAGGTGCTGATCAAGTGTTTGCGTTGTAAAAACAATTGAAATCTCCTTTCTTCGTGTACAATATTGGCATTACTTGTGAGAGTATCACTTTCTCTATAGAGGCTCTAGGTCTATTACTGTTTGCTAAAATATACTTACATACCAGGTATGGTAGATAGTCTGTTTTGTCAAACTTGCAGGTTACTGCTACCCCACTATCCCTTTGTGTTATTGTGATGGTCATATTTAAGAAGTTTGCTTTTGTTCCGACCAATTGACCATTTGGACCTGGGGTTTTTATGTACATTGTTTCTTTTATCTCCAAGAACTGTAGGGGGTAGATCCACCAGGGGTCATGTTTACTCCCATGTTTTGGGTCAAAGAGTGTTTAAGGTGTCTCCATATTTAATATTAATATATCATCCATGAATCGGTAGACATTTCGAAGGTTTGAGAGCAAGTCCCATTGCTCTAGTTTCCAAATCCTAAGTATTGCCTTAAATTCAAACCAGAAAAGGTACAAATTACACCACAATGGTGAACATGAGATGCCCATTGGAATGCTAGCAATCTGCTTAAATACCTCTCCCCCCAATTGAATGTGCATGTTCCCAAGAAGCCAATTGTTCACTTCTATACACTCATTTTGAGTGAGGTGGACCCATTTTGCATTTTTCTTATCTCTCCATGCACATTGTTTTCTATTCGGATGTATATAAATATATTTTTGTTCCATTTTTTCGAAAGCCCAAGCAATAATTTGTGCTATTACTAGTTTTAGTCCCCATTCCCCATCTACGGGGATATTCTTATAGCATTTCCCAATATCTGCCGTGAACACCAAATGGATTATCTTTGGGAGGTTTAGTTTCACCTCGTAGATGGAATTTACAATCCAGAAAGCACTTAGGTCAACACTTAGGTCAATTCCAATACTACTCCATTTTTCATTTTGAAGATGCTTTGCAACACTCATGATAGGGTATAGGCAACCTTTTTGTATCTGAGTCATTGTCTCTACTATCTCTAAAAAGACGCATGAGTGGGCATTAGTAATCCATCAAAATGATTCCTTGTGGGCCTTATATGTGGCCATCAAGTATGGAAGTGATAGCGAATGTAGTGAGAAGTGTAAATCAAAGTGGTGATGGAGGACGGTGATGGTGATGGCGATGGCGACCTACGTCCCTCGCAATCTAGGCTCCCTCCACTCCCTCTCAGACTTGCATACGGTGCCCTTCTTGTGTCAGCGCCCCTCATTCCCTCTTTTGGAAGAGATTACTTCGACCTTGACTTCACAGACCTTGCTGTATTCCCGCCGCTAGTAGACAACTCGACTGTGCTTTCCCAAATGAATGTCGAAGATGGATACAGAGATACCTAGACCTCTCCTGCTGGGTCCCAAATAGGATCCAGTGATTCAGGAAACTCCTACGCCATTGCCGATCATGGAGGTAGCAGACTTGGAAGGACCACAGGTCATGGTTCTCTCAACACCAAAACAACGTCTCCAAGCCACCCTAGACAAGCTTCAACACCCGGTGCCTCATACATGGGGGCTCTCTAGCAGAGCAAAGGGGGCTTCTTCTCTATCCCCTTTAGAGAAAGAAAAAACCTTCTAGCAACTCCCGGACAAGTCGGTGTACAAGAAAAGAGGAATGGGACCCAAACAGCAACTGAGAAGTCAACCCAAGAGGAAGGCCAATCGTCCAATAAGATCCCCGGCAAAGGTGACCCCCTCGCCCCCAATGAAACAAAAGCAGGAAATTTATCATCTAATGCTACACAAGGCTTTCAAAAGTAGAGCTCAAGCATTCCAGGAGAGAGGACGCCTTCTGAACCAGGTAAAACCATGTTTGCCCAAGTCGATGAAGATCTTCTTGATGAATCGGTTGAATGGCTCGAGTTGCATGCACTTGTTGGATATCTGCATGGTCATCATCCCCCAACTGCTTTCCTTGAAAATTGGTTTAGAACCAATTGGAGCAAGAGAGGCAATCTAGTAACCAATGTCTGTTTCCTCCGTAGAGGCTCCTTCATTTTCCTCTTCGAAAAGGCTAAACATGCTATGAGATTCTTGCTGCATGGTATGTGGACTGTGTGCAACGAGCCTCTGTATCTTGAAAAGCAGTGAAGGAAATCGAATAACCCATGCTCAATGATTCTATCGGTATGGGTAGAGCTTCCATATTTTCCTTTCTCACTGTGCAACCAAGCTGCATCAATCTACAGTAGTCTAGGAGAGGTTGTTAGTGTAGAAAGGGAACAGTTTATTAATCCTAGAGGTAATCCCCAGGTCTGTGTGCAACTCGATGTAGCAGAGGAGTTGCCTGATACAATTGTGATTCTTAATTGGAGAGGAGGAATACTAAGAGAACAAAAGGTTTTGTATAAGAACCTTCCCAACTCGTGCTTTTTGTGTGGTCTATCTGACCACACAGTTAAGAGCTGCCCGTTAAAATGAGTCAAGGCCAAAAACAACTTTGAGTAACCCAAAGGTCCTAACAAAAAATGGACACCCAAACAACCTGAGATTCCCAAGTAGGCGAAAACTATTTCTCGCCTAGCCAGCCCGATTAAACCAAAATGGGCAGTCTCAACGTTACCTGAAGCTAGTGATGTGCCCCCCCGACATACCAATGAAAAATGCTTTTGAAGTGTTGACTAAACCTGTTCCTGAGCCCAGCCCTCAGATCATTCCCAAGCTGGAACAGGGTGAAGATTGGGACAAGGATTTTGAAGATGAAGTAATAAGAGTGACAATATGCTTATTGCGAAGGACCTAGATGACTCTGAAGAAGATCTCCCTCTTCCTCCCTAGTCAAATAAAGACATAGTAGTTAATGGCAAACCTACTGTTACATCACACAGTAAGAGAAGATTGTCTACAACCAAAGGTCCTATAGCACATGCAAGTAGCCTAAACCCTAGGGCCAAAAAGGGGCAAAAAAAGAATGGTAAGTAACCCCATTTCTTTTCTGACCCTGAATGTTCGAGGTCTCACAGACCCCAGCAGGGCAGGTATGCTGGCCACTTGGCTGAGAGATAACTCTATCTCTTCAACTTTTTTGGCACTACAAGAAATTAAAACAACAGGTGAAGCCCTTGATGCTCGACTCAAGAGTGTTAAAAAGAGGAGAACTTGGTTTTCCATAGCATATGAGGAAGGTAGATGGGGGTGCGCAATCGAAATTCTATCGCACTACTCTCAGAGTGTTCTAGATGTGATTGTTGACATTGACAACTAGTGGATTCTTTTGAAGTGCCTACTCAAGGGCATTTCCTTCTCCTTAGTCTTAGTTTATGCACCTACTAGCTGTCGTGAGAGGTGCAACACTTGGCAGTCCCTATCCAACCTCGGAGATGACTTTGTGCTCTTAGGTGACTTCAACATGGTTGAATTAAGTAGTGACAAATCGTTGGGAAAAGGGAATAATTTAAGAGGATCTGAACTGCGCTCTTTGGAGTGAATTCAAGGATTCTCTTGATTTGGTTGACACTAATGGAGCAAGTGAATTCACATGGTCCAACAGGCAGATTGGGGACACAAGAAGAGAGGCTTGCTTAGATAGAGTGTATCTCTCCCAAGTCCTCCTCCAAGACACTTCTAATTTACAAAGCACAGTCTTCTCCACTTTTGCATTTTCTAATCACAAACCACTTCTCCTTCAGTGTGATTTTGGGTCAGGAAAAGGTGCCCCATCCTGGTTTAAGGCGGATCCCACCCTCTTCCAACTAGGGAATATTCAAGATAAAGTGAAGGAGCTATGGATCGCTCCCAAACTCATTAATGAGTCCGTGGCTGATTATTGGATGAGGACGGTTCTCAAAACGCAAGAAGTGCTTAAGCATGCTAGAAATCTTAGAGAGAAAGTTTGGCGTCAGAGGATTCTCAATGTCCAAAAAAGGTTCGACACTCTTGAAGCCCAGGCATGTAACAATGACACACAAGCGCAGGTCGATCTTCATCTCGCGAAGAGTGAACTAGCCAGGCTTGAAAGCTTAAGACACTCGTCAGCCAAATCATACACCAGAAGATGGTGGGCTGGCAAGCTGGATAGGCCAACCAAAGAGACATTCAAGATTATACACAGGAAGAGAATGTTAGAGGAAATCCCACTCCTAGAAATCAAGGAAAACGTTTGGGCTCAATCGGACACTGAGAACAGAGAGTACATTGTTGAGCACTTCAAGAATATCTTGTCACAAATGACACAGGCAGATGATAGAGTTGAGCAGGCAAGAGCTAGATGCAAGGCGTCAAGGCAAAAGGTTGTCACTGGTCTTGACCCCAGCAGACCTTGGAAGCACCTCTAACCCTGGGTGAACTCAAGGAAGCAATGCTGGCCATGAAAGATGGCAAAACTCTTGGAGAGGATAGCCTATTTGCAGAATTCTACAAGGTCTTTTGGGATTGGATAGGACCTAGACTACTTGAGGTTTGGCAGGAAAGTATCTCCACTTCCTGTCTCCTTGAACACTTCAACAGCGAGATATTTAAACTTATCCCAAAAGATAAAAGAAAAGATTTAATAAAGAACTGGAGACCTCTGACGATGCTTAATTGCAACTACAAAATCTTTGCCAAGGTTCAAGCAAATAAGAATACAAAACAAGATGGACAAATGGATTCTACAAGAATAGAAGGGATTCATAAAAGGGAGACACCTCCTAGAGGCTATTGTCAATGTTTGGGAAGGATGTGAGCATGCTAGGGAATCTAAGCAAGACTTCTGCTTCATCAAAATAGACTTTGATAAAGCATATGATAGGCTTGATTAGACATTTCTTCTGCAATCCTTGACATACATGGGTCTGGGACCAAATTTTGTTGCCACGATCAAGTTACTGCTGTCCAACGCGATGGCCAAGGTCTACATTAATGGCGAGATGTCCTCAACTTTTTAGCTGAGAAGATCAATTAGGCAAGGATGCCTCATCACCCCACTACTGTATGCTATTGCAAGTGACTCATTGGGCTAGTTACTGATAGAAAAGACTGCTAAGGGATCATTAAAAGGAATTGAATTGCCCAAGGGTAAATAGATGGTGATGTAGTAGTTTGCAAATGACACCAACTTAATGCCTAGGAACACTTCACGTGACATGAGAGAAGTCATGGGATGCCTGAACACATATTGTCTAGCCTCTGGCTCTCTCATCAATCATAGTAAAATAGGATATTACATGCAACGGAAAAACACAAGATGAGCTGGAGCATCTGGGCTATCAACTGATCCAAAAAGGTACTGTTTTCAGACTGTTAGGCATACCCATGGGTTTTGAGGTGTCAATGAAGGAGAGATGGGAATGGGTACTTTATAGGTTCAGTTCAAAACTGGAAAAGTGGAGAGGATTTTGAACAATCCAACTTGGCAAGAAGAAGGATGGTACTCAATCATTGCCTGTACCCCATAACCATCTTCTACTTGTCCTGCTGGCATCCTAGTCAAGTGGGTCTTGATAAACTCATCGCCAAATGCAAGTCCTTTCTATGGGGATGCTACAATCGAATACCCAAGGTAAGATGGGATTATTGCACTTGTCCAAAGAGTGAAGGGGGGCTGGCAGTGATTAACATAAAGCAGGTGGTGGCGAAATTAGCAGTAGCAATAGCAACCTAGATTTTCAAGGTCCTTCTGAACCCTGATCTGGAGGGCCATGCTCCTTGCTCGTAACTTTAAGCATGTTAGACCTGTCAAGGCAAAACAATGGAAGAACTACCCAGCTCTATTTGATGTCTTCTGCTCGGAACCCTTCTCCAATAAAGGTAGTGATTATGGATTCAAAGAATTTGCATGTCCGCTAAGGTGATAGAAAAATATACCTTTGTAAGACTAGAATAAGCCCAATCATACAAATTTAGAATTTTTGTTGTTCTAAAGATAAAAAATCTACAAAGAAAATAAAAGAGAAGAAAAAAGAGGTAAACAAAAACTTTTATGAAAAACAAAAGGAAGACATACTTACCAAGCAAAGCAACACTTATGTCGTCATCAGTGCCCAAGCATAAGCAGCTATACTGGGTTTCTAAAGACCCGCGGAGTCTCTTGGGCAAACCTAGTGCTTCCTAAAATACGTCAAATAAACAAAAGAGAATGAAAACAAGAAATAAAGAAGAAACGAAGCAAGTGACTAAGCAAAAATAAATAAGCAAGTCAAGAAACAAAATCTTCCAAAAAACTCTCTCTCTCTCTCTCTCTCTCTCTTAAAACATAAAAAGCCAAATGGCCCTTTACACTTATGTATCGTTTCTACAAAGAGGCAAAAATACATTTCTAACTTAGAAAGCACAAGCATACTCAAACAAACTCTCTTTTGAAACTAAAAGAACAACCAAGTGTTTGGTGCAAAAGGGGCCAACAGGTTCATATCACGTAGCTCCCATGTTTTATTATTATAGACGCTTAATTCTACCTCCAATACATGCAAAGGAAAGAAGGGGTTTGTATATGTTTTTGTGGAATTCTTTTTAGGTGTACCTGTGGTAGACATTAGCTAATCTGAGTATATTGTTTCTTTGTCCTCATTGGATAATCCTTCCATATCACAGAAACTATGATGTGGGATGCTAGAAGAGGATTCAGCAAAGAAAGGCATTTTCGTCCCAAGTTTTCAGGTGATAAGGGGCCCACTGGGGTTGTAGGTTGGAATACACAAACAAACTTCTCATAGTGTCCACGGTTTCTTCTGCAAACGTCAGTAGGGGCATGCTCTCTTCTTCCATAAGTTGTTCCAGGCTTTCTACAAGCTGCTAAAGAGATGTTTTTTTCGACACTTCCCTTACCAAGGACCAGAACGCGGCACCAATCATTAAAGGAGAGCTGTAATAGTAACAGCTTCATGGAATCTAGAATTTCTTTTATTTCCTGGGAGCCCAAAGCAATGATGGTGTCATGCACCGGTTTGCTGAACATAGTTAAAACTACCTAGCATCCAAGGGATGTGGATGGGAGGGGCTTCGAATAGCCCAATGCTCTCAGATCGTGATGCCACACTGAGGATTTTTGCAATCAACATTGCATGAAGCATACCATCAGTTCAAGAGATTTTTGTTATCCCTATATGGTATTGCTTGTGTGTGTGTTTTTGTTCCTATCTACTGCTTGCATTTTTAGTCAATTTGTTCTATAACCCACCCCTTATTTCTCTACATAACATGAAGGAAACTCCAAGAAGCCAAGCTATATTCCATTATGTTCAGTCCTCTCCCCTCATTATCACCTTTTACAAACTCATATCCAAGATTCCTACGGTAAATGGTTATCCTTCCCATCTTATCTTTTTCTTCACTTTTCCATTACAAGATGACATCAACAGGCATCCTGCTATCCAACTAAAGAAGGAGCAGAGTCTTTCACATTCAAAAAACTATCATCATCAAACATTTAACAAACAAAATTGATACACGTTCTTCATGTCTATTCTTTTGCTTTCTTTTCAAGGGTATTTCCGCACTGCCATAATGGCTCAGGGGTTCATTCAAAAGAGTTTGTAATATCATGGTGTTTCAACATTGCTTGCACTATCTCTAGTTCCTCTTAACTTCTAAAAGTTGTAGTTCCAGTATTTGGATCAATCCATTCATCCTTAATACCATCCACAATGGTGCTTATATAAGTAAAATGTAGTTCATGGGTCAACCATAAGAGCCTATATACGAAAAAACCTCATTTTAGTAAGGTAAACAAGTTTTTCTACTGCTCTCATAAACCATCACTAAACCATCATGGGAACTTAAACCAAGTCTCTGCCAGGGCTTATGATCGTATCAATAGATAAAAACTGAGGCAAAGGAGACTTTTCAACAAAAATAAACTAGTCAGGGCCTCCGCCCTTCTTCTTTATCATCCTACAACTGAGCTTCTCCAAATTTGTCTCCAGCAAACTATGTAGAGAAGTGTAGGGACTCACCTGTCACCGTCCAAAACACAAACCATAGTTAGTTTTAATTCTTGGGAAGACAGGCTTCAATGCCCCTACACAGTTGCTATCCATTTCCATCTACAACAGTATTCTGAAAACATGCTGTAAGCTCATATTCCTACACATGCAGTGTAACCATGTTAAAGGAATTCATGACGGATAAATTCTCTAAAACAGTCCAAATTTTTGCTAGTGGGTAGGTTATATGTTCAATGTTCAGCCAGCATTAACACTCAGTTTTTCCATAGTACATTTGAAAGTAGAAGGATATCAATATCTCATTTTCTGTATTGTTATAGTGTCAATTTCCTGTGTCTCCTCTCAAACTGCCACATGGGACCCAACCTAAGGGTTCTCATTGTTTTCCTAGGGAAGCCTATAAAAGCTCTCAAGTCAGTAAACTCCATGTAATCAGTTACAGAATCTATAGTAAATGATAGCACATTTTTTCCCTTTTTTCTTTTTTTGATGCAAACTACTAATCCATCCTAAAAATTTTTAGCAGTTCATTTCGCAAAGGGAGTTATGTAAATTCTGAGTCAACCAATAGCTTCGAATAATTTGTAAATATCACTAACTTTTCTAGTAGTTCACAATAGTCATTTTTAACAGCAAGAATGTGGTAATTCCCTTCATAAATTATGAAGAATACCTATGTATTTCTTTAAAATAACTGCAAATATAGATCTCATTGTGGGCTGAGCGACCATCAACTAATGCGACAATGCATCCTTGCATATGGGTCGAGCTTTGTACAGTGTGTACCCTTTTTCTCAATGAGAACGCTAAACGAATCTCCTATGAATCTCCTACCTTGCGTGTATCCTAACGGGAGTACTGGCAACCAATGTCGATTATCTTGAGGTGTTATTTAGGGGACTCTCATTCGTGGTTACTCGTCAGAACAGTGCATGTCTCGTCCCTACTTCTTCATATCTTTTCCAAGGGGAAGTTTCCATGCGCTCCAGCATTGGCTCACTATTTCCCCGGCTGTCTGCTATGTTTCTTGTGATCTAGTATCTCACAGTATGTAGACTAATATCCAGCAACGGTATGCTAACGTGGAGATCCTTCAACTTCTACGCATGCTCAAGTCATAGGCTGTCTAACATTGAGATGGTCATCTCTTTGTATCATTGTAGTTCCGTTCTCCTGTAGTTCTGAGTCCATCTTGTGGATCTCGTGGTTCCACCCTCCTCAAAGAGGCTCGATCTTCTACACTCTGTGTAATCGCCATCTTCTTGTGCCATTTACCGTTTCGTGCAGTTTTCTTGGTAGCTCTTGTCAGGGGATGTCGAGAGGCACGTAATGTCCTTGTTTCAAGCTCTACACCGGCCTCCAGTGTTTTCTCCCAAGATTGGGACCATTCCCTATCAGAAGATTAAGCACAACAATGCCTGGCAATGGGCCAACTATCGATAGGATGGATTGAGCTTTGTACTATCGCTAGAATATCCTATATGATTGCCACCATGAACCTGCTCATTTTGACATCGGCAATCTTGTCATGGCCCACTATACCTATACAGAAAAAGGGTCTCGAGCAAAACCACGTATGAACTTCGATCAGTCCACTACATTGATGAACATGGACCATGGCACACATTTCTATCATCAAGCCTTTCTTTGTCTTGAAATCCCGTTTCATTCATATTGACTAACATTGTCTAGTTTCATAGTAGCTCCAATTCCTTACCTAGCCTGCGTTGTCCATAGTTTTCATGTGAGCACTGCTTTTGTCGGTTTCTCCTACTCCTCCGTGACCGGGAATCCCGTTGAACCTCTTCTACCATGGAGCAGCTCCGCCGACGGTGGCAGTGCACCTGAAACGTTTCGACTCCCAAGAGCTCTACTCAGTAATGCCTTGGGGGAAGATAGTGAGGGTAGTACTCGGGCGGGTCCAATATCCGAAGAGTCTCACTTTGGGCAACAAGCTTTTGGAGTCCATTGCCTCTCCTCTGTCTCCCATGGATCTCCTATCCTGTAACAGTCCTACACGCTCTCCCAGGTCCAGCTGCTTCTCCAAATTCTTCTCCCATTGCATGGCTCAAGGTCTGGCTTGTACTTGTGGCATCAAAGTTCGCCAAGCTTCTCCATTTCTCCATCTCGTGTTGCACGGTAATCTATGCAATGGTTACTATGACTTGTGGTCGCTATTTCAGACCACTATTTAGAAGTGTGAAGCGTAGGGAGATTTTTTCAATCCCGTAGACATTCCAATGCTACTCCATTATTCATGAGATTAAGTGCCGTGACCATGTCCCATGCTCTGTCTCAATTTTTGATCATTATTTGGGTCCATGGTTATTAGTGGGGTTCTCATGGGTAAAGGTTCAATCTACTTGTTCATCCAATCACCCGTTAGTTTCCTATGCGTCTATGGTTCTAGGTTACCATATCCCTTAGGTTTATTGAGCCCACCATGTCCCTTTGGCCATCTACCATAATTACTCAATTTTTTGTGCCCACATAGTTAGGATAATCCTTACTAAGTGCTTATTCATATCCACTACCATCCCTTTTTGGGTTCTACTATTATTATTTGGGGTTCCTTGGTATGGCCATACCATGTTGAGCTTGTCTTTTTCTTGAGAAATTTAGGGTAACAAAATACTTGGTGCAATTTGACGGTAACATATTTACCATTTCAATAGTTCACTATCCATTTTCTTCTCTCCCAATATACTAGCATAGTTGCAGTGGTTGGTGATCTCCGATGATCATGTTGCTACTATTTTTTCTTCATAGGCTTTTTAGATAGTCGAGTCCTCTATCCCTTACTTTTGGGGATTTTCAAAGCTAATTTAATTCTCATGAAATACCTCCAGGGGGTTAACTCATCCTTCTCCTATTAGTGTTTGAACACTCTATTCTCCAATTTCTCATTCCCGTGGGGTATCACCCTATCATGTACTTGCCTCATCATAGGTATTGTAATACATATGTACATTATTTGATTCTTTGTCATTATTCCCGGTTTAAGCATTTTTTGACCCTTATAAGGACTGATCCTGGGGCGTAAACTTCCTTTAGTAAGGAAACCCATCAAAATCTTGAGTATGAGATGAATTTAACAATATACCATGACTAGAAATTATTCAAATTAACAAGGTTGTGTTCTAGACTAAAAGAGCTTCAAATATGTCTTTACACATTGAAATTCGGTTTACACATGAAAAAGTTACATGAAATGGGTTTTCATATTCTAGTGTATTTTTTATTTTACCCCCCCTCATCCAAAAGACCCCCCCCCCTTGGGCCTACATATGAAAAATATGTATAAATCTTAAAATCTTGCATATTTTTCAATGTATATACCTTAGATTTTGTGGGTGGGGGTACATGAAATGTTCATATTTTCCCCTTGCATATTTGAAAATTTTAAAGAAAATCCATGCATATTATATATGGACCTTGTCCCCCCATACCCTAGATTTTGGATGAGGCTAGTAACATATTACATATTGAGTTGGTGCCCCAAGGGACCGATATATCATTCTTTCCCATGTGGCGGTGCCACTCTTTATTCGGTTCCTTCCTCCAGTCCCCAAGTGTGTGTGTGTGTGTGCACATGCATGCGTGCATGTATGTGTGTATGTGTGAGAGCGTGCACGTGTGTGCACATGCCTTCATGTGTGTGGGGGTATCACGCACGTGCATGTGTGTGTGTGTGTGTGTGTGTGTGCGAGAGAGAGAGAGAGAGAGAGAGAGAGAGAGAGAGAGAGAGAGAGAGAGAGAGAGAGAGAGAGAGAGAGAGGGGGGGGGGGGGGGGGAGAGGGAGGGAGAGGCAAAATGATGGACATTGGAATGAGGCACAAAGATGATGTTTTATTTATTGGTCATGGATCAAAGTACCCATTTTATAGGTGGGAGAGCCTTATCTTCCACATGCATAGACACTCACACATCATAGACATCATATGAGAGGTACGTCATTGACAGCACATGTGATGTCACACACACCTACAAAATCCAAGGCCATTTGACTCTTCACACTCACACAAATGACACACCTTATTGCCATTATGCACACCTACCATGGCACTTGCACCAAACTAAAAACACATTCACACTAAGACTTAGATGAAGACCTAGTTCCCACATTTGAGCTAAGATTGTTTCAGTAGTTTTGGGACAATTCCAAGTCCTAATGTTATAAAAAATTCAATATTACTTTCATGCCATGCTCGAACTTGAGGGCGACCATGGCTTATAATTTTCAATTATTTCGTGCTCTAACTTAAGTTCGAGCATTAGTGTATACTTTTCAATAAATAGGATAAAGAGAGAGGGAGAGAGATGATCAAATTCATCCCAAAATCAAGGAATTGTCCCAAAATTACTAAAATAGTCTTAGCTCCAAAATACAACAACAAACCCTCCTTTCGAACAAAGGTGGTAAGACCAAAATGCAAAAGGAACAACCAACCTCCAACTTCATCATGTCATTATAGCGAGGCAACCTACCAAGGTGGAAACCCCTTGTGCCATGCTATTCCATGAATCAGCGTATGACCAAAGCTGATATTATTGCTTAATCACACCCTCTGGCTCCTAATTGGCTACAATGTGTAACTCAAAATCCTAAAACTAAGGCTCTCATAGAATAAATGAAAAAGAACAAGCATTCTAGGGGGACAATCTATGGCAAAGGACCCTTATTGAAACTCACACAGATATCCTTTTATGCATAGCAAGGGCAGAGAACATACGCACATACGAAAACATATATAGAAAGTAATAAATGTAGATCTCTTCGAATGAGAGATGTTCCCCGTGTAGATATTGCACACATGTGTCCACATTTGTTCTCTTTTGATGATGTGGCCATGAAGCTCTCAACAAGAATGTCCTAGAAATGATGTCAATGTAGCCCATTGGGCATGGCTACACAGGGCACTTAGCATACATGACTCTCAAACTTTCAGCCTAGGGGCTTCAATTTTGATAGGGGTCTGAATTTAAAAAGCCCCAATTTTAATAAGTACAATTTGATGTAGATGGTACCAGTTTTGCTTATTTAGGTCAATCTATGACAAAATCCAAGCCCATTTTTTCTTAAATGTTGATGCAAAAAAGATGAAGAAGAACTGTGGTGAAGTTTTGGACGAGAGGAATGTTGCCTAGAGCTAGTTAGAGTGAAAAATTTAGGTGAGTAGACCTAGGCAACCGGTTGCAGTTGGGTGAGCGAACCTAGGCGAGTGTTTTCAAAAAATTTTGTATGTATATATATAAAGGGAACCAAGTAGGCAGCAACTACTTTAGATAAGAACAAGTAGTTTTGTGGTCCTTGCCCTTGCTTAAAATAAATAGGTCCCAGCATGCCACCTTGAGTTCTTCAAAATATGTGTGTCTACATGATAATTATGAAGTGCACATACCAATAAAATTTTGCGTGGGGTCACACTTTATGTGCATATCATGGAATACTATAAAGGTGGTCTTTCCCTTGTGAGGGCAAGCCTCACATCTTGGCTCTTCACAGCAAAGGCTGATGGGTGAACCTATGCATTTCTGTGTCAAGGCCCAAGACTCACATAAACATTCTAAATGGTATCTAGTATTGGACTGATGTTGGAGTCAACATCCCAAGCATGTGTGCATGTGGTATTATAGAACCACACCATTTGAGTTATTGGGCGACCATATTGATGTTTCCTTATAGCAGAAAAACATGGTGTTGGTACTGCAAGGCCATTCTTTGAGATAATTGCATTGCACTTTTTTTCCTCAATTATCCACCCTAGACACTTAACCCGACTCCCTTGATTGGTTCTTCGAATTTCCCAAAAGGTGTCCACCACCTTTCAATCCACCACCCTTTTCCCATCCTAGTGAGCCAAAACTACTTGATGGGGGCTTGCTGGCCTTGCGAGGTGGTGTTTATTCCAGTCTATTCCTCAGCTATCAATGTTCTTTGAGAATGTCCTCTACTTTTCCTAGGTTGGTTAACATAACCATATCAGGGCTATTGCTGCTACTCTCTAAGGTTTGTTTACATTTATTAGTTTTCTCCGCTTCGGCACAGTCTCCCTATCACCTTCCAAGTGCGTTCTCTCATTATTTAGTGGGGTTCCAGCCATCACATCCCTAACAACATGTACCACCTCTAAAGGCCTACGTGTCTTTTCCTCTCTTGCTCTCTACTGCAATGTGTCAATAGATGGGACATGGCCTATGTGTTGTCCCTTATCATAGGAATGTTGCTTTGCACTTTAGATGATAGCATTGTACAAATCATTGACAACAACATCATACAAGGACATCTTGGTTTTGAAACCTTTTCTGGCTAGCCAACTATGGTGTTTGGTTTTTGATAGATTTATAGTTCGTATTAGGGTTGTGCTAGGGATTTAGATTACCTATGAAAAATGTAAACTACGATTAGTAGTATGCATAAGATTTATTGACAAATCATCAAATAGATCATACACACATTGCATTTCATACCGTTCCTTTGAAATTTTCCTAGTGGTGAATCCTAACTCCTGCTCAGCTTAGCTAGCTCTCCATGTAACGTAACTCTTTGTTTACAACATTTCCTCACCTCAAAATGCTTGTGTCTCTTCAAATACTTGGTTTGCATCCACCATTGATTCGCTCATATGCCATCACTCACACAAATCCTTATGCTTCGCATGATGGGCAGTGCTACATAGGCATGGTGGTGGTGCAAACTTTGCTCCCAATGAAATAGGCATGAATGCTCCCTTCCTTCCATCTCAAGACCTCCATTAAATACCTATCACATGGCCAACCACCCTGCCTATGCTTCATCGGCCATGAATCCATAAAATTTTGCCTTCTGATGGTCGGAGCATTGCATGACCTGGTTAAGGTTCTCCTAGAAGATTATTTGAGCCTCTATATCTTCTTCTTTCATCTCAGATGTGGCTATAGTGAGCACTTCATGCAAGCTTTGATAGAGTTTCATTTGCATTTCTATTAATGGTATATTGTCTTCTCAGACATCTTATATTGGTTATTATCTTTTTCAAAGGAGCATTACAAGTGCCATCAGATTTTATGTATTGCCTAGCAATTTTTGTTGCCATTGGGCAAGCATGTCATCTAAGATTCTTTCTATTAAGTTATTTTCTTGTACTGACCAAACATGCCGTTTGCTTCTAGTGTTTGTGTCAATCATGTTGTGTTCTGAAAAAGATTTAGTAATGTTTTGTCCTTGCTTATTGTTTGAGCTTTGTGCAATAGCTACTGCTTGTTTGTGATTATGTTTGATGTTTAGCTTAATTGATGTACTAGTAGATAGTGTGGGAGCTTTAGCATTATTTCTAAATGTTGATCTGATTTGGATGATGGATTCAAAGTAAGGCATATGCAGAGGATTGTCATCACATAAAATTGGTAATGGAGTTGCATTGAAACTTTCACCATGCTTGATATAAATCATTTTGTTTAATAGCGACCTTGTTTAAATATGACCATATGTAGAGTGGATTCTTTAAGAATGATGAGATCCACATGATAATGAAAATTTCTCCCTAAAGTCCAGGACCACCCTTTATCGTTGATTTGCTCATGAGTCAAGTATTCTTCACAGCTTTGCACATGATATAGACTCTTCAAAAAAATCTAGACATAAATATGCTTAGGAGCACTCAATTGCATTGGTTCAAGCAAATATAGAATTGCTATATTGCTCCTACTCATATTTCTTCATATGTTGATTGTACATGTGCTAAATACTTTAATAAGTAATCACCCAAAGTATATTTGTAATTTTTTATGTGACACAAGTTTTGACCATGCAACACAATGTTGATTGCCTTAGCTTGCTGAATGCCTAGCTTAGTTGGTAGATCTATGTATGCTTTGGCAACATTACCTTAACCTTTAGTTAAAAGCTTTGGAAGTGTATTGCGTGGCAGCTCAAATTTAGATAGTGCACGTATCTTGATAATTGGTTCAAAATGAGGAGAATGTCCATGAGTATCACCGTTTAAAATTGTAATGGATTTGACGTATATTTCTCTCAAAATTGCAGATACACCTTCTTGCTTACAAATGACCATACATGTATTGTTTCTTGAAGAAGTTCATAAATATTAAAAATAGCAAAATGATCACCTTGTAAACCTCCATGCATTAGTGAAATGCTCATATATGCAAAATATTCGCTATGAGTATACACCCATGTTGTTTATATATAAAATCCAAAGGCAGATATGTTTACAAGAAATCTATTGCTTGCTCTTCATTAGTACGCAAAGATGACACAAACCTCTCAATCACCACAATGCGAAGACCTTCAGATGTCATGGATCCATGCATCAAGTATGTCATTGTATCAAATAGGCAATCACCTATCATGTACTCCTAGTTGCTTACACGACATAACTTTGTTCGTGCAAGACATTGTCAATCAATAGGTTTTTACTCAATGAAATGTTGTTTTTTGTAACAGCATTTGCATAATCTTTTTGTTCTTCTCTCTCTCTCTCTCTCTCTCTCTCTCTCTCTCTCTCTCTCTCTCTCTCTCTCTCTCTCTCTCTCTCCTCCCTCTCTCTCTCTCTCTCTCTCTCTCTCTCCAATCCACCCTCTTCTTTTTTTTTCAAACATTAGAAAAGAAGAAACTGTAAGCAAGATAGAACTTGAAAGAAAAACATGTGTTTTGCTTTTACTTGTTTTTATTTTTTTGCAAAATAGCTTTTTTGATCGGAGCTTTGTTTGGATAGTATGTTTGAAAATAGCTTTTTTTAACTGTAGAAAATTTGCAAAATAGCTTTATTAAGTAGTGTATGAATTTGCATTTGTTTTATTTGTCCAGTAATCTCGCAAAATGTCTACTCTATTTGCCAAAGTAACTGTAGTTACATCAACGTTTCAATAAGTAGCATCTTCTGCAACGAGTTCCTCCTCCCCCTTAAAATCTTGTGGTGTTTTGTTATCGTCAAGACTCCCAACTAGCGTGTAAGTAGCCAATAAATTACTAGGTATCAAACCATCTACTTAGAGCTGACCAATTGTATGTTGAAATTCCCTTCCATTTTCCTTAAAAGTACTGCTAAACTAGAACGTCTATATGACGTAATGAGAAATCTGAGGATCTCTTACGTTTATTTGGATTTGACTACCATTCTCTTGTCTACTTGTTGCGATCATGTGATTGTGACAATTCCAAGTTGAACATGCTTTTTTTGATGCATGCAATTGTAAACATTCTTGCCTATTCTCTGTAAACTGGTCGGTATCTTGCAAAGTGAGTATGCAGTAAATAATGGGGACAAGCAGTTTGTGAGAATGTCAATTCACCATACACCTATGAAAATGATAATGTGAAACAAATCTGCATCTCCCTTGTTTACGGCTTTTAACTCTTAATTGCCACGTTCTTCTTTAGAAAAAAAACAAAACAAAACAAAGAACAACAATTTAAACTAAGTAAATATCACTGGGTGGGACACAAAGTATTATGTTCTATTATCATGTCATATTTAATGCTGCTTTCTTTACCCACATAATATTGGTAAACTTCAATCAATTGCTTTACTGTAGATGAATCAATTTACTAGGGCTACTCTATATAGGGAAGGGCACCTATCATTTAACACAGAAAGTATCGCTGATGTGCTCATGTCATAGTAAAATGTTAACTACACAAAAAATGGAAAAATGAGAGGAAAAAAAGAAGCTTATTAGTTAGACGGGGCTCAAACGGGGAAGGAGGAGGGGGTGTTCCATCGCAACTTTTAAGTAGTGGGCTGAAAATCTTTCATTCTCATGTGTTCCAACGTCTTCTAAAATTGCAACTGATGTGTTTTCATAGAACCTCAAGTCAATCATACATCTTGGTAACAATGTAATAACTGTGCTTCCTATTACTTTCAATGTTAAGTCTGAATCACCTTTGTCCCATTCGGCTTTTTTCTTAGCAATCCAAAATTTTTTGATCCTCACATAGTTTCCCGACCTAATTAGTTCCTCATATTTAGCAATGAGGTCTTTATCAAGTTGCAGTGTAATCATTCTGAGACCGTCTCGATCCATTAAATCCGCTCTTATGTTGGGGTATGGTGAAATACTATTTCTATCGTACATGCCACGATTTAATATTAGGTCCTCAAATATGACTCTTTGCATGCTTGGAATTATGTCCTTTATCATTATAACTTGCAACTCATAAGCTTCTCTTTTTCGTGACTTGTTACTTGGTATTATGTAATTGCTTTTTGCTCTTACGTTGGCTGCCTGTTGGCTGACTCAAAAGTTGATGCCTGGATAGCTATCTTTGAAGACTAGTTCTTATTATTTTCTTTGCTATCTTTGTTATTTGTTTTTAACCAGTAGACATCTTCGAGTGCTACAGAAGTACAAATTTGTCTCAATCATTTCAACTCAATGTCTATTGAATAAAGAACATTTAACCTAGAACACTCCATCATAAATTTCACTAGATATTGGCAAGGATATATTAATTAGTATTATTGTAAATCAATTTCTACTATGTTGCCTTTGAATATAGTGTTACCCAAATAAGGAACATGTACTAATAATAACATAGAATCAACATTCATCTAAGTCCAAAAAAATTATTTACAAAATATCTACAACAAATATACTGTAGCTTGCAACATTTCAAATCAAGAGCCACTATATACTAGTAGGAAAAATCAATATTATTGGGAACTAAATGTTATTTGCAATATATTCACATCCGACATTGTATAAGTACACAAAATTGCACCAGCTAGTAGTCGTGATGCACTGTCAATAGAAATAAGGAGAAACTGTTCATATAGGTTAAGTACACATTAATGGTTAAAGCTTTTTGTTTGTGTTTAATAAACTCCATTGTCTTTATAAATTATGTAAACCAAGTTTCTTACATAGTTCAATGCTCTCTTCATCATCAATGTCTTTGCACATCACATTGCCGAGCATGTAATTAGCACACCCTTCTAATTGTACCTTCTTTGCTATGGACATATTTATTAGTGGATCCATAAATGGGTACCACTGTGGTGTGCGCGCACACGTGTGCTTTAAGGTGATTAGAAGGACTAGTTTGGTAAGCTATGAGCTTGAATTGCTACCTGTTTTAGAGAAGTTAGGCAATTCTTCAACAAGGCTTAGGGCCTATTCCCACTACGAGTTAGGTTATGTTAGTGATCTTAACATAATCGATTCAGTTAAGTTAAAGTTAACCTTAACAAGGGAATTGCATTCCCATTGGTAACCCATTATGTTATGCACTAAGTGGTCCTAACAAAAAATGTCGGGGCACTTTTCATACAAAATGGTTTATCTCATCAATCCAAAGTCCATCCTTTAAAGTTAAGGTCACAATGGATTCTTCTTTTCAAGGCCTTTCAAACGAGTGCCCATGTTGTATAGTTCCGAGTTGATCTTGACCATGCAAATTTCTTAACAAGAATCTTGCTTAAAGTCACATTTCCACTGCTCACCCTTAAGTTAACCATTAAATTTTAACATTCCAACTTCTTTCTCTTCATAAAAGTCCTTCAAGTACCTATTTTGAAGGAGTTAAATTTACAAGGATTTTTTAGGGGCCGTTAGGAGATTTAACTTAACTAGACTTTCTAAATGCCAATCGGAATGCACAATTATGTGAACATGCCGTTAAGAGCCTTAACTAGTGCTCCCTAACTACTAGTGGGAATAGGTCCTTAGGGCCTTAGCACATGGATGGGGCTAGCATGGGTTTAGGATGGGAATATTTTTGTCATCATTACTCCCATCCTACACCAAGTGGTCTAAGATGGATTTAGAATGGGAGTAGCCACTTTTTCTCCCATCCTGGACCATGGCCTCTAGACCCTGGCAGCCAGAATGGGTTCCCTTTTTTTAGGGATTCAAAAACATGGAAGGATGACATGTGTCCTTGTCCCCACAAGGTCCCCACCTCTTAAACACATGAAATGTTGCCATGTGTCCTCTTCCTCCTAAACCCATCCCTAGTTCTTTTTTTGTTAGCACATGGTGGGATGGGAATAGGATAGAAATATGCATGGGACCAGGACCACCTTTTCCCATCTTCATCCTATTTCTTCCCATGTGCTAAGCCCCTTAGTTATGCTAGGTAGATCCCGAGTCCAAAACAAAGTATCACGGCCATATTAAGCGTCTTTCCACAGCTTGAATCGATTAAAAAACCTAAACTCTTAAATAAAGCTCACACATATCTGATGAAAGACGAACCATCAGTTCCAGTTTTCTTATCACCAGCGTTAAATGAGGCCTGCATACCTCACTACCACCATTGAAAAACAAATGCATTGCAGCCAGCATTTGTGAGCGATGGATGGAAATCGGACTAGGAGTTTGCATGGCAGAGACTTGCGAGAGCCAAGATTACCAAATTGTGCTCTTTGGCTTCAGAACAGCTAACACAAACTTTATGTCTCCCAATGCTTGCACAGTTATGAATCGCATCGTGTAGCTTCGTTGAAGCAGGTCAAGAGAAGTCGTCGTCTTAGGCTGCTCACGTCATGTTTCAGGGAAAGACAACTATGTCCATTACATGTAGGTTTGTCTTAAGAGAACCTCAGTCACAAACATCCACATCACAGGCAACTCCCTCCAGAGACATCAAACTATGCTAGAGCTTCCACAAGCAAACCTGCTGATTTCACCACTTCACAAGGATCTCCGTTGAGATGTTACTCCATAGATCTCCATTGAGATGTTACCTTTTTTATGTGGCTACACCACCATAGAAGGTTGGTTTTAAAAATGGTTTGACACAGTGAAAACGCTTTAAAGAAGCCACCCTACAAGAGGCTCTCAGCATAAGAATGCCTACAATATGTGTTAAGAAAGTGGAAGGTCAAGAAGTGGATCTAAAGACACTACATAAAGAGCTTCCAAGGTCCCTTCTCTTGCTTGTGCTCAGACAGAAAAACTATGTACAGTTCTTGGAGCTGTTGGCACACTGCAATGATTAGGAGCCTTGGCTTCCACTGTCTTCAGTCCATTGAGGCGGGATATCACAACATTGAATTAAGGTAGCCATTTTGGCAAAACTGTATGCAAGCTCATAGTTGAGGCCTTCCAACGAACTGATTCATAGGCCTGCAGTATTGAGTGCTCAACTAATTAAATGAGTTGCATTATAGCTGCTCACCAGCTGCAAACAAAATAAAATAAAACTTTTTAACGACAATGGCTTCTTCATGTAGAAATAAAAATCCGCACCAATTGAATGTAAAAAATCCAATGCCAAAAAGGAACCTCTGAAACCATCCATAAAGCTTGCACAAATCCATGAAAGCGCACTGAGGAAAGACAGTATGGCATTTCAGGGCCCTTTGGCCATTGTTCCAAATTTGAATGGCCTGTATTTAACAATCACCTTAGATCTCCACTTTCCAAGCGTGTGGGGATTGGGGAGGAGTGCCCTTCTGCATACAGCATGCACACAATAGTTTTGGTGCAAGCAAGAAGTCACTGCCTCATCCATTACAGAAGTTCACTGCTCAGCTAGTGACTCACATCAAGGCATGTGTATCCCGCCCTCACAGCACAACCAGATGTACACCTTTGCAGGCCCTATCACCTCATGAAATATAATCCACTCATCCATCTTTAGCTTGCTTACAAACATCCATGAAGTTCCTGTTGGAGTAGCAAGAAGGATTCAGCAAGTGAAGCAAAATGGAGAGTACTTTATTCACGAGAGCTATGCCCAATATATAGGCACAAGTTACATCCAGGAGTGACCTCACATGTGAGCTCAGTAGAGCACATGTGAGCTCAGTAGAGCATCTAGATCCACAAATCACTCCACTAATTTCTCAATCAAGCCCATGAATCTCTCAATCACACTAGAACCTTCTAGCACACCTACACTCACACACTCCTAGCATATGGGCACACACCCATACATCAATTTGTCCTTCAGTTCCACCACACCAAAGAAGAAAACATAATACATATAATTACTACGGGAAATATAAATTGCACCAATGATAGTCATACCATCTTCAGGGTGATGACATAAGGTTTTCTGCTCAATGGAGCTATGACGGAAAATAAACTCCTCCAATGGATAGTCTTGCCATTTTCATAGTGATTACATAATGGCTTCTGCTCACCTCTCCATTAAGTAAAAAGAAGAGAAAGTGAGGGAAGACAAAAAGTACAAGCAATCAATCGACCACGCAAAAACTCACAAAGGGCTACACCCTGGACATCTAACACACACTAGGTAGAATGTAGTATATATAACCAATTTACTTTCACAACACACAGAAATGAAGTGTCGTTACGCCCTGGAATCAAATCCAGTTCAACCAGCTCCTTGCTCCCAAAAAGCCCGCTGATATAAAACATGCAACATTGACATAGAAGCCACCATACCCATGGTCTCACAATCCCAAATTTTGCTCTCCCAACCTATCACACCCTGCAAGTCTCTTTAAATGAAGCAGCTCCAAGAACATATTCCATTTACTATGCTTTATCCATCCCAGTGGCCCAGGTTTAGGGCTCATGGCTAGGCATATACAACCCCTACAGTCAGCCCAAACTTGGGCATACACTAAGACATCCATGCTGACAAGAGTGGCCCATGTAGTTGCCCTAAATCTAGTGTAAGATGGACACAAAAGTGCTGCCGATGTGGCAACCATGTTGTTGCCCACATGGTAGTTTCATCCCAGCCCTCTCTTTCAGTTCAACCTTCTCCTTGGCAGTCCTTTGAACCTTGGCCACATGGGTGTCTATGTCTCTCCCCCCCATGATGCCACAGGTGTCACTCCCCCGAGCTCTCTGCATTTAGGGGCTTGCACGTGTGAACTTGACATATCTATCCCAGTTAATACCGCCATATGTAGCTCAATCAATTTAAAAGCATATAAGGCATTTTTTCGAGTTTAAAGGTAATTGGCTTACACCCCAATGCCCATGACTATATTTTCTAGCGATTTAATAATCATGTGAGCACCATGTTGGAAAATAATAGAGAGCCCTCTGGCTGAGCCAAGATCTACCGGAAGATAATTGTTCTGCCCAGGGATAATTACACATGCTGATCAGATCGCATTCTCCATTCATGTTTACAAGACACATTAGATCTGGAAGATACAAAATAATACTTATATTGAAGCAGAAATCCAAGTACAAGTCATGCCAAATTTTGTACCAAGATCTGCAGCATACTTGACTGAAGTAAGGCATTCACACGCCTCATGTGCTGCACCACCTGCTATGGACTCTTCTCATCACGTACCTTTCCTATAAGCTTTAGTAGCTACAGATGTTGAGCTTAACTACTCCCCAACCAATGACTATTCCAGCCTAATGTAGATATGCCCCGATTAGTGAGCAGTTAGTAGACTGTCCTGATCACCGTATCCCTTTTCTCTTCACCCTTAAAGATGATATGCAATATGTGCACCACTGGATGGACAGAGGGCTCCTTAATAGGGGACGGAGCCCCCCCAAACCAGACCAACTTGGTAAGGGCCAATTGGCCCACACTCTGTGGTCCTCTTTTTGCCTCAACATACTGCTGCTAACCAGATTGGTAGTCCTTGATTAGACAACATGGACAAGCCAACCACGCTGCCTTTGAGGCCTATAAATTAGCCTACTGGTGGCACCATTCCTGCCCATACCAGGGCTTGCATCTATTAAAAAATCTAAGCATGTACTTCTAATATATACTATATGTCAACCCAAGCACAAGAACTGCCAAATCCTATCCGAACACCTACAGTATATAGTCACAAAGTTATGGCACCGAAACTGGCTGGACCTAGACCACACACTTTCCTGTAGGCTTCAGTAGCTAACAAGGGTAGCCCACCTGCTCACCCTCCAACTCTCCAGTAGGCTCTTCTACATAGTATAAATTTGCCCTCTATGAGCTCCCTGGAAGGTCCAAAACTTGTGCCCCCAAGTGGGGCCTTTTATAGGGACTGGAAGCCCTACAGACTGGTCGACCAGTCTGCCAGCCAGTTGACTAGATGCATAGACTAATTGCTGTTACCCCCTTGAATCAAAACCAAGTCAACCAGATCCTTGCTGCCAAAAAAGATTGCTGATATAAAACATGCAACATTGACACAAAAGCCACCATACCCATGGTCTTGCAATCCCAAATTTTGTTCTTCCAACCTATCCCTAACCAATCACACAATACAAGTCTCTTTAGATGAAGCAGCTCCAAGAACATATTCCATTTATTATTAGCTTTATCCAGCCCAGTGGCCCATGTTTAGGGCTCATGGCTAGGCATTTACAACACTTACAGTCAGCCCCCAACTTGGGCATATAATAAGCCATCGATGCTGACAAGAGTGGCCCATGTGGTTGCCCTAAATCTAGTGTAAGAAGGACACAAAATTGCTGCCACATAGGCGTCTATGTCTCCCCCCCGTAATGCCTACAGATGTCACTCCCCTTTATCCAGCCCAGTGGCCCATGTTTTTTAGGGCTCATGGCTAGGCATTTACAACCCTTACAGTCAGCCCCAAACTTGGGCATATAATAAGCCATCGATGCTGACAAGAGTGGCCCATGTGGTCATCCTAAATCTAGTGTAAGAAGGACACAAAATTGCTGCCACATGGGCATCTATGTCTCCCCCCCGTAATGCCTACAGATGTCACTCCCCCGAGCTCTCTGCATTTAGGGGCTTGCACGTGTGAACTTGACATATCTATCCCAATAAATACCATCGTATGTAGCTCAATCAATATAAAAGCATATAAGGCATTTTTTCGGGTTAAGGGTAATTGGCTTGCTATAATAAAATACAATTTAGATGCCATGAGACCCCTTAACAGCACTGCCTTGGCTTTGCGTGAGAAGCAAAGAAACATTGTATTGAAATACATATAAGATCCAAAATACGTATAAAATCCCGTCCAATCACACCCCATGACTATATTTTCTAGCAATTGAATAATCATGTGAGCCGGTCCGTGTTAGAAAATAATAGAGAGGCATCTTGCTGAGCCAAGATCTGTCGGTGCACAATGGAAGATGATTGTACTGCCCAGGGATACTCACACATGCTGATCAGATCACACTGTCCATTCATGTTTACACACATAATGGAAGACACATTATATTGAAGCAGAAATCCAAGTATAAGTCGTGCCAAATTTTGTACCAAGACCTGCAGCATACTCTGACTGAGATAAGGCATCCACACGCCTCATATGCTGCACCCCCTGCTATAGACTCTTCTCATCACGTACCTTTGAGCTTACCTACTCCCCAACCAATGGCTATTCCAGCCTAATGTAGATATGCTCCGATTAGTGTGAGCACTTAGTAGACTGTCCTGATCACAGTACCCCTCTGCTCTTCACCTCAGAGGTGATATGCAGTATGTGCACCAATGGATGGACTAAGGGCTTCTTAATATGGGACGGGAACCCCCCAAACCAGACCAACTTGGTAAGGGCCAACTGACCCACCTGGCATCACTGCCACCAATGCCGATAGGTCTGAGGTCCTCTTTTTGCCTCAACATACTGCTGCTAACCAGATTGGTAGCCCTTCATAAGACAACATGGACAAGCCAGGCATGCTACCTTTGAGGCCTGTAAATTGGCCTACTGCCTTGCACAATGGAAGATAATTGTACTGCCCAGGGATACTCACACATGCTGATCAGATCACACTCGCCATTCATGTTTACACAAGTAATGGAAGACACTTAAGATCTGGAAGATACAAAATAATACTTATATTGAAGTAGAAATCCAAGTACAAGTCATGCCAAATTTGTACCAAGACCTGCAGCATACTCTGACTGAGGTAAGGCATCCACATGCCTCATGTGCTGCACCACCTGCTATAGACTCTTCTCATCACGTACCTTTCCTATAGGCTTTAGTAGCTACAGATGTTGAGCTTACCTACTCCCCAACCAATGGCTATTCCAGCCTAATGTAGATCTGACCCAATTAGTGAGCAGTTAGTAGACTGTCCTGATCACCGTATCCCTTTTCTCTTCACCCTTAGAGATGATATGCAATATGTGCACCAATGGATGGAAGGAGGGCTCCTTAATAGGGAACAGAACCCCCCCAAACCAGACCAACTTGGTAAGGGCCAACTGACCCACCTGGCATCACTGCCCCCAATGCCTATACGTCTGTGGTCCTCTTTTTGCCTCAACATATTGCTGCCAACAGATTGGTAGCCCTTCATTAGACAACATGGACAAGCCAACCACGCTGCCTTGAGGCCTATAAATTGGCCTACTGCTGGCACCATTCCTACCCATACCTTTCCTGAGATCCTTATGCAAGTCTCTCTTGTTTCGTTTTCTCTCCATTGTTGCTCCACACCGCTGCACTTCTCACATGATATCAGAGCCTAAGGCTGGCTAAAAAGACCTAACCTGTGGAGAGGAGAATCAGCAAGCTACATCAACTTTTTGGAGCTGTTCGTAGTGGAAGCTGAGAAGGTACGGGATGTTTTTTGGAGTAAATAGAAGGGTAATCACTTTGAAGGGTGTTTTCAGATCCAAGGAGCGAATTGTGTGAAGGCCAGTCACGTGGAGGTCAAGGTAAGAATCCTCTTCAAACCTCTCAGCCTTCTCTCCTTCCTCCTTTCTTTCTTCCAACATTCCCTTTCTTCCATCCTCCTTCCCGATCTTCCCCATTCCTTTCACTTCTATCCCATGTCTTCCCTACAGGATTTGGTTGCTCTTCTTATTGAGAAAGACCACCGGAACAAGGAAAAGGAATCTACTTCGACATTGGGCACTGAAGAAGCTCATATTTCTACGAGAAAACGGCAAGCCAATAAGAATATCATATGCAGATATTGCAAACGGAAGGGTCACATTGAAGCATACTGCTTCAAGAAGGAGGAGAAAGAACAAGAATGACACCATGCTAATCTTGTTTCTGTTGAAACACCAGAGGAGATTCCAGATCTCGACCACGCACTCATTGCCCGTGTCACCCTCGTTGAGGATGACAACCCATATGTATTTGATTTCTCTTATGAAATAAAGTTTCTCTACCTTGAGTAATCCTCTAAAATGAATGTTTGAAGAGTCAATAAAGGTCTCTACCTTGGATAGTCCTCCTAAAATGATGTATTTCTTTTATATTTATGGTGTGTGGCTCCATGTTCCTAGTTAGTCCCTCGAGTCAAGAGGGGGATGTACTGTGGGAGCCATGTATTGGCATTGATAGGGTCTAGTTATCAGGCCTGGCATATGAGTTCGAGGATGTTGGTGCATTGGTCTTCTAGATATCTGAGTTGTTTATACACCCATGCTGAGACATGAGCCTCTGAGTCATGTTTGGGACATAAAGCCATGTGAGTGCTCAGTCCGACCTTTGAACCATGCTCAAACTTCAGCCTCTGAGTTGGCATGGGAGCCATGTCTAGTTCAGACATTGCACAATTTAGTAGTCCTGTCACTATCATTTCAGTCCTTGGTTCCACTCCAGGAGTCTCTCACCTTACCTTCAAGGGGGGGTGTTAGAATATGAAGCCAAGTTGAGTCAGTTTGGTGTATTATAGTGTGAGTTCTAGTCTAGTGTGTCTTATGGATGCCATGTGTCACATTGGGAGTTATCCCATATACATAGGTGTTCATATGTGTGTGTGTGCTCTTATATAAGAGTTGCACTTGTCTACTGTCAAATAAATCAAGTATCAAGCTACAAACTCTTTGGTCTACATGTGAGTACTTTCATTTGTTCATTGCTTAGTCATTTTATTTTCATTTCATTATGTCTTTGTTTGAGTATCATTATCTCTCTCCCTAGCCTAGTCTCTCTCTCTCTCCTTCTCCACCATGTGCCTTCCTGCCGTGTTATGAATCATGATGGAGTCATTATTACAGTCTTATGACTTGGCAAACTTTATCTTGGTAGGTGTCACCAAGCCAGAACCCCTTGATGAAAGTTTGGGCATTCTGGATCAAAAGGAGGCTGAGAATCTGGCCAAGCAGATCAAGGCCCGTATCAATGCAAGAGTCCGTCCATTCATCTTAGCAGTTGCAACTTGTCTCATTGAGTGAGGGCCTTAGTTGTGGGTCTATCCGCCCATATGAGGAAGTGTCAGGGTCATTGTTGTGGCTTTGCCCACCTCGGAGAGACAGAGGGGGTTCACCATGGAGGGCTACGGGTACATGGACCTGTGTGGGGCTGTTTGCCTCTGTTCCGAGGTCTTGGAGGGGCCGCCATCTGTCATGCAAGGTGTAGGGGTTTGCAGTTCCATGCTAGAGGCTGGTATGGAGGCGCCTTCAGCCATGGGGCGTCAACTCCCTTTAGTAAGAAAACCTATCAAAATCTTCAGTATGAGATGAATTTAACAATATGCCATGAGTAAATTTTATTCAAATTAACATGATTTTGTTCTACATTAAAAGAGCTTCAAATATGTTTTTACATCTTGAAATTTTGGTAACACATGAAAAAGTTACATTAATTTGAAAGGAGATGGGTTTTCATATTTTAGTGTATTTTTTGTTTTACCCCCCATCATGCAAAAGACCCCCCCCCTTGGGCCTCACATATCATGGAAAATATGTACAAATCATAAAATCTTGCATATTTTTCAAGGTATATACCTTATATTTTATGGGAAGGGGCACATGAAATTTTAATATTTTTTCCTTGCATATTTGAAATTTTGTAAGGAAATCCATACATATTATATATGGACCTTGTCCCCCCATGCCTTAGATTTTGGACAAGGGTAGTAACATATTACATATTGAGTTGGTGCCCCAGGCCTTTAGCTTGCCTTGGGACTACTACCACAAGGCAGCACGTGTGCACCTGGTTGGTGCCTTATTTTGCGGGACTCTTGGCCTCCCATCAACCTGCTACAGCCGATCCATTTGGTCAGTCTGCTCAAGACCAGGGTCAGTTGGCCACCTATCCCCCCTCCCCTCCCTCGGTTCTTTTGGGGCAGGGGATGACTCTTTAAATAGGGCCTCCTCCCTCTCTTCTTTGGCACCTCAGCAGCCAGTTGTTCACTCATCGGTTGAGGTGTAGAGGAGGTTTTTCTTGAGATCCTTGAGCAAGCATCTCTTGTTTTCAATTTTCCTTATGGCACTTCTCACAGGACTGCCCTTTAGACTGGCCGACCAGTCTGTCAGCCAATTGACTAGATGTATAGCCTAGTCTGTCGGCCAACCAATTATAGCTACTGATTGCCACCGGTACAACCGTCTACTATCCTTTATTTCTATCAACTTGCCCTCTAGCCGTCTACATGGCTGCTATTGTTGTTGACCACTAGTTGGGCCTGTATATGGCCTGACACTACAAAAACAACGTGTACATTAGGGAAGATTTGGGGTCTCAAAAGGGCCTCCAATAGGTGTTTCCTAATTTCAAGGGATTAAAGAGGGATTTGAGGTGTACCAATGAGAGTGCTCCTTTGTGTGGGGTAATGGTACATTGAGGTGTACAAAAGAATATGCTGAGCATTTATGGGTGGGGATACCTAGACTCACCCATGGTTTAGACCTATGATCTTCACTCCCTGCCATTGATCTCATCTACAATCCAAGGGATACATGGTAGAACCTTCGAAGCCATTAGATCAAGGTGTAGATCCCATGGATACCATCAAAGGATAGAAGGATCAAATCTAAACCCTTGAAAATGGCAAGGATCTAATGGATGAGATCAATAGAGAAGGGGGCTCATTTTAAGCCATCCATTTAGAAATAGATCTAAGGGTAGAGATGCAAGGAAAAGGCACTCGAATCTGGACCAATGATCTCAAGGAGGTTGAAGGGTAGATATGCAAAGAAAAAGGTGCTTAAATCCACACCGTCCATTATGCACCTAAATCTCAACCGTTGATCTCAATGGCTCCATCTACACCCTCCAAAATGCGCCTCAATCTAGGCCCTTCATTTGATCCTTTGATCTCCACCATTAGATCTATCCAAGATCTAATGGTCCACAATAAATGGCAACCTCTCCCTCTTTATTACACCTCTGTTTTGTCAACCTTTGTCAGTTTGGAGCCCACCAAAGGTGCCTCCCACCAATTTGAGCATCCTAGGCCTTTGATTCATCCACCATCCACCTCCATTCAAGGGCCAAGGTTGATCAACTTTAAAATAAAGATACCCATTCCAATTGAGTAAATGCTAATGGACCCTTAGCCCATGGGTTACCATAGTGTGTTCACTTGGTCTTAGCTTAATCCATTTTTTAATCCATTCCTTATGAGGCCCTTTTGAGACCCCAATTCTCCCCTAATGTATCTTTGAAAGGAGTTTGGAAGCATTAGCATGGGGATGGCAATATATGGTAGGGTACAAGATACAGTTGTGTTTCATGTGGGAGCCAATATGCTACCCACATGTCAACCCTAACATATTCCTATTTATCCCATTCTATGTTACATGTCATCCTTCCCCATGCCCTCTTCATATGGGAATTCACAAGTGGGGAGGTGCTCATTTTATTTTAATAACACAAGCAAATATACGTGCCCTTCTCTAGGGGCTTTTCCAGCCATTGGTACTGACCTGAGCATGCAGTCAGCTGGAAGGATAGCCCATGGGGTTCTCCTAAAAAAAGTACAAAGAGGAGACCTATGGGATGCCCATGTGGCAGCCAAAATCACGCCTACATAGCAGCCGTAATCCATCCCCCTTTCTCCTTGCCAATGTTGTATGTCAAACTCACTCATCATCCTCCTCATTTGAGGGTTCACAGGTGAGGAGGTAACCAATCATTCCAACACACTTAACACATGCATCCTAGCAACATAGCCCACACTTGTATTAGCCCATGGTCAATCTCAATGTCTGCAAGGCGTTGGTGTTCACCATCAAGCATATCATTTGTTGCCAGGAGAGGTCTTGGATGGCTTGTTATGGAGGAAATCCTAAAATAGAAAGGCACACATAAGCTAATACTCTTGCAAAAGAAAATCCAATTTTGAGCAACGTCCCTTTCATTAGATACATAAGATTACACCTACACTCCCTTTGAATTTCAACATACACCAAACAATTAGCAAGTACTCATCAACTGAAACCATGATGACCGAGTGAGCTGCTCTCATATAGACCTTGAGATTAGTTTAGGCAAGTTCTAAGTTTTTTAAACCTCCTTTAGTTTTCCGTGTACTCGTACGTTAGTCTCTAGGGCATCGGGGCCTCGTGCTTTCTACCTTGATGAGTCTCTATTTGTGATAGATCTGATCGTTCTTAAATCTTTGGTCTTCAAGTTCGCGTGTATGGATCTTTTTCTTTTTCGTCAGTGGCACTTCAGTAGACGCTTACATGGACTACCAAATCCCATTCTCAAAGGGCACAGAACAGACTTGGCTTCAGAACAGCCAACACAAACTTTACGTGTCCCAATGCTTGCAAGCAGTCGTGAATAGCATCCTGTAGCTTTGTTGAAGCAGGTCAAGTGGAGAGATCGTAATTGCTTCCAATTTCCTTCCTTTCTTGCAATTGAAACCACGTCGTCCGGTTTCCTGTCTATAAATCTTGCGGTAGAAAATGGTCGTGAATAGTATCGTGTAGGTTTGTTGAAGCAGGTTAAGTGGATGCTTCTCATTAGAATTGGTGGAATAGCTTTAGTGCCTATCATGCTTGCTCTGATGACAGGCCGTCAATTGTGTGATCTGCCGTTCTTGCTGATGCCGCACCTTGTGCATTCCCTTATCCAATCGTTCTTGTGTAGAAGGGCCTTTTTCTTCTTCGCTTTCTTTATTTACGTATGTGTGCCTTGGAACAACACAACTTATTTAATCATTTATATTACGATCTCATCATCTTGTCTTCCTCACTTCATGTTCCTGTTTGGGACAAGCTACGGTCCTCAGTCAAGCGGTGAACGTTCGTCTGCTTTCTGTCTGCTTGCTCTTGATCACTGGACCATCGACAACTCTTCAGTCCTATCAGTAACCCTGAGGGCCTCATCCTGTTGATATGGACAGAAACATTTCGGTATCCAGCTCTCCTGCGCTACGTTTAGCTTTTGCTTAAGAATACCTGTATGTTTCTCAAGCCGTCCCTCCCAAACTTGCATATTTTTCAATTGGGTTCTTCTTTGTAATTTGGGCGCCTTTTTGTCCACTTTTCGACATAGGTTGTTGAGGCGAACTATGCCTCTACTTGAAAAACTGTCATCGCGGCGGGCCTGGTCACCTCTGACTAGACAAAACTGGGCACACTCCTGCCACCCCGGAGCCTACCCGAAAGCTTAGCAGTAGAACCGAGGCTGGTGCAACTCTACACGACGTTACCTGGTCCAGTCTACCGCGCCTTGTGAACCTACGAAGTTGGGGCTGCATCTCACCGACTCTTTGGTCGTGCAGTCTTTCATCCCTGTATTTAGAAGCATCTATCAACTAATATAACCAGACAAGGTAGATTCGATTAAGAATCAATTAACTTTTCAAGATTGTTACAATAAATTTGCTAGAACCCTTGCAAATGAATATTTTTTAAACTAGAGTGCTTGGCCAGCTGGGCTCTTGATGAATACTTCTCTCTTTTGCTATATTGTTGAGGTTCACATGAGTCACGTTGTCAGAAATGATGCAGAAGATTGATGTTCAATTGCATGCAACCTTTTCTAGAGATTTCGTTATCATCCAGTCCTGCTTGCACTTTGATGTTGTTCATGTCGACAGTAAAACGTAGTTTTTCTTTTTTTCAGAGGAAGACAAATTCCTATTCTTTGCACTGTAAGCAAATCTATTGTCATTCCACTTCAAGCGAACGACGAGGAGATGTATTTCAGAAATGTATAAATAATAAATCAAAACCAAATTGAGCCAGAAGCATGCAACTGTGACAGGAAAAATCCAAACCCAAAGCTGCATTGCATGTACGACAAAAGTTCCAGCACCATTTGCAACTTCATTGGATCCCTTTTTTCTAAGGCACAAATGTTTATTTTTTGGGTCAAATTATGTTTCTACGCTTTAGGAAATAGTACTTCCGCGCTCTGGCCGGATGGCCCTCGAGCGTGTTGTAACCTAATGGACCTACTGTGTTGTGGCTCCTTATGTAGTACTGCTCTAAAGTTCGTGCTTTGTCTACGGTGTCTGTTGTTTCCAAAACTTTGATTTCGAAATTTTCTTCGAAGGGCTTGTAACGTTGCAAGTCCTCTTTCATTTTCGCCGGTGGTTTTTTATTGTGCTGTTTGATCCTCCGCGGCAGGTCCGTCGTGCTCCCTATGTACTTTCTGTTGTTGGGCTTGCACGTGATGCAGTAGACGACGAGGCTCGCGCGATTCCCTTGCGCGGGCGCTTCAGTGGAGGCTCCTCCTTCATCTCGAGGCTCGCGTCTTTCAATGTCGTACCTGCGTAACATTGACAGTTACGTTAGTCATCGAGGTTTTCGGACTTTTTTTTCCCGTTTGAGTTCCATAATAGAATGCATTTATTTACTTGCCCTGGTTTTTCTCTGTTGGCGTGAAAGGATCGTTTCCAATACCGAAGCGCTCCTCGTATAAGTCCCTGTCGAAAATATACGTTAGCTTCTCCATTGTCGTCACCGGGTGCATCGCGTCGTGCGTCCCTCCAAATTGTTCCATGAATTGTTCGAGTATAGCCGTTGCTTGATCGCGCGTCGTGTCCCTCAGCAACTCCAAGGATACGTTGTACCTGTAATGCAGCAGCTCGCACGCATACGCTGTGATTCCTTTCGTCTTCGTGTCTAGTAGCTTCTGGCCCTCCAAACTTTCCATCATCCTATCGGTCTCATCGAACTCAATGTCAAGCTCGACAAGGATCTCTTTGAGGAGTCCTGCAGGAGAAGTGCAATCGATGATGAGTTTGTTGTTCTTGCAACCCGTTAATTCTTTTTCTCAATTGTTGTGTTTTTTTTAAATTTTCGGAAGCATTACGCACCATTTGCGAATCTCAAGCCTCCCGGCTCTCTTTTAGCTGGCAAACGCCTATTGCAGTTGTCAATGAAGTCGCGTAGTTCCGCATACGTGTTGAAGCCGTTGATGTAAGCTCCCGGACGTTCTCCTGCATTGTTTGCTAGCCGGAATTGCTTTGTGGTTAGGAAGAACCTCCTCTTTGCTGATGGAGGTTTTGTTGCCTTCGCGTTGCTTTTGTATAGCGCAAATAGCTGCTTGCAGGCACGACTTATTACACCGTCTTTTCAAATGAGCCGTCTTTTTAAATCTTCAAGAAAAAAAGATTCTTTCATGCTGGTGGAATTTACCTTGTCTGCGTCCATGTCTTATGCTGCAATGTCCCGAGCTTTATGATTCTCTGCACCTGTTCTCGACAACAGACAAGATATTAAAACCATTTTCCTTGCATGCATGTTTGACGCAACATATTCATGACTTGCCTCTGCCTTTTTCAATCTCTGGTAGTGAATACCTTTATGCGCGTGGTTGTGTTGTCCGCTGTGAGAACTCTCGTGGAATTGGTCTGAATATGTCTGGATGTGGGCAATGTAGTATGCGCAGCCTCGTTCTCTCAATCACTCTGGACAACATCACGTATGCCAAGCCAAGGGCAAACACTCGTCGGAATATGAGCAGCGCTTTGTTGGATATGGTTGCGCCTTGGGATTTGTGTCCCGTGATAGCATATGCTAGGGTCAGTGGAAATGTGGACTTGTGGAACCATTTTCCATTTATTGCCTTTCGCTGATGCTTCGAGCATCGTAATGTGAGCACGGCCGCTGTTGTGTCCACGACGACAGTGATACCGTTGATTTCCCCCCTGCTAGTTGCATTGATGCTCTTGATTTTGCACATTGCTCCATTTGCGGCACCTATTGCGAGGTCGATGTTTTTCGTTATCATTGCCTTCGCCCCCACGCAAATTTTTCCTATCTCGTTGAAGCTTTTGTCCTCCAACCATTCTTTGAGAGCTGGTTCGCTCGCGGCGTTACTGTGTATTTGAACATGCACAATCGTCTCGGGAGTGTTGAATTTCTCCACAAGCTCATCGTTGAAGGTAGCGACATCGACTCTGTGTGTGCAAATGATGGTTGTTTCGGCATCAATGAAGTGGCATGCACCTTCCTTGTCGACAATGCACTGCCCTAAACAGTCGGAAATCTCGTCAGTTGTCGGCGTCCTGAGTCTTATGGTATGCAAGAATGCCAGGAACGGCATGTCTCGTGCATGTCGCACCGAGAATTGCATGTGGTACATTTTCGCTGCAGGCCAGTGCGCGGAGGACGTGATGTGGCATGGCTCGCAGAGATCCTCGCGGTGTTTGCAGACTGGCAGTAATTGTGCCAGGTCACCAAAAATTATCAGCATTTTGTGTCTGAATGGCTCATGCAATGTGCCATTAGTGACATTGACGATTTGTCTTACCACGAGATCGAAAGTCATCCTTGTTAGCATGGACATCTCGTCAATGATGATCGCGCTGGCTTCCTTGATTGCAAGATGTCGCTCATCCGTCTCATGGATGTTCAGTGGGTATTGACTGCTGCGCACAGGGATCTTGAATTGGTAGTGTACAGTGGTTGCAATCCTGCTCAGCCGCGTCGCAGCCGCCCCTATTGATGCACATAGTATTGGCGTTTTGTTTTGCACTACCAGATGCGAAACATAGTACCGTATCAAGAAGCTTTTGCCGCTACCTGGTGTTCCACAGACAACGTGTAGCCCCGAGCTTGTTGAAGCCAGGCTTTTGAAGACTCTTTGTTGTTCTACTGTCAATGCGGCATTGGCGACGGTGCGAAACTCGGCCATTTTTTGCAACATCCTCGCGCGTGTTGGCCCTTCGACGGTTTGTTGGTCGATGTTAGGCGCGCTTTCCTGCATACGTGCAATTGCTTCCTGAGAACTAGTTCTCGCAACCTTGTGTTTCGAGGATCCAGGGCCTCGTCCCTGGGGACGTAAGCTGCAATCTCATTTGCAATTCGCCGACGGTCATCATGGTGGACCCACAATATGACATGGGCGTGTAGGGAGCCCCTGTTTTGTATCTCATAACGAACGACATGGTGTTGTATTCGGCCAAGCAGACCGTCGGATGAAAGCAAATGCTTGCGCATGAACATGTGGAAGCGTGCGTGGAAAAGTGCCATGCATTCAACAGGACAGTGCTTCCAAGTGAATTGCGCATTATAATGTGTTGCGATGCTCTCGATCACATTAATTTCTTGCCACCGTGTATCGGTGACCTCGTCTGCAGTGAATGTCAGAAAGAAATCTGGGAGGCCCCAAGCATCGACCATCGTTATGAGGTCCTTCAGTTGCCGTCGATGCCACGATGGGGACCCCGGCATTGTTGATGGCATGCTGTAGCGAAGCACGTGTCTCATTGCGTCTTCATCGGTCGTGGCAGGGTTGGCTTTCCTATATTGGTCGATGTCTCGTTGTAAGCATGTAGAGTTGCTTGAATTGGCAATCATCACTACCTGTTTTAACTGGAACATGATCAACAGGTACGGCTTGTAGAGCGTGTAGATAGAGAATAAGGTGCATATTCTCATTTTCACATAGTTGCTGAACTGTATGCAGCCATCATAGTAGCCCCGTCCGAAAGGGAACAGGAATGGGAACACTACTGACTCCATGGTTATGTCAACGCACGCACTGCCAGCTGCTGCTACTCCGTCGACGTGGAATGAAGCGACCCTCTCTGAAAGCATTTCTGTACCCCGTAGCTATATGGAGGCAAACTCATGCTTGTCCCTTGCATCAAAGGCGCGACGGTTCGCGGGGTCCACCATGTTTTGCAAAAGCAGGAGCTCAGGCTAAGATTCCGCTATTTTGACATTAACTCGAAGGGAGCTGTCTCATCATGTAGTTCCAAGATACCTGCAATGGTTTGAGGACTCAAGATGCACATACCCATCTTGATGTCCGCACGCTCTGCTAAAGAATTGTACTTGCGCAATATTGGATTGTTCTCGATGTTGTATGCGAGCACACCTGATAGCTCGTTCGTCACGATTTCTTGAGCCGAGCTTAGTGGGACGTTTCGCCAAGATATCAGAGGATTGTCTAGAAGTGACCTTCGATCGAGTGTGCCACGAGCAATCGCATTTGCAGTCGTGGTAACTAAAATGGATACATCTATGATGCTTAGCAGTTGCGTGTGGAGGTGGTTTGTTTTAAGCAACTGCCGAGAGTACTGTGGCATCAACCGCACAATGTATCTGCTCCGCTGGGCATCTCGTGTGCAGCTTTGGCATTTCCAGTAAGTCACTTGCATGCCCATATTCTCGCAGGCATCCAAAAGTATCATGTTTCCGAGTGCGGCGCTGTGGCTTGAGATCCCTATGCCTTGCGAAGAAACGATCCTTTGGTTTGCAGACAGTAGCGTGGTTATGCCACAGACACCGCAGATTTGAAGGCTAGAGAAAATAGCCGCGCAATTACTAACCCATTGCTTGTATCTATCTGCGATGGTCAACCACGATGACGTAGCTGGCCTCAAGGACATCTTTCTTGATGTTATATCAAGTTGAATAGCTCAACCTCTGGCTGCTCTGAGCATTGACGAATGGTCATGTTCGAAGGAGTTTCCGGTGGTCATTTCTACATCGTGACATGAATCGATGTCTTATGTTCGGGTTTAAACACCTACAAGAATTAATAATAAAAAACATCCGAAACTTTGCTATAATGTCACTCACGTGGTTTTGTCTAAACGCAATAGGAAAACCAAAATGGACTGAACATCTATCTTTAGAAGGTGAAAGAATTGATAAAATAACTTGAATCAAGCAAATACATTTTGTTGTGCGTACCTTTAGGAGAAGACACTCGTTTGGAGGCTGCAAACATCTCGAAAACAGAAGTGTTGCAGACATGATTAGTATGTTGGTCGAACCAAGCAAATGTAATGTTCCCTTGCGGAAACAGAATGTGCGAAGAAGTGTGCGTGCTCAAGATGAGGAGTTAAAAAAAAAAAAACCATACGTAATGTATGGTGGAGAGCTGGCACATGTCTCTCCAAAAATTATATATCATAGGGGAACGTGCCATCCCCCCGTTTCGAATAGTCACCTCCAGTGTTGGAGGTGTAGCGCATTAATGCGGACCAGAGCAACAGACGGTGCAGAAACATTTCAGAATTGAAATGACCGTACATTCTACTTACGTGGAGTGTCCTTTGTGACGTCCACAGCTCGATGAGAAGTCGCCTATTTCTTTGCTGGAATGTTGGAATCTGAAAAACAAATATGATTAGTCAATATGCATTCCTCGTGTTTTGCATGTTTGGATATGTTGGTTAGCATATGTGCAATTTCCTAAAGATGATAAATTCTAGCACAAAAGCTATACACAATCCAACGTCAGACATCGTCCGTGTGCTGATATCTATCTCTCGGAGGCTCAGTTCCTTTAGTAATTATTTTTCAATGCTGCGAGCTTCTAGCGAGCTAGAGAATGTCAAAATTTCTCATCAGCGTTTTAGTACTTTTGTCTATCGACCTATATGCACTATTGATTGGAAATTCTGAGTTGTAAAAGGGGGTTCACATCCCAACCTACAAGATTGTGGCAAGCCAACGCAACCTTGTTGCTTTGACCTGTGGTAGCGCTGCAATTACAAGCACACTGTGCTTCTAACTAGAGGGAACTCTCCCGGATTCCAACACGTGACCCTCTTCCTCCCACTCAAAAAACTATCGCAACTTAGTACCTATTATGCATCAATTGGCTATAGCGTTATTTTGGGGCCTTATGGCCTTATATGCCAACCTTTGGTTCTTGGCTGGACTGCGCGGCTCCAAGGTTCCGTCCGTCACTACGCGGCTCCAAGGTTCCTTCTTTGTCACCGGTGGTGGCGTTGCATCGCAACAACGGGAGAGAACTCACTGCGAATGGAAGGGTGTCTACATCCGTCAACAGACTCTCTGATCGAACCACGGCGAAGCTTTCTATAACAGGGCAGGCCGTTCCTGGAAGCGCAGGTATCTTCTGTATGGACCTCCTGGTACAGGCAAGTCCAGCATGATCGCTGCCATGGCCAACTTCCTGCAATACGATATCTACGATTTGGAGCTCACTGAGGTAAAGTCTAACGCAGAACTCCGAAAGCTTCTTATCCACTTTCTCGTGCGCTCTTGAAAGGCTCGTTTTGTAGCTCAAAAAGAATACTGTCAGCTTCTAATTTATTTAAAATTTTGGTCCAAAAAGAATTCTCTATTTCCTTCGATGTTCTCTGTACTTGAATCTCGAATATCTAATATATCCGATACCACAATCCATGTGAGTGCCAGTGCAAAGCCCGATATGGAACGAAGTGCCAAACATTGTACCTGAGATCTACTTTGAAAGGACGATGAGAGGTAATCCGGTGACTCCCTTCCCGCCTTCCTCCCACTCAAAAAACTATCGCAACTTAGTACCTATTATGCACCAATTGGCTATAGCGTTATTTTGGGGCCTTATGGCCTTATATGCCAACCTTTGGTTCTTGGCTAGACTGCGCGGCTCCAAGGTTCCGTCCGTCACTACGCGGCTCCAAGGTTCCTTCTTTGTCACCGGTGGTGGCGTTGCATCGCAGCAACGGGAGAGAACTCACTGCGAATGGAAGGGTGTCTACATCCGTCAACAGACTCTCTGATCGAACCACGGCGAAGCTTTCTATAACAGGGCAGGCCGTTCCTGGAAGCGCGGGTATCTTCTGTATGGACCTCCTGGTACAGGCAAGTCCAGCATGATCGCTGCCATGGCCAACTTCCTGCAATACGATATCTACGATTTGGAGCTCACTGAGGTAAAGTCTAACGCAGAACTCCGAAAGCTTCTTATCCACTTTCTCGTGCGCTCTTGAAAGGCTCGTTTTGTAGCTCAAAAAGAATACTGTCAGCTTCTATTTTATTTAAAATTTTGGTCCAAAAAGAATTCTCTATTTCCTTCGATGTTCTCTGTACTTGAATCTCGAATATCTAATATATCCGATACCACAATCCATGTGAGTGCCAGTGCAAAGCCCGATATGGAACGAAGTGCCAAACATTGTACCTGAGATCTACTTTGAAAGGACGATGAGAGGTAATCCAGTGACTCCCTTCCCGCCTCAGGGATCCGTGGCTTCGAGAAATCTTCCCGGAAATCGCATTTTCCTTTCCATCCGGGCATTCCCTTCAAGTCAACAGATGTGGTTTATCTGATGTTTTCTGTCCTTCTTTCTCAACTTTTCCGTCCTTCCGCTTGCTATATGTTGCCAAGGATTGGTTCGTGCCCTTGAGCAAGTTATCGTTGGATGTCTACGAAACAGCTAATACTTTAGCAAATGATGGAGCACGGAAGGCAAAAAAAAAGGATTAGCAATATCTTCCGCACGGTAAAACTTGGTTAGCACAGCGATGGAGAGCGGAAGCGAAATTCACGTGCATTTCAAATGTTTAAGCCCGCGTCAAGTTCCGGAATCCAAATGTATCTTAGAGCGCATGGAATTCCAACACGAAATCTTTGTTGACAACTCAAAAGAGATTGGAGTCGCACGAATGCCCGAGCTACAATAGTGCTGAGACAAGCGCAAAGGCAGCATCATTCTTCACCGTTGAGATGCTCTGCGATGCCTCAAGGAGGGTACCTCAAAGGATAATAAGCGATGGACGTCGTGGAAATCGAGGTCGATGATGTTGCTGTGCTGGTGAAGGATGGGGAAGGTATGATCGAAGGGGAAGGGAGCGGGGGAAGGGGGAGGAGAGGAAGCGGAAGGCACAGCGATCGCCATAGCCAGTCACAGACAGGGAAGAAGAAAGCTGAGAAGTCTCCGTCACGTAATTCAACCTCTCTTTCAAACAAACAACGATTGATGATCTAATATATGAGTTGAAGGCAAGTAAGGAAGTAGAAGCAAACCTGATGGTGATGATGAACAAACAGCAACACACTTGAAATTTTATGTTTCTCCTATATTTAAAGGTTTTGCCTTGGCTTTTTACGTAGCTTTTCAAAAGCTTTCAAAGCTTTTGTTCTCCTATATTTAAAGGTTTTGCCTTGGCTTTTTACGCAGTTGGCTTTTTATGCAGCTTTTCAAAAGCTTTCAAAGCTTTTGGGCTTTCAAAATTTAAAAAATCTAAGGGTGTATATTGTGCCATGTGGAAGCACAGGATTTCAGAATTTGAAAAAACGTCCTAGTGCTGGCCAAGTAATGATGATTTTATCCAATGATATATAACGATATCTTTTGTGAGCTATTTTCATAGTTTTTTAAAAACATTATGTGTACGCTTGTTTTTTAAATTGGAAAGGTGAGTAAAACAACAATGATGTTGATTTTTAGTCACTTTTGGAAAAAAACCCATTTTTGGACATTTTTGAAGGAAATCTTTAAGGAGAATGGTTTGCACTTACCCAAACAATCCGCAATAGTTTTGACTAATCAATCAACATCAACTTTGTGTCTCATTCTCATCTCCATCATTATCACTCTCTCTCTCTAACACTATTTTGCAAATGTTTTCCGTTAAAGATTCTCTCAAAATTAGGAAAATTTTGGTTGTTTTTAAAAAATGTGCATAAAATTTACAATAGCAATTTATCAAAAGGCTAAAATATACAATATTTTAGGTTCTTGAAAAATTTTATTACATAGAATATAAAATATTCACTAAAACTAGGCACTCAAACTTCTCATTTTGGGATGCAAGGAAACTATAATGAAAAAGTATGTAATTCAATACACTAAAAGATATTAGAACATATGAGCAAATGAAACATTATTGAAAATTTTAACTCCTTTTCACAACAAGACAAAGCAACTATAGACGCGCAAAATAGCGGACGCGTCTATAGATGCAGATATAGTGAAAATACGAGCGTGTCTAATAGCGCGGTTATTCACGCTTCTAATACCACGTCTACACTGTGTTTTAGACATGTTTATAAATGCACATCAGAGAGTAAAATTTTTTTGCAGGCTGATAAATGTGCATCACTGCTCTCCAAACATTGCCCATGATTGCTGCCAAAGCACAAAATTTTTAAAAAATATCAATGCTATGCACGTGTCACACACGATAATATGCTTTTTGGCAAACCCATATATACAAAAATTAAGTGAGGTAAGGAGAATGAGACAATATATAAAATAGTTTTGCCAATATCAATGATGGGCTACGGTTTGATCTCATCCTCAATGAGATCAACCCTTGCCAAACTATCTACTTCAATATCTAAACCAATGTTGAGATCTACAAATACGTTCAGCCCACTACTACTTGTGCTACTGTGCATCGAAATCAGCATCACCAATGGTAGGCTCGTCCTCATGGGTAACGGCCTGCATATCTGTATCTCCTATCCCATGATCATCCTCCTCTCTCATATCATGATCATCATCACCTCCATGGCCATGATCATCCTCCATACGCTCCATATTAGTAAATGTACTATACATCACTTTGAAACATGGCGTAATAGATATGACGTGCCACCACGTATTATTATCCACCATTGGTTGATAGAGAACCTAATTCAAACACAAATACAAACATGTTATTTTCCTTGCATCAAAGGTATCAAATATTAAAAAGTGAGTATTTTTATATATGTGTACAATACATGTTCACATTGTTGCGGTAGTACTAGTATGTCTTTCTTGCTTTGTCGAAACTTTGTGGAGTCAATAGGTATAAAGCCACTCGCATGGCATTTGATTGTTGCATTAGGACCTCTTTCCACCACGTCCTTAAACCACTTGACATCCAAAACATACACAAAGAAGTGTCGAAAGTCAAGCTTAATAATATCTTGGATTATGCCACAATAATCATCCATGGCTCCATTGGCTCCCTCAAAGCTAGCAATGATGCCGCAATCTTGTGTGTTTCTCTTATCATCAATCCGTTGTATTAAAAAATGCTTGCCCTCACACCATATAGCATTGAACATAGTACACTATACCAAGACAAAATCAATTGAATAAGCAATCTAAATTGTTGAAAGCTCCTAACTTATGCATAACATTCTATATATCGACCTTTTACATGCATCCTCTAGCATACTCCCATTCTATTGTGACATGCATCCCCTCATCTCTCTCTGCTCTCTCCATTTCGTCAAGTAGCCAATCCACATGAATATCCTTTGGAAATGCTCTTAGATGCTTAGGGTATGGCACATGAGATCCGTGGTGTGTACAAAAGAGGGCCCTTTCTCCTTGTCTTCTTGCCTTTGCATCCTCGTATCTTGTCACCCATCTTTTCATCATATCACTATTAAGCATGCAATAGAGGCTGAGATTACTAAGCAACTCCGTGACCATTACTTTGCTCCATCCTTTCCCTTGAGGCACAATAGAGGTCATCCTTAGGTCTTTATCATCTCTCCATAGTCATGGGTGAGAGCTATCCACGTCAATAAGAAACTCAAAAATATATACAAGTGACTCTTGTACCAACCAACCCTCAGCCATGCCCTTGCATTTTGCCTCACGAAAACCTTCAAGGTCTTCATGAAGCGCTCGAGGAAGAACAAAAATAGTGCATGTACAGTGCCACATATAGCAATCTCATCCACCAAATGCACTATGAAAGACGTATTAGATAATTCGGGAAAAACAAAATTCCCAGAATGGCAGTTTTGGAAGAAATTGTAGCTCCCCTCAATGAAAAAACAGGAGAAATATGTGAAAATAGAATAGATAGCCATTCATGAAGTGTGAAATATCAACTACATTCTCAAATAATAAATAGAATATCAGTGTCTAAACTACGTTTTCAATACAAATGTGACCATATTCTGCAATATCTATGTTCATCATGGGGTCATACCAAGGTGGAACATTAGGGGAAAATACATAACAAACATTTGGCTTTACATTGGTATTTCTATTGCTGTTAATAAATCCTGCCACATTGCCATATTGAACATCACCAACAATATGCACCATATCCTTCATAGGGACAGTAGGGTCCTCTTGGATAGAGTACTTCTTTAGCCTTGGATGAACTCTACATAATTCCTTCCAGTCTCTATAGGAGTACTTGTCACCTCCATAATGGAGAATAGTAGTCCCTCTCTTGATGGAGTCATGCACAAACAAGCCCAAGCCAGCACCTGTAATGGTTGACTCATGCACCTCGAAAGCCACATTTTTTATCCAGAACACTTCATTGATAGGGACAGGTAACTTTGGTGGTCCAAATGGATCTCGTTCTGGTATGTACGTACTCAAGCTTGATTTGAACGTATATCTATCTACATCACAAAAGACAAATTCAATTAGCTGCAACAACAGTTACATAGACTTGAGATAAAATCAAAAAACACTTTGACATATGTACCTTCATGAAAATTACACATTTTGTAGTCGGTTTATGTAGCCCTTAGCAATGTATTTCTTGATATAGCGACCTTTGTACCCTAGGTCTATAGCCAATTGAGAAACTTGCATAGCATTCATGCTAGAGAGTTGTGGAGCATTCCTTAAAAGTCTTATTTGGGATGCATTGAGTTTAGGCACTTGGCCATCACCACCATGGGTTGCCCTAGGGTGTACACCCTTTGGTTCTATATTACCACCTATATCCCTCTCTCTTAGTTGATCTGCAAGAGGAAGATTTCTTGTTTTATATTCCATTCTTGACCATGCATGATTTTCCTCCCTCCATTCATCAATTACTTTCTGGACAAGGTTGAAATCCTTATGCCCCTCCATTATAGGTAATTGTCCATACCGATTTGTCTCAATCATGCTGCGCACATCTTTAGTTTCATCGAGTTGTAGTAAGTACAGCATCAACTCTCTCAGTAGAATATTATCATCCTTGTCTTGTACATCAAACATGGAAGGAAATATGCAATTTGATGGAGGGCTAATGCAAGCCTTGTATGGGGAGTCATCAACAAGGATTGTCCTTATAGCATCACATCCAAATGCCTTTGAGATTTTTGCTAAGGGTTTAAACATTGCCTCAACACCAACCTTGTCAGGCCTATTTATCCTCGTCTTACTGTAAGTGTAGCATCCTTGATGAGACCATATAACAAAGAAAGGGAGGCTCTCATTTGCATAATTTTGCAGCTTTCCTACCATATCAAGTACGTTATACTCCATCGCAATTGACCAGGTACCTACATCAAATCTTTGTAGCAAGATTTTAAGAAATTCTATGCACCTAGGACGAACAACCATATAACTATTTTTGCCATGCATAATAGACGGATGTATTGGAGACTTGAATAGGTAGCGACTTAATAACAGACCATTCAAGTCTAATATGATTGTTAATCGTGGCATATCCAAAGAAATTGTATGTGGATATAGATCCAAATTCTCCTTGAAGTTGCTGGCTTCTGACTCATCCAAATTGTCAGGTGCTATGTTTTCATACATGTTTGCAACGAGTTTGCAACAATAATAAGATTATCTAGTCTTGTCCCCAATGTTGAGACAGTACGTTCATCCATGTTCTCTTCTAAAAGTATAGGATTCATGATATTCCTTGCAATTTTCTCCATTTTTGGGGTTATGTTTTCTTCTATACCTCCTGTATCCATTGATAGTCCCCATTTTGGGTGGTATGTTGTCCTCTACATTTGATGTCTCCATATCCTTCCATGCATCATTGGTTCCTGTGGAAGTTGAGGAATATAGAAATATTTTGATTCTTTAGAGTGTATTCAACAATGTCGAAGCACAAAAGCATATGAAACTAATAAATAAAAATAAAGTACGAACATTATCCATCGCCGTTCACTGATTCCATTGTCTTTTTGGGGAATGGCACTGGTGCCAATCTCTCTAAAGGTCAATTGAGAATGCAAATAGTGGAACCTTTCTCTCTGAACTCATAGAGAGAATGGCACTAGAGCCATTATTCTCTTGGGGTGGTGCTAGTGCCATTTTACATATAAGGTTATGGAGAATGCCACTAGTGCCTTTCTCTATATCCTCATTGGGAGGAGAGAATACTACTAGTGCCTCCCCCCATGTCCCAAAAGAAATGTACAATGCATGATCTGAAAGCATAGATATTGTATTACTTTGGTCCAATAGATTTGTAGAAAGCACCCAAATCCAAACTTTGGTAGCATAGTTAATACTATACAATTTTAAATCTCTGTAATGCTTTCAACTAACATAGATTCAAGAAAGGAACATAACAGTATTACCATTTCTACATAACCACAAAGAGAGAATGGCAATAGTGCGATTCTCCATATGAGGTCACATAAAATGTTAATAGTACCTCTTACGTATAACCCGACATAGGGAGAATGACACTAGTACCATTCCCCATGTCATTATGTCACACAATTTTATCATACCTAATGTTTAATCTCTTTAATATAATGAGAGTATGTGCAATCGAGAAAATCCATAAAAGTCATATTATTTTGAAACTGAATACACAAGGCATAAATGAGTAGCTAAAGACCTTGCTCCAAATCTTCCAATGTAATCTTTGGGATAGCTTCAAGATCTGCTTCAGTTAAAGGTTGCAAGTCTTCAATGTGATGCTCATCCTCTTTAATTCCTTCATCGATAGGTGAATGATCTCTATGTGTCTCAAGAGGCCTCTCAATGCTAGACCAAATCTTAATATGGGGATTATTTGATGCATGTGCCACACACATAGCCTCGACCTCTGTCGCCTGTTGGGATGTCTTCACCAGTGAGATCACTTTTCTTTTGCTTGACAATGCTTGTAATGCCACACATCCATTAGTAAAGACGTCAACAACAACTCCATGTTCCCTACTATAATAGCACCTGATGCACTCCTTGATGATGCCATGCTTCACAACCGCCTCTTTTTCATACTCATCGTCCTCATCAGAATAAAGAATATTGTCCTCAATTATTATCAAACCCATCATGTGAGCTGACAAATGACAAAAAACAGAAGGTCTCAGACAAACCCTTTTGTGCACTATCCGATTCATGGATAACACCCATAAACCTTCTATGCCAAAATCGAGCCTCTATCATTGCTTCCTTGAGATTTACCATCTCTATCATTGTCATAAATGATAGCAATACATATTGTGATGGAGTGGCAACGGTCTCCATCAAGCCACAGAGCAACTTCTTGAAGGCATCCTGATCCCAACACATGCCTTTGGCAGATCCCTCTGAGGTGTCAAGCACACACAAGTTGATTGGAAGTTGTCCCTTGGAGTGACGTGTTAGAAAGCTCTCCCCCTCCATCTCCATGTTCACTTGAATAATTGTTCAAGGAAAACAAGACTGCGATGTAGACTTGTTACCCTCTATTGAACTAATCACCCAATCAACATAGATTGATGCGGCTTCTGGGAAATCAGGTGTGGACTTCCCAACTTGCAGCTTCTCTTGGACCCATGACTCACATGAACCCTTGAAGCTCTGATAAACAATTGAATCAATTTTGAAGTAAGTTGCAAGAGCATCCCATCTTTGATGTTGGGGCGAAGGGTGACGTGAGTTGAACTCCTTGATGAGCGCTTCTTTCAGGGCTCTATCATGCTTAATCTCCATTGCCCGTTGAGACATTTCAATGGACTCCTTGTCTTTGCTTGACTTGACCAAGACTATTTCTTTAGACTCAATCTCTGCTTGAAGTGCACGTACATCTTTGTCTTCCAATCCTAGCAGACACCTCATATATGTTATTGTGGGATTTCGACCCTCAAGATCACCCTGCTTCACCAATGTCAAAATCCTAATCCATTGTTCGTAGATGTCATCATCGTATGTGACCATGTGTGTCTCCTTGGTAGCAAAGTTTGCGCCCATCGATACGCTTGCAACTCCTACAAATTTCTATATAAAAAAATCAAAATCATCTTAGGCATTCTTCTAATCCAAATCATGTAATAGAGATAATAATGACACTAGTGCGATTCTCCCATTACCATGTCAAAAGCATGACTTGGTAACTAGAAGACTGGCACTAGTGCCATTCTCACATCAGGGAATTAACACTACTATCATTTCTTATACAAAGCCATAAACATTCTTGAAATAAAAAATGCATACAAAACAAAGTTTATTACTCACATCCCAACTTTGTCGATCTTTATGCCCTTTGACAAGGCCTTGGGCTGGTTTCTTTGGTCGTCCGAATGCAATCCATTGTGCCCTTAGGTGTTGTAAGATATCGATATATGGTTGATTTTTCAAAACGGTCTGTGCCTCCATGTTGGCCATTGATGATATCTTACAACTTGCTTCAACTGGTGCATTGATAACAATTCTCGCCTTCCTCCTTGTATAGAAACCTTTTCATTGATTGAAGGCTTCTCCATGTGCTTTAGTTATAAACATCCTTGCAGCACAAATCGAATGCTGCCTTGCGAGAATCCAATAATTATACTCCTTTAACTTTTCCTCCTTTATCTCTTCCTTGCACATCGGAGTATTTGTGCATGTGTGGTAAGGCATAAGATATGCACATGTTGCAGGAGGTCATGCATTCATTGCAAAACTCTTGACCAAGTCACTGACATAGCTAAGGGTCAATGTCTTGTACACATATTGGCTTGGTGCTCTAAAGCAATTCATCACTGGGATCAACACCTCAAACTCCAAACCAAATGGGAAGTACTCTACGTACTCCATCAAGCCTGTCATACTTGTGTCCTTCCTTTCCAATTTCTTTTGTAGTGCCTTAAAGTCAACATCTGGCTGGATTTTCAAGAGATTGGCACCACTGCCATTCTCCACTTGTACAAATGTTTACCCTACTATTCTAGGAGGGGTATTCCAGTGATCATAGGAGAGTGGTGTTCGATTCCAATCCACATGTGAGTTTGATGATCTCAAAGATTGACACAATTCCATATGATCTCTACACAGCGGAGATAGTGATCACTACATCGAAGAATGCACATGTGAGTTTAGGATTCCTTGTGCATGTTTTCAGGTCATGGTATGAGATTGGCACCACTACCATTCTCCACTGGTGACATTCTCCACAGAGATTGACACAATTCCATATGATCTCTACATAGCGGAGACAGTGATCACTACATAGAAGAATGCACATGCGAGTTTAGGATTCCTTGTGCATGTTTTCAGGTCATGCTATGATATTGGCACCACTACCATTCTCCACTGGTGGCATTCTCCACAGAGATTGACACAATTCCATATGATCTCTACACAGCGGAGACAATGATCACTACATAGAAGAATGCACATGTGAGTTTAGGATTCCTTGTGCATGTTTTCAGGTCATTGTATGAGATTGGTACCACTACGATGTATTGTATAGAAACATTACTTGATATATAAATAGCTCAATGTATTGTAAAGAATAAATAAATGTTACAATTTGTATACATCCCTAAGTTACCACCCTGGGCTCAAAAGTCACAAGGAGATCTGGGTGCCCATGGCTACATTACTATACAAACCATAAAGGATACCTCCATTTACCCTACTATTCTAGGAGGGGTGTTCCAGTGATCATAGGAGAGTGGTGTCCGATTCCAATCCAAACATGAGTTTGATGATCTCAATGTCATTATATAGTTGCCAGCATGAGATTGGCATCAGTGCCATTTCCCACTATGGTAGTCTAGACAAACTAAACCTATAGATTGACATTCCAGGGCCTAATAAGAGATTGACACAATTCCATATGATCTCTACACAACGGAGATAGTGATCACTACATCGAAGAATGCACATGTGAGTTTAGGATTATCAATGCCATTTCTTAGGGCAAGCATGAGATTGGCATCACTGCCATTCTCCGCTAGTGGTAATCTAGACAAACTAAACCTATAGATTGACATTCCACTAATTTTATTGGTTGCAATAGGATAATGGCAAAAGTGCCAATGCACATGTGAGCTTAGGATTCCTTGTGCATGTTTTCAGGTCATGGTATGAGATTGGCACCACTGCCATTCTCCACTTGTGGCATTCTCCTCAAAGATTGACACAATTTCATATGATCTCTACACAGTGGAGACAGTGATCACTACATAGAAGAATGCACATTACCACTAGCGGAGAATGGCAGTAGGATAATGGCAAAAGTGCCAATGCACATGTGAGTTTCCTTGTGCATGTTTTCAGATCATGGTATGAGATTGGCACCACTGCCATTCTCCACTGGTGGCATTCTCCACAGAGATTGACACAATTCCATATGATCTCTACACAGTAGAGACAGAGATCACTACATAGAACAATGCACATGTGAGTTTAGGCTTCTCAATGCCATTTATTAGGGCCTAATAAGAGATGGGCACCACTGCCATTCTCCACTTGTACAAATGTTTACCCTACTATTCAAGGAGGGGTATTCCAGTGATCATAGGAGAGTGGTGTCCGATTCCAATCCACATGTGAGTTTGTTGATCTTAGTGTCATTATGTAGGTGCCTGCATGAGATTGGCATCACTGCCATTGTCCACTAGTGGTAATCTAGACAAACTAAACCTATAGATTGACATTCCAGGGCCTAATAAGAGATTGACACAATTCCATATGATCTCTATACAGCGGAGACAGTGGATCACTACATAGAAGAATGCACATGTGAGTTTAGGATTCTCAATGCCATTTCTTAGGGCAATTGGCATCACTGCCATTCTTTGCTAGTGGTAATCTAGACAAACTAAACCTATAGATTGACATTCCACTAATTTTAATGGCTGCAGTAGGATAATGGCAAAAGTGCCAATGCACATGTGAGTTTAGGATTCCTTGTGCATGTTTTTAGGTCATGGTATGAGATTGGCACCACTGCCATTCTCCACTGGTGGCATTCTCCACAGAGATTGACACAAATCCATATGATCTTTGCACAGCAGAGACACTGATCACTACATAGAAGAATGCGCATGTGAGTTTAGGCTTCTCAATGCCATTTCCTAGGGCCTAATAAGAGATGGGCACCACTGCCATTCTCCACTTGTACAAATGTTTACCCTACTATTCTAGGAGTGGTATTCCAGTGATCATAGGAGAGTGGTGTCCGATTCAAATCCAAATGTGATCCCTACACAATTCCATATGATCTCTACATAGCGGAGATAGTGATCACTACATAGAAGAATGCACATGTGAGTTTAGGATTCCTTGTGCATGTTTTCAGGTCATGGTATGAGATTGGCACCACTACCATTCTCCACTGGTGGCATTCTCCACAGAGATTTAAACAATTCCATATGATCTCTACACAGCGGAGACAGTGATCACTACATAGAAGAATGCACATGTGAGTTTAGGATTCCTTGTGCATGTTTTCAGGTCATGGTATGAGATTGGCACCACTAGCATTCTCCACTGGTGGCATTCTCCATAGAGATTGACAACAATTCCATATATCTCTACATAGCGGAGACAGTGATCACTACATAGAAGAATACACATGTGAGTTTAGGATTCCTTGTGCATGTTTTCAGGTCATTGTATGAGATTGGCACCACTACCATTCTCCACTAGTGGCATTCTCCACAGAGATTGACACAATTCCATATGAGCTCTACACAGCGGACACAGTGATCACTACATAGACGAATGCACATGTGAGTGGCACCACTGCCATTCTCCACAGAGATTGACACAAATCCATATGATCTCTACACATGTGAGTTTAGGCTTTTCAATGCCATTTCTTAGGGCCTAATAAGAGATTGGCACCACTACCATTCTCCACTTGTACAAATGTTTACCCTACTATTCTAGGAGGGGTATTCCAGTGATCATAGGAGAGTGGTGTCCTATTCCATTCCACATGTGAGTTTGATGATCTCAGTGTCATTATGTAGTTGCCAGCATGAGATTGGCATCACTGCCATTCTCCGCTAGTGGTAATCTAGACAAACTGAACCTATAGATTAACATTGCACTATTTTATTGGCTGCAGTAGGATAATGGCAAAAGTGCCAATGCACATGTGAGTTTAGGATTCCTTGTGCATGTTTTTAGGTCACGGTATGAGATTGGCACCACTACCATTCTTCACAAAGATTGACACAATTCCCTATGATCTCTACACAGTGGAGACAGTGATAACTACATAGAAGAATGCACATTTGAGTTTAGGCTTCTCAATGCCATTTCTTAGGGCCTAATAAGAGATTGGCACCACTCCCAATCTCCACTTGTACAAATGTTTACCCTACTATTCTAGGAGGGGTATTCCAGTGATCATAGGAGAGTGGTGTCCGATTCCAATCCACATGTGAGTTTGATGATCTCATAGATTGACACAATTCCATATGATCTCTACACAGTGGAGACAGTGATCACTTCATAAAAGAATGCACATGTGAGTTTAGATTCCTTGTGCACCACTGCCATTCTCCACGGGTGGCATTCTATAATGGCAAAAGTGCGAATGCACATGTGAGTTTAGGATTCCTTGTGCATGTTTTCAGGTCATGGTATGAGATTGGCACCACTGTCGTTCTCCACTGGTGGCATTCTCCACAGAGACTGACACAATTCCATATGATCTCTACACAGCGTAGACAGTGATCACTACATAGAAGAATGCACATGTGAGTTTAGGCTTCTCAATGCCATTTATTAGGGCCTAATAAGAGATTGGCACCACTGCCATTCTCCACTTGTACATATGTTTACCCTACTATTCTAGGAGGGATGTTCCAGTGATCATAGGAGAGTGGTGTCTGATTCCAATGTCTGATTCCAATCCAAATGTGAGTTTAGGATTCCATATGATCTCTACATAGCGGAGACAGTGATCACTACATAGAAGAATGCACATGTGAGTTTAGGATTCCTTGTGCATGTTTTCAGGTCATGGTATGAGATTGGCACCACTACCATTCTCCACTCGTGGTATTCTCCACAGAGATTGACACAATTCCATATGATCTCTACACAGCGGAGACAGTGATCACTACATAGAAGAATGCACATGTGAGCTTAGGATTCCTTGTGCATGTTTTCAGGTCATGGTATGAGATTGGCACCACCGCCATTCTCAACTGGTGGCATTCTCCACAGAGATTGACACAATTCCATATGATCTCTACACAGTGGAGACACTGATCACTACATAGAAGAATGCACATGTGAGTTTAGGATTCCTTGTGCATATTTTCAGGTCATGCTATGAGATTAGCACCACTGCCATTCTCCACTGGTGGCATTCTCCACAGAGATTGACACAAATCCATATGATCTCGGCACATGTAAGTTTAGGCTTCTCAATGCCATTTCTTAGGGCCTAATAAGAGATTGGAACCACTGCCATTCTCCACTTGTACAAATGTTTACCCTACTATTCTAGGAGGGGTATTCTAGTGATCATAGGAGAGTGGTGTCCTATTCCATTCCACATGTGAGTTTGATGATCTCAGTGTCATTATGTAGTTGCCAGCATGAGATTGGCATCATTGCCATTCTCCACTAGTGGTAATTTAGACAAACTGAACCTATAGATTGACATTCCACTAATTTTATTGGCTGCAGTAGGATAATGGCAAAAGTGCCAATGCACACGTGAGTTTAGGATTCCTTGTGCATGTTTTCAGGTCATGGTATGAGATTGGCACCACTGCCATTCTCCACTGGCAGCATTCTCCACAGAGATTGACACAATTCCATATGATCTCTACAGAGAGGAGACAGTGATCACTACATAGAAGAATGCACATGTGAGTTTAGGCTTCTCAATGCCATTTCTTAGGGCCTAATAAGAGATTGGCAACAGTGCCATTCTCCACTTGTACAAATGTTTACCCTACTATTCTAGGAGGGGTATTCCAGTGATCATAGGAGAGTGGTGTCCGATTCCAATCCACTTGTGAGTTTGATGATCTCAATGTCATTATGTAGGTGCCAGCATGAGTTTGGCATCACTGCCATTCTCCACTAGTGGTAGTCTAGAAAAACTAAACCTATAGATTGACATTCCAAGGCCTAATAAGAGATTGACACAATTCCATATGATCTCTACACAGCGGAGACAGTGATCACTACATAGAAGAATGCACATGTGAGTTTAGGATTCTCAATGCCATTTCTTAGGGCCAGCATGAGTTTGGCATCACTGCCATTCTCCGCTAGTGGTAATCTAGACAAACTAAACCTATAGATTGACATTCCACTAATTTTATTGGCTGTAGTAGGATAATGGCAAAAGTGCCAATGCACATGTGAGTTTAGGATTCCTTGTGCATGTTTTCAGGTCATGGTATGAGATTGGCACCACTGCCATTCTCCACTGGTGGCATTCTCCACAGAGATTGACACAATTCCATATGATCTCTACACAGCAGAGACAGTGATCACTACATAGAAGAATGCACATTACCACTAGCGGAGAATGGCAGTAGGATAATGGCAAAAGTGCCAATGCACATGTTAGTTTAGGATTCCTTGTGCATGTTTGAGGTCATCACTACATAGAAGAATGCACATGTGAGTTTAGGCTTCTCAATGCCATTTTCTAGGGCCTAATAAGAGATTGGCACCACTGCCATTCTCCACTTATACAAATGTTTACCTACTATTCTAGGGATGGTATTCGAGTGATCATACGAGAGTGGCGTCCGATTCAAATCCACATGTGAGTTTGATGATCTCAGTGTCATTATATAGATGCCAGCATGAGTTTGGCATCATTGTTATTCTCCACTAGTGGTAGTCTAGACAAACTAAACCTATAGATTGACATTCCACTAATTTATTGGCTGCAGTAGGATAATGGCAAAAGTGTCAATGCACATGTAAGTTTAGGATTCCTTGTGCATGTTTTCAGGTCATGGTATGAGATTGGCACCACTGCCATTCTCCACTGGTGGCATTCTCCACAGAGATTGACACAATTCCATATGATCTCTACACAGGGGAGACAATGATCACTACATAGAAGAATGCACATGTGAGTTTAGGCTTCCCAATGCCATTTCTTAGGGCCGAATAAGAGATTGGCACCACTGCCATTCTCCACTTGTACAAATGTTTACCCTACTATTCTAGGAGGGTTATTCCAGTGATCATGGGGCAGTGGTGTCCAATTCAAATCCACATGTGAGTTTGATGATCTTAGTGTCATTATGTAGGTGCCAGCATGAGTCTGACATCACTGCCATTCTCCACTATTGGTAGTCTAGACAAACTAAACCTATAGATTGACATTCCACTAATTTTATTGGATGCACATGTGAGTTTAGGCTTCACAGTGCATTTTTCTAGGGCCTAATAAGAGATTGGCACCATTGCCATTCTCCACTTGTACAAATGTTTACCCTAATATTCTAGGAGGGGTATTCCAAGGATCATAGGGGTATTCCACATGTGAGATTGGCACCACTGCCATTCTCCACTGGTGGCATTCTCCACAGAGATTGACACTATTCCATATGATCTCTATAGAGCAGAGACTGTGACCACTACATGGAAGAACGCACATGTGAGTTTAGGCTTCTCAATGCCATTTTCTAAGGCCGAATAAGAGATTGGCACCACTGCCATTCTCCACTTGTACAAATGTTTACCGTACTATTCTAGGAGTGGTATTCTAGTGATCATAGGAGAGTGGTGTCCGATTCCATTCCACATGTGAGTTTGATGATCTCAGTGTCATTATGTAGTTGCCAGCATGAGATTGGCATCACTGCCATTCTCCACTAGTGGTAATCTAGACACACTAAACCTGTAGATTGACATTCCACTAATTTTATTGGCTGTTGTAGGATAATGGCAAAAGTTTCAATGCACATGTGAGTTTGATGATCTCAGTGTCATTATGTAGTTGCTAGCATGAGATTGGCATCACTGCCATTCTCCACTAGTGGTAGTGCCAATGCACATGTGAGTTTAGGATTCCTTGTGCATGTAGGAGAATGGTGCCAGGTTCCAATACACATGTGAGTTTGGGGATCTAAGTTCCATTATGTAGATCCCAGTGGAAATCTGCACAAACTCAACATGTAGATTGGCATTCCATTGATTTTATTGGTAGTGTATCATTGATATTTTTTATTTTGGTACCAAATCTTACACATAAATCTTGACTAGTGTTGCAAGTCTTTCAATTTATCTCAAGGGATATTGGCACTAGTGCCACTCTCAAGGACTTCTTATGAGGTCTTGGAGAATGGCACTGGTGCCATTCTCTCCATTTAAAATTAGAATTTCAATCTCTAAATTTGCCATTCAATCATGAAAATCAAAATTGAGATTGAAGTTTAACTTGAAATCAAATTTTGAAAACTAGAATTTCAGTTTTGAAATACAGTTTCAAACAGAATAATTTCAATTTGAAATACAAATTGAAATTAAAAATGTCAATATGAATTTGAATTTAAATTTAATATTGGAGAGAATGGCATAAGTGCCACTCGATATATCCAAAATTCAAAAGGGAACAATGGCGGGAATAGCTATATTTCAAAATTTTATTTATCTCAAGGGATATTGGCACTAGTGCCACTCTCAAGGACTTCTTATGAGGTCTTGGAGAATGGCACTGGTGCCATTCTCCATTTAAAATTAGAATTTCAATCTCTAAATTTACCATTCAATCATGAAAATCAAAATTGAGATTGAAGTTTAACTTGAAATCAAAATTTGAAAACTAGAATTTAGGTTTTGAAATACAATTTCAAAAGAATAATTTCAATTTGAAATACAAATTGAAATTAAAAATATCAATATGAATTTGAATTTAAATTTAATATTGGAGAGAATGGCATAAGTGCCACTCTATATATCTAAAATTCAAAAGGGAACAATGGCAGGAAGAGCTATATTTCAAAATTTGAATTATTTAGTAGTTTCAAACTATCACTTTTAACTTTCAAATCTACATTTCAGACAAATCAAGACCTTTTCTCTCATTTCAATTGATGCCTTTCCCTCATTCACTTTCTATTCATTCCAAACAAATCATTTCAATTTAGCAAAATTGGAGAGGAGTCTCAGAGTCTCAGAGTTCTACTCACCACAGCTCACACGGAGAGTCTTGAGGCAGGGGCAGAATCGAGGAGGTCGCACGGAGCTTGATGGTCGGCTGAGCGTAGGCAAAGCTTACGTTTGTGCATCCACGTTTATCCAGCCGATGCATGTTAAAAAAGATGAAATTCCAGAAGGCAACCAACGGCTCGACAGCCTGAACTCCACCGGAGCTGCGAAGTTAATGGAGCTGGAAGGAAACAACACAACTAATGCTCAATCAGTTCGATAGCATGATAAATTTTCCAATTTTTTGCATTCTTTCTTGCAATTTGGCTTCCTCCTCCACCACCGATGCAACAAGATAACAAGAGGGTTGCATAGATAGAGATGGAACACTCTTGGAAGCCATCAGAAGATTATCGTTGTTGAAAGAAAGAGAGAAGAGAGATACCCATGATGGACTCAGACTCATTGTCGACTACGAACAAAGCGCCGCAGTGAGGGAAGGCAACCAGAATATCCAATCTTGCAAGAACGAGGCGACTACGAACAAAGCGCCGACCACTCCTTGAGTCTCTGCTCAGACTCTGTGAGAGCCTTGAGGAAAAGCTACGCATGAGGAGATTGTGAGAGCTTGAGGAATCTACGCACATGAGGAGATCCACAGCACGGCATACGAGGCGATCAACATAGGGCAGCGAGCGAAATGAAAGAGAAGGTACTAGGGTTTTTTAATTTTTAACTTTCATTAGTTTAACCTTTTGCATTTTGTTTAAAAACAAATTTAACAAGTTTAATATATTTAACCTATCCTACCTATGCACTTTTTTTTAATGTAACCTATTAAAATCACTGTCATTAAACTAGGATCTAAAAGTCCTCCCTACACCCTTCTCAAGGGATATTAAAATTGGCTTATGATCAGAGAACAAGAGGGACGTTAAAGTAGTGGTGTCAGCCAAAGTCCTTCTAGAGAAATAAGCTCTATCCAACTGAGCTATTCTGTGGAAATGACCTATTTGAATTTTGTCTAGGTGAAGACGTGTCCTCTTAGGTATCAATCAAGACATCTTGATCCTGAGGCTATTCAAGTGGTGAACTCACTCCACCTTATGACATTACCTATTGTGTTCCATCTATCCCTTTTGCCTTCGACCATATTAAAATCTCCCGAAAGAATAGTATTGTCTCAAGAAGAATCTTACCACTCCAAAGGAGTGCTCTATCTCTTGCGGAGTTAGGCGCGTAGACTAAAAACATTTGGCACACTAGGTAGGGGTTAATGAATTCTATTCCTACTGCATTGCAATAAAAGCTGGTTAGAACCCCCCTATTTCTTGAACTAGGTGCTTAGCAATGCCCAAGGCTGCACCCCCTCTACCCTCTTTGTGTTCTATATAGACCCACACTCTCTTGTCATCAATCTAGTTAAGTTGCCATCTTATTTTTAGGCCTCCTACTCTGACTTTCTATGAAGAGATAAGAAATTAGGATTGAGTGCTCTAGCACACAACCATCTTCTAAAATTTTAGGTCGTTTAATGTTCCTTGAATGTATACACTTAGGAATGAAAATTTGTCTTGACTATTCTTTTTCCTCTTCTTTTTCCTTTATATGACTATTCCTCTTCTTTTTCCTTTGTATGACTATTCTAGGATGGACATTCCTTAATAAAGTGTCTACCCAACCCACACAGAAAGCAAGAGTTTGGTATATTCTTGTAGAGAATCTTTTGGAGCAGTTCTATGCCATTTCCATCCCGCACACAAATAGTGTTTGGTGTGTGAAGCTATTTAATCTATGAACTCCTTTTCTTCCCTTCATCCGCTCCTTTTCTATACATTATCTTAGCATATTGTGCATCTAGATGTCTAGACCGTGGGTAGTAGTAGTTCATCTACACCAAGTTTGTCTTTTGGATCTATTTCTAATGCTACTAATGTTTTATTATATCTGAATCGATTTTGAATGCAATTTTAAAAGTATAATTAAAAACATCAAGGGACATTTTGGGGTCACAAAAGGTCCCCCTGAAGCTTTTCTTCCAGCTATTTAATCTATGCCACTATTTTTCTTCCACCTATTTAATCTATGCCACTCCTTTTCTTCCACCTATGCACTCCTTTTATTTAAACTACGCTTGCGATCTAATGCTTCCAAAGCCGATATTTTTTGTTAAATGTAGAGAAAAATCGGACGCTCGTCAACTAATTCAGTCTGCAACTTAAAAATTTACTTTTATTGGACCTTTACTTTGGAAGCTTCCAAAGCATAACTAAGCTAACATGAGAGACCTCACACAACTGAAGTAATATCGATCAAGTATTTAGCTTATGCTTGTCTTTTATTTAACATATTTCTTTTATTTAGCCTATGCATATATCTTGTTTAACATAGTTAACCTATGCATTTCTTTTATTTAACATATTTCTTCATTTAGCCTATGCATATATTTTGTTTAACATACTTAACCTATGAATTTCTTTTATTTAACATATCTAAACTATGCAATTCTTTTATTTAACATATTTTCCCTATGCATTTATTTTATTTCTTTCATTTAACATATCTAACGTATGCATTTCTTTTATTTCTATTTTACATTGTCCACACTCATTTTCTTCCTTTTTTACATTGTCCTCATGCCTTTTATTTAACCTATTCTCATCTTCCTTTAAAAAAATCCATAGCTTGTGATCTAATGATGAGCATGATTACAATTTTTTTTAACATGGAGAAAAATCACATGCTCGTCAACTAATTCAATCTACACCTTAAAATTTTACATTACTTGGACCTTGATCAAGAAAAACATACTCTAACATAAAAATTTGTAACTTAACCAACCTAGCATAACCAAACTAACGTGAATAAACTCACATAACGAGCTAGGTTTCATAAAGTAATATCGATCAACTCTACCACATATATGAATAAATGGAAGTAAAATAGTGTATGGTTTCAAATGAATACCACGTTCACACACACACACACATACACACAAAGTCTATGGTCTCAAGTTCTGGCATTGCAATGGGAGAATGGCACTACTACCATCCTCCAATCTCCCCATTTTGCAAAGCTAAAAATTTTTAAATTTGCTCCACTTCCATTCTCCCATTGCAATGTCCCAATTCAAAACTTTGGCTTTGCAAAGGGGGAATGGCACCAGTGTCATTCTCCCATTGTGATTTCCTGATTCAAATCTTGACTGTGCAAAGGGGAAACGGCACTAGTGCCATTCTCCCAGATTCAAAGTTTTGGATTCACAGAGTCAAAATGGCACCAATGAAAATATGAATCAGGGTATTGCATTGGGAGAATGGCTTTCAATTCCATTCTATAGTTGCCAGCATGAGATTGGCATCATTGTGGGGGTTAAAGGTCACTGTGCCTTTACCCCGGTTATGTATAATACTCAAACACATATATAAATGAATGAAAAAGAAGATTAGGGTGGTTCTGCACCCACCAAAACTTTGTGTGGCTCTTTGTCTCTCTCTCTCTCTCTCTCTCCTTCTTCTGTTCTTGCTTCCTTTGAGAGCACTCTCAACTGGTATCAGAGCCCGGGTGATCTAGCTGAGCGTGCATGAATGCTTGAAGCTCAGTAGCTCTGTGGGAGGAAGGAGAAGCTCTGTGGGAAGCTTTGTGGGTGACTTTACTTGCATACGAGTGTGCAGAGACCTTGGAGGAACCTTTGGAAAAGCCACTTTGGCTTTGCGAAGTGGTTTTGAGAGCCTGTTAAGAGTTTTCAAAGAAAAAGTCGTTTTTTGAGCTTTTCCCTGTTCCGTTCGATTACAGAGACTCCGTATTGACTTGTAGAGGCAACTATTGCTTGCTTTTGGTATCCACTTCACTTAAGAAGCTTGGAAACACCTTCATTCTTGAATCTGGGATCATTTCATTGGATTTCTGGCTCACTGTGTCAGTTTCTGCGTTTTTTGCCCGGGTGTTGGAACTCAAGTTTGGAGCAACCTTTTGCAGATCTGTCAGTTCCGGTGGACTCAGGAGGTCCTAAAACCTCTATGTTGCTCATCATTCACACTCCGGTGGAGTTTACAAATAGCTCTGTTTCCAAAAACGTTTTTCAGTCCGTGTCTTGGACCCAGTGATTGAGACCACGGTTTCCAAAACCATCTGTCCCATTGCGTTCCAGATGCCCAAAAACCCCTACCTGTCAGTTCTTGCACGATTCGGTGGAGGATTTTCAGAGTTATAGATCTTTGTGTATTCGATTTCGTCTCTTTGTTATGCATTTTTCATTCTAAGGTTTTGAAACCTTAGATTTATGCCACATGGCAGTGGATAAGTATTGACTCCCATTTCTCACTCATCGGTTGGGATTTTGGAGTTCTGGTAGAAGAGAGATATTTGCAAATTTTTTTGCTGAGTCAGATTATGCAATGGCGCCCATGTTTTGAGGCATCTCAGGTTCTATTTTCAGTAGCGCTCATTACCGTGGGACCATGATTTCTTGAGCATACCTTATGCAGATCACTCTGGTTGTAGTTTGAGCAGTGTGCGCTCATTCGTGGTGTGCATTGGGTTGTAGTGGATGATTTATAGGCCATTTGGATGGATTACGGTCCTTATTGGATGCGCTGATAGACCCAAATTACCTTGTGGGATGCTATTTTTTATGGACGCTTTGCACATGGATGCTATTTTATGCTGAGGGACAGCTTTGACACATTCAAGGTGATGCACTGATAGTGCTATGCTCTCTTGGATGAGATATTATTGATGCATATGCCAGTGGACGGTGTTTATGCTTGAGTCATTTGGCACTTATTGGCATTTTCTTTTGGGCCAGATTTGCTCATATGGATGCATAGTATATGCACATGAGTTAGATGCATCTTTTGATGCTTTAAGCTTTGAGTTTTGGTGATATTTCACTCTATTGTGGCATACACATTTGGGTGCACCTGGTATTTGGTGTGATTCTCTCTTGTATGCACTAGCATTTGGGATTTTGTTTTATTTGCATTATGGCATCCTCTTCCATGTGTGAAAAGGAGTTTTTCAACATTAGAAAGTTTGATGGGACAAACTTTTCTTTGTGGAAAGAACAGATAAGGGATGTGCTTATTCAAAAGAAGCAGATTAAACCCTTGGCAGGGATTGAAGCTAAGCCTGCAAATATGTCTGAGGATGATTGGAATGAGTTGGATGCATTAGCAAAGTCTACTATTAGACTTCATCTTGCAGAGTCAATTTATTTCACAGTAGTAAATGAGCAGACTACGAAAGATTTGTGGAAGAAACTGTGTGCCACTTATGAAAAGGAAACTGCCTCTAATAAAGTTTACCTCATGAAGAGGTTGTTTGAGCTACAGATGAAGGAAGGGGTCTCCATTGCTTCTCACTTGAATGAATTCAATATTATTTTCAGCCAGCTTCAGGCTCAGAAAATGAATTTTGATGCGGAGACTAAGGCAATATTTCTCTTATGTTCATTGCCATCCTCATGGGATACCTTCCGTACAGCTGTCAGTAACTCTGCACCTGGTGGAGTACTAAAATTTGATGATGTTGTGGGTAGCTTGTTGGCCGAGGAGATTAGACGGAAGTCTATGGATGGCAACAAGCAGGATGCAGCCTTAAATGTGCAAAGGGGTAGATCACAGTTCAGGGGGAAGTCCCAAGAAAGAGGGAAGTCTCGTAGCAAATCCAAGGCACGAAACATTGAGTGTTACCACTATGGCAAGAAGGGCCATATGAAAAAGGATTGCTACAAGCTGAAAAGAGAGCAAAAGGATAAGAAAAAGAATGCAAATTGGGGTGCAAATCAAAAGGAAGAGAGTCCAAGGGAGGACAAAGGAAAAGTGAAGATCGAGGAGATCAATGCAGTCACACATGATAGTGACAATGACGTTCTCTTCATGTCTAGTTTCTATTGAGAGCACTCTCAACTGGTATCAGAGCCCGGGTGATCTAGCTGAGCGTGTGTGAATGCTAGAAGCTCAACAGCTCTATGGGAGGAAGGAGAAGCTCTGTGGGAAGCTTTATGGGTGACTTTACTTGCATCCGAGTGTGCAGAGACCTTGGAGGAATCTTTGGAAAAGTCAGTTTGGTTTTGCGAAGTGGTTTAGAGAGCCTGTTAAGTGTTTTTTAAAGAAAAAAGTCGTTTTTTGAGCCTTTCCCTGTTTCGTTCGATGACAGAGACCCCATATTGACTTGTAGAGGCAACTATTGCTTGCTTTTGGTATCCACTTCACTTAAGAAGCTTGGAAACACCTTCATTCTTGAATCTGGGATCATTTCATTGGATTTTTGACTCACTGTGTCAGTTTCTGCGTTTTTCTGCCCGGGTGTTGGAACTCAAGTTTGAAGTAACCATTTGCAGATCTATCACTTCCAGTGGACTCAGGAGGTCCTAAAACTTCTATGTTGCTCATCATTCGCACTCCGGTGGAGTTTACAAACAGCTCTGTTTCCAAAAACGTTTTTCAGTCCGTGTGTTGGATCCAGTGATTGAGACCATGGTTTCCAACACTGTCTGTCCCATTGCGTTTCGGATGCCCAAAAACCCCTACCTGTCAGTTCTTGCACGATTCAATGGAGGCTTTTCAGAGTTATAGATCTCTGTGTATTCGATTTCGTCTCTCTATTATGCATTTTTCATTCTAAGGTTTTGAAACCTTAGATTTATGCCACATGGCAGTGGATAAGTATTGACTCCCATTTCTCACTCATCGGTTGGGATTTTGGAGTTCTGGCAGAAGAGAGATATTTGCAGATTTTCTTGCTGAGTCCGATCATGCAATGGCGCCCATGTTTTGAGTCATCTCAGGTTCTATTTTCAGTAGCGCTCATTACCGTGGGACTATGATTTCTTGAGCATACCTTATGCAGATCACTCTTGTTGTAGTTTGAGCAGTGTGCGCTCATTCGTGGTGTGCATTGGGTTGTAGTGGATGATTTATAGGCCATTTGGATGCATTACGGTCCTTATTGGATGCACTGATAGACCCAAATTACCTTGTGGGATGCTATTTTTTATGGACGCTTTGCACATGGATGCTATTTTATGCTGAGGGACAACTTTGACACATTCAAGGTGATGCACTGATAGTGCTATGCTCTCTTGGATGAGATATTATTGATGCATATGCCAGTGGACGGTGTTTATGCTTGAGTCATTTGGCACTTATTGGCATTTTCTTTTGGGCCAGATTTGCTCATATGGATTCATAGTATATGCACATGAGTTAGATACATCTTTTGATGCTTTGAGCTTTGAGTTTTGGTGATATTTCACTCTATTGTGGCATACACATTTGGGTGCACCTGGTATTTGGTGTGATTCTCTCTTGTATGCACTAGCATTTGGGATTTTGTTTTATTTGCATTATGGCATCCTCTTCCATGTCTGAAAAGGAGTTTTTCAACATTAGAAAGTTTGATGGGACAAACTTTTCTTTGTGGAAAGAACAGATAAGGGATGTGCTTATTCAAAAGAAGCAGATTAAACCCCTTGGCAGGGATTGAAGCTAAGCCTGCAAATATGTCTGAGGATGATTGGAATGAGTTGGATGCATTAGCAAAGTCTACTATTAGACTTCATCTTGCAGAGTCAGTTTATTTCACAGTAGTAAATGAGCAGACTACGGAAGATTTGTGGAAGAAACTGTGTGCCACTTATGAAAAGGAAACTGCCTCTAATAAAGTTTACGTCATGAAGAGGTTGTTTGAGCTGTAGATGAAGGAAGGGGTCTCCATTGCTTCTCACTTGAATGAATTCAATATTATTTTCAGCCAGCTTCAGGCTCAGAAAATGAATTTTGATGCGGAGACTAAGGCAATATTTCTGAGACTAAGGCAATATTTCTCTTATGTTCATTGCCATCCTCATGGGATACCTTCCGTACAGCTGTCAGTAACTCTGCACCTGGTGGAGTACTAAAATTTGATGATGTTGTGGGTAGCTTGTTGGCCGAGGAGATTAGACGGAAGTCTATGGATGGCAACAAGCAGGATGCAACCTTAAATGTGCAAAGGGGTAGATCACAGTTCAGGGGGAAGTCCCAAGAAAGAGGGAAGTCTCGTAGCAAATCCAGGGCACGAAACATTGAGTGTTACCACTATGGCAAGAAGGGCCATATGAAAAAGGATTGCTACAAGCTGAAAAGAGATCAAAAGGATAAGAAAAAGAATGCAAATTGGGGTGCAAATCAAAAGGAAGAGAGTCCAAGGGAGGACAAAGGAAAAGTGAAGATCGAGGAGATCAATGCAGTCACACATGATAGTGACAATGACGTTCTCTTCATGTCTAGTTTATCTGCAGAGTTGCTTACCACTTTAGATGATGCATATTCCCAGGATTGGATTTTGGATTCTGGTGCTTCATTCCATGTTACTCCCCATAGGGAATGGTTCTCCACTTATGATAGTGGAAAGACAGGTTGTGTGCATCTTGGAAATGACTATGCATGTGACATAGTGGGAGCAGGTGACATAAAGTTTTCTTTTGCAAATGGGTCTGCATTTGTTTTGAAACATGTGAGACATGTGCCTAAGCTGACCAAGAGTCTTATTTCAATGGGTCAGCTAGATGATGCTGGTTTTCACACCACTTTTGGCTTTCAGAGTTGGAAAATTCAGAAGGGCTCTATGCTTTTGGCCAGGGGTGCCAAGTGTGGGACTTTGTATCCCTTACATGTATCAGGGGTATTTGATCATGTTGTTGCAATAACCGAGCAGCCAAGCACTTCTTTGTGGCATTGCAGGTTGGGGCACATGAGCCAAAATGGAATGAAACTCTTATGTCGTTTGGGTTATGTACCACATTTAAGTTTCTCTGATTTTGTATTTTGTGAGCACTGTCTCTATGGGAAGCAGACTAAATCAGCCCATAAAAGAAGGGGAAAGAAAGAGTTTGAAAAGCTTGATTTGGTGCATTCAGACGTATGTGGTCCCATGCCTACACGGTCATTAGGCGGGGCTGAATACTATGTGACATTCATTGATGATGCAACTAGGAAAGTGTGGGCTTATGCTATAGCTCAAAAGAGTGATGTATTCCAGGTATTTCAGAAATGGATGGCCTTGGTTGAGAATCAGTCAGGTAGAACGCTTAAATGCCTACGGACTGACAATGGTGAAGAGTATCTCTCTCATGACTTTCAACATTTCTGTGATACACATGGGATTAAGAGGGAGCTCACATCCCCTCATACTCCAGAGCAAAATAATGTTGCAGAAAAGATGAACCGTACCATTCAAGAAAGGTTGCAATGCATGCTTTCCAATGCAAGTCTTTCTGGTGGTTTTTGGGCTGAGGCAATGAAGACTGCAGTGCATGTGATCAATAGATCACCTAGTAAGAGTTTGGATGGTGGTATTCCTGAAGAGGTATGGAGTGGCAAGAAGCCCTCTTACTCTCATTTGCGTATATTTGGGTGTGAGGCATATGCACATGTGCCAAAAGAGCTTCGAAAGAAGCTAGATCCTAAGTCTAGGAAATGCATCTTTCTGGGTTATGGTGAAAGTGGAGAGATGGGCTATCGTCTCTGGGATCCAGAAGCAAAGAAGATCATATGCAGCCATGATGTGGTCTTCAATGAGAAGAAGATGCATAAGGCACCCATGAGGGATGTGGAAATGAGGAGAATCACTTTCCAGGATGTGAATCCACCTGCATATGTTGATAGACAGCAAGTTGTCCATGCACCAAATGTGCAAGAAATGGTACCACCAAGTACTCCCACAGGTATACAATCAAGGGTAGATGATGGATCATCTATTGGTGGAAATGATGAGCCAAATGTGGCTGATATGCAGGTGGGACAGCAAGCTGAAATGCCATTGAGAAGATCATCTAGAGTGTCTAGACCGCCTGATAGGTTTGTTCCAGGGGTAGACTATGTGATGCTTACTGATTGCGGGGAGCCTTCTTGCTACAGAGAGGCTATGATGCATGAGGATCAACGCAAGTGGGAGTATGCTATGCAATCAGAGATGAGTTCACTTATGAAGAATAAGACTTGGGACTTGGTTTCTTTGCCACATGGAAAGAAAGCATTGCCATGTAAATGGGTCTACAAAATGAAGGTCACAGGTGATGATGTGCCTAGGTACAAGGCCCGTTTGGTTGCTAAAGGGTTCAAGCAAGAGAAGGGTGTGGACTTTGATGAGATATTCTCTCCGGTTGTGAAGATGACCACACTTAGATGCATGCTTGGACTAGTGGCATCAGAGGATATGGAGCTTATGCAGATGGATGTCAAGACAGCTTTCTTGCATGGGGATTTGCATGAGGAAATTTACATGGTGCAGCCGGAAGGCTTTGAAGAAAAGGGCAAAGAGCATTTAGTTTGCAAGCTAAAGAAGAGTCTCTATGGTCTTAAGCAAGCGCCTAGAGAATGGTATCAGAAGTTTGATGCTTTCATTCGGTCCCAGGGTCTTAGAAGGAGTGAAATTGATCACTGCCTCTACACTAAAAGGGCTAAGGATAGTAGCCTGATAATCCTGGCACTATATGTGGATGATATGCTATTGGCTAGCAAGAATACTTATGAGCTAGATGCATTAAAGGCCAAGTTGCATGAGGCCTTTGATATGAAGGATTTGGGACTTGCAGGTCATATTCTTGGTATGCGCATCACGCGTGATCGAAGTAGGAAACTCCTTTGGCTTTCACAAAAAGAGTATGTTACAAAAGTATTGCAGCATTTCAATATGGAGGGGGGGAAGGCAGTGAGTACTCCATTGCCTCCATATGTGAAACTGAGTCATACAGATAGTCCCAAATCAGATGAGGAGAGGGCCATGATGGCCAAGGTTCCTTATGCATTAGCAGTTGGGAGTCTTATGTATGCTATGATAGCTACTAGACCAGACATTGCATTTGCAGTTGGAGTTGTTAGCCGATATATGGCTAATCCAGGAAAGAGGCATTGGGAGGCAGTTAAGTGCATCATGAGGTACATGAAGGATACCAAGGAGATGTGCATTTGCTTTGGTAAAGGAGACATGCATGTACTTGGGTACACAGATTCAAACTATGCAGGGCATGTGGATAGTAGGAGATCCACTTCTGGTTATGTGTTCACCTTTGCAGGTGGTGCAGTGTCGTGGATGTCTCGTGCACAGAAGTGCATTGCTTTGTCTACCACAGAGGCTGAGTATGTTGCAGCCATAGAGGGTTGCAAGGAGGCTATATGGCTTGATCGGCTAGTGGGAGATTTGGGGATTCATACAGGTGTACCGACATTGCATAGTGATTCCATGAGTGCTATTCAGCTAGCACAGAATCCGGTCTTTTATGCAAAGACCAAACACATTGAGGTCAGGTACCATTTCATCAGGGAGGTACTTGAGGACAAGCGCATAGAGCTTGTCAAGGTTCATACAAATGATAACCCTGCAGATATGCTGACAAAGAGTCTACCTAGTCAGCGGTTTGAGTATTGTCATGTATTGATGGGCATTGGATAGTATGCTCACTGGTTGTTCTCCCTTAAAGGCACATTGTCCTTTAAGTGGGAGGTTGTGGGGGTTAAAGGTCACTGTGCCTTTACCCCGGTTATGTACAATACTCAAACACATATATAAATGAATGAAAAAGAAGATTAGGGTGGTTCTGCACCCACCAAAACTTTGTGTGGCTCTCTGTCTCTGTCTCTCTCTCTCTCCTTCTTCCGTTCTTGCTTTCGTTGAGAGCACTCTCAATCATTGCCATTATCCGCTAGTGGTAATCTAGACAAACTAAACCTATAGATTGACATTCCACTAATTTTATTGGCTATAGTAGGATAATGGCAAAAGTGCAAATGCACATGTGAGTTTAGGATTCCTTGTGCATGTTTTCAGGTCATGAAATGAGATTGGCACCACTGCCATTCTCCACAGAGATTGACACAAATCCATATGAACTCTACAGAGCAGAGACTGTGATCATAGGAGAGTGGTGTCCGATTCCATTCCACATGTGAGTTTGATGATCTCAATGTCATTATGTAGTTGCCAGCATGAGATTGGCATCACTGCCATTCTCCGCTAGTGGTAATCTAGACAAACTAAACCTATAGATTGACATTCCACTGATTCCAATGGGAGAATGGCACTGGTGCCCAGAAACCTTTGTGAAGCCAAAATTTGAATCAAGACATTCCATTGGGAGAATGGCACTAGTGCCATTCTCCATTTTCCAATGGCTAGTGCCATTCTCCATTTTCCTATTACAAAGCCAAAAATTTTAAATTTTAAATTTGCACCACTGCCATTCTCCCATTGCAATGTCCTGATTCAAAACTTTGGCTGTGCCATTCTCCCCATGCAATGTCATGATTCAAAATTTCTACTTCACAAAGACAGTATGGCACTAGTGCCATTCTCCCATTGCAATGTCATGATTCAGAATCTTGGCTTTGCAAAGGGAAAATGGCACGAGTGCCAGTCTCCCAATGCAATGTCTTGATTCAAAGTTTGCCTTCATAAAGGGAGAATGGCACCAGTACCATTCTCCCATTACAATGTCCTAATATAAAATTTTGGCTTTGCAAAGGGAGCATGGCACCATTGGCATTCTCCCAAGGCAAAGTCCCAAGTCAAAATTTTGTCTTCCAAAGGAAGAATGGCACTAGTCTGTTCTCCTCTTATGAAGACAAATGTTTTTCTCAAGTCAATGCATGGGGAGAATGGCATTGGTGCCCATTCCCCTTTTCAAAGATGGGATATGCAATTCTCCATAGGAAAGCCGAATTCACATGGAGAATGGCACCAATGCCATTCTCCACAATCCCACATGGAGAATGGTACTGGTGCCATTCTCCCCCCGCTACAAGGACAACTTTGTTGATCTTATGAAATTCTTTGGTTGTAGTTTGTTCATAATCAATTTCCTATCATCGTAATGAGAGGGGATGGCTACTATCAGATGCATGAATCAGGTCATGATGATGGTCAAAATAATTCATGCTTTAGAAAAAGTTTTATCAAATTGCTAAAATTTTTAGGGAAATAATTCATGCTTTCATGAAAATTTTTTATAGACTCATTCATGCATTCTAGAGATTTGCACCAATGCCATTCTTCCCCTCTAGAAGGACATGTTTGATGGTCTTATGAAATTCTTTGGTTGTAATTTGTTCATAATTAATTCTCCGTAATAGTCATGACAGGGGATGGCTATCAGAAGTGGGGACAAGGTCATGATGATGGTGGGGAATGAAGTGGTTGGAATTGGTGGAGTGTGTGCAATAGATCCAGAGGCCTACTATAGTGGTGTGAAGATTGGGACAGAAAATGTATCGGTGATAGTGGAGAAGTCTATCAATAGTGAAATGCTCTTGCCATTTCCCACTATGGATGCAGTGCTTGTTGGTGAGGCAATTTGGAGCATTGTCAAGTGGCCTAAGGGCTCTCTAAAACATGTTGGTGATTCTTTAGATGATGCGGTAACTGAAGAAGCTGCACCAAGTGAGCCTGAGCGACCTTATGTTGAGGCAATGCCAGTTTCTTCATTGGAAACTGACAATTTCATTCGTGAATCTTGGAAAGAGAAAAAGGTTGTCTTATGGGATGAGAGCAAAACAAAGACTGTGGGGGAAGGTGTGATCTTATATGTTTTCCCGGGAGACTCTGTAAACTTTGACCTATTGGGTAACGATTGCATTGGTGTGGGTATTGAAAAGAAAGAACAAATTAGAGGAAGTACTTAGGGTATCTGAAAGGAAGGATGGGGAGAGGGAAATCAAAGTACTAGCTAGGTGGAATTGAACCCAAGACGTCTCCATTCACAAAAGGAAGACTTACCAATGGGCCAGCAAATACCAAGCATCTCTCCATTGGCACGAGCTAGTTTAAGGCAATGCACGGATGCAAGGTCGACATGCCTTCTTCAATTGTTGACATGGCTATGAAAAATCAGCAAGCACGGAATGACTTGGAGAGGATGGATGCCCTTCTGTAGTTGGCAAAAGGAATATGCAGGATGCCCAAGCCAAGTAGAAGAAACTGGTCCCCCACCCCTCTTGTGACTACCGAAGGCTCCATGGGTGGGTGAACCCTTCTCTCCACCAAACGTTTTGGCCATTTTTGTGCGTGCCCGTCTTGCAAGATTGGACACAGTCGTTGCGGCCAGTGATCTAGTAGGCAACGAGGGACTGCGAGTAGCGTCTTGGATGGGCGTGCCACCGTTTGGGCCCTACATGATCAAGAATTGCGTCCAGCAAGTGACAACCATTTATCCTAAGACTTTTGAGTATCATGAAAAAAATGCCTCAAATATTCCTCCACCCATTTGTTGACCCTTTCGACTATCCACCATCAGTCTTAGGATGGTAAGCCATGCTAGGTGTGAATAAAACCAGCATGCATCTAAAAAGAAGTGGCTGCAATATCTTGTTCATCAGTGCTACCTGGAAGGTGGCCGGTGCATTAGTCAATCCAAAAGGCATCACCTTGAATTCATACAAGCCCCGTTCTATGTGGAAGGCCATCTTGTGCTCATCTCCTTCTTTCACCATGATTTGATGGTAACCAGACCTCATACTATCTTGAGGTCCAGTGCATTAGTCAATCCAAAAGGCATCACCTTGAATTCATACAAGCCCCGTTTTGTGCGGAAGGCCGTCTTGTGCTCATCTCCTTCTTTCACCATGATTTGATGGTAACCATGTCGGCTCTCTTAGCCTAGTAAAGTGGCCCATCAAGCAGATTACCTTACTTGAAGGAAGCCCATTGCAACAATATGTGCCCATGGACCACGTTGCTAGTATAGATGAGTTGGTCAATGATCAAATGTTGAAAAGGGATGATCCAACATCAAAGAAAAGAAGGTACACTTTCATTAACAGGGTGCCTAAACAAAGAGAGCCTCCAACACCAATGTACAAAATGTCATTAGATTCGGTGCAACAGGTTTCTTCCATCAATTGTTGTGGGAGTAGGTGTTGCCAACATGCAGAGCGAGATCTCTTAATGAATCTAAGGAAGAATTTTTGGGGCAACTCCTTGGAGTCTCGTACAAACTTTATATACGATGTGTTGTCAACGGCTTGGCATCATGACTAAATAGGGAGGATATGCTACAACTTCAGGATAAATAGTCGGGATGTCTATTGTAGAGCATAATATGAGATGCATGGAATTCCAAGGACATCATTTTATCGATACAAGGAGCAATTTGAGAGTGGTGTGCACCGATATGTGCATGGCAATTCAGGGATTATGAGGAGGAGTAGGGAGCACATAGGTATGGGAAGGGCTCTCATTCAACACTTTGTGGATAATAGCACAGAGCATATGCCTCACAAAAGTAGAACCATGCAGGATGGTTCTAGAGAGACACATCAAGTGATACCTGAAGTGTATAAGAAGATAGACATCCTACGTGAGGTCAACACTTCACTTAATCAACGTGGTTATCAGAGCCTATCCACATCCACATTTGGTAGGATTTGGAAATCAGACTTAAAAAATGTAGCCCTTGCTAAGACGAGTGAATTCTCTAAATGTAGCTTGTGCAGCCGAATCAAGGCTCAATTGGCAGCCACAAAAAGTCAAGATGAGCACAATTCGCTGATGGAAGAGAGAAAGATGCATATGATACAGCAACAAAGTTGTAGGAACTTATACTATGCATGGCGTAGGTACTTCGAGATGGATCCAAAAAAGTATGTATGCATAATCGATGATAAGATGGACCAAAAAAAGACGGCAATTCCAAGACTTTGGGTGAGGTCCAAGGACACCGATTCTGCATGGCAATTACAGGTTTCACTCATTGGAATAATTACCCATGGGCATGGAAACAGTCATTATGGACACTTCACCCTCCCAACCTGACGATTGGATCGCTCTCAATTTGTTTGTGCAACCTCGAGAGGATGGATATGCATGACCTTGGAGACCTTGCTACCAATGGGATTCCTAGAAGCAATGCTTGCCTTTTGAATGCTCTATGTTCAAGAAATGCTTTGGACTCCCATTACAGTTCTAAAGGTGCACATGTTTCCACAAGTGGAGCTAGCTTGTGTGAAAATGTAGATGTCACAATCACAAATGCAAATCTAGAAACTGTATCAGAAAGTGACCCGAAGTCTGTCACGGAGGCCATGACAACTTCCATTGCAAGGGCTACAGACACATGTATGAATTTTTTTCCGTCAAATACAAGAGAAAACCCACCCTCTTTAGACGGAAGTGTTGCTATTGAGCCACCATTCCAAAAGTTGCCAGAGAACTTGCTACTCCAACTAGATAATTGTGAGTTTGAGAACAAAAATAGATACTTGTTTGCATACCTTTCTCTTCTTGTAGCAAGGGGCATTTTCAAGACAGTTCAATTGGGCTTCTTGATGGTAGGGCATACACATGAGGACATTGATGCAATGTTCAGCAGGTTTTCTAAGAGCTTGCAGGTGGGACAAACATTCACTTTCCCGCATCTGATGGATACATTCAAAAATGTACATCATCTTCACCAGCACCATTTGTTCTTACACGAGTTCCTAACTTCAAGGATTATGTGGATGGCTACCTATGTGATGGGCAAGAAATGCTAGTTGGACATGCAAAGCCATTACAATTTCAATTTTACATGCAAGGTGACAGACCAATGATGCAGTACAAGGTGCATCCAAAATCACCTAATTGGATGCCCATTGAAGGGGGAATTGAGCTATGGAAGAAAGATAGTGAGGGTCGATCATTGTTGCCAACAGGTTGTCCGGATATACTGCCAATGGCTGCATTTGTGAGAGATCACTTGCAAGTAATATCAGGGATAAAGGATTACATTAAGTTTTGGGAGAGATGTGCAAGTGGAAAGAATGCATCCTATGAGTCCTACATTAGGCCAGTGATAGACTATTGGAAAACCATGATCGGTGAGCTTGAACAGGAAAACATCTTAGAGATAGGAGTGTACAGAGAGTTTTAGCCAAGAACACAATCTCCTGATGAGGACGATGATATAGATGCTTGCATTAATGATTTCCAAGGCTATGAGGAATGGAATGATCACTATTGTGGGCCTCTAAAAGGTAAGCCAAGGGAAGAGTTTAGGCCAATGGTGGATGTTAAGCAAGGTGACTTCGTCTTGGTGAGGCCATCAGATCCTATATACCCCGTATGGCTTGGGGTTGCCATATCAAGTGCCGAGATGGATGTTGCTTCTCCTAATTTCAAGAAATTATTAATTCAGTATTGGGCACCATCAATTAAGAGAAAGGGGCTCAGTGATTCAGATGCCTATGCTGATTGCTAGAAAAAGTATTGGGTAGAGAATAGGTTGGATCCACAGGTATGGGAGTGTATTGATGCAATTGTCTGATCATGGACATCAAAATCCATAAATAGACCCAAGAAGATCAAGATTCCACAAAGCGTATGTATCAAAGCACAGGAGAGCTTGCTTGGTATCAGAGCATAGAAAATGGTGTCGATTTTCTCCCTCTTAATCTCCCAAACTTCCATTGTAAAGTGTGTTCTCATATGATGTTTCTCAATTGTTGTTATCTTGTCAATGGGTATTTGCATATTATTAATATGACAATTTTCAGAAGCTGACCTTCACCAACAACTGCTTTGTTTCTAGTGGAACTCACTATGCATGGTGTTTGTTAACAACACCAACTGGTGTTTATTAGCACCTCAAGTAAAATATACATGTTGTCCCTAGACGGTGTTTATTAACACCACCAAATACATGATTTTCAAACTCTGCCACAAATGCTTTGTTCCGGTTTTTATATGCAATGAACTGTTTCACAACCAATGAAGTTTTTCATAATCATTGGAATTCCAAATATTAGCTTATTCAATATTGGTAAAATTCCCACAATCAATGGAAATTTTCCCAAATTTAATGAAGCCTTTCCCAATTTTAATGAAATCCACCCAATTTCGAAATTCCCAAAATGCAACTTTTGTCCCACTTTATCTAATACTGTGTTATGAGATATAGTTGGCTTGTGAGAATAGAATGTGGAAAGGCCTCCTCCACTAAACAACCACCTCCACTGACATAACTCAAGCATTCTCAAGCATGGTGGGATCTATTTCCTTTGAGCTCACATACCTAGAAAGAAAAAAGTGCACCATATTAGCAATGAAAACCTTGATGGAGCATTGATACGCTTCACATTTGTATAGTGTGAAGTACCTCACAAGCTCGCCCATCTTGTAAATACAATCCTTCATGTCCTTTGATGCACTACGAGAAATGCTAGTAGGTAGTATGAACTGAATACATGAGCCATAGTTAATTAGTTGCTTCTACACTCACAAATTTGGAAGGAAAAAGAGATTATGCCAAGTCATACTTACTTGGAGCATCTTGTGCCAATCATGAGATTTCAAGCTGTATAATTGCTCTACACCTCTTTTCTTGCTCTTTGTGAAGGCCCCCTTCAAACATCTCATGCATCCAGTGGAAGTACGAATTGTAGTGATAGCTCGCTTCACCACCACCATCTCTAGCTTTGATAACTTCCATGGTGTAGGGGATAAAAAGACACACCCATTTGGCCTCTCTTGTGGCCAAGCTTCATGCATCCTCCTCCTCGTGGTGCATAGATCCTCCCTTATGCCTGCGGGATCTCATGTCCCATCTCTGTCCCATGTTCCCAAATGGTAGATGCCACATTCTTGAAGATATGCATGGGATCAAGCAGGTGATTGATCTTGAGGTGGGACCAATATGGTAGCCGATAAAAGATGGAGTATCTAAACAAAAGATGGTGTTAGCATGCAATCTTTATTTCCATTCAATATAGCACACAATAGTTACAAACCCTTACCGGCTCATGCCAAGTGGAGGAGGAGTCATGGAACGGTCCCAAATTCTCATCCAACCTCTTGCAGTGAATACTTCATTCCAAGGGGTGACATATCTATGATGATCAGGGGGGAGAAATCGATGGTGATTCTCATAGATGACCTTATTCATTGCATCTGTCAGTGAAGCAACTAGCAAAGGACCACAAATAAGACATGCATGGTAACCCGATGTAGTGAGACCTAAACAATACATGCAATTGCGTAAGCAAGGTGGGTTTAGGGTGCCACATCGATTTTCTACTCATAATTAAAAGTTCAATGCTTACCTGAACACTTGCCATAGCCTGGGAAGTCATGCATCGTCCACATCAAGACTACTTTGTAGTTAAAGTCTCGTGACAAGGGAGGTCTGCTCTTGTCATGCACCTCGATACCTCTCCAAAGTACCTCCAGCTCGTCAATCAAAGGCTCCAAATAAACATCTGGGTTTTTTGTTTTATGTTTCCCTAGAATTAGAAGGGATAACATAACATGTCCTTTCTTAATCACCGTAGAAGGTGAAAGATTATAATTCACCAATATCACTGGCCAAACACTGTAAGAGGTGCTTTTGAGACCAAATTGGTTCACACCGTCCATACCCAATCCAAGTCTCAAGTTCCTAGGTTCTTCTTTGAAGCTTGGCCATGTGTCTTCAATATGCTTCCATGCAAGAGTGTCTGCGGGAGTCCTCCACTTGCCATTGGTTGATCGATGGGAGGAATGCCATGACATGGGCTCTGTAATGGATTTGCACTTGAACATATGTTGGATGCGAGGGATTATGGGAAAATGTCGCACAACCTTACGAGGCACATCCAAAGTTTTGAGATCTGCTTTATATCTTGCCTCTCCACAAGTAGGACACTCTCTTGCCCTTGCCTCCTTATGTGGTCCACGAAATAGAACACAATCATTGATGCATGCATGGATGCGCTTGTAATCCAACCCTCCAAGAGAGGTCACATGTTGCCTTGCCATATCTCTTGAGGTCGGTAATTTATTCTCCCTTGGAAGCATTTTAGATAATAGCCTACACGTGAAGACCATAAATGAGAAAAAGTACTCCAGTAATTGACCCACTAGCATAATTCACCATGTTTGCAAAATAGACTTTAAAGCTTACTTGAGTAATGCGTTAAAACTTGCATTGCTCCATCCATAGATGATCTGCAAGTTTAGTAACTCAAGGGAGGCATGTAGAATAGAGAATGTGCAGCCCTCAAACATTGGTGTCGATGCTACAGTAAAAAGATTGTCCTACTCCATGCTATCATCCCTATACCTGAGGATTGATGGACAAATAAATCTTGCACCATATGATTGAACACCTCCTCCTCCGCTGCCTCATGAGGTAATGGTGGAGGGATATTGTCACCATCACTCCATGCATCCATAACGATCCCTCCTAAAGATCCCACCTCATATCACCGACGCTTTGCCTCCTTACGACAAGCATAGGGCAACATATATGGGTGTGGCACTGCATCTTGTATGAAATTTAAAAAGGATCATATATCAAACACTTGAACACCCATAGGTTTCTCAATCAACCTCAATGCTTTATTACTTACCATGGATACGGCCGCATCCTATTCTCCGTACTTTGAGATGTGATGGAGTGTAATTCTATATGCACGATACATGTTTCCTCAACATCGATCACACATACATTTGATTTTTTGATCCAACCACATTTCTCGATGCTAGATACAAAGGGATTCATCCTCACTGGAGATACTCGTTGAAGATGAAGTAATCCTAGAGATAACCAACACAAAAAATGTGTTTGTGCTTGAGGATTTAATGAGAAAACTTTGTAGCACGTCTATGGGCATGTCTATACTGTGGAATGCATCTGTACTATGGAACACATCTATAGGCACATCTAAAAGACAGTGTAGACGTGTTTTTAGACAAGTGGACTGGTTTTTATACCTACATTTTGATCATTTTCAAACTCCATCACAGTTGCAAACCTTTCAAAACACAAGCCTCCAAGCATCCACACACAGTTCCAGGCCCCACACACAGCTCCAAGCACCCACACTCATCTTTAGGCATACACACTCATCCCCAAGCATACAAGAGAAGAGGGTGAAGAAGAAGAGAAGAAGGAGTGGAAGCTTTGAAGAAAGACAAGAAGCTTTCACACCTTTATCCAAGGTAAGTCTCTTGTCAGTTGGTCTTCTCTCTCAATCTATGATGCTTCTGGTACACTCTGAAAGTTGTTCTCTTCAGATTTGTCCTTTGTCGCATGTAGAAAAGGATGTTTTTGGGTACTTTTGTTCTTTTTGGGATCTGGCATCTGTCGTTGTCAGTTTTTTGTTGAAATTTGTCTGTCAGAGCGCATCAACTATTTAGATAAACATTGTAGCCATGCCTATAGATGCGTTGTTAGCCATATCTATAGATGCACTGTTAGCCACATCTATAGACACGCTCTAACAGACAAATCCTGACCTTTTATTCTCCTTCTCCTTCCCCTTCCCCTTCCCCTTCCCCTTCTCCTTCTGCTTCCCATCTCCCTTCTCCTTAATCCATTCCCCCTGCTCCTTCCATTCTCCCATCCTCCCTTCTCTTTCCTTTCTCCTTTCCCTTGCATGCATGTTTAAGTCAAATTTTCAATGCCTTAAGCATTCATGAGGAAATAAGGGATTGCATGAATGATGATGGAAATATGTGATTGCATGAGAGAAATTGGAGTGCAGCATGAGGGCGGGATGAAGAAAGAGGGCATGCATGATGAAAATCATGGGATTGCATAACTCTTTTAATATATGCATATGGAAAGAGGGCATGCATGATGGAAATCTTCTTCTCTTCTTTTCTACAGCTCATCATGTGGCCAAGAAGCTCTTCAGGAGCCTCGCTTGATCTTCAAGATGTCATATTACACCCCTCAGGAGTCAGCAGTACAGACTCCAAACCACCCCATACCCACACCAGCTGAGATTACTCATGTGGAGTTGAGATAGCTTAGCAAGTAGCAGAGCTGCTAGCCTTCTCCTCTATCATTAGAAGTCCCTTCTCCCCTATGGTCTAGAGTCCCTTCTCCCCTGTGATCATCAGGAGTCCCTTCTCCCCTGTGGTCAGGAGGCCCTTCTGCCTCGCAGAGCTATCAGCGTACTCCCATGCAGTCTGGAGTCCCTTCTCCAGAGGCGAGTGCCCATCATACTAGCTCATCACGATAGGGCAGTAGGCATAGTAGTAGGGGAGCTCTGAGGGATGCATGGCACAGTGCTTTGGGGGTAATGGTGGGAGGATTCATATAATGCAAACGTGCCAGTAGGCGATGGTACAATCTTCTATGACATCACTATGACAGGGGGCATCTTGATGGATGCATGGTTTAAGGACATCATGGCCTTCATGTGCTCAAGATTCCTTTATTCTATTCAGAGAGCAAAAAAAAAGTTTGGCTAATGATACCATCAATGCTATATGCCCTAGGTATCCCAATCCCTCCAATGTTGAGTTCACAGAGAAATGGGCAAAGTCAAAGATTACAACCATTATACTTGCCAATAAGAGATCATTACTTAAGAGGCAGGCACTAGCCAAGATTGCTAGGAGGGAGGGAGGTCAACCACCAAGGGGCCAGTCCCACACTGCTCATAAGCGTGAGTGGAAGAAAGCGATGAAGGCAACAAAGGCAGACCCCTGTCTGCAGCACGTGGAGGCACGAAGGATCTAGATAGAGCAATATGGAAACGTGCATTTTAGAGTGAATTAAACTGCTTGTACATGCACATAGGTGCCTCAAATTCATTAAATTTATAAAATTATCATGCTTGAAATCATGAAGATCATAAGATATGTGCAACAATTCAAATTTTACTTCCATACTCTAAAAGATAAGAAATGAAACTATTATATACATCATACCTTATATTTGTCATTTAAGTTTGTTAAAATTTGGAATTACTATTGTTTGTCACATCAAGGATGCCTTGGCTTATTCATGCTTGAGATACAAACAAAAGTACTTCTCCTGACAAAGAAGAGATATGCAACATATTGCAATGCATTGGGCAACATTTACAATTACCCAAAAAATTTATATTTTTACAAGATAAGAACCAAAGTCTAAAACATAAGAAACAAAACTAAAGTATCCATTAACAACATGGAACTTATAGCATGAAGTATATTTATCTCATTGAATTCATGGTAAGTATACCTAACTCTCCTTATGTCACACCAGTATTTAATACAAAATAAAATTGCATATGACACAAGCTAACCACTTTTTACATCATGTTTTGATTTTAAAAACACGATGATAAATTATTATATATAAACTATCATGTAATAAAAATGTTTGCAAGATTTCACATGATTCAATAAATTTTCCTGAACTAAAATCTCAAGCATGAAGAAAAAAAGCTCCATGCAAAAGTAGCACACTGTAAAGCTGCTTTGAGACATTACAATCAATAGTAACTACTCAAAATATGTTTATTATTATCACAACTTCAAAAAAAGAGCTATCTCAAATATCTGATTAGTAAACTTAAACATCCAAAGGTTGGTCAGGTTCTTCTTTGGATACATCATCTTGAAAAGTCGAACATCATGTTAAAGCTTCAATTCGATGTTTTACATCAATTTGAATGTTTCACATCAATTCGATGTTTTACATCAATTTGACTCTTTAATTCAATGTTTTGCATCAAGTTGAAGCTTCAATTCTATTATTTGCATTGAATTGGAGCTTCAACTGATGCAAAACATCAAATTAAGGTCTAAAATTGATGTAAAACCTCAAGTTGAAGGTTTAATTTGATGATTTGCATCAAGTTGAAGCCTAGACTTGATGTAAAACATTGAATTTGATGTTTGACATAAAGTTAACACTAGCATGGTAGCATAACAGGACATAAAAGTGTCCTTTTGAGGTTTCAGCAAAAAAATCACAACTTGTTATAGATGTGTTTTTTGGTGATTTCCTCTCTTGAGCTTAAGGTAGGCTCATAGGAATATTACCTAAAAATATAAGGAGCACAAAAAACTATTACATGTGATTACAAAATGCTCACAAATGTATGGTAACACGGTTGCTCACCCAAATAGTACTTAGATTTAAAACTTTATCTAGTATGCCTAAAAATAAAATTGATTTCAAGGAGCTAGCATTTTTTGCAAAAAGTTTATAAGTATATCAAATACCTAAGAGTGACAAAACTTGCTTTAAAAATCATTTTGGCAATATTAATTTATCAATTAACAAGAGTGGTCAGCCTAGCAAGTTGCATTATAAGTCGCATTTCATAAATAAACATATTTTTATACTACACATAATAGCCACAAAGCATCATATCTTAACTATAGCAATACTATATCATAAGGGAAAGTTACCACATCACAATAAAGGCTAAAAGTAAAAGAGATTATGTGCTCCTAATATCAACTACCAAAATAGGTTTCGCATTAAATCTAACTTTTATAGTTTTGAATTGTCATGTGTATAAGTATTCTGCATATAACTTTTTTAAATTGGTATCACTCATTCACGATTAGAATTTTAAGTGTATTATGGTTCTTATGATATCCTTTAACCCTTTTGTCTTGAATTTAGCATGAATTACAACACAAGGAACAATCAATATACGATTTAAATTTGGTGTTCTACATGACATTAGGTCCCCTAAAAACTCATGCTAATTCATAATATCCTATTGAAGACATGTACTAAGTATGGTTGAGTTTGAAACTTGTTAGACATGTCAAAGAATTTGTAAAAGATTAATTTTTCCCTTGCCATCAGCATTCACTAAAATTACATTTAAGGCCATAGATCATCATGAATATGATTATCTAGCTCTGACGAAATATAAACATATGTGTTATAGCTATCCTAAGACTCTAGGACTTACAAAATCTAAGAAAACTCATTCTAAGTAAGATGTATGGCTGCTTTATCTAAAACTTAAGAAAACAGCTTGAAATGTTGGTGCTAGGTTGACCTTAAAACTTTAGGTAGAACTCAAAGTAATAGGTGCGAGTTCCAATCCATAATAATTCAAAGTATTTTTTAGCATATAAGATATTATGAAAAATAATCAAAACCCCAAAATACCTTATTGATGTTTTTGAACAATTCTTTTATGTCCTTCTACAAAACTAGTGTTAAAGCTTAAAGTTGATGTTCTAAGGTCAATTTCAAGCATGAGCTTAATATTCAATTGTAATTTTTGTATCATAATTTGATTTACAAGGCAATATTACCAATTTTCCATGGTTATATTGTGGTCAAACTCATTGCGTAGCCAGGGGGTGGAGGGGAGCAACAACACAACTAGGGGTGTAGGACACAACAACGAGTAGAGGCACAGGGGGTGTAGGGGTAAAGGGGGCATAGGGTCGAGTAGGGTTGCAGAAGTGCACATTAAGTAGGGGCACAAGGGCTTCGATGTGTTGCATCGAGTTGAAGCTTCGACTTGATGCAAAACATCAAATTGGAGCTTAAACTTGATGTGAAACATCAAGTTGAAGGTTCAATTTGATGTTTTGCATCAAGTTGGAGCCTTGAATTCATGTAAACGCATCACAGTTTTTGCAACTTGATGCAAAACATCAAATTGAAGCTCAGACTTGATGTAAAACATCAAGTTGAAGGTCCAATTTGATGTTTTGCATCAAGTTAAAGCCTAGACTTGATGTAAAACATTGAATTTGATGTTTAACATCAAGTTAAAGCTTAAATTTGATGTCCAAACTCAAGTTCGAACATGAACATAATATTCAATTGTAATTATTGTTTCATAATTTGATTTACAAAGAGAGATTATTAGTTTTCCATGCTTATATTGTAATCAAACTAGTGGCACAACCAAGGGGTGTAATCATGGGGTGGAGGTACATGGCTAGGTAGCAATCAAGGGGGGCGTAGCTAGGAGACATATGGGGTATGGGTGCAAGGGCATAGGGTGATTAGGGGCCTAGGGGCATAGGGCAAACATGGGCATAGTGCACGCAAGGACGTAGGGGGTAGAGGCAACACTGATGCATATTTTTTAACACTCATGCATGATGCATGGGAAGAACAAGAAAATACATATGCTCACCCATGTAGATGACATCAAAATTTTCAAAGGCATGGATCTTACTCACATTAAGTCCTCTACAAAGTACCATACCCATTGAACACACACACATATGATAGAAGCACACCAATGCATATTTTTTAACACTCATGCATGATGCATGGTAAGAAACATGGAAATATACACACCCAACATGCAAATGATATCCCATCCATATCAAATTGTACAAGAACTATATCTTACTCACATTAATGCTTGTGCAAAGTATCATATACCTATCGACACACACATATATGCTAGAAGCACATGGATGCATCATTTTTATCACTCATGCATGATGCATGGTAAAAAACAAGGTAATACACATACCCAACTATGTAAATGATTGCAAGCACATAAATATTAATCACATTAAGCCCTCTTTAAAGTATCATACCCATGGGACACATGGATATATAGAAAAAGCACACGTATGCATACTTAAGAACATTCAAAATCTGCAAGCCCAAGCCCAACCATGCAAAATATCCAATTCACTTCACACACTCTTAGTACATTTTTGCCCCATCAATTTTATGAGGTAATTTTACATGTGTTTGAGAAGTGTCTAATTAGTAAAGTAGAAATATGTTGAATTATGCTTAACGACATTTTTATCAATAGGGTTATATTGATAGTAATGCTCACGGTATCCAGAGAGCCTATCGATAAAAGTATCAATAGAACAAAGCAACACTAAAAATATTCACTTCTTTTATCAATTAGTATTTTGTGACATAATGTAATAGATCTAGTGTTCTTTTTGTATATGTCTTAAGCTCATCGACATATGAAAAGGTCACTGAAGGATATCTTTATCTTGTGTAATTGTGCATGATATAAAAGTGTTTTAATGATATTGTACCATATCAATGTCACACATTCAAAAATATGGTACATTCCAATCTTTACCTCGGGTTGAGTTAAATCATGATGTACAAAATCCATTTTTCCTATGTTTGTGATCATGATAGAAATGCTTTCTTGTACATGACTTTTCCAAATCAATTCACTCATATATTTTGAGAAGTTTGAGAGCACATGGATTGCATTATCGTTTCATGAGTAAAAGTTGTCCCAAGAATATCGAAATGCTCTAAAGGAAGAGCGAGAGCTAGAAGAGCAAAAAAACATACTACAAGACATAATAGGCACATACTCTGATCCTCCTTCACCCCAAGATGAAGGAGATGAAGATGTTGAAGAGGTTAGTGAGAAAATATAACATGGCTTTTGAGGAGGAGAGCTTATGACATGAATCAAAAAACATGTCATATGAGGGGGCAAGAAAATCTCATCTTGCAAGCATTCTTCTACTATAAAATGGCAAGCAACTTATGGATGGTCAAACACTAAGGTTTCATCCCTCTTTTGATAAGAGTTTTGAGTTACTCTAATGAATAGTTGCATTGCATGTACTTCCAATTTGATGTTTCAAATATATTGAATGGATTGATGTCTCAGATTGCTTCAAACACTAGCTCCAAAAGGCAATACAATTTTTGAGTCAAGAAAAGACACAAAGAGAATACTTGCATCATTAGAATGGATTGCAAGTCAATTCATGCATGTACCAATGATTGCATCCTTTATAAAAAAACATACGAGCACTCTATAGCTTGTCCATAATGTGATGCATCATAATATAGGCAAGACACACAAGGACATAAGATTCTAGAAAATGTATTGTGACACATGCCCATCTTGGCACACATAATGCACCTATTTTGTTGTGGATCATTGAATTGATGGATTCGTATTCTTGCAATTGCTCCATGAATGGAACATGTGAAAAGTGTTGTCTTGCATATGAAAACCCGATTCATATATGCATAACTTGAAGGATTCCTTTAGTGCGGATGGAAAACTAATGTGGTTCTAAAGTCACATGATTGAAAAAAATGATATAGGTAACATTATTTCCACTTGAGTTCAATTTTTTTTTAATTGTTGTTTCAAATTACTGAACACATTATTGTTAATATAGTATTTACTTCCAAAAAGTTTATATGCCCTAATAAACATAAAGGTTTGAAACATTTCCCAAGATTTGAAATTCTTATGAGAAAAACTTTAAAGTTTCGCTAGAATTTGCAACTTTTTCTTCAAAATTAAAAATAAAATATACAAAATTATAATATATTTTATCCATATTGTGAAACTTAAAAAACTAGCTTGATAAACTTTTGCTAGGTTTTATATTAATATGTAAGTATAGCTTCGATAAAAAAACGGGAAAGGTTTAGAAGAGGTTGAACAAGGGAAGCGACATGTATTTGAAGATGTGGCAGTGGAGCATGAAATGGAAGATCAACAAATAAACCTATTGGAAGTTAGCACTTCCAATACCTCTTCTAAAAGAGTTTTGGAATGTGAAGATAGTTTGCGTTCCTCATAGGGTTTCTCAGAAAATAATTTAGGAGAACTCAATTTACATGCTCAAGAAGTGCAAGACCTATCGATGGTACATCAATGCTTTTATGACTTTTTCAATGGTAATATCAACCTTTCCTCTTATTATTGATAGTACTATGAACAATAATATCAATGCTAACTTTTGCACTAATATCAATCGTACATCTATTTCGATATGGTTTAACAACTGATCACCACACTTGGTAAAACTTTACTTACTTTCATTAATTACATATGCTTCTATTCTTATGCATTAGACCCTCTAAACTCTATGTTGAGCTTTTCATTATGGAATTACTAGTTTGAGGAATGTATAGTACCTATCATTCTTCCTAGATTCTTGGATGTCAAGGAATGCTAATTGAGAATTTCTACTACTGGGATTCTTTAACTTGATTTGTCTTGCCAAATTCATTGATTAGTTTTTAGAATGGCTTAGGAAACACACACGGCGCATGCGCACATATGCACACACGTGTGCATGTGCACACACATACGTACATGCATGTATAATGGGTGGAAAAGCATCAGACACCCTTTCTTTCCATTGGAGGGCATGCAATGAATATTTACTTTGTTTAGCATATAACATCAACTTTGCCTAGTATGATGATATATAATAAAAATGGACAACCTTGATACATCTAATATGTATATCTAGATGAATCCAAACAATGCACAAACTCATCGTCCAAAAACACAACACATAGTGCATTTCAATATAATTACAATCACAAGGCTAAAATCCATAAACTAAATCACACATGGCAAAGACTATCACATCCCCACCAACATCATTAGGGCCCATAAGTAGGTGTAGACCATAGTTTAAACATATGCTCTCACCACACATATCCAGACCATGGTTGACACGTCCGATCACATTTGATACGTACTGTTCAATATTAGTGCGATACTAAAAGAACTCAAAAATATTGAGCGTACATTCGATGGTACATTTGATACCCAAAAAAAAAGACATATCTTAGAGTTTTAGAGTAAGCATAAAATTTTCTTGAAGGACATTCAATGCTTATTAGAAGATGTACATGACTTGATTCATGAAAGTTGAAACACAAACATTATACATGTAACATAGGTGCAAAACTTAAAAGGACCGAACATATATCATGATTCATGATTCATGATTCATGATTCATGATTCATGTCAAAAGGATTGAAGATATATCATTACAAATAGTAGCAAGTCGTGAATTGTGACATAAAGTAGTGAGTACAAAAAGGGGGGACCAAGGTCCAATATAGATGCGAAAAGTTTTGCAAAATCATTACTATAGGCAAGAGCAAGTGTAGGGCTCCCCTCGCTTCCATTTCTTGATTTTGAACCAGTAGGTGTCTTCTCAAAAATTTGAGGGACCCCATCACTTATATCTCCCAAATTTGAACCACCAAGTGTCTTTGCCACATTTTCTCCCAACACCCCCATGCTATCGCCAGGTGCATCTGCTTCTACTTGCTCCATTTCACTAGAAGTATGACTGCCATCTGCCTTGTCCATAGAATCCATCTCAATTGAAGGGATGTCATTTCTCAAGTTTTTGAGAAAATCAAGCTAATATCCATCAACAGTAGTAGTATTGACCAATTCACCCACTGCCAGACTGCCAAAAACAAAAGATGTAAGGACTACTTCAAGTAACATCTGTATACATTCAATCATGTTGTCAAAAAAGAAGAAGGAATAACCAATCATGTCAAATACCATTTTGAGGACCCTCAACAACAACAACTGGTTTCATCTCACAGCTTTCTTTTTTAGGTGTTTGTAGTTCTACAATCATAAAGATAGTTATGAAATATGGAATGACAAAGTATCACACAAGGCACCAGTCAGACACAAATATACTTGCCAACCAAATCAAAAGTATGAATGTAACAATGTCATAATTAAGTATCTATAGCTATATCTAGAATCCAACACCATGAAGAGGTACTACAAAATGAATTTTAGCTACCACTGTGTTGTAGCCATCTATCCACCATGTGGTGGACAGTAGGTAGCTACCTATTCCATGGAGTAGCTACCACTATGACATAGCTATCTATCCACCATGTGGTACCTACCATGGTGTTGTAGCCACCATGAGGTAGCTACCATGGTGACCACTACTCCTTAAGTTGTAGCTATCTATGCATCATGTGGAAGGTACCAGACATCAAGTGATAGCTATGTATCCACCATGAGGTAGCTACCACTGTATTGTAGCCATCTATCCACCTTGTGGTGGATAGCAGGTAGCTACTACTGTGTTGTAGACATCTATCCACCATGTGGTGGACAGTAGGTAGCTACTTATTCCATGTAGTAGCTACCACTGTGTTGTAACCATCTATCCACCATGTAGTGGACATCATGTAGCCACTTATTCCATGGAGTAGCTCCCACTATGTTGTAGCTATCTATCCACCATGTAGTACCTACCATGTGTTGTAGCCACCATGAGGTAGCTACTATGGTGATTGTTACTCCTTAAGTTGTAGCTATCTATGCACCATGTGGAAGGTACCAGACATCAAGTCATAGATATGTATCTGTGGGGGTTAAGGGTCACTGTGCCTTTACCCCGGGTTATGTACAATACTCAAACACATATATAAATGAATGAAAAAGAAGATTAGGTGGTTCTGCACCCACCAAAACTTGTGTGGCTCTCTGTTTCTCTCTCTCCCTCTTCCGTTCTTGCTTCTATTGAGAGCACTCTCAACTGCAATCAGAGCCCGGGTGATCTAGCTGAGCGTTGTGAATGCTAGAAGCTCAGCAGCTCTATGGGAGGAAGGAGAAGCTCTGTGGGAAGCTTTGTGGGTGACTTTACTTGCATCCGAGTGTGCAGAGACCTTGGAGGAATCTTTGGAAAAGTCACTTTGGTTTTGCGAAGTGGTTTAGAGAGCCTGTTAAGTGTTTTTTAAAGAAAAAAGTCGTTTTTTGAACCTTTCCCTGTTCCGTTCGATGACAGAGACCCCATATTGACTTGTAGAGGCAACTATTACTTGCTTTTGGTGTCCACTTCACTTAAGAAGCTTGGGAACACCTTCATTCTTGAATCTGGGATCATTTCATTGGATTTTTGACTCACTGTGTTAGTTTCTGCGTTTTTCTGCTCGGGTGTTGGAACTCAAGTTTGGAGCAACCATTTGCAGATCTGTCACTTCCGGTGGACTCAGGAGGTCCTAAAACTTCTATGTTGCTCATCATTCGCACTCCGGTGGAGTTTACAAACAGCTCTGTTTCCAAAAACGTTTTTCAGTCCGTGTGTTGGATCCAGTGATTGAGACCATGGTTTCCAACACTGTCTGTCCCATTGCGTTTCGGACGCCCAAAAACCCCTACATGTCAGTTCTTGTGCGATTTGATGGAGGGTTTTCAGAGTTATAGATCTCTGTGTATTCGATTTCGTCTCTCTGCTATGCATTTTTCATTCTAAGGTTTTGAAACCTTAGATTTATGCCACATGGCAGTGGATAAGTGTTGACTCCCATTTCTCACTCATCTGTTGGGATTTTGGAGTTCCGGTAGAAGAGAGATATTTGCAGATTTTCTTGTTGATTCTGATTATGCAATGGCACCCATGTTTTGAGGCATCTCAGGTTCTATTTTCAGTAGCGGTCATTACCGTGGGACCATGATTTCTTGAGCATACCTTATGCAGATCACTCTGGTTGCAGTTTGAGTAGTGTGTGGTCATTCGTGCTATGCATTGGGTTGCAATGGAAGATTTATAGGCCATTTGGATGCATTGCGGTCCTTATTGGATGCGTTGATAGGCCCAAATTGCCTTGTGGGATGCTATTTTTATGGACGCTTTGCACTAGGATGCTATATTATATTTAGGGACAGCTTTGACACATTGTAGGTGATGCACTGATAGTGTTATGCTCTCTTGGATGAGATATTATTGATGCATATGCCCATGGACGGTGTTTATGCTTGAGCCATTTGGCACTTATTGGCATTTTGGATTGCCATTGCAGTTGGCATTTTCTTTTGGGCTAGATTTGCTCATATGGATGCATAGTACATGCACATGAGTCAGTTGCATCTTTTGATGCTTTGAGATTTGAGTTTTGGTGATATTTCAGTCTATTATGGCATACACATTTGGGTGCACCTAGTATTTGGTGTGATTCTCTCTTACAGGCACTAGCATTTGGGATTTTGCTTTATTTGCATTATAGCATCCTCTTCCATGTCTGAAAAGGAGTTTTTCAACATTAAAAAGTTTGATGGGACAAACTTTTCTTTGTGGAAAGAACAGATAAGGGATGTGCTTATTCAAAAGAGGCAGATTAATCCCTTGGCAGGGATTGAAGCTAAGCTTGCAAATATGTTCGAGGATGATTGGAATGAGTTGGATGCATTAGCAAAGTCTACTATTAGACTTCATCTTGCAGAGTCAGTTTATTTCACAGTAGTAAATGAGCATACTGCGGAAGATTTGTGGAAGAAACTGTGTGCCACTTATGAGAAGGAAACTGCCTCTAATAAAGTTTACCTCATGAAGAGGTTGTTTGAGCTGTAGATGAAGGAAGGGGTCTCCGTTGCTTCTCACTTAAATGAATTCAATATTATTTTCAGCCAGCTTCAGGCTCAGAAGATGAATTTTGATGCGGAGACTAAGGCAATATTTCTCTTATGTTCATTGCCATCCTCATGGGATACCTTTCGTACAGCTGTCAGTAACTCTGCACCTGGTGGAGTACTAAAGTTTGATGATGTTGTGGGTAGCTTGTTGGCCGAGGAGATTAGATGGAAGTCTATGGACGGCAACAAGCAAGATGCAGCCTTAAATGTGCAAAGGGGCAGACCAGAGTTCAGGGGGAAGTCCCAAGAAAGAGGGAAGTCTCGTAGCAAATCCAGGGCACGGAACATTGAGTGTTACCACTATGGCAAGAAGGGCCATATGAAAAAGGATTGCTACAAGCTGAAAAGAGAGCAAAAGGATAAGAAAAAGAATGCAAATTGGGGTGCAAATCAAAAGGAAGAGAGTCCAAGGGAGGACAAAGGAAAAGTGAAGATCGAGGAGATCAATGCAGTCACACATGATAGTGACAATGACGTTCTCTTCATGTCTACTTTATCTGCAAAGTTGCTTACCACTTCAGATGATCCATATTCCCAGGATTGGATTTTGGATTCTGGTGCTTCATTCCATGTTACTCCCCATAGGGAATGGTTCTCCACTTATGATAGTGGAAAGACGGGTTGTGTGCATCTTGGAAATGACTATGCATGTGACATAGTGGGAGTAGCTGACATAAAGTTTTCTTTTGCAAATGGGTCTGCATTTATTTTGAAACATGTGAGACATGTGCCTAAGTTGACCAAGAGTCTTATTTCAATGGGTCAGCTAGATGATGCTGGTTTTCACACCACTTTTGGCTTTCAGAGTTGGAAAATTTAGAAGGGCTCTATGCTTTTGGCCATGGGTGCCAAGTGTGGGACTTTGTATCCCTTACATGTATCAGGGGTATGTGATCATGTTGTTGCAATAACCGAGCAGCCAAGCACTTCTTTGTGGCATTGCAGGTTGGGGCACATGAGCCAGAATGGAATGAAACTCTTATGCCGTTTGGGTTATGTACCGCATTTGAGTTTCTCTGATTTTGAATTTTGTGAGCACTATCTCTATGGGAAGCAAACTAAATCAGCCCATAAAAGAAGGGGAAAGAAAGAGTTTGAAAAGCTTGATTTGGTGCATTCAGATGTATGTGGTCTCATGCCTACACGGTCATTAGGCGGGGCTGAATACTATGTGACATTCATTGATGATGCAACTAGGAAAGTGTGGGCTTATGCTATAGCTCGGAAGAGTGATGTGTTCCAGGTATTTCAAAAATGGCTGGCCTTGGTTGAGAATCAATCAGGTAGAACGCTTAAATGTCTACGGTCTGACAATGGTGGAGAGTATCTCTCTGATGACTTTCAGCATTTCTGTGATACACATGGGATTAAGAGGGAGCTCACATCCCCTCGTACTCCAGAGCAAAATCCAGTTGCAGAAAAGATGAACCGTACCATTCAAGAAAGGTTGTAATGCATGCTTTCCAATGCAAGTCTTTCTGGTGGTTTTTGGGCTGAGGCAATGAAGACTGCAGTGCATGTGATCAATAGATCACCTAGTAAGAGTTTGGATGGTGGTATTCCTGAAGAGGCATGGAGTGGCAAGAAGCCCTCTTACTCTCATTTGCGTATATTTGGGTGTGAGGCATATGCACATGTGCCAAAAGAGCTTCGAAAGAAGCTAGATCCTAAGTCTAGGAAATGCATCTTTCTGGGTTATGGTGAAAGTGGAGAGATGGGCTATCGTCTCTGGGATCCAGAAGCAAAGAAGATCATACGCAGCCATGATGTAGTCTTCAATGAGAAGAAGATGCATAAGGCACCCATGAGGGATGTGGAAATGAGGAGAATCACTTTCCAGGTTGTGAATCCACCTACATATGTTAATAGAAAGCAAGCTGTTCATGCACCAAATGTGCAAGAAATGGTACCACCAAGTACTCCCACAGGTATACAATCAAGGGTAGATGATGGATCATCTATTGGTGGAAATGATGAGCCAAATGTGGCTGATATATGCAGGTGGGACAGCAAGCTGAAATGCCCTTGAGAAGATCATCTAGAGTGTCTAGACCACCTGATAGGTTTGTTCCAGGGGTAGACTATGTGATGCTTACTAATTGCGGGGAGCCTTCTTGCTATAGAGAGGCTATGATGCGCGAGGATCAATGCAAGTGGGAGTATGCTATGCAATCAAAGATATGCAATCAGAGATGAGTTCACTTATGAAGAATAAGACTTGGGACTTGGTTTCTTTGCCACATGGAAAGAAAGCATTGCCATGTAAATGGGTCTACAAAATGAAGGTCACAGGTGATGATGTGCCTAGGTACAAGGCCCGTTTGGTCACTAAAGGGTTCAAGCAAGAGAAGGGTGTGGACTTTGATGAGATATTCTCTCCGGTTGTGAAGATGACCACACTTAGATGCATGCTTGGACTAGTGGCATCAGAGGATATGGAGCTTATGCAGATGGATGTCAAGACAGCTTTCTTGCATGGGGATTTGCATGAGGAAATTTACATGTTGCAGCCGGAAGGCTTTGAAGAAAAGGGCAAAGAGCATTTAGTTTGCAATCTGAAGAAGAGACTCTATGGTCTTAAGCAAGCACCTAGAGAATGGTATCAGAAGTTTGATGCTTTCATTCAGTCCCAGGGTTTTAGAAGGAGTGAAATTGATCACTGCCTCTACACTAAAAGGGCTAAGGATATTAGCCTAATAATCCTGGCACTATATGTGGATGATATGCTATTGGCTAGCAAGAATACTTATGAGCTAGATGCATTAAAGGCCAAGTTGCATGAGGCCTTTGATATGAAGGATTTGGGACTTGCAGGTCATATTCTTGGTATGCGCATCATGCGTGATTGGAGTAGGAAACTCCTTTGGCTTTCACAGAAGGAGTATGTTACAAAAGTATTGCAACATTTCAATATGGAGGGGGGGAAGGCAGTGAGTACTCCATTACCTCCATATGTGAAACTGAGTCATACAGATAGTCGCAAATCAGATGAGGAGAGGGCGATGATGGCCAAGGTTCCTTATGCATCAGTGGTTGGGAGTCTTATGTATGCTATGATAGCTACTAGACTAGACTTTGCATTTGCAGTGGGAGTTGTTAGCCGGTATATGGCTAATCCAAAAAAGAGGAATTGGGAGGCAGTTAAGTGCATCATGAGGTACATGAAGGGTACCAAGGAGATGTGCATCTGCTTTGGTAGAGGAGACATGCATGTACTTGGGTACACAGATTCAAACTATGCAGGGCATGTGGATAGTAGGAGATCCACTTCTGGTTAAGTGTTCACCTTTGCAGGTGGTGCAATGTCGTGGATGTCTCGCGCATAGAAGTGTGTTGCTTTGTCTACCACAGAGGCTGAGTATGTTGCAGCCACAGAGGGTTGCAAGGAGGCTATATGGCTTGATCGTCTAGTGGGAGATTTGGGGATTCATACAGTGTACCGACATTGCATAGTGATTCCATGAGTGCTATTCAGCTAGCACAGAATCCAGTCTTTCATGCAAAGACCAAACACATTGATGTCAGGTACCATTTCATCAGTGAGGTACTTGAAGATAAGCGCATAGAGCTTGTCAAGGTTCATACAGATGATAACCCTGCAAATATGCTGATGAAGAGTCTACCTAGTCAGCAGTTTGAGTATTGTCATGTATTGATTGGCATTGGATAGTATGCTCACTAGTTGTTCTCCCTTAGAGGCACAATGTCCTTTAAGTGGGAGGTTGTGGGGGTTAAAGGTCACTGTGCCTTTACCCTGGTTATGTACAATACTCAAACATATACATAAATGAATGAAAAAGAAGATTAGGGTGGTTCTGCACCCACCAAAACTTGTATGGCTCTCTGTTTCTCTCTCTCCCTATTTCGTTCTTGCTTCTGTTGAGAGCACTCTCAGTATCCACCATGAGGTAGCTACCATTGTGTTGTAACCATCTATCCACCATGTGGTGGACAGCAGGTAGCTACATATTCCATGGAGTAGCTACCACTATGACATAGCTATCTATCCACCATGTAGTACCTACCATGTTGTTGTAGCGACCATGAGGTAGCTACCATGGTGACCATTACTCCTTAAGTCGATTGCTAAGTACCTACCACCTAGTATGTGGAATTCAACATTTGTGGTATGGCCTGGTAGGTATCATTTGGTGGGCAGGTAGCGACCCTCCCGTGCTCAGTAGCCACTATAAAAATGGAAAGGCCTATCAAGTAGCACATGTCGGATAATTAGATAGCTACAACTTCACAGGCATGCAGCTTGCACCTCATAGGTAGATAGGTACCACAGACATAATTAGAGCATGCATAATACAAAACACAAATTCAAGTTGGATGATTTATGAACATTCCCTAATGAAAGCTTTTGTATGATGCATCACAACTATCGAAGAGCACCAATGACCGTATCTTTGGTGTAATTATCTGGCTGCATTGTTTGTCCATACACTAGTCCGAGGATGTGCAAAACAATACATGTGGTATGCATGCTTGCATGGAAGCAATAACATGCCTAATGCTTCGGCATCATACATCAGCAACCCACAAGATGTATAAATATAACATGAATCAGATGTGTACGCATCAGCACATGGCACCGTAGGTGGTGGAACACTCAACAAAATAGGACTTTTGTTCCCCCACTGTTTTTTACAAACTCCATCTGGGCTTCTACACACATTACTGTCTTGTCTTTCAGGTTGAACTTTGCTTGAGCCCTGGCCACACCATCAACAGATTTTGTGTCTACCAAAGAACAGTCAAGTGTCTCAATGATCAATGTCAACCATCCAATTGTGTGCTTCAGTTGGTCCATCTTGATTACATCAATTGTCATAGCACTCTCCTCCGCTTGTAAGGTAGCCTTAGCAGTCTCCATTTGTGCGATAAAAGTATCTACCAATGCTCTCGCGTCCTCATCATGATGCATATCCACATTGTGTTCCTCAAGTGCCTTCGTCACCTCATTTCATTCTAATAGTGCTGAGGATTGGACCAGCCAAGTCTGGAAGAGGTAGGGTAGCAAAAAATTTCTTCTTCGACCTTTGGAAATCTGACGAGGTGGGTGTATCCCCTACCTCAAGTGGCATACCCTTCATTTGACGAGAGTTAGGAGGTCCCTCCATAGAGTGGAAAGCTTCCCACCTCTATCACTTCATCATCAACTTGCAGGTTCCATATTTGCAAGTACACTCTTAGAGAAAGATGCCCAATCAATTGTCCCTTTTAGATGTTCAAAGAGAAACCCCCTTGCAAATGATTTTGTGACCTCTAAACCATAATTCCCAGGAGGTTCTTGATACACAGACGTAAATCAAGTATAGAATTTTTCCTAAAACTTTGGCCTCACAGCCTTGCACTTAACCTTGGCACCTCTCTTGGGCATAATGTCAAAACAAACCAACCAATCTTACACAGTGAAATCATCCTCGCCAAGGAGTTGTGCATCTTGGCCACTGTTGCAGAGGTTGTATACCTCATGCGCTTGGGTTTTAGTCATGCAGAATAACTTTTTCCTCTCAAATGCCATGTACCGAGGATGCCACCGATTCATCTGCTCAAACACACAATGGGAGAAGAAGGCATGATGTGAGAAGGTGCATGCATTTTCTCTGAAAGAAAGATGCTATCATGCATGAAGAAAATTGACAAACTTGCAACCTCAATTTGAAACCTCACCAGAGTTTCTGTATTGTCAATCTCAGGCACTCTCGATGGTGTTCCTTTATTTTTGTTGTACGGAGTAGAAGCTCACACTGGACTATCAACCTTGGGAAACCTCGATGGTTTTCCTTTCTTTTTTTTCTGCAGAGGAGGTGACGGTGAAGCTAAAGATGAAGAGGGAGTTGCTGCCTTCCATTTTCCTCTCCCTACTTTCTTTGGAGAGGTGGAGTGGATGGGGGAGGAAACCTCCTCCTTCCCATGCATCTTCATTCTGCGTTGGCTGTGTGCAGCTTCTACTAGCCCCCACAATAGCATGTTCAGCAAGGAATAAGACTAAAAGTGGCAAAAATCGGCATTGAATCCTAGAGTAGTTTTCAAATTAGAGTTTCATGCTCAAATTAAGACGAACTACCAGTCACTAAGTGTGGTAGCAAGCCATCCTTGCAACCCCCACAAAAGGTGGTAGCTAGTGTACCACCTAATCATGCATACATCCTTTTTGCTTGTGTAGCTTAATTGCTTCAATCGAGCTACTAGTAGAGATACTCTCTCTCAGAAGACAATAGAAACTCCTCTTTCTCACACATAATAAAAGAATGGAATGAACAACTCACTCCCTCTCACAATCTAAATGAATAGAATCCTCACAAATCTCTCAAAAGAATGAATGAAAACTATGATCTCTGATACCATGAAAAAATATAAAGATGAGATTAGAAGAGTGGAGATGAGGAGAGATGGAACAGCTAGAGAGCACAGCACAAATGACTCATTGTACACTAACTTAATTTCCAACAATTAATATATACAAACCCCTTTAGGGTTAGATTTATGTTTAGGGTTAGGGTCTTCAAACCTTGTGCCTTTTAGCACTCTATGTGTTAGTACTATGCACATATGATAACACATGATGTTAAGATGAATCCTCAACAATAATAGTCAACAATAGTCACATCCAAGGAGCTAGTGCTTCTACTCCTGTAGGAAGAAGCATGGGAGAGGAAAGTTTGGCTTATCTACGACAAATCATTTATTACAAAAGACAAGAGAAAGGGAACAGGAAAGGATAAACTTGGAAATGGAAAGCCCAACCATAAAAGGAAGATAAAAAAACTAAGATGAGGTGGACTCTTCACCTAGTGGTAGTGAGGGGAAAAAAAAGCTTTTGTACTATGACCAACCGAGACATTTGCTAAGGACTGCAAAATGAAGAAGGATGATAAATAATTTCTAATCAAGATTCAGAGGATTCAAAGCTACAAGTAGCTAATATGGTAACAAAATTAGAAGAGATTTTCTAAATGACAAGTCTAAGTGTTATTGAGATTATGTATGAATGAAATTGAGACATGGCTCACAATGTCTAGAACTATGATCATTCTCACTAGAGGATGATGAGGATCCATGAGACCCCTCACCATAGTCACCCTCACTAAGCACATTGCCCTCCTCATCATACTCCATATCTCTAGCCATAAGGGTGTCCTCAGCAACAACTAATGTTGTTGATGTGCTCCCAGAGCCGCACCTCACATAGGTTTGAGGGGCTGATGGCATGGATGTCCTAATACAGGCTATGGATGCTTTGCCACCATGAGTGCCACCAACTAGAATGGTGATCCTTCTCCCAATGCGAGTGTGTGACACTCATCGATCTATCTCTCCAGCTCCAAGTAGAGGTCCCTAAAAATCCGGTCCTTCTCTGGATCACACTCTCTATTGACACTCCGAAGCTTATTCACTGATAGCTTGCACTCATCCACATTTATCTGAAAATTTAAGGTGTAGACTGTAGTTAGAACTTAAGACCTACTTACAAGTGTCAAGTGACAAGTACCATTGTTTACAACTTACAAGTATAGAGAGCAAATATGATTTTACAATAAAGTCTACCTGTCTAGCCATAGGCATCTGTGCAACATACATAAGTTAGAGTGATAATAAATAAGCCGCTCCAATTGTTTTGTGCTAAGTGTGTTGTGTATCATTGTGTGTATGAGAAATTAAGCAGACCAATTCCTCTCACACGAACCTGATGAGAGATCCTAATGTACATCAAACACTAATGTTAAGTAAACGAGTTACAAGAGCCTAGAGGTATGAATTTAAATATTAGAGTGTAGTGTCATAGCTTTAGATTTCCAATTACCTATGCAAGAACCCTCATAGATACTTTTTGTAGATGGGACAACTGGTAGCCAAAAGACTCCCACCAAAAAAGAGGTTTTGGAGTCCGTCTTCCAACACACGGTAGAAGCAAATGCGGTTCCCCTTTGGTCATTGTAGTTTATGAGTTCTTGAAGAAATGCGCCATGCTTGTCCTCGTGTAAATATTTTGGAATATATGGATCTCTATCAGAGGCCAAGCCCTCATGCATAAAGAGACAAGGGACCTTAAAATCGGGATGCATGAGGTCAGCAAAACAACGGATGGGACATTTCATCCACTTCCACCTCTTGTTGACATGAAAGAGGATGTCATTGCGCTTTGATGTGGTATCCAAGATATCAATAATGTCCTAAGAAAATAGCGATAAGTTAGACTTGAGAGATTATTAATCGACATTCAAAATCAAAGAAACAAGATTTGATATTAGGAGTGTAGGTTTATAAGTTACCATGGCAGACTAATATCTGTATCTAGAACAATAGAGGTGCTAATCTTCGCAATGGCCTTTTTCATGAAGTGATGGAGAAGCCCTAAAGTAGCCCCCTCCATGTCGGACATGCACAATACCTTGTACAAGGGCGTAATGGCAATGACAATGGCATTCACCCCTTGCCAAAAAGACTCTTTCAAGAAAAGCCATTGAATGTCTTTAGTGTCTTGTTGAGTTGCACTTGACTCTCCTTCAAACCATTATTTGCTACGTCGGACCGTCACACCACAGTTGCAAGCACGGCTTCCCTTTCGCAACACAGCCAGAATATGAACCCATCCTCGACCCTCTGACGCAACGTTGGTTGTATTACCGGCTGGGACATGAGCACCGAAACGTCGTCCCTTACCACCCTTCCGTGTTACTGTTGTGGGGTGCGCACATGAACATACAGCGGGTGACAAACTCTTCAATCTCTCACTACCTCCTCAAGTACGTGATGAAATCTGAACCAATGGGCAAATTAAACATCCGTTCAGAAGACGCCTCATGTTTGGGGTTGCAACATCTCGACGAAGTAAAGCTGAAACTCATCGCCGCGAGCCTCCTATCAAAACCAACCTCTCCAATAGAGGCCGCGCTAAACTGCATGCAGATACCAATAATCACAAGGAGCGAGACCGTTCACTATGTCGACTCCTCGCCACCATCTCTAAGACAACGCATCGTCTCGCGAAACAACAACGTCACCCTGCACCCAGTCGACATATACTACGGGAGACCGAGCGTCATCGAGGAGAGCACGTTCTACGATTACCATAGGCAATATGTGATACGAAAGCCCAAGGAAACGCAACGTGGAACGGTCGGTCTTGACCTCTTCGGCAACAGGATCGCAAAATGTGAGCGAGTAGTCAGATTCACTGACTACCACCCTGGACATCAACCAGAGGGGTACTTCTACAACGTGCTCTTGCGAAAACTCAGCTTCAGGAATGAAACGGAGCTCATATCACCTGCCAACACAGTTGGATCCTACTTTGTCGAATGCCAAATGCGCGGCCTCATATTGAGCAACGAGGACCTCGAGATGTATGTGACCGAATACACGCAAAGGAACTTGCTAGCGACTGACCACACGGACCAGTTGATCAATATGATATTGCAAAAGGTTGCGATCATCCGAGACTGCCCAACGTGAACATTTTTTAAAGCTTGTTTTGAACATCATAGAGCCACTTAAGAAGTAGCCACATAGCAACAACAAATCATGTCTTTGATGGCTTCTTCAACTCCAAGTCGAAGTAGACATGAAAGATGGCAAGAAGCTTGTTTTTTGGAGTTGATAAAGCTCACAATGGAGCAAGCATCACTCACAATGGTCTTTACTCATCATGACAATTTACCTATGTCCTCCATGAGAAGGTGAAGGAAATGACTAGCACATGGAGTCCACACTATTGAGAGAAACTTCCTTTCAAACATACTACCCATGGACCTACAATTGGAGGCATTGTCCATTATGACTTGCACCATATTTGTGGGACCGACCTACATGACAAGTAAGATTCAAGAAGAAGAAATAGATTTCTTATGGAGATCAAATAATCTATAGAAGTTACATCATACATGATTCTCAACTTATCTCAAGTATAGCTTCCTGAATGTGGCAATAGACAAAGGAGGTGGTGGTTTTTCTTCCCTTCTCTCCTACATCCACAGCACAAGAAGTATGTGCCAAGAGGACAAGATACAAGAATATTGATGATACCTCTCTTCTTTTTATGACACCATCCATTGGAGAGAATGGAGAATGACAAAATATGAAGAGGGGAGAGGAGAAGAGTGGAGATAAGGAGAGAAGGCACAGCTAGAGAGCACACCACAAATGACTAATTGTACACTAAATTTAGTTGAAAATGTAGAATATATACAAATCCATTAAGGGTTACAGTAGGGCATCTAACTCTTTCATTTATAGCACTCTATATGTGTTAGTGCTATGCGCATATAATCACATGATGTTGAGCATGGTCTCTCAACACCTTTCCTCAAAATCAACATCTTGAAGTAAGCCTTTCCTCAAGATGATGATTCTAGGGAATCGAAGAAGGACTAAGCATTACATTCCATCACACCCCTTTAATGGGAATGTCCTTCCTCTACATCAAACCAAGAGCTTGTTGGTGTTTCTCAAAAAGCTCTTTACCGAGTGGTTTGGTAAAGATGTCTACAACATTCTTTTTGTTATCACAATGCTACAGTGTGATGTCAACAAGTAACACTCTTTCTCTGGTGAAGTGCTCTCTGACATCAATGTGCTTTGTCCTAGAGTGATATACTAGATTCTTGGCCAATGCTTAAGCAGATTGATTATCACAGTATATTGTTGTTGGCTTTAATTCATCAAAGTAGTCTTCTTCTAACAATAGTCTTCTGAGCCATATAGCCTCACATGCACCTGTAGTGAGTGCCCTATATTCTGCTTCGTTAAAGACAAAGAAATAATTGGCTGTTTATTTAACAACCATGATATAGCACCTTGACCAAGGAAAAATGCATATCCCTGTGTGGATCTCCTGGTCTCATGATCTCCGGCCTAGTCACTTTCACAGTATCCATGCAACCTTGGATGACTTCCTCTATATTCTATCCCAAAATGTCTCGTATCTTTGATGTATCTCAAGACTCTTTTGGCTACATTCCAGCGAGACTGCTTTGGATTTGCCTTAAATTGTACAAATGAACTTACTGCATAACAAATATCTGGCCGTGTGATAGTCAGATATATAAGAGATCCGATGAGCTGCTTGTAGTACCTGTGATTGACTGTAGGCTTTTATGGATCTTTTGTAAGTTTCAAACTCTATTCCATGGCAGTGGCTACAATCTTAAAATTTGCCATATGAAGCTTCTTTAGAAGACTATCAACATATTTCAGCTGACAAGTGCTATCTGAATCTCTCCAGAACTCAATTCCAAGACAATAGTGCATAAGTCCAAGATCTTTCATGTCGAACTCTATAGATAAGTCTTGTTTTAGCTTTTTGATGAAGCTATCCTTGCTTCCAGTCACAATCAGATCATCTGTGTACAAAAGTGCAATAGTAATGTCTTCCCCTTGAACTTTGTAGTAGAGATTATGATCTGCATTGAACTTCATGTATCCCAAATAAGCAAAATACTTGTCGATCTGAATCGATTCGGTAGGAAGCCGATTAAGCAAGTAGTTTGTAGTGGCTATTGCTTCTGCCCAATACTGATTCGAAAGATGCTTCTCACTAAGCATCTAGCACTATCTCCTAAAGTAGCATTCTTCCTTTTATCTCTTGCATTCTGCTGAGGAGTATCTACACAAGTGAATTATCTTTGAATATCGTGGCTTATGTCCAGTGAATGTTTCATAAGGTGTCATACCCTGAATCGGTTCGGTAGGACGCCGATTAAGCAAGTAGTTTGTAGTGGCTATTGCTTTTGCCCAATACTGATTCAGAAGATGCTTCTGACTATGCATTGCTCTAGCACTATCTCCTAAAGTACCATTCTTCCTTTCAGCTCTTGCATTCTGCTAAGGAGTATCTGTACAAGTGAGTTATCTTTGAATATCGTGACTTCTGCAAAAGTTCATGAATGCTGAAGACATGTATTAACCTCCTCTATCTAATCTCATAACTTTGATCTTTTTGCCTATCTAGTTTTCTACCATGGCTTTGAATTCTTAAAATTTGGAAAACACTTCAAATTTCTCTTTCAAAAAGTAGACCCAACAATATCTATTGTAGTCGTCGATGAAAGTCAAGTACTAAAGTGAACCATTAATGCTACGGGTCTGGCCATAACTCCATGCATTCGCATGAAACAAATCAAGAATACCTTGTGCTCGAGAGGTACTTCTGCTAAAGTTGGTTTGCCTTTGTTTGTTGAAGCAGCATGCTTCGCAAACTTTCCGAGAAACTGTAGCTCAGGAATCCCAATCGCCATATTCTAATTCCCGATATCTATCAAGCTCTTGAAATTAACATGTCCATATCTCTTGTGCCATTTTTCGAAAAGTGGCATCTGTTGCGGTTGAGCTAATATGGCATGCAAATCTAGTACTGTAGCTAGCATTATGAACAAGCGTCCTTCCTTGATTGCTTTTCCTACTAGTTGAAATCCTCTGGATTTTTCTCTGATCTTGGATTCATCTCCGTCAAAGATGACTTGGTAGTTGTGTTCCGTCATTTGACCTACTGATAAGAGGTTCTTGCTGAGCTTCGGAACATAGAATGCATATTTCACCAATCCTTTTGTACCAATGAAATTGTTCATAGGTACAATGAATGTCCCTTGAACTAGATTCGGTGTATTATCTGTCGTGTAGATGACATTCTTTTGACCTTATATGGTTTCATATCTGTGAACCATTCCTGATGCTTTGTCATATGAGATGATGTACCATTGTCGATGTACCAAGGATCCTGATCTGCTTGGTCAACTTGATAGCTGAAATTCTCTTTTGGATTGCAATGTGTGTCTAGATACACTATATGAGTCTTTTGAATTTTCTCGTTTGCAAGAAACATTTTTCCATGTTCATTTGCATAATGACTATGACTAGAATGTCCACCACGATGATTTCCTCTTTCGTGAAAATTCCCTCGATTGCTGATGGATTGATCGCCTTGGTCATACTACTTCTTGCAGCAATCTCTTTCATAGTGTCCAACTTATGATAGTAGTTGCACTGAATGTTTGACACGTTGGTGGATGCATTTCCTCGTCCTTGGAATCTTCCTTGATTGAAACGATTTCCTCTTTGCTGATTCTGATGTTGCTGAGGATGATGCTTATGTTGATTCTAACTTTGATGCTGATTTTGTTGCTGATGATGACCACTTCACTGGAATGATCTACCTCTGCCTCAGGCTTGTGCCTCTGCTTCTATCTGAAGCTATGAATGCTTGATCATTGGAAAGACCTTTGCGTACATGAATGGCCTGAGTCATGAGTTCTTCACCAAGTAAAACTGATGGAGCCAATGTCGAAATTTGTCATTGAATGGCAATACTCTGGACTAGATTCTCGTATCTCTCTCCTAGTCCATTCAGGATTAGATTTAGTTGAAAATGTAGAATATATACAAACCCATTTATGGTTAGGATTAGGGCATCTAACCCTTTCCTTTATAGCCCTCTATATGTGTTAGTGCTATTGCACATGTAATCACATGATGTTGAACGTGGTCTCTCAGCAAAGCATCCATACTTGGTCGACCCAACACACACGGGCTTAAGAAACTTGTTGATTCTCTCCCTCTCTTCATCCAGCTTCTTGGTCGCATATCATTGTAGCTAACTCCATCCCACCACCCTTCACATGGACCGGGCCAAGGCTATGGCTTTCACCATTCTCTTTGCCACTGTTCACATCTAACTACATGGAAAGAGAGATTGCACTCAATGACGGTGCAAGCATCTCAATTTCAACTTGTCTTTGCCTCTCCTTGAGGAATGATAATGGACCGCACCCATGGCTTGGGCAAGAATGGCTTGTCTCCTTCTTGGTACGTCACTTATCTTTGTTCTCTTTGATGCCATGCCGGAGAACATAGACCCGACAAAGGCAACAGAGACGGATTGAGAGCTCATCCTCCGAGCTAAATGTCCAAGCACACCATCTCCTCTCGTGCCATAGAGGTCTTCTTCCTTCACTTCAAGGGTAGGTATTTTTGGCAACATTCTTGAAAAATGTCCTTGAGAATCCCCGTGCATGGTCCGGATTGCCCACCCAACTTACACAAATCGATAAGGCGGCAGGTCACACTAGCAATTTGGATCTCGAGGAAATACTTGCAATGCTACTTGCAAACATTGGACTTCTTTTTCACTCTCTCAAAGTAAGTACAATGCAAGGAAAAGGCTTCATGAATAGCCGGTGGCATCAGAAGAGAGAGAGAGAGAGAGAGAGAGAGAGAGAGAGAGAAGGGCACATAGGATTAATCTTGATGCTCGGAGGAAAAGAGAGAGATGGAGATGAAGAAGGAGAGAGATGGAGATCGAGAGAAAGATAGATGGAGAGGGAGGGAGAGGTAGATGGAGAGGGAGCTTGATGGAGAGTCCCAAGGGACATGGAGAGGAGCTTGATGGAGAGGGAGATGGGGAAGGAGGTGGAGCAGGCCCGAGGGAGATGGAGAGAGAGCTTGATGTAGAGGGAGATGGAGATGGAGATGGAGATGGAGATGGAGATGGAGATGGAGATGGAGGGGGAGGGGGAGCTTGATGGAGAAGGGGATAAAGAGGGAACTTGATAGAGAAGTGACGGAGAGGGAGATTGATGGAGTGGAGATGGAGGGAGATGAAGATGGAGGAGGGGGATGAAGAGGGAGCTTGATGGAGATGGAGGGGGAGCTTGATGGAGAGGGAGGGGATGCTTGATGGAGATGGAGATGGAGATGGAGATGGAGATGGAGATGGAGATGGAGATGGAGATGGAGATAGAGAGGAATGTTCTTGGAGGGAGAGAGAGAAGGAGATGGAGAGGTGGGCAGCGAGCTGCTTTGTGGCTAGGGAGATGGAGAGGGAAGAGTGCTTGCTAGAGAGGGGGAGGGGTGAGAGGGATATATATATACATGTTTGGAGGAGAGGCACCCCAAATGCTCAAAAACGGGCAAAAAAAGGGTAGATTTTGCAAACCCTAATTGGCTAGCAAACCCTAAACACACTCAACCGTACGAGATATTCTGTACCTCGAACATAGGCAACCCTCATACACACACCCACACATATTTAACCATCCATCTATACAAAGGTGTTTGTATGTCAGTACACTCAACCATAGATTATAAAATTACTTTTAGTGCTCTCATTCTTTTCAGAAGTAGCAACCCACTTAAGCCAAATCTATAGTGCAATGATAAACTACAAAATGTCGAGTTTTGCATCATTCCACATGGACTGTCGTAGAGGCCAAACCACAAATGTAGTATGCAAGGTGATACCAAGGGCTAAAATTTAATTGTAAGACATAAATATGCACTACGCAACCACATATGCCAAGTGTTGAATGACATAAAATTGTAGCAAATACAATGTAGGTTATGGAGTAAAGTAAGTGCATGAGCAGGTGGTATAGGTCTACTCATAGAGGGTTCCTCAACCACCACTACAAAAATTGTGTTGCAAGATAGTAGTGGTTTGTTAAGATGTCTTACAGTAGGATTCCCTTAAAAATGGATAAAATTAAAAGGAGTCTAATCTTGATAACTTCAAAGATTCACAATATTTATTTTATCCACGATGGGTTATTAGGCATCTATTTATACTCAAGGCTACAACAGTATTAAGGAACAAATATATTAAGACTTGCTTACATCCCTTTACGCATTAAGATGCTCAAACTAAGTACACAATCGATAAATAGCATTTCTTGGACTGCCTTCTTATACAAGTCATCAATCCTTAATGTTCCAATGTGTAAACATCACATAATGAGAGGCCCCATCCTCCGTGCGACATCACATAATGAGAGGCCCCATCCTCCGTGCGAAATGTCCGGGCACACCATCTTCTCTCGTGCCCTAGAGGTCTTCTTCCTTCACTTCAAGGGTAGGTACTTTTGACAACATTCTTGAAAAATGTCCTCAGGATTCCCCGTGCATGGTGCGGATTGCCCACCCAACTTACACAAATGGATAAGGCCATTAACGGGTCACACTAGTAGTTTGGACCTCGGGGCAATACTTGCAATGCCACTTGCAAACATTGGACTTCTCTTTCACTCTGTCAAAGTACAATGCAAGGAAAAGGCTTCATGAATAGCCGGTGGCGTTGAGAGAGAGAGAGAGAGAGAGAGAGGCTTGAATCTTAATGCTTGGAGAAAAAGAAAGAAATGGAGATGGAGGAGAAGAGAGATGGAGAGGGAGAGGGAGGGATAGGGAGATGGAGAGGCCCAAGGGAGATGAAGAGAAGCTTGATTGTGAGGGAGATGGGGAAGGAGGTGGAGCTTGATGGAGAGGCATGTTGTCTCTATTTATCCCATGTACAGGTTCCGAGGGTGTTGGTCACCTACAGTCGTGTCGTTGCTCGTTGTAGCATAGGTATTCACAAGTGTAGCATAGGTCCTCGGGTCGTGTTCCGATTAGAGGTGTAGACTAAAGCATGGAAAGCAGATCTCATGCACGCGTGGGTGAGAAAGAGGGCTTGATTATAACGATTGATGGAGGCTCTCACCTCCACAAAAGTTCAAGGGTTTAGAAGGGGATTTCAGGGTTTGAAAGGGGGACATGGTTGAGAGAGCTAACCAGGAGTTCCAGGGTTCAGAGGGGGTTGCAGGGTTTAAGAGGAGTTCAAGGTTGAGGAGTGGAGAGCTAGTCTCCTTCACGGATTCGAGGGATAAGGGTTGAGGAGGAGGGATAAGGAAGGAGAAGGAAGAGAGAGGTGAGGAGAGGAGGAGAGAGGGAGAGGTGACGGAGAAGAGAGAAATGAGGAGGAAGGAGAAGGAGGAGGGAGTACAAGGCTAGAGAGTGCAAGGGTAAGGGCATGCTAGGATACGATAGTGTAAGAGAGCATGGACGCAATGGAGATCAATCGCATGAACACAATAGTAAGCTTGAACACTGAACCCCAAAGAGTGGGAGCTTCATTCCATTGAGAGGCATCTATACATGGTCTCTACACAATCCGTAGGTACCTCCGTGGTGGGACCTCTTTTGTAAGAGACCTTTTGGACAGGAGTCCCTCCACTTTTGGGAGAGACTTTTTGGGTCTCTACACAAAGTGGGGGGACCTTTTGGATCTTTATACAAAGTGAAGGGATCTTTTGGGTCTCTACACAAAGTGAAGGGACCTCAGAAAGTATAGGTTTTTAGTCTTTCTTTCTCAAGATCCTGATTTTGCAAATATGATTGGATCTTTTCTAAAGAGGATTTTGGCTATCCTCATCCTTTCAAAGATATCATACCATCTTTCAGGCTCAAGATATTACAAGCGGAGCTTGGCCGCTACTCTACACACATAATGCTCTCATCGTTGTTGTCCTAGACTGCACTTCTGGCCCTTGTTGCCACAGGGTTAACAACTTTACCGCTACTCTACACACACAATGCTCTCATAGTTGTTACCCTAGACTGCACTTCTGGCCCTAGTTGCCACAGCTAACAACTTTGCCACTACTCTGCACACACAATGCTCTCATAGTTGTTACCCTAGACTGCACTTCTGATCCTTATTGCCATAGGGTTAACAAGACCCAAGACAGACAGAGAGAGAGAGTTTGGAAGAAGAGGAAACTTGATAGAGAAGTGATGGAAAGGGAGCTTGATAGAGCGAAGATGATGGAGAGGGAGCTTGATGGAGCGGAGAAGGAGGGAGATGAAGATGGAGGAGGGGGATGAAGAGGGAGCTTGATGGAGATGGAGATGGAGATGGAGATGGAGATGGAGATGGAGATGGAGATCGAGGGGGTTAGAGATAGATAGGAATGTTCTTGGAGGGAGAGGGAGAAGGAGATGGAGAGGTGGGCAATGGGCTGCTTGGTGGCTAGGGAGATGGAAAGTGCTTGCTGGAGAGGGGGAGGGGTGAGAGGGGTATATATGCATCTATGGAGAAGAGGCACACCAAATGCTTAAAAACGGGCAAAAAAAGGGACAGGTTTTGCAAACCCTAAACACAATCAACCGTACAGGACATTCCGTACCACAAACTTAGGCAACCTTGATCCACACACCCACACATACTTGACCATCCATCTATACAAAGGTGTTTGTATTGAGGTTCTTTCAACACACTCAACCATAGATTATTTCTCATTCTTTTGAGAAGTAGCAACCCACTTAAGCCAAATCTATAGTGGGATGATAAACTTCAAAATGTCAAGTTTTGCATCATTCCACATGGACTGTCATAGAGGCCAAACCACAAATGTAGTATGCAAGGCAATACCAAGGACTGAATTTTAATTGTAAAACATAAATATGCATTGCACAACCACATATGCCAATTGCTGAATGGCATAAAATTGTAGCAAATACAATGTGGGTTGTGGAGTAAAGTAAGTGCATGAGGAGGTGGTATAGGTCTACTCATAGAGGGTTTAAAGTTGTAGCCTTAACAATCACTACAAAAATTGTGCCTCAAGATAGTAGTGATGTGTTAAAATTTCTTATAGTAGGATTCCCTTAACAATGGATAAATCAAAGAGTAATCTTGATAACTTCAAGATTGACAATATTTAGTTTCTCTGTGATGGGTTATTAAGGCATCTATTTATATTCAAGGCTACAATGGTGTTAAGGAACGAATATATTGAGACTTGCTTACATCCCTTTACACGCTACGGTGCTCAAACTAAGTACACATGCGATAAATAGCATATCTTGGAGTGCCTTCTTATACAAGTCATCAATCCTCAATGTTCCAATGTGTAAACATCACATAATGAGAGGCACATAAGAGACTAATAGTACATGCATTAGACCCTATGAAATTTAGACAGTCAAAGTGGATTGCACCGAAAAAATTCCCCCTAAACTTCATGTATACATTTCATGTTGTCAGGCTCATGCCTTGTCTAGCTCACGTTCAAATCCTTAGCTATGTGCACACATTCAAACAAGATTCTTGATCCCATCAGATCCCAAAATTATCAAAAGTTAGCCTGGCCTTTGATGGTAAGTGGATGTGGATTAAGTAGGTTGATGATTTTAAATAAAAACAAAAAACACTGGAGCTAATTACAGATATTTTATTTTTTTAAAATATGGCAGCCAAATGAGCCATGAGTTGCATACGACCTGCCAAAAAATTAGACGATACCAGCACAATCTAGCTGGCAAAACAAATAAACAATTGAGTGTTCCAAAAAATGTACAGGCCTTCAAACTCTTCTTTCCTGGGCCCGACTGCTTGGAAACTCTCAAACAGCGACCAGTCCTCTCCCTTTGTTGCCCATGGAGAAATACAGGACAGAACATGCATGCAAAAAGATATCACCGATTAGAGCAAGGACTACAAAGGAATGAAACAGAGATTTCTCAGCTCTCTGCAGCAAACCTATCGACCAAGATTACAACATAGACATCTGAACAATCAATTGACCCGGGTCTTATGACTCCCATCAATCAGTCAAATCTCTGGATCAGGTGTTACCTCCACATACTTCTTTATGTGGAAAAATCTTCTTCAGGATAATATCCTATGATATATACCACAGTGACACCAGAGTCCCTCGCCATTACAAAGCCTTGTTACCAGTTATAAGTTCAGCAAGAGGACTGAATGGTGAACCTAATGAATTTGCTTTCGAATCCATAATACACATGTTTCCTGCAAAAATATCAAGAGCTATGTCAAAATTAATCATATACAGCATGACCTCAATGCAACTCTACAGTACCTAAAAAGAGCTCTTGAAGGATTTAAAAAAGAACAGCTAAGATAACAATAGCAAAACCTAATGCACATTCGCTTAACAGAAAGCCTCTACACAAAATGTACACAAGTACATCAACAGAAGGCATTCTTCGCATTCTCACACACTGTATGTTTGGGATTTCAGTTCAACGATTATTATCCCATTGCATAAGCAAAACCCTACAAAATGTCAATTTTAAAAGCTCAAGACAAATGGAGTCATGAGTTTCCCTAAAATTAAATTGATATAGATACTCCGGTATACTTATACCTTCAATACTACACAGGAGGAATATGTTACGGTTCTAAGCATCAGAGAGTTGGATTTTTTGACTTGGGAGGAAAAATTATTGTTGAGGCTATACAGTTTTCTTAATGACTCTTTCTCCCTTGCAAAGATAAAGCTTTTCAGCCAACCTCCCACCTGTACGTTGCTCCCCCTACCATTACACGTAAAAACCCAAAGGTTTCTTCAAAATTTCACTGCAAATTTTATGTAACATCTATGAAAGCAACAACAAGTCGAGTCTGCTAACTTGTCATCTTAGGTTTGAAGCTTTGCAGTGTTATCTGCAACCATAGAGAGTTTGAAACTCCCAGGGTATTGCTAGTTTTCAATAATTGGCTGAGAGATGGTCTTCTGATATATCCTACTCTTCATATGCTTTTTTAACCTTGTGAATTGGAAAAGACGATACATGCTGAAGAGTCATTTTCCTAAAATTATTCAGTAAGGTCCAGGAAAGATCAGTTTGTCGGTCATATCATCCAAGAAGATCAGTTTGTCGTTCATGCGCGAACTGTGCACATTTACCTGAGAGCATTTTGCTTCTATCCCAAGTTGCTTTTGTAGAAATTGTCAAAGGCTATCCCAAGACATTAAAAGAAAGTGTCAACAAGGTAGAGCCTTCCAAGCACAAACAAGGTGAGAAGCAAACAAGCGAGCAAATGAAAAGCATCTGTGTTAACATGGGTACGGGACCTCAACATTCTTGTCCTACTCAATATACAAGCCCGTTGTGGGGAACTTGGCAAGGCACCTAGTGCTAAGATGAGACTGTTAAAGAGAGACAACTTGCAACTGAAAATGACCTTCCATGTCGGAGTACGACAGAAACAATTTTGGCATTCAAGAACAGCAGTTGGATCCACATAAGGATGGGGAAGACTGGAGTAAAGCATTTGGCAAGAGAGCTTTGAAAAGGAGCTAGCGAGCCATGCGTGTGAAAGGGTTAGTGTGCATGGAACTTGAGAGTTCATGTGCCACCTTGTCTTTTAGTGTGCATGAGAGCAAAGTATTCACTTTAATAAAGTGACTCTCGTTTTCACACTCTAGTTTCTAAACCACGTGGGCCATCGCATGAGCAGATTCATGGCTGCATGAAGCACTTTTGTGCATGCAACGTGTGCCACAAGAGCTTGGAAAGGTCCATGTGAAGTGGAGTGTTTGAGTGACCAGTGCATGCTGGTTTTCGGCCATTCCCCACCACTGTTTGCCAGACTTATGCTGCCCTCTCTCACACTCTTACTGAAAGCCACCTCGAGACCTCTCTTGCTCACCTGTTTGGCGTGTACTTTGCCCATCTATACTCCAAAGCACCCTCGCCATCAGCTAGGATTGTCTCATTATGAGTTTAATCTGTTTTGGTACTTTACCTGCTCCATCTCCATCCTTAACCTCACCAAGAAACCTCCTCGCTCTCCTTTGTTTCTATTCTAGTTCCCGTTTCAGCCCTGTGCTAGCCTCCCTCAATGGCCTCTCCTTCCAATGCTCTGCAAATGCCTATGAAGGGTGTGCAACATGATGAATCACCCCCTCCACACCCCCATTTGCCTGAGCCTTCCATGTCTTGACTCTCAAATCATGGCTCAGATCACCTATATTTACCAGATGGTTACATCACTACAGCAACAGCAGCATTTACAACAGCTTGCAATGCCCTCTGTACCACAGGGGCATCCACCTTCTATCTTGATCCTTTTATTGGGGAGGAGAAGAGAAGAAACCTGAATATGTACACTCTTGGTTTAACCGTTGGGATGCACATTTCTCTTCGGTAAACTATCTGCCAGAAGTTCATTGCGTGACTATTGTGGAAAAATACTTGCGTTAAGTATCGGGTTCCAACAACTACTAAAGAGGATGTTGGAAGCACCTCTTTCTTGGGCCGATTTCAAGGACAAATTTACAAAGCAATTTTCGGATGAGTTTGAAATTTTCTTCAAACTCAAAAGGCTTACGATGCACGGAAAAGAATATTATATCGCAAGTTTCCTTCCTTTTCTGGACAGACTTGTTGGAACGGGGTCCACCGCAACAAGATCACATCCCTTGAGGATGTGACTCATTTTGGGGAGATATGATGACACCATTGCGTCACGTGGTGACAAGAGTGCATTGGGTGGATTGTCAGAAGACAATTTCAAAGTCCGCTGTTGAAATAGTCGTGCCAAGAGACCCCACATCACGAAAAACCTTCGCATGGCTTAGCATAGAACTCAACTTTATGCAAATCACAAGGGTTCACCTCATCTATTGCCGACAGCAAGTTTGTCTATCTCAGAATCCCAAAAGATTATAAAGCTTTACGAATGGTGAGATTAGAAATGCAAACTTCCATACATGGGATTATAGCTTCCAAAACAATGAGAGCTGCAGTAGCAAACAGGAAAAGGCTATTGATCAAGCTTAGTGTTTGCAGGAAGCATGCAGCTCAAATGAGGCCAAGAAGATGTGATGCCTTTAAAAAACAATATTGCCCAGCTAAAAAAGGATGCCCAAACCAGTTGTCCAGTTAAGGAACTGACTTGGAATGAAAGCGAAGAGGAACAGAAATCAAGCCTAGTATCAAGCTAAAACCCAAAGAAAGAGCTGAAAAACTAGAGACTTGTAATTATAATTGTAGATTTACAATTCTTGCCAGGGCACTAACTTTGAGGTTAAGAAATAACATGAAAATTTTTATAAAGGAAGCAAAACAGGTTCTATTCAAGTAAAAAGCTTGCTAATCCAAGATCACCAGGAGTTCTGCCCTTAGCCATTACTGTGATAACATCTCCAAGTTCCTTAATTGTTAAGGGAGTCTCCAGCTGCAACCTTTCAAAACAAGCCCAGGCCTTGTGTCTAGCATGGAAGTACTTGTTGCTAGCATATACTGCGAGTTCTTTTTGTGCCCAATAGCTGCACCTACATGTTCTCTTCTTTGTTCTCAGCTTTTTTCTCATCCAGCTTGAAACACATAATGCCTTCACTTCATTATGGTGAGGCTGCAAATATCCTTGGGAGAGTGTTCTAGGAATTTGTTTCATTTGAGTTGATTTTGATAAAACCTATAATAGGCTGGATTAGGTTTTTTCAATGGAATCTCTGCAATGCATGGGATTTGGCAGTTCCTTCATTGGGTACATATAAATGCTGCTGTCCAATGGTAAAGCTGAAGCTTGCCTTAATCGAGCCACATTTGTTCCTTTTCAGCTCAAAAGGCCTATCAATGACAAATTAAACGGAATTGAGTTGCTAGATGGGAAGACAACTTCTAAATTAGCAATTTGTTGATAAAACAAACCTCACTTCTTTAGAAAAGAATGGACTGTCATAGGAGCCTATGCACGTTGTTTCATTTGTGTTATCAGCATGAGGTAAATATGATGTTACACATAAGTATGATCACGTATGGTGTTGAGAAGTCATGGATCATGTTATTCGATCCCACACCACCAAACGTTATCTCACATGCATGTGAGATGGTCTTCTTGGGAGGGAAATGCCTTTTGAGCAGGTGGCCGCACTGCCATGTGACGCATCGCAGGGAGACCTGCCGTGAGGGCCCTCGTCCCGGTGTCCATTTGATGCAAAGAAACCCTCTCAAGAATTCTATTTGTGACAAGTGCATCACGTGAATAGTTGTCTAAGTTATGTATCTCAGAAAGCTCTATCATTGCGTTCCCAAAGTAAGTGGCTATCATTGCGTTCCCAAAGTAAGTATCTATCATTGTGTTCCCAAAGTAAGTGGCTAAGAGGCACACATAGCAAGGCAGCTTGCTACAAGGGACTGCATCCCCATCACCCACTAGTGAAGGAACTGCTATGGGCGAATCGATGTGACGATGTGTGACTTGCTTGGCTAAGCAAGGGCTCATGAATCAAGTTATTCCACATGATGAACCATGATTTAAGTTTAACTTAAATCAATGCAGATTGCATACATTAGAATGGGTCCAGATGTAAGTTGCTAACTAGGGCTAGGGATTGTGAGCAATCCTGGCTGATAGCACCTTGCCTTGTCTTAAGCTAATCAATAGAATTTCAAGGTTAACTTTGTAACCTCACTTGCATCACGTTTAACAAAGAGTAAATTCTCAGGTTCCCATGTCTGATTTGCCATTATTGCAGTATATATTCCTCACCCAAGACTCCTTATGAATGAGGACATCATACAGCTTTTCTGTACCAAGACAATAACATTTTCTACAAAATCGACATTTTCTATGAAATTGGAGTTGATTGTGTATGTTTTATCTTCTTACTCTTGTGGATACTTTGCACAGCATTATTGAAACTTTCACTTGCTTGCTTGTTCCAAAACTGCCTTTCATTTCTTGTATTATGACTTGCGTTTGCTAAAGCTTGAAACTCATGATGACTGATTGCCGAGCAAACTCAACCATGACAAAGCTAGCACTAAACGAGAAGGCTAATAAAAAAGTAGCCCAAATTGTCTTCGTTCAAGCTACAACTGCTTGTAAAAAATATAATATTTCATTTTAGTCTCTTCCAAAACAAGAAAGTCTAAGCAGAAAATGCTCAGAAAGGATAGATGATGGGGCAACTCATTGCGTGTATGTTGACACATGTAGGAGTGATGCACACATGTAGGCAGCAGGACCATCAATGCCTACAAGCCATCATAGTCACATTAAAATCCACTTGGTCACCTATCCAAACATCCAAATGTTTGATCCAAACGTATTTGGCAAACCCATTTCCCCCCCCCCAATGGGATGGATCTTTCCTGTTGCCCAATGCGCAACACACATTGCACATTGATGATTGTGATTGCATAAGCATGATGCACGCTGACCCTGGCCTCAAAATTTAATGCATTTTGCACACTGCATAATGCAAATGTTTAGGTTTAAGCTTGAAGGTCTGACTCTTGGATGTGGTCTTGGGTGGGATTGTGTTTTAGGCCCACATTGGAAGGGGCTAAGGGCACATCTAAACATTTTGATTCGTCAAACAAGTGGATGTAACTATGCAGGCATTTCTAGTGCAATGGAATAAGGCTTCTATTGTAGATTCGCAATGATGAAGTGATAGCTTAAGGTAGAAGACACACTGTGTTCACTGGCATGAGCCACTATCCTGCAATAAAACTTTTCTTTGTCGTAAGTTTCCTCAAAGCCATTGAGACTTTGCAAATGGGTAGGTTTCATTGCCAATTATTCCACCTCCTAACATATAAATGGTGGGTGACCTGATTGCTGTCCCCCCAATAATGCTCTGCCATGTGGATCCCCTGGGTAATGAGAACTCTTGTTCAAGCTTGTTGAGCATGTCTACTCCCACTCGTGTGAATGATTTTTGCTCCTCTTGCCCAATAGCACAAAGGTGCTTGCAAATACCAAAAACCTTGCAATAATGAAGCTTAAGGTTCCCCAGCCAACAATTTTCGATGCAAAAACTTGCCTAGTTGAATGCTGTGAGATTCAAACTTCAAGAATTTACCTATGTCTATCCTCCCTTGTGTAGAGAGGGCTTGATATATTACCCAAAAAGGAGAAAGCACAAATCACAATTCAAGGCTTCCAAGAATGGCAATCGACTAGTACTTCTCTTTCCCTTTCCTTTTTTTTGGCCTCTCCACCACTCCTCTCAAAAAAGTGCAGCTGTAGTGGAGCATTCCTATTGCTCCAAAAATGAGTACTCAGCCTCAAACTAGGCAGGGGTTAAGATGCCTCCTCCAACTGTGTGAGGAGAAGAACAGTATCTTCAAGGCAAAACAAACTCTCAAGTTGCGGTTGCTGCAACAATCTACGAGTCGATTATTCGCAAGAATTGTTTCTAAACCTAAGTCACGTTTAGGGTTTGTCCCATATGCTTTCTTAGTTATACTGGATTATATAGTAAGGAACAGCCTTAGCAGGGTTTTATTCTCAAAATGTAAGTTCGTAGTACACGGACATCTTAAAGAAAAACCTGCAGCTATACAGACTAAGACAAATTGAATATCCCTTCTCGAATCCCTCAAATGCAACATTTTCCTTCAGTTATATTTCCTTCATCCCTCCTGTCTTTTTGCCACTGAAACGTACCAAGCCAAAGGGCAAGTGCACAGCTGACACCAAGGAAAACAGATCCCCCGATGCATTTGTTCCTGAGTCATCAGTTACATAAAATCAGTACAAAAAAATACCCCATGGTTGATACATGGAGCAATACATAAAAGTGAATTCCAGCTTTGTGCTCAGACTTTAGCATCACAAACATGAACCAATGAACAGACTTAAGTTCTCACAAAAGTCCAGTCGGACTTCAGAACTTTTGTCGTTGCAACACAAATTACCCTCTTGTTTGTATGCAAAAAATTTTAGAAAGCATTTCTGAGACGAAATTGAGTACTCACAGATACATGCTCAATAAGATTCCCCATCCTTGCATAAGCGCACCCCATGATGATCCTGTGAACCTGTACTTGACAGAAAATATATTATCAATGATATACAATGGCATCATCCAAATCTTTCACGCACATAACTTATCATAGGAATGCAAGGTTGTGGCAGCTATCCGAAATGATATCAAAATTGTGTGCAATGTGACTCTTTTTGTCCTCAATAATGTTTCATTTTGTTACATGGATCACCAAACACACATATAGCATACCACATGAGATCCCGAGTAAAAAGAGCACGAGGAAGAAGAAGGCTGTTGCCAGCCATTGCCAGTAAGATTGTCAAAACAGAAAGTCCTCTAATGTTGGCAGGATTAATGAAATTGGTCCACTGCACACAAAGTTACACATACATAAGAAATTTACAGATTAATGCAGACACAAACAAAATTATTGAACGATACATATCAACCAGCAGAACTCACCATTTGTGCAACTGGCCCCCACATAAATAAGAGAGTGGCAGACCAAGCTGCAACACCTCCCATGAAATTTGACATATGTCTTGGCAGTTTCTCCAAGCGCCCCTGCAGATACATTCAGACTCAAAGGTTGAGTAGGCCCTTGATCACATGCTTCACTACACTTGAGGTTCATAACGGGTGATCATCAGGGATAAAGGCATCCAATACACAATTACATGCTTAAATAGAAGGCAGCAATCATCGTTCATGTTTTCAGAAAATAACCCTGTGATTACCAGAATATCAGAGGCTTATCCACTGTAAAAGACATGGATACCTCGACATGGAAGAGGAGCAAGGAAACAAGAAGTGTTTGAAGGCTTCATTCTCCATTTACTCATATACAACCATCAAAGTACAAAACTTGTTGAAGATATCATAGCCAAAGAGTGTGTGGTGATGTGATGTGTTGGTGTGTAGTACTAGGAGTTCTAGTTCATGTGTGTGAGTCATGTGTGAGTGCCACGTGTCGCTATGGGACTTATCCCATATGCACATGGTGCTAATGTGTGAGTGAGTAGCCTATATAAGGGTTGTACTTCACGTATCATATCATACTTGATGAATGAATGAAAGCCTTCATTGTGTCTTCATTTGAGTATCACTTCTTCACTCCCTAGACTCTCTCTCTCTCTCTCTCTCTCTCTCTCTCTCTCACACACACACACCATGTTTGTAACATGGTATCAGAGCAGGTTCACCCTGCCATAGCTGCCACATCATCCTAGACCTAACCCTAATACGAAACCCTAATTCTGCTCAAACCTTTCTTTCTACAGCCGCCTCAGCCCTTCACATTTCCGCCTCAAATTCAGCCTTGTTTCTCTCCTTTCAGCTGCTTTCTACCCTTTTAGGGTTTCTACACAGCCACCATCTTTGCTGCCCATTCCGCCTCTGTTTGGCAGCCCATTTGCTCTCGTTTCTGCAGGTGTAGCCTCTCCATTGCCTGCCCTTCATAGCCGTCTCTGTTCAGGTCTGTTAGGAGCAGCACATGTGAAAATTCGAGCTATTTCAGAGCATTTTCATCCCCGTTTTTAGGGTTTCCAGGCCACTGCAGCAAAACAGCCCATCCATGTGCGTTGGTTGAAGATTTTTGAGACTTTTCGACCTATTTTGGAGCAGTTACTTGCATTTCGAGTTGCTCTAGGGTTGTTGCTGCAGAACCGCCTTCAACAGAGCAGTCTTCGGGACTGTTCCTAGCCTCTATTTCATCTAGAATGGCCGACTCCTGGCCTGGTGATCTGGTAAAACACTAGAACCCCTTGACCTACATCATCGGTGGTCAAAGTGGTAGACAAGAAATATGAAGTAATCAGAAAGCCCACTTCTCATCATATGAGGAAGGAACAGCAGGATCTGTTGATGGAGATGTTGCAGCAACATGGGCTGAGGTAGATGCAGGGGCTGATGTAGAGGGTTTGGAGTAGCAGTCCCTCTCCCGGTGATTATCACGACCACAAATGGTGCATGGATGAGCCTTGAAACAGTCCTTCTCCATATGATTAGTTTTGCCACAATGAGTGCAAGGCTTTCTTACCTTAGAACTTCCTTTCTTTGCTAAAAATGCAGTGTCAGTTACCTTTCATTGTTGAGTTCTTTCTTCCTCTTGGAGAGCATTGATGATACCTTCAAGAGAAGGATTATTGTGATACTTGAAGGTGTTGGGGTAAAGGCACATTGCCACCCCTTTATTAAAGATAGGACATCTATGACTGTCTTAAGACAGTCATAGGGTAAAACCTAATCCTAATAAAACTAATGAGTTTGTGGTGTGGCTCATCACTTCACACCCGCACATTTGAGTCTCTCACTCTCTCTCACTCTCTCCCCCTTTGCTCTTCTCCCTGTTTCCTTCCCTCTCAACTGGTATCAGAGCCTTCATCTCTCCCTCTCCACTCCTGTCCTCTACCCCCTCGGGACTCGTGCCCTCAGGCAGCGTGGCGGAGCTTGGCATTGCGCAAGCAGCACGGGCTGCAGCGGGGCAGTGAGGGTGCATCGCGGGCCAACGTGACAGCAGAGGCGGCGCGCAAGTGTACGGACGTACGTCGTCCGTACATCCGTACAAACAGGAGTCGCAGATCTGCGGGCAACAACGGTAGCGCAGCGCGGGGCACAGCGGCGCAGTGCGAGCACGGGCGGCGGCGAGCGGGGCAGCACGAGCAGCGCAGCTGCTCACGCAGCTAAAGCTACAGCAGCAGCTAGCTGCTGCTAGCTGCGCAGGGGCAGCCAGTGCGTGCATCGCACAGCACCAGGCCGCGCAGAGCCAGAGCGCGCAGCGTGCGCCCAGGTACGGCCATCCGTACCTGCCGTACGGACGCCGTACAGGAGCCATACCATACGGACGTACACTGCGCACGTACAGGACGTGCATCAGGGAAGAACTTTCGAAAAAAAAATTTTCTCTTCTGGGATTCCGTACCCTGCACACGTGCGCAGGTACAGGAAGTACAGCAGGCACAGAATTTTTTTTTGGAAGAAAAAGAAGGAGAAAGAGCTCTCTGCTCTTCATTCAGGATCATCTTTCAGTTCTCAAAACTGTGTTTTCTTGAAAGTACAGCAAGTACCTTCATTTACCTCGTGCTTGAGGTGAAGAGAACCACAGAGTGTGGTTGATTGCACAGTTATCTGTTTTCGTGAAGGAAATGCCTTGATTTTGCAGAGGACTTTTATGCTTTTACTGGGCTTGAATCTCAGTTTCCGGGTGAGCAGATCATAGGGCTTTTGCCTGGCAGTTGATGCTTTGTATTCCTTGAGGTAGTGTGGTGCCAGAGAGCACACATTTGCCTCGATTTCCGTAGTGTGGAGGTGACATTTTCATGCAGGTCACATTTCTTGTGCAACACTCAGAGAACTTCAGTTGAGCCACGCTTGCCAGGGCGCATCGAGTTTACTCGGTCCCTAACTGTCCATCGTTGACAGTGCTCAAAAGGTTCCTCATTGAGTGTTTGTACGTTGGGATCTGTGTATGTCTTTTCTACACAGGGCAGTATTTGCATTACACTGTTGGTTGATTTTGTCAGAGAGATTTTCACATTGCATGCTACCTCAGTGTTGAGGTGTTCTTCACTTGGTTCAGGTGTCAGATCAAGGGGCTTTTGCCCAGATTTTGTTTGAGAGCACTTGGGTTACCGACAGAGATCTTCAGATGCATTTTATCCCCTTGGCAGAAGGGTGATTGCTTGGGATTTATCCCATTTTCTGTTGCAGGTTTTGTGACAGGCTGAAGTGTCAATTTTTTTTTTGGTGTATGCCAAGTGGTTTATGCATATTAAATCAGTGCAATACCTCATCTGAGGTGGGAGAAGTGATCAGGACAGCAGTGTTTGTGCTTTGTCAGCTGATTATGCACTGTTAAAGCAATTGTGGAGCAGCTGCAGCATTCTGAAATTACTGTTTTTATGCCTATTTGAGCACGGTACAGTGTTTCAGAAGGTATAGTAACTGGGGGGAATTTTCTGTTTTGCTGCAGATTTTCTGACAGTTTTATTTATTTATTTTTTTTAACAGCACTATTGTGAGTGCTCCTGGCTCTTGATAGAGCAGGTTTTTTTTTCTGAGAAATCAGAATTTTATTCAGTCTTTCTTGACTTACAGGGAGTCAGGTACTTTCCTTATCTGATATGGCATCAGGGGGAAGTGAATCATCAATTCTGAACATAAAGAAGTTGGAAGGGGCACACAATTATGCATTATGGGCAGAACAGTGTTTGAATGTACTTCTGTTAAAGAAGATTTTTAAGCCCATAAGGGCGAAGGGTGTCAAGCCATCTGACATGACAAATGATGACTGGAAAGAGCTTGATTTGTCCGCAAGGGCAGCTATCATGCTCACTATTTCTGATACTCTTGTGTTCAATGTTCAGGCTGAAAAGACCTCTTATGGCCTATGGCAGAGGCTAGAAGAGTTGTATGCCCAAAAGAGCTCAGCCAGTAAGGTTTATTGGTTGAAGAAGCTGGTTGATCTTCGCATGAAGGAAGGTACAGCTATGACCTCACACTTGAGTGAGTTCAATGCCATCTTTACACAGCTTATTGCACAGGGATTGAACCTTGATGAGGAGTTCAAGGCTACTTTCTTGCTGTGTACCCTCCCTGAGAGTTGGGACACTTTCAAGACCACCCTGTCAAATTCGAATGTCACTCTTATGTATGCTGATGTAGAGAGCTCTCTCCTTATGGAGGAGATGAGCAGGAAGAATAATGCGAGCAGCAAGTCTTCAAATGCCTTGCAGGTACAGGATAGAGGCAGGACTCAGCAGAAGGGGAGATCTGCTAGTAAGTCCAAATCCCGCAGTCAGTCCCGTGGCAAAAAGGATATTGAATGCTTTTATTGTGGCAAGAAGGGACATGTGAAGTCTAAGTGCTTCAAGTTCATACGGGATCAGAAAGCCAAGAAGGCTGAAACAAAGGATGCAGGCAATGGAAGCAAAGGCAAAGGCAAGGCCAAGGCAGATGACTTGGATGCAGTGAATGTTGCAGCAGAGGACAGTGACAGTGACATACATGATGTTTTATGCTCTTCTGCTGTAATAGCACATGCTTTGGTTATTGATGGCCATGACATGCACACCTGGCTCTTGGACTCAGGTGCTTCTTTTCATGTTACTCCTCATAGGGAGTGGTTTACTTCCTACACAGGTACTTATGGAGTTGTTCATCTTGGGAACAACTATGCATGTCAGATTGCAGGGATTGGCAGTATACAGATAGTATTCCCTGATGGACGCATATTTATGCTTGATGGTGTTCGCCATGTGCCGCAAATCAAGAAAAATCTGATTAGCACTGGCTTATTAGATGACAGTGGTTACCACACCTTATTTGGGGATTCCAAATGGGTGATTACTGATGGCCAGGCTGTAGTGGCTGAGGGTTTTAAGAGTGATACCTTGTACCCTCTTTATGTTTCCAGTGTGGGTAATCATGTTGTTGCCATAACCGAGCTGCCAAAGGTTTCATTGTGGCATAGCCGGTTGGGACACATGTCTGTTAAAGGAATGCAAGAACTGTCACGTTTGGGTTATCTGCCGTCTCTTTCTTTTTCAGATTTGCCTACTTGTGATCATTGCATATTTGGCAAGCATTCTGTGACTCCTCATAAGAGGAGAACTCCCCAGAATAGAGCACCTCTTGATCTAGTGCACACTGATTTGTGTGAGATGCCACAGTTATCACTAGGGGGTGCAAAATATTTTATTACTTTCATTGATGATGCCACACGCAAAGTGTGGGTCTATTTCTTGAAGTATAAGGGCGATGCCTTAGATGCTTTCAAGAAGTTTGTCGCTCAGGTTGAGAATCGGACAGGTCGTAGGCTGAAATGCCTCAGATCCGATAATGGGGGTGAGTATGTGTCACATGCTTTTGTGCAGTTTTGCGAAGCTAAGGGCATCAAACAGGAACTCACAGCCCCTCATAATGCATCTCAAAATGGTGCAAGTGAGCGGATGAATCGAACTATTCAGGAGAAGGTTCGATGTATGTTGTCTTATGCTGCATTACCCCATGGCTTTTGGGCAGAAGCCGTGCAAACAGCAGTTCACATTATTAACAGGTCGCCAAACAAGGCTTTGGAGTTGAAAGTGCCAAAGGAGGTGTGGTTTGGCAAGCCACCTTCATATAAGCACTTACGTGTATTTGGCTGCGAGTGCTTTGCTCATGTACGCAAAGAACTGCGCACCAAACTGGATCCAAAGTCTATCAGATGCATCTTTATGGGTTATGGTGACGAAGGTGAAATGGGGTACAGGTTATGGGATCCCGTTAAACGGAAGATTATACGCAGCAATGATGTCATCTTTAAAGAGGATAGTGTACACAAGGAACCCGTGCAACCTGTGGAATACAGGAGGGTTATTTATGATGATGTTGGACAGCAAAGAATGCACATTTATATGCAGCAGCAGGCTGCTGCAGATAACCCTGTTCAAGAGAGTATACAGGCTGAAAATCAGCCAGATAATTTTGCCAATGATGCACCACTGGATATGCCAGCAGATGGGGCTGTAGAACAGCCAGATATGGTGGTACAGCCACCAGGCTGGACAGCAGCCTAATCCGGAACATTTTGTTAGAAGGAGCACCCGTGTACAACGGCCTCCTGCCAGGTTTGTTCCAGGAGCCAATAATGTGGCTGATTTTATCATGCTGACAGATTGTGGTGAGCCTTCCAGCTTCAAGGAAGCTATGGGAAGAACAGAGAAAAAGAAGTGGGAGAAAGCCATGCAGTCAGAAATGGACTCCCTACTTCAAAATGATACATGGGACTTGGTGCAGCTACCTGCAGGCAGAAAGGTTTTGCCATGCAAGTGGGTTTACAAAGTCAAAGTGGATTCAAATGCTTTACCGAGGTATAAGGCCAGATTGGTTGCCAAGGGATTTAAGCAGGAGAAGGGCATTGACTTTGATGAGATCTTTTCCCCTGTAGTCAAGATGACTACTTTGAGAGCAGTGTTAGCTCTTGTTGCTCATGACGACATGGATTTATGTCAGATGGATGTGAAGACAGCCTTTCTTCACGGAGATCTCCATGATGAGATCTATATGAGTCAGCCAGAGGAATATGCTGTTAAAGGGAAAGAGCAGCTTGTGTGTAAGCTCAAGAGGAGCTTGTATGGACTCAAGCAGGCGCCAAGAGAATGGTACAAGAAGTTTGATGCCTTCATGCAGTCCCAAGGGTATCATAGGTGTGAGACCGATCATTGCTTGTACACCAAACGGGCAAAGGATACTCATTCTATATGTGGATGACATGCTTATTGCCAGTAAATCTCAGCATGAGATTAGTGCTTTGAAGAAACAACTGCATAAGTCTTTTGACATGAAAGACTTGGGTGATGCAAATCATATTCTTGGCATGCGGATTACTCGTGACAGGTCCAAGGGACTTTTGTTTCTGTCACAGAAGGAGTACATTGACAAAGTACTGCAGTGGTTTAAAATGGCAGGGGGGAAGTCTATTAGTACCCCATTGCCTCCACATTTAAAACTCAGCAGTAAGGACAGCCCCAGATCAGATGATGATAAGGCTGAGATGGCCAAGGTTCCGTATGCATCTGCAGTTGGTTCTTTGATGTATGCCATGGTTGCCACTCGTCCGGATATTGCTTTTGCGGTTCCGTATGCATCTGCAGTTGGTTCTTTGATGTATGCCATGGTTGCCACTCGTCCGGATATTGCTTTTGCGGTGGGAGTCATCAGTAGGTATATGGCAAATCCAGGCAAGCGGCATTGGGAAGGAGTGAAAGGTGTCTTGAGGTATCTCAAGGGTACCAAAGACTTGTGCATATGCTATGGTAGGCAGGATGCATTGGTGCATGGTTTTACAGATTCAGACTATGCAGGGAATGCAGATAACTGGAAGTCTACTACCGGTTATATTTTCACATTTGCAGGAGGTGCTATATCATGGGTATCTCGGTTGCAGAAATGTGTTGCACTATCAACTACTGAAGCTGAATATGTTGCAGCCACTGAGGCTTGCAAGGAAGCAATATGGCTTACTCGGCTGGTGGGAGACTTGGGCATTACAGGAGATATGCCAGTTTTGCATTGTGATAGTCAGAGTGCTATCATGTTGGCAAAGAATCCAGTCTTTCATCAGAAGACCAAGCACATAGATGTGAAATATCATTTCATCAGGGAGGTACTGGAAGACAAGCGACTTGAGCTTGTGAAGGTGCATACTGATGATAATCCTGCAGATTTGCTCACTAAGAGCTTGCCTACAGAGCGGTTTGCACATTGCCGCCACATCATGGGATTAGGATAAGACCATTCTTATTTTATGGTCTTGTATACAGTAACTGTATATTGCTGTAATTTTTATTCTTTTCTCCCCTTTAGGCACATTGGCCTTTAGGTGGGAGGTTGTTGGGGTAAAGGCACATTGCCACCCCTTTATTAAAGATAGGACATCTATGACTGTCTTAAGACAGTCATAGGGTAAAACCTAATCCTAATAAAACTAATGAGTTTGTGGTGTGGCTCATCACTTCACACCCGCACATTTGAGTCTCTCACTCTCTCTCACTCTCTCCCCCTTTGCTCTTCTCCCTGTTTCCTTCCCTCTCAGAAGGTAGTGACAAGAGTAGCATAGGTGTCAGGTAAGCTTTTGAGAAGCACAGCAATAGCAATATCTTCGGAGATGGGAGACTTTACTGATACAAGCTGAACCATAAGACTGCGAAGATAATTGACATGAGAGGCTATAGTAGCTCCTTCCTGCATATGTAGATCAAAGAATGAGATCATAAGTGCAATCAAAGAATTTTTAGATCGGGGTCCAAAAAGGATATCCAAAGTGATCCATGCTTGAGGAGCAGACTGTATGTCGGAGATGTGATGAATGTAATCATCTCCAAGACCCCGAGCAAGATGATAGCATAGGCTTTGTCGTTTGTTCTTGGCAGTGACAACTTGCTCAATGTCGGGATCTTCGGGAGCAGCACGGTGAACAACGTCCCAAAGACCTTCTTTCATAAGATGGCACTTGATTTTGATTTGCCAAGTATGAAAGTTGGACCCATTGAATTTGTCGATAGACATGAGAGAATGAGAGGAAGAGGCCATGTGGGAAGGTCTTACCTCTTGCTAAGATGCAAGGGCAGTGTCTATTCCCTTACAATATTGCAGAAATAAATGAAAGAAGAGATCCAAGAAGCCGGTTCTCTCACCACTTTGTCAAGGCCATAGCATGTGACAGCCCATCGAAGCAGGAGGAACCAGCAGTTTGCAGATATGAGAATAAAAAAAAGACTGCTCAGCAAACTGAAAGAGACAATGCACAGTACCTTAGCAAGAACTGAATGCAGGTTGGGCAGAGATAGAACAACTTCAGAAAGTCGTGGGCAGCTCCTTCAGCTCATGAAATCGGGGCAAAAATGGCGGGCAGATCTGCAGCAGTAGAGGCAACTTGAACAGGAACGGCAGCTCACAGGTACAGTGCTGGTACAGCGGGTGCAGGTACGTACAGCCAACGTACGGCCAGCGAAGACGGCCAACGTACGGCAAACGTACGGTACGAACAGAGCGCCACACGTGCAGATTTGGCAGAGAGCGAAACTGCGCAGCAGATCTGACAGCGTAATGGCGTGCAGATCTCGCGCGCAGATCTGGCAGAGAGAAGCTGTGGCGCAGAGAGTGGCAGGGCAAACAGGAGCAGCCCGTTCGGAGATGATGGCGACCAGCTGAGCGGGGCAGAGATCTGAGAAGAGGCGGCTATGGCTACAACAGACTGAGGGGAGAGAAGAGGGATCTACATGGCTCTGATACCATGTAGGAATGTAAAAGGAAGAAGTAGAAACTAGAAAACTAGAAGTAAAATAAGAACAAGATTGAAAGACAAAGAAGTACCTTGAGAAGAGTGTAGACAAGACACAAGCTAGATAGATAGATTGCAATGATGTGACCCATGAATATATGGGCCAAAGTACAAGACATAAAGCAAGAGTGCTTATGGGATAATTGTAGAGGTGCCACATGGCACACACTCAAGACACAAAGACTAGACTAGACTAGACAAATATAGACTAGGGAAATAGTACACTTAGTGTGCACTTATCTCCAACAGAGTTCTAGTACTAGTTCATGTGTGTGTCATGTGTGAGTGCCACGTGTCACTATGGGACTTATCCCATATGCACATGGTGCTAATGTGTGAGTGAGTAGCCTATATAAGGCTTGTACTTCACTTATCATGTCATACTTGATGAATGAAAGCCTTCATTATGTCTTCATTTGAGTATCGCTTCTTCACTCCCTAGCCTATCTGTCTCTCTCTCTCTCTCACACCATGTTTCTAACAAAACTTACGTCAAATAGTTTCAAAACACTCAAGAAATAGTGCTCTTCATTTGGCCTAGCTCAAGATGCCTAGGAACATTCCATACGAACCACCAGTCCTACAGGTCTATCTGCCATTGAGGCATAATCAATGTAAGTGGTAAAAGGTCATGTCCCCAAGAATGTCCTTGCCTTTCCAGACTACTATATTTTGAAGGCAAGCAAATAGAGGAAGAAAAGAGCAGTTGGTACTCGAGATACAGCTTTGGTAGGTCACAGTGTCACAAGAAACGTTTTTAGATTTTGCTAGGTGAAACGCCTAGAAATGGGTTTTAAATTTGTATTTTGTATTATCTCTAGATTCTCTCTCTCTGTCTCTGAAAAGAGCTCTCAAATACACACATACACACTGAGCACTCTCAAAAGAATCAAAAAAAGTAACAGTCTGGCACTAGGTCGTTTCGCCCGTTTCAGCAAAACGTTTCGCCTAGGCGAAACGCATTTTCTGGCTACACAAGTAGGTCAAGTTCGCCAAACAGCAACGTACTCCATGTGGCATCATTCAAAATGGTTTAATCAATCAGCTCCCAGAGAATACCTAGGAAGGTAAGTTTGGGTGGTCTCTAAATAGGTGAGATGGAGGAGAAACGTGCACCGTATGTAAATAGTGACCTCATGAATATAACTTTCCGCAAGAGAGAGACTTGGCTGGAATCAATCCCGTACCTGCTCAAATGTAGCCCTAAGGCAAGCACTACATCGAGAGCTCATTTTGGGGTCTCCAAGACAAAGGCACATAATTGGTCTCACCCCGATCGGAGTCATGGAGCTGCCATGAGAGCCCCTCTTTGCCAGACCAGGAAAATATTTCAGTTGCGCCACCCCAAGAGAAGCAAGATGAAGAGAAGAAAAAGCTGGAACACGTGAGGGGAGAGGGTGGGGAAAAAGTGCTGGCGGAGAGAGGGGAAAGACCAGCACTAGGGATGCAAAAGGGAAAAGGGGGGCGCGAAGGGGAAATGGACAAGGGTGAGGCTAGAAAAATAAGGAGGTCATTGTTGTTCCACTAAACACAACAGCAATCCTCCTTATCCTTGTCACTATCCAAAAGCTTCAATAAAAACTCTAATTTTCATCCTATCTAAGGAAGCAAAGGCTAATCCAAAACAGCCTTCACATGGTGAATTTCCTGACCACCCTTTTGCTCCTGTGCTTCGATATAGAAAGTGCTGCTTGTCTCAAACAGCCACACCAAGGGCTCACCAAAATAAGAGTTTCTTGGTAAGAGAATAGGGTTGCATTTCCCATTCCATCGTCTCGAGGCTGCCCACTAGTGCCTTCAACAGTGTAAGGGAATAGGAGAGAGCACCATAAAGCACATTTGCATAGAGGAAAATGCAATTAGGACACTTCCCTTGCAAGTGGAGCCTTCTTAATAGCACCACTCCTAACCAAGGTTTGGGATGAGAGAGGCCGAGAGAAATAAGGAAAGACGAAAATACTTATTAATATCTGTAAAAGCCAAAAATGATCAATGAGACCAAAAAGACAATGAATCTTGTGATCAAACTCCCCATGAGCAAGGGGTAATAGGGTTGCCAAGTGCAACCCTAAAAACAATAGGAATGCTTGGGGTATCTATTATTTATTCTGGGCATATCCAAGATCCAAAGAAATTACATCAATTTGAGATTGTCCTTAAAATTGGTTTTGGAATCGTTTGCATGATAGAAAGCCAACTTGCTCACTTAGTAGCTACTTTTAACTATTTTACCAACTCTACTGGCTTCTACATAAGTTGAGCTTGGTGGGATCCAGACTTTGGTACCTTCTAGCTTCCTGGCTTGACAAAAAGATTCAATCTTCCCTTCTCGTGAGTCAAATTACATAAGAGCATTCTTACCAATTTTGTCAATGGTCTCTAACTCTTACTACTCGATGTGAAATTTGGTGCAATTTCTTTAGATTCTTAGGGTAGTGTGAATGCTCTCATCAACATACCAACATCCTCTAAAAGTCCCCCTGTTCTAACATTTAGTGCCTTTTTCTCTCTCCTTTCATTCTTTGAACCTTATTAGTACCTTGACATCCATGTTGCTATTGACTACATTGCTCACTATGCTATGAACTATATCTATCAATTTATATTGCATGTGATCACTATATGAGTTTACTAGCTCAATTAGAATAAACAAATTCAGGACATTCTTGAATCACCTTTTTTTATTGCAGTTAGACATGCTTTGAGATCGACAAGTTCCTTTCACAAGAAAAAAAAGTGCCTATATACCTAGATGAGTCCAGGAACATGCCAAAACTCATCCTCTAAAAACACAGTATAGTGCAGTTTCAATCTCATGATAGTCACTGCTGAAAACCATAAACTCCATCACGCATAGCAAGGACTAGCTACTATGACATCCCCACTGACGTCATCAACACCGAACAGTGGGTGTAGAACATAGTATAAACATATGCTCTCACACATACAAATCCACACCCACAAATACTTGAGCATCCATTTATACAAAGTCTTCGAAGTGAGTTTCTGTCGGCACTCCGGAGGTGAAGGGCAAACTCAGCCGTGACAAAGGCTAGCAATAAAGGAGAAGGCTAATCAAAAGATAGACCACAATCCCTTCATTCAAGCTACAACTGCTTGTGAGACTTAACAATTTCATTTTAGTCTCTCCCAGATGAGCATCTAAATCTAGCTGATCAGGGCAATGCACCACTTAAGATCGCAAGAATTATCGCGAAACCAACCGGCTGCAACATGGACAACAACGTCACAAGGTGAAATTTGCATGTCCGCTAATACGGCAGAAGCATATACCTAAATGAGTCCAGAAACATGCCCAAACTCAAAAGCACAACATAGTGCAGTTTCAATCTCATAATAGTCACTCATAAGGTTGAAAACCATAACTCCACGCATAGCAAGGACTAGCTACTATGACATCCCCACTGATGTCATCAACGCCCAACAGTGGGTGTAGACCATAGTATAAACATATGCTCTCACACATACAAATCCACACACCCACAGATACTTGAGCATCCATTTATACAAAGTCTTCATACTGAGTTTATGTCGGCACTCCAGAGGTGAAGGGAAGACTCAGCCATGATGAAAGCTAGCACTAAAGGCTAGCACTCTATAAGGAGGTATATACATCTGGAAGTGTTGTTGCATAGGATCTCTTGCATTGTGATGTTGGCATGTTTGTAGATACAACGGCAGTTAGGAAGTTCTTTGACGTCAACTTGGAACAAGTCTCCATTTGGCTGTGTAAAATGTCTTCTCTTTACTGGTGTACCATTGGCGTTGAGTCGATCTCATCCCTCCTAAGCTGTTTTCCATTGCATGGTTGTTGCTATCATCATTTTAGTTGTTTTGGTACCATTTGCTCTCTAACCCCCAACTCGGTCTCACCCCTAGATAGGCAAGAGGATTTGCCTACTCCAAGCAAGAAGGGTTGAGAATGCTTTTGTTGAGCAACTAGTCTGAGTTGAAGAAGAGGCCTTGAAAGGTTGAGGAGATGTTGTGACCCTCATGACCCTTTGAACATCTCCCTAAAATGACTAGCACTATTGAAAAATAGAAACTAAAAGGCTACACCTTGTCCACTCTATGTTGTTTAGAATTGACTGCTTGCTGCCGTCCTCATTTTAGTTCTTGCTACCATTTCGCCCTTTAACCCCCAACTGAGTCTGACCCCTAGGATAGGCAAGGGGATTTGTCTAACCCAAAGGGAGAGGGTTTGAGATTGCTATTGCTGAGCAACTTGTCAAGCCAAAAAGAGTCCTTGAAGGCCTAAGGAGACGTGTGATCCTCAAGCCCCTTGGACCTCTCCCTAAAATGACAAGCACTATTGACAAAGATAAACCCAACACGCTTAAGTCACTAGGGGCTAGCTTGGTTTGCTAAAGATAGGAAGAGACAACTATGAAATGATAGTGAGAAAGCCACCTCAGGAGCTAATTGTAAGAGATGTCCTGGAGACAAGCTTGTCCGGGAGACGGGAAATAGTATATAAAAGAGACTAGCTAATGTGTAGGGGCAGCACCGTGTGCTCTGAGTGAAGAGCAAAGACGATGATTAGAAAGAAAAGAGGGGCAGGGACTTGACCAGGTTACAAAAGGCTGTCGTGGTAGCAAGGCAAATGGCAAAGGCTATGACAAGCCAGAAAAATGAAGAAGAGAGGGGGACATTTCGACACAAGACTTGTTAGCCTTGGTATGGCTTTGTAGGCCAGTTAGGACATTTGATCCTAGTCTTGGTCATATAGTGGCCATATAGTGGCCACACTTGTACTTTCTTCATTATCCATTTGCAAGTACTTCGAGTTTCTCAGTTATTGTTTGCTCTCTTGCATTCCATTGCTCCTTGCAACCAACAGTGGCATCAGAGCAGATTCTCTTGCGCTTACCTGCATCCCCCATGCTCATTGCTCGACCCACCTTCCTTTCAAGGAATTCAATGAGATGGGTGAAGATGAGGGACAACCTGATGCATGATGAAGTAAGGATGGGAATGGCCTCTGTTTGTATGCTTCAAGCATTGGTTTAGGGTTTGGGCATTTTAGCAAAATAGCAGAGCAATTCTGTCTCAACCCGCATCTCGAAATATTGCTCCAGAACGGGGCTTGGGCATTTTAGCAAAATATTAATGTAGTTTGCCTCATTCCGCCTCTCGAAATCTAACCTTACTACTCCAGATCTACCCCACAATGCTCCAGACCTATCCCGTGCTAACCTTCAATCTATTGGCATGGCTTTGTCTACAACTGCGACTAGCAGTGTAGGCACTTGTATCTCCAAACCAACAACAAGGGATTTTTTGTCTATATTTGTGGTTCCAATAGGTGCTCTTCGGAGCCATTTGCAGGAGTTTCGGCAAGTAGAAGTTGCTCACAACAGTCGAAGCCTTCTGTCGTATAGCTCGCAACACTGCACGGAACCTCTCCATACAAGCGTGACTCGTTCGTACACATGCTACTAGGCCTCCGTCCATATAGTTTGAAATGCACAGAATGCCAGAAAATCATCCATACAACTACACCTTCGTCCGTACAACCACACCCACAACTATATATCTTATAGGTTTTGCGCCCGTTCGACTACCAGATTCACTGGTGAATCTGGTCCGCTATATTTACCCCTGCCCACAAGTACATTCAATTGTCCTGAAGGTGCAAAACCGAGGCAGGCAAGACGGGTCTTGAATTTCTCCGAAACAACACGAGTGGCGCCTCACCTTGAGCAAGCATGGCCTTAATGAAAACGGCCAAAGAAGGAAGAGAGGTCGCCTAACAATAGGTGTCTCAGTAGCATAACAACGGGTAAAGGCCCGACTACAGCGACCGTAATGCCCAAGGTCCAGATCACTTTCATTTCAGGCATATTTGACAAATTTGGGACTTTTCTAGATTTTGTCCTCTTTTTGGTGCAATATCCTAGAAATCGGGGCTTTTGGCATTGGGCTGCAATTTTGCAGTGGGAAAGACATTTGGCAGCTTTCTTCCATTTTCCACTTGGTGTGATTGAGAATTTCAAACATTTACTATTTTTAGCAACCTGATTTGGCAGATTTTAAGACTTTTTTAGGCAAATGACAGTTTATTGCAGACATAGCATGCTAGTACGTGACATTGAGCGACATTTCACTTTGCCCTCTTTTTGGCATACTTTTCTTTTTTGGGAATTGGGGGCCTTTGAAAGATTGACAATTGCAGTTATCCCCTTTGCCTTGGGGTTCAATTTCGATCACTTTTGAGTATTTACAGCTTTATGCTTTTGGCGCATTGACATTTGAAGATTGGTGGAGTTAGATATTGTAGGGAAGCCTTTTGCATTTTGGCTCAGTGTTTGAGCAGCCTACTTGGCATTTACACTTGCAGAGCTTTTACTCTCATTTTTAGGTTAGCATTTGCAGATTTGCAGTTAGCTTTGGAGGAACCAGCTCATTGCATTGTAGCCTTGAGGCTTTGACATTCGTAGGACACCTTCTTTTGGGGTATTTTCATTTGCAATGGCAAACCATGATCTGTTTGGAATGCTTGCCACAGAAACAAGCTTGATGGTACCAACTATCCCATGTGATCGTACTTGGTGCGCCCCTTGTTGGTATCCAAGAATTTTTGGGCCATTGTATCTGGATTCGAGACTAGACCTCTCTCTCCAGCAAAAGTATCATGCGCCAAGAACCACCACCATTGCCACTTCTGGTTCACCTACCATTGCTCCCGCAGTGCCTCCCACACCCACATGCAGTGATTGCTATGAATAGCAAGAGAGTAATTATACCTCACACTTGGTCTTGCAAGATAGCCAAGGCTGCATGGGATAATTTCCCAAATCTCTATCAGATTTCGAATGCGGCTAGTGTTGCCTATTTGCATTGATAGTTGAATGGTGTTAAGATAAACGAAGGGGAGAACACGGGTACCTATCTCACACACGACAAGGATTTTCATCAATGTAGATGAGATTGTCCCAAACTCACAGGTAGTGTCCACAACAATTGATGGGTTCCCTAACTCATACCAAGGATTTGCTACAACATTGAGGCTAGTGGTCATGGGTAACCCAACCACCATTCTTCTGATCAGCCTATTTCCCTACTCCTACAGGAGGAGAAAAGTCGTCAAAACAGGGCTGCTTCTACTCATACTGATCAGGCCTTTGCCACCGATCACAAGGGCAAAGGAAAAAGGGTGAAATTACAGCAAGCCCAAACCTTCGCCTAGAACTACATCTTCTTCTTCTCTTGCTAACGGGAAGAAGAAGAAGCGCTGTAATTATTGTAGGAAGCCCAGCCATGACATATACCTAGATGAATCTAGGAACATCCCAAACTCATCCTCTAAAAACACAACATAGTGCAATTTCAATCTCACGATAGTCACTCATAAGATTGAAAACCATAAACTCCATCACGCATAGCAGGGACTAGCTACTATGACATCCCCACTGACCTCATCAGCGCCCAACAGTGGGTGTAGACCATAGTATAAAAGTATGCTCTCACACATACAAATCCACACACCCACACATACTTGAGCATCCATTTATACAAAGTCTTCGTACTGAGTTTCTGTCGGCACTCCGGAGGTGAAGGGCAAACTCAGCCATGACGAAGGCTAGCACTAAAGGAGAAGGCTAATCAAAAAGTAGTCCAAATCTCTTCATTCAAGCTACAACTGCTTGTGAAGTCTAAACGATTTCATTTTAGTCTCTCCCAAACGAGCATCTAAATCTAAATCTAGATGATAGGGCAACGCATTATTTAAGATAGAAAGAATTATCACAATACCAGCAGGCCGCAACTTGGACAAAAACTTCACAAGGTGAAATTTGCATGTCCGCTAATACGGCAGAAGCATATACCTAGATGAATCCATGAACATTCCCAAACTCATTCTCTACAAACACAACATAGTGCAGTTTCAATCTCACGATAGTCACTCATAAGATTGAAAACCATAAACTCCATCACGCATAGCAGGGACTAGCTACTACGACATCCCCACTGACGTCATCAGTGCCCAACGCCCAAGAATGGGTGTAGACCATAGTATAAAAGTATGCTCTCACACATACAAATCCACACACCCACACATACTTAAGCATCCATTTATACAAGTATGCCCAGCCCTGACTAAATGTCGAAAGCGTATTGCTTCGGAAAGGTCTTGCAGTTACAAATGCTCCTGCTGCCCATGATCACTCTCATGAGGCAACAAACCTGGCTCAGGGTGAGTGCGCATTTGTTGCGACCTGCCACTACGATCCAAAGATGCATGCATCAACTTTATCAATTTAACTCAACCTGGCTCAGGATGAGTGCGCATTTGTTGCCACCTGCCACTACGATCCAAAGATGCATGCTTCAACTTTATCAATTTCAGATTCTTTTTTTTTTTTTCCGAAAAAACAGTGCTAATTATATTACTTCGAGAACAAAATACAAGAGGTCAGCTTATAGCTGACGGGCTGCGTTCACAAACCGGACGCAGCCCTAAAAGGTAGCATAATAAATCATACTCTCACGGAGGGATATGCTGAGTGTGAATGAACAGCCATCGGGGTGGTGAGTAGTGCCACCGAAGGCCCTGCGTAGTCTGCTCAAAGAAGAGGCTCTGTGTGTCCCAAGCCTGGAGGAAGCGTCTCCGCTTCTCCTGACCAGCCCGGGAGTCTCCCTGAATCTGGTCCCACTGGCCTCTGAGGGTATGAATAATCTCACTCCAAATCTCCGCCATGATCTGGGCAGTCGATAAGGAAGTGCCACCAAGGATCTGCGCGCAGCGCGAGGTCCAGATGTGCCATCCTGTAATGCTGCTGATAATCTCCCAGACTGGCTGCCTCTCCCGAACTCCTGTATCAGCCTCTGCTAGGTGCTGTGGGATACCCTCGAGCGGCCCCCACGTCCCCTGTGTGATAAGGAAGGTGGGGTCCTGCTGGCATGCCTCGAACAAGTGATGAAGACCAGGTGCGGTGCTGCAGCAACAGAACGCGCCCCAAGTGATCACTCCTAGCTCTGGTGCTGCGCGGGTAAGAAGCCCGAAGGTCCACCTCCACACTTCCTGGGCGCGCGTATCAATTTCAGATTCTAAGTCAACTTAATATTTTGACAGCGGTGCTTCTAAGCACATTACCTCCTACAAATCTCTATTTCAGTCCTTGAGGGATGCTTCACACGGGGGCATTGCCACTTCTACAAACAATGCAGCTTTTCCCTTGAAAAGGATTGGCCATGTGCAAGTCACATCAATGTCAGGTGACATAATGACACTTGTGAAGTTTTGTATGTTCCAGGTATCAAGAAGAATCTGATTTCTATTTCAGCCATTTCCACACATCGCTTCATACTTCTTTTTTAATGTCACCGTTGTGCTATGTATGATAACCAGCACAATAATTGTATATGTACTCACTCGGACACTGGACAACGACCTGTATCACCTAAAAACACGGCTGCTATAGAAACTAATGCCATTGCTGAATCTATGATTTGCAATAGTCACTTATGGCATGAGATTGGGACATCTAAACTTTAACATACTGGTGAAGATGCATCCAAAGCACATAGTGGTAGATGTCCCACCCATGCATGCAGTTACAAAACATGTATATGAGGGCTTCTTATTGGGGAAAAATGCATCATTTCCCATTTCCAAAAGATGGGACCATCGGTTCATCCAAGAAGTTCCCACCTAGTACATAGTGATGTATGCGGGCCAATGCGAACAGTATCACTTGTACTATTCTACTTTTGTGGATAACTCCACCAAGTTTACTTGGATTTGTACTATTCTACTTTTGTGGATAACTTCACCAGGTTACTTGGAATCCCATGAAATCCAAGTCAGATGTCTTCTCTTGCTTCAAGCATTTTCTTGCCTTAGTAGAGAATGCGAGTAGGGCATAACTCTTGACCCTCCGTACTAACAGGGGGGTGAATACTTATCCTGGGAGTTTTTTTTTATTTTTTAGCAACTTAGGGTATCGTGCATCAGTGCACATTGCCATATATACTCCGCAACAAATGGCCTTGTAGAGAGGGAAAATAGAACATCTACGGAAATGGGTAGGTGCATGCTTAAGGGAAAGTTTTTGCCCAATATATTTTGTTTAGATGCCCCAACAATGTGCTCAATCAAGCACCCAGTGGAGCATTAAAGACCATGATCCCTTATGAAGCACGGACAAGGCCACAATCCTATTATTAAAGACCATGATCCCTTATGAAGCACGGACAAGGCCACAATCCTATTATTAAAGACCATGATCCCTTATGAAGCACGGACAAGGCCACAATCCTATACCTAGATGAATCCAGGAACATTCCCAAACTCATCCTCAAAAAACACAACATAGTGCAGTTTCAATCTCACGATAGTCACTCATAAGATTGAAAACCATAAACTCCATCACACATAGTAGGGACTAGCTACTATGACATCCCCACTGACGTCATCAACACCCAACAGTGGGTGTAGACCATAGTATAAAAGTATGCTCTCACACGTACAAATCCACACACCCACACATACTTGAGCATCCATTTATACAAAGTCTTCGTACTGAGTTTCTATCGGCACTCCGGAGGTGAAGGGCAAACTCAGCCATGACGAAGGCTAGCACTAAAGGAGAAGGCTAATCAAAAAGTAGTCCGAATCTCTTCATTCAAGCTACAACGGCTTGTGAAGTCTAAACGATTTCATTTTAGTCTCTCCCAAACGAGAATCTAAATCTAAATCTAGCTCGTAGGGCAACGCACCATTTAAGATAGAAAGAATTATCGCAATACCAGCAATCCTATAATTATAGGCCACAATCCTATAATTTCTCTCATGCTCTCATGTGGGTGTTTGGATCTCTTGCATATGCACATGTACTCTCTCAACTGAGGCATAAGCAAGACGATAAGGCCATCAAATGCATTTTCATTGGCTACAGCTCACAAAGCAAGGATACAGGTTGTTTCAGCCTAGCACATGCAGTGGTTTTTGCTGAGCATACAGCTTTACCTTGGCTAGACTGTAAAAGCCAGCCATCAGTAGAAGCCTTTGATGTATTTGATTCCATACCACCCTTCAAATAACACTTTGCAGGGTAGGCCCCCAAATGTGCCTAGCAGTTCATAGCCTCCTCCTCTTGCCAATGTTCAGTTTGATTCGCAGCCACTTGATAATCAGGCAATTGGTCAAGTAGTTCATGAGGAGAAGGCTATCATTAGACAGTACAAAAAGAGTTATGCGACAAAAGGCCATACCCAACAACATGGCTTTGACTTTGAGGAAACATTCGCTCCCACCTCACGCATTACGACTGTTTGGTGTGTTCATCTCACAAGCACCGGGCGGTCCATTAGTTGGACATTAAGACCGCTTTCTTTCATGCAAATTTATTGGAAGAGGTCTATGCCACTCCGCCTCTAGGATTTGAGGCTGCAAGTTCTAAAACTCAGGTATGCTGGCTGAAAAAAGGCCTCTATGGTTTGAAGCAAGCACCACGGGCATGGTATGCCAAGAGGCATTCTTTTTTGCTATGCCTTGGGTTTCAAAACATCCCTATAGAGGCCACTCTTTATGTCCGAAAGAGTGAATCAGAATTTCTGATTTTAAATCTTTATATGGATGGCATGTAGATATTCAAGGCAGCTTTGCAGAAATCATTTGCAATGTCAGATATGGGCACGTTGCACTACTATTTGGGCATCCACTTTGCTAATATATTGGACTCCTGTAGCACTTCCAATTCGAGAAACGTAATCCAGCTTCTACTCCATTAGCACTTCCAATTTGAGAAACGCAATCCAGCTTCTACTCCATTACAACCTGGCTTCCGTTTCTCCTCCAAAGATGGGAGTGCCCCATTTGATACCACCCTTTATCAGCAAGCTGTGGGCTGCCTTATTTACTAATGTCATACCTAGCCTGATTTGCAGTATGTTGTTTCCCAGTTAAGCAAGCACATGCACAAGCCCAGCACACAGCATTGGCAAGCAGTGAAGCAGGTCTTCCGTTACTTGAAGGCCACGCAGCATTTGGGACTGTTCTATAACAATCAGTCTAATCCTCATACTTGACCCTTTTCCGGCCTCTCCAATAGCCTACCTATGGCCTTTGTTTGCCACTAGTGCTATCCATATCCATGCTCATCAAGGCGTTGATGCTGGACAATGTGTTCAGCTACCATACAGCCCATGTGACTGAGCCCATGTGGTTGCTTGTCATGTAGCAGCCATATTGCTTCCCACATGGCGATTGTCCATGTGTCACAGCTTTCAAGCACTAGTAAGCATACCCTAGGGCCACGGCTCCATTAGATTTTGTACACTCCAACACATATGTAGAACAAGGTGTCCAAAAGGGAGCAATATGATTATCATAGGGATTGGAGATGTAACGACTCTCATGTATGCTCTGAACTACAATGCATCTGTTTGTGTTGAGTTGGCAGCACCTGGCTGCTTTGTGATCTAACCCTGGCAACTCCACACTCATGAGAGATGGCAAGACGTGCAAATATGGGATTTTTTCGAGCCGAATGTGTTTCTTTTTTATTTTCCTCCTATTTATGAATTTGCCCCTATTTATCTCTATTTAGTCCTTTTCTAAACTTGAGATTGAGTGATGAGAGTTTGGGTGCCAAGGATCACTGTAGCCGGCCTTCAACCATTACTAGGGATGGCCCACGAGGTGTAGCGCAGTCTGGGTTGTAACATCAAAGAATCTGTCCCCTAGGGTCTGATTTATCAGATCTAGGATTTGTAGTTGTTGGTTCGAGATAATGGCAGCCTGTGTGTGCTTTGATTGCAGTGCTAGCTCAGAATTTGTCAGCAGTACAGTACGTGAATTGATTTATGTGGTGACTTGGCCCTATGTGTGGACAACCGCATTTACGACGGCATTGTGACGACTCAGCCCTCTGTGTGGACAGCCGCATTTACAACAGCATTGTGGCGGCTCTTGCACCCTGGTGGTTAGCTTGCCTTTGTGGGGAGTTGATTTGTGCCTGGACGGTGTTAGGCCCATGGGGGGGTGTTGGAAATATGGGCTTTGTTGTGGTCCTAACCCCCTCGTGGCACCTTGGTAATGTGGATATTGGAGGGGTATTGAGGCCCCTTGGTGCGCAGATGACACATGGACATAGGGGAGGAATCCCATAGGCAAGTATGTAATGCAGCATTCCTTGGATATAACGTGGTGATAGAACCCCTCTCCAATGTCCTGCCGGCTCTTTTTGGACATGGAGAAGGCATGTGTGGCTAGGAGGCGGGGAGTGGGCCCCCCCATACTCGGCGCTTCCGTGGTTCACATGGCAACATCTGGCAATGGCTGGCAGTGGTCTGACATTCACTATTTCTTGACTCCTGCTTCTTGCACAGACACGATTTCTCAAAGCTAGGAAATGATACTGCCTATTACATCTTTGACTGTGTTCACCATATTCTTGACTAATGTTGCATTAACACACAAATCTTTGAGCTCCTCTTTGGTGACATGGAGAATGCTAAGGGTTTAAACGGGTACAATTTGAAAACAATATTTTGGCACAACAATAGGTGCTTGAGTTCTTGACAGTGGCCAACAGAAGCTCCTATGTTGGAGCAGTGCCAAGTCCTCCCTTGATGGCAAGACTTTGGTAGAGGACAATGTGTTATTGGCCACACCCTAGTATGTTGTATCTTGTTGGTTCTTCCACGAAGGTTGTATTAGCTAGCTAAGGAGACTACTCCCTACCTTCCTTTAGGCAAGTTCTGATAGTAACAATGCCATCTGAGCCAAGGTAGTATGACAGACATGATCCTTCCCTAACTAAAAGAGTACTAGGGATGATTGATCCACACATGTAGAGTGGCCACAGCATGTTCCTGTGTGGCACCATATTTTGTGCAAATGTGACACGACAATGAAGCAGAACGTATAACTGCTTGGGCAGTCAGCTGCCACACGGGCAGCAAGATCTGCAGCAGTCAAGGCTGGATCTAATTGAGACAGATCAGCCACATCACGTCCCTGTACATGCCAGCAGTACTGGTATATGTGGCTGGGGCAGCAAAGGCCCATGGGGCCTTATTATGGGGTAGCTGTTGGGCCACAAAGGCCTGCTATCAGCCTAGAGATGATATCACACTGCCAGTGGAGCTGCCCCTCGACCCAGAGGACATAGTTGGGCTCCCTTACGATATTGGCCATGCTATGGGTAGTCATCGAGGGGATGGTGGTCTAGCTAACAAATGGCAGGCACGCTGTTTCCATCAAGAAGGTCTCACTGGCCTATCTTATCAACGGGGAGCCCATCAGTAGTCAGGATATGCTTGAGGCCTTCCCCCCAACTCCATGGCACCCAGAGCCCTTGTCAGAGGACAGTATCTAGGACATGATTTCCACCATTACAGCTTGGCACATCCGGGTAGCCCGGTGCAGCCTGGTTATGGGGGGCAGCAGACCTGACCAGCGGCCACACGGCATGATATCATCCACAGTTTGTATGCCATCTGGGAGCAGGGCACGGAGAACTCTAGGACATCCACCGAAAGGCAGAGCATTTCTGTGTTGGTTTATTTTATATTCTCACGGATTGAGGTATCTGTTGGTTAAATACCTCTCCCCTCTGGCTGTTGGCGTGGGGTACTCTAGGCAGTTTGCTGAGACCCTGAGAAGCAGGCTGCAGGGCAGCTAGCACGTTTTCATTTGAGCACCTCACAGATTGCTAAATTTGTATTTTCTCAAAGCTTCTTTATCTGAAAAAAATTAATCATTTTCAAAGCTGCATCAGGTGGGACCTCTGGATCCTGCCACAATGTAGGTGCGTGAGTGCTCTGCACCCTATTGCCAAGGGATCTATCGAATCATCAAATAAGGTCAGTACTAAGCATTATAGGCTACCTCTCAGGCATGCTAATACCCTTTAAATGCATAGATATATTTTTTTCAATTTATTGGTTGCTTTGTGCATTGCTGGACATTATCCTTCAAATAAAATTTTTGAGAGGTACTTAGTATGCACTGGATGCTATGTAGTCCCAAACATACACTTACAGCATTCAAACATATCTTATGTGATCTGTAAAATCCATCGCTTAAAATAGAAACATACTTCTGTGGAATGCAAGTCTTCAATCACATGAAAAGCAGACAGCATCATTATCCATTAGATCACTCCACATTCCACGAAGTGAGTGCCAACAATCATGCAACCAACTCACTTTTGTGTAATCTATTCGGTTTTATCAAGTCACTGGAATATGCTACTTGCACATGGATATCAGCAAATGCCACAATCACTTAAGAATCTGATACACGTACCAAAATAACCAGAAGAGTTGCCAAAACTAGAAAGATGGTTCCTGGCAACACACTTGAAGGTAGGTAGGGCTCAAATGTTGTCCACATGACCTGAAGAAGTGCCAACCAGATCATCAAAAGCAAGAAATTTGAGAGAAGCAAAAAAAACCCTTGTTGGCCAAGACCAGGGTTACTAAATTTAGTCAAAGAGCCATAAAATCACACTAAAAGTTTCAAATATACCATTGGGAGTTAGGAGACTCTCTTCTAAAATCTTCAGAAGAGATTAATTTTACAGACTTCATGATCTAATAGAATTTTTTCATAGAAATAAAACCTGTGGAAGAACAGAAACGCCACCAATGGTGATAACTTCTTGCCACGCTCTCCAGACGCCAGCACTCAGAAGGCTGTTATAATTCAGAAAATTTACAGCAAAGCCTACCGCCACAGCCACTGCAGTGGCTGTGAAAACAGGTCCTGGCATTGCCCCTGCAATGGCCAACTGTACCAATACAATAAACGTTGATAACACACCAACACCTTGTACAACTGTAGCACCTCGCTCCTTCTTGCCGGCAAAATATGAGAGAAGAGACAGGTTCCCTAACAGCCCTGTGAGCAGACCCTGCAGTCCAGACAAACATAAACAGTTAGTGCATCAGGGTGACATGTGCCGGATAATTATCAACTACATAAAAAGTAGGTATCTCATGCATACCACAAAGCATTAAACTAGATTCAAGGGACTATCATTTGAAATGTAATTTGAGTATCTGCCAGGGCATTAATATAACACGGCAGAGACAAAGATATCATAAAAGCAGCAGCCATTGGAGAATGTGAAGATGGCTCAGTATTTTGCATTTATGACATCTATCCTTCAATAAAAGTACAGCCCTAATGACTAAGTATCCCCGTCAGGAGAACACATGGCCCTTAACCAGGCCCTCCAACAAATTATTGGATAAGCTAAAACTCATCCACATTATCCTTGAAAACAAAAAGCAGAATAACAACCTGCCTGCTGTTAGCCTATTATCATTCTCCTGCAATCCATGCCCACTGTTATCCACATTTAGGTGATTTGATGAAATTCACATTTCTGATCGAAAACAAAGATATGGACAAAGAGAAAGCCACAGCAATTAGGGGCTGAGATGAACAGCACCTCCCCAAAATTATTCAGGATTACTGTCGCCAGAAAAACTTCTAGGTACCAACCCAGAAACAGGATGCTGAATCACTACACAAGATCATTGGGCAAAGTGTGCAATGTATATATGTGTACATGATTAGAGTTGACATCATTCTTTGAACCCTTATGGGGCCGACTTAGGACAACCCTATTAGGGTTTCTTATGTATTCTATTATTATGGTGAATATAATAGAGAAAGAGACTAGGTTCATATAATGATCGTAGAACCTCTAGTCTCCTCTATAATATTATCACAGGTCAATTTGCAACTCATGGACTTTGATAGGTGTATTTGTCTGTGAGTGTGCGTCTGCCAACAACCTACACGCCAATGTGAGTCAACTGTGTGAGAGTGAGTAAGGCATAGTATTCATTGCAACATCTTTTGAGTTCTCAAATGAACACAAGCTGTGCGTGTGTGCATGCTGTTGTGCACGAGGGATGTCGAAAATGAGCAGCATGTACCCCTAACATGTCGAACCTATGCACACATCAGAGAAAAATATGACGACAACAAAGGCAACCTTAAAAATCTATTAGAACAATCATCTAAAAAGCTAGGAAGTTATCTAAAAGAAATTTTGGAAAACCCAACAATGTACTTGGACTAGCACACAAGCTGGCTCAACAAGTTCTAATATATAGCAAGTCTATAGTATTTTCTTTCAATGGACGTAAAAGATCACTATTTGTTGATAGTAATCACAAGTCCCATAGATCTTGAAGAGCCTCAAGAGGACTTTAATACAGTCATATCATCTCTCTCTCTCTCTCTCTCTCTCTCTCTCTCTCTTTGTGGCCCCGATCTTAGCAAAGCTTTTTAATGAAGCAATTGCACCAGTTTACCTCATGCCTAGACCCTTAACACCATCACTCCCATTCACAAGGCGGGAGATCCCTGGAGTCTGAAAAACTACAGGACCATTGTGATTGGACAAGTCATGACCAAGATCTATGCATCAGTGCTCAACACAAAGGTTAGCCGGTTTGCAAGCTTCAGGGACTCAAGAGCCATGGGACAGGCGGGCATCCCGAGATATCACAAGACCATGGATCACATATTCACACTCAGAGGTGTCATTGAGAAGGCTATTGCATAGATACAGGGGTTTATTGTAGCTTTGTAGACTTCCGCAAACGCTTTTGACAAAGTGCCGAGAGCTTGACTCATCAGACTCTTGCAAGAGTTGGGGTATGATCAGCATGTTGGCAAACTTAGATTCAATTGCATGCAATACTAACTCACTTGAATAGAACCGACAGAAAAGAAAATGAGAGAATTGACAGCAATAGAAAGCAACCTTTACTGAAAGCTCTCAATCTAAAAAACACCACTAACAGATGTGCATCCCCACAGGCTTGTTGCATCTGTGTACAAGAGTTTCCTAACACTTAGCCACAAAGGCTGACTCAAGAAAAGTACCCAACAGCTCCAAATACTCGGACCATACAATGCACACACACCCCGACTATCCAGAACACATCTGAATATAAATGTGTCGATAGGAGAGCCAAAGGTAGTCGTGAGGAGGCAAAACAATATCGCCAGCAGCAATGAGCCAATCGCCTATCTCAGTGCCACCTTCACAAGTCATAGCTGCCCTCTCCATGGACACTCGATGCTCCAATATTCATGGAAGGGCCAGGTAAAGGAACCACCTCAGGAACACCCAGCCGAGATGAAGTTACCACGTTGGAGGATGCATGAGCACATGCCAGGTGGTGCTAGCCTTTTTTCCCTCCATAAACCTTAGAACTCTTCACAACCCCTTCGAGGTTTACCACACACACATCTCACAAATGCCAAAGCTAACAAACCCCCCATAAACCAAGAAGGGGTTACGAGCCAAATTTGTCACTAACATGGAAAGCATACCAATGGCAAAATCATCTCCTACTACTAGCTGAAACACTGTGTCTTTTAAAAAGTTTAGCATTGTCCTTCTCAAAGTCAATTATCTTTGTGCAAAGGATGCAAATGTGTCCCCTAGTCCTTCCTCTTCCACAATGCAGGCCTTCTTATTGGAATCTTGCTGCTTCACATCAAATGCTCTATTATAGCAATATTTCTCTATGTGTGCTTCTCTGCTGCAGTAAACACAAACCAGATCTTTCTTCTTGCCTTTTCCCTTGTCTTTAACTGTGAAAGCTGGTTCAATTGTAAAATTGCATTTGCATCATCACTTTCCACTTGAACATTTAGGTCTTCAAGTTGTTTCATAATCGCCCTCATCCTATTGAGGTGAGAGGCTAAGGATTCACCTTCTCCCATTTGCAAAGAGTATAACTCTTGCTTTAATATTATTTTGGAGTTTTTCACCCTTGACCCAAACATGTTCCAGTTTTGGGCAACTATCTTAGAAATATCAACATGATGGAGAAAATCTACTCCTAAGGCACGTCCAAGAAGCCCTACAGCTTTTTCATTTTTAAGCTCCTAGGCTTACTTTCTCTCCTCATTATTGGTAGGTTTTCTTCTATTCCAGACACAACCCCCCACAGCCCTTTCTCCATAAATAAAAGACGCACAAATAGCTGCCAAGAGGGGAAATTGCATCCATCAAACCTTACCACTCATGACTCAAGCAAGGCAGTCTTGAAAGATTTTTTCCACGCGTCCATCTTTATTATTGATGAAGGATCTGCCCACACACTTCAGCAACTACGTCGAAAAGGAGGGTCTTTCTTCTACGTGTGCTACTACATGGCCTTCTGAGAGAACTAGGAGCCTTGACAACCTCGAATCTTGGAGACCCTCTGCAAAAAGGAGTCTTTGCATGAGACTATCGACGAAACCTCGCCCTCTTTGCTTCGTGTGAGCTTTCTCACGTTTAGAGTATGACCCCCACGGGATGCTTCAGTGCTGCGCCACGTGATTATCTCACGAACCTCCCGAAAGCATCTTCATCATTCTTACAGCTGCTCCTTATGCAATCCTCACACAGAGAAATTGTGTACACTCAGACCCTTTGATCCACTCCCAATGACAAATTGACTCTCACGCCGCTCACAGATTGTGGAATCGTTCAGATTCTCTCACAAGCCCTCTAAGACCTCTACTCCGATACCAATTGTTGGTAAACTTAGATTCAATTGCATGCAATACTAACTCATGTGAATAGAACCGATAGAAAAGAAAATGAGAGAACTGACAGCAAAAGACAGCAACCTATATTGAAAGTCCTCTGAGACCTCTGCTCCCATACCAATTGTTGGCAAACTTAGATTCAATTGCATGCAATACTAACTCACATGAATAGAGCTGAAAAAAAAGAAAATGAGAGAACTAACAGCAAAAGACAGCAACCATTATTGAAAGTCTCAATCTGAAAAACACCACGAACAGACACACATCCCTATGAGACTTGTTGCGCCTGTGTACAAGAGTTTCCTAACACTTAGCCGGATCTCTACTCTAGATTCTCCTATATGCAAATGACGTGGTCCTACTCTCCTCCTCAGCAAAGGGGCTCTAGCGACACTTGGATGCACTTCATACTTTCTATGAGAACATGACTTGAAGGTCAACCTTGGTGAAACCAAGGTCATACATCCTAGGCAGAGCATTTCACACTAGATGGATTACCGGTGTGAAGGTGGTTGCATCCTATACATACTTGGGGGTTCTCTTCTCCGGCCCCATCTTCACAATGCAACCAACATTGTAGGCCTGGCTGAGTAGGGGATACGCCCACTTGCTAGACTCGAACGACAGTGCTTCCACTCTCATTTGCAAGATCCCCAGACAAAGAATCTTCTCTTTGACTCTTTGGTTTGCCTAGTGGTAGCCCTTGTTTGCGACCATATCTATCAGAGAAAGATTGAGGATTAAAGTTCCCTTGCTTTCATGGATCATCCGCAATAAGCCTTCAATCCCACATCAGATATTCCTCGTTAAGTTCAAAGCATCCCTATTAGAAATATTTATATTTCCTAAAAGAAGCAGGTATTCATTCGCCTTGATGAGGAGTTACTGAACATCCTGTTTAGAAAATCTCCAAGGACTTTTGGAAAAAGTTGCTTGAGCGACCAGCCCCCTCTCATCTCATAGACATTGTAGTGAAGGGGTAGGGACAGATTTGGAGAAAGGGGGATAGAGGAGCAGAAGAGAGAGAGAGAAAGGGGAAGAAGGAGAGGAAAGGGTAGGAGAGAGAGAATGAGGTAGGAAAGAGAGGGAGAGATGGAGAGGGAGTAGGGAAGAGAGAGAGAGAGAGAGAGTGAGTGAGCATAGGCAGGAAGGAGAAGGGACAGTAGATAAGATTAGATGTCACATCAAAAAGTACATAGTAGGGGGTGGATGGAGACTGATATAGTCCCTCCATATTTTCCCTCTAAAGGGCCTCTAACTTGGCCTCTTTTTCCCCTTCATTTACAGCCATCCCATCCCATAGAATTTTGCCCTCAAAATTTCATATGCGGACTGTTAAATAGGTGCAGCAAACAGCAAATAATGATCAGCCTGGTAGGAGATAGGGGTTGTCCTAGACAATGCTCTCTGGCTACCATGAATTCTAATAAGATACTCGATGTAAACTTTGTTTCGGAGTACGTGATCCCTGAAACCCATGATGCGCTCCGGAACATAGAGTATGTGGCCCTCCTCATCCATAGGTGGTAGCTTAGGAAGGACTTGGACATGCTATCTGACATGTGGCTTCAACAAGGATACATGGAAAACATTATGAATCCTGGAGGTCCTGGGTGGCTCCAAACTCATACGCCACCTCGCCAACTTTGCGGATAATCCTGTAGAGACCGTAATACCTGTGAACAAGCTTCGTGTTGGTGTTACCCTTCAACACAGCATAACGGTTCTTATGGAGGCGTAAGTGCACATAATCCCCTTCTTCAAAAAAGGGCATCCATACTCTCCAAGTCATTTCTTGCTTGCTGATTTTTCACAGCCATGTCTGCAACTAAAGATGGCATACCCACTGTGCATCCATACATAGCCTCGAACGGGCTCTCATGCCAATAGAGATGTGCTTGGTACTGTTGTAACAAAATTCAGCAAGCGCCAACCACTTATCCCAGGACTTTTGTGTGTCATGACAGAAATGCCTCAAATACTCCTCCAGCCATTTGTTCACCCTTTCTAACTGTCCATCCGTCTCAGGATGGTAAGCAGTGCTAGGTGTAAGAGAAGTACCCACTCCTGTAAATAATTCCTGCCAAAAGTGACCCATAAATTTTGCATCTCTATCGCTGACAATCTCCCAAGGGAAACCATGATGCTTAAAAACATGCTCGATGAACTGCCCAGCAACTTGTGATGCTGAATAACGGGTTTTAGTGGGTATGAAATGGGCCTGCTTTGTCATTCTGTCAACCACCACAAAAATGTATCCCATCCCCGCTCTGTGGAAGGCAACCCTGTGATGAAATCCATAGCGATGTGAGTCCATTTGCCTTCTGGAATAGGTAATGGCTGCAACAGACCCGCGGGTAGCCGGCTGTCCACTTTGTTTTGCTAGCAGGGCAAACATTCACTGGCAAATAAAACTACATCCCGTCACAAGCCATCCCATATAAAGCTCTGTTTGACCTTTTCATATGTCTTAGTAATACCCGCATGTCCTGCCATAGGAGATGAGTGCATTTCCTGTAACACCAGCAGTCGGCACTTTGAATCTGGCACCAAATAAATTCTGTCCTTGCACCACAACAGCCCATTATGCAGCTTAAATTCAGCATGCCCCTGGCTCGATGGCCTCTATAACTCACAAATACGGAAGCTGCCTTAGAATCCTACATGTAATCTTCCTGAATACCATAAATCTACTCCTGGTAGATGGTAGAAATGGCAGACAAACTGCAAGCCCACATACGGGATAAGGCATCTGCAATCACTTTTTCTTTCCCTTTCCTGTACTCGATGTTGAAATCATAAGACTGAACCTTAGCCAGCCACCTCTTCTGCTTCATTGACAAGTTGGGCTGCGTAAGAAAATATCTGAGTGTCCTATGATCTGTCTTAACCTTAATTTTGCTACCGTACAGGTAGTGGTGCCATTTTTTGAAAGCATGGAGGATAGCCAACATTTCCTGATCATACACATGATAATCTAGTTCCTTGGCATCCAATTTCCTGCTTTCAAAAGCAATTACCCCAGCACAGCCCCTAATCCTTTGCCAAATCAAAGCATACCAGCACAAGAGAATGAGTGAGGGCGAATTTCAGGTCTTCAAAGCTGCGTTGTGCATCTGTAGACCACATAAAAGCATCCATCTTCAAAAGGTCTGTGAGAGGGGCTGCCCTCTTAGCAAACTTGCGAATAAAGCGCCTGTAGAAGGAAGCAAGACCTAGAAATCCAATTAGTCCCACCCTTTGTAAGGTCTTGCAGTTAACAAAATTGTGGGTGCTACTGCTGTCCACCAACACATGCACAATCCTGCCATTAATCATCCCCGTTAATCTGATAGTATCAGCACTTTTAGCACCCATCAGGGCATGCATGGAAATAATATAAAGTGTTGGCTAGGCATCCCAATAAACCTCATCCTCGTTCACAGGAGCATTACCACTTGCATCTTCACATGCATAAAAAGGTATCGCACCCTGATGCTCCACAGAAAGAGTGTTGGCCTACGGCCTCTCATGCCACCAATGGGTAGAATCTCATACAAATGCGAAGCATGAGTGTCCTGCACAGTAGCACCACCAGGATCAAAAGGAAAGTCAGTGCCTTTTGTGGCTCCAGGAGCCTCATCTGCATCATGTGTATTTGCCATCTCATCCTGAGACGTATCCAAAGAACCTGGGGCATCAAACAAATCCTCGTCATCTTATGATCATGCTGAGCTTGGCAGTACCATTGTTGCGCATCTTGCACACATTCTTGTGCTCAGGAGTCCATTTCTCGCCACATTTAAAACATAAGTTGGCCTTCTTTTTGCTGTCCATTATTGCCCGTGTATGCTGTTTTATCTCAGTCTGCTCATTTCCAGCAGTAGGCTTGCCTCCAAGCTTGGCATCAGGATACTTGTAAGGCCTGGCATACGGCATCTTACTACCCGAGACAGTAGGAAAGCGAGGAAATGGTACTGCTGCAGATTTCTTGTCAGTCCACTCAGCAAACTTAGGCTTCAACTCAATGTCATACCCCATAGCATGCGAGCTGCCCATGGCATTTCTGTGCTTGCCAGCATAATTACTTCTACAAGCTGAACTGCCCTCTCAATTGTGCCTTCACATCTACAGCAAGAGAAGAACTTAACCCATGGATGAAACGCAGCAGCTTTCCCTTTTCAGATACGTCCAGCACAAACACGGAAAGCCTCCAAAAGCATTGCAAGTACTCTTGGACCGTACCGGTCTGTGACAAGGCATAAAATTCAGCCAAGTATTGATCCAATACAAGTGGAGATACAAATGTAGTGACCATCAATTCTTTGAAACCCCTCCAAGTGGTTGGTTTCTGAGGCGAATCCCTCATGTATCGCCACCATGTGTGGGCATAGTCCTGCATATGCATACCTGCAAAAGTGATGCGCTCCTCCTCAGACTTGGGGTAGAAGCGAAAATAGTCTTCCAACTATGAGCCACTCCTCCAACTCATTGGGAGTGCGAGTGTCCCCTTTAAACTTATGCACTGTGAGTTTGTCCTTCATATCATTGGCTGCATAGTTCTTGTGTGTGTAACCTCCAGAAGTGCGGGCATCATCACGCTTGAGGTTCACATAATCGGAGAAGGGCATCTCAAGTTTGATGGCCTCAGGTAGGGCCTTGTATGAACGCAAAGAATTTGCCAACATGTCATCAAAAGTGGCTTGATACCCACCACCAACCCCCTGCTACATAGAAGCTGCTGCCATCTGATGCACTGGTTGCGTTTGGCTATATGTGCTCGCTGGCGGAGGGATAGGTGCATGAACTCTGGGCTGGGTCTCTCTGCCAAATGCATCTCTCCGAAATGATGGCATACCAAAGGGCTGAGAAGAGGACTGACCTCTCTCCCAGGGGTGTGGGCTGCCATATAAACCCAAGCCAACCCCAGGCATACTCGCTGGCGATGAAAGGAGCACTAGCCGGATGCACACCAACAGGTCACCCCAAAAGAGACAGCTCAGTCTACATAGATGCAGAAAGCTGAGAGCCAAAAGATGGCCTGACATCCTGCAAGAAGGTGCTCTGTGGCACATAAAATACATCATCTATGTCCAGATAATCCCCAAGCTGGGGTACGTGCAATGGTCCAAAAGACTGATGCTCATAGGCACGACGGGCATCTGCCATAAAACCCCTGCGTGGAGCAGACAAAACATCCTGACTGTCTGAATGGTCCCCTTGCTGGGGTGCGGGCTGCTTACCCTTATCCTGCATAGCAATGGCAGATGTGATATGCTGACCAATCTGTTGTCCCATCTGGACAAGAGCCATATCCTGCGTAGCCATGGCTGTGGTAAGCTGCTGGCTGAATTCCTGTCCTATCTGGCGGAAATAGAGGAAAGGGCATCCAGAAACTGCGTCTGTGCTGCTTGCACTTCCCGAGATGCGGGAGAGAAAGGCTGAGTGGGAGGAACCTTTGCACCACCAGTGGATGCAACCACTGTGGCAAGCACTTGCTCATACTGAGCAGCCTCATCGGAGTCATGCGATATATCACGAGGAACACGCTTTGGTGCCATGGTGATTGGCCCTAGAGAGAGAGCTCGAATGTAGGCAAGGAGAAATGGATAACAAAAACCCTGTTGTAATGAGCCCCTGAGATAGTGTGTGGAAAACACGAAAATGTCGATGGAGAGGCTCAGAAGAAAGGTCGTTGAAGAAGCTTCGAAACGAAGCCAAAATGGCTCCAAACGGGCTCTAAAGGCCCCTAAAAAGAGGTTGAAAGTGAACTGTTTACCCTCTTCTTCTTCTTTTCTTTCTTTTTTTTTTGGGGGGGGGGGGGCGTTCCTAAGTCACCTAAGATAGTTAGGACTCCTAACCTATGATTGGTAAGACAATTAGGACATTGACCTAAGGTAATCTAACTAGACCATTTAACCCTAGTTAGCACTAACCTAACCTAGCCAACTAACTGAACTAAACCCAACCAAACTAACTAAACCTAAACAAAGTAACTCAACCCACAAAACTAGCTAGACCTAACCAAACCTAACCAAACTAACCCAACCCTTGTTAGTCTAACCTAGGTAGCAAACCTTGTAGGTTAAGGTTTGTAGGAAAGAAAAAAAAAAACCGCGAAGTGGTGACGGCGTCGATTAGGGCGGCGCACAGGCGCGGGAGGGTGACAAGGGGACGGCGTCTCGACGATTTGACGGACGAGCTCTTGGTCTCGTTGATGGCGCACGGCTCTAGCACATGGGTCTGCACGTCGCACGGTTGATGGCACACTTCGGGATGCACACGGCTCTAGCACACGAGGTCTGCATGTCGCACGCTAAGTGATGCCTTCAGCACTTGGAATTTGGTGCCACAGCCCTCAGGATTTACCAATTGAAAAGCCAGCAGTTTTGACGATGCTTGGAGTTGGGAGTCGTTGCAGCCAGCAAATGCTCCAAATGCTTCGTTGGAACTGGGATTCGTTAAAGCCAGCAAATGCTCCATGCTCTGCCAGCAATCATGTGCATCGTACGGTAGGATTTGGCATTGATAGGAGCGTTGACAGATTTACGTTGGCTGGGCAGGATTTGGCGTTCACAACCTGATGTTGAAGCTAGTTCCGACACACGGCCCTAGGAAGGGGCTGTAGTGAAGGGGTAGGGACAGATTTGGAGAAAGGGGGGTAGAGGAGCAGAAGAGAGAGAGAAAGGGGAAGAAGGAGAGGAAAGGGTAGGAGAGAGAGAATGAGGTAGGAAAGAGAGGGAGAGATGGAGAGGGAGTAGGGAAGAGACAGAGAGAGAGTGAGTGGGCATAGGCAGGAAGGAGGAAGGGAGAGTAGATAGGATTAGATGTCACATCAAAAAGTACATAGTAGGGGGTGGATGGAGACTTATATAGTCCCTCCACATTTTCCCCCTAAAGGGCCTCTAACTTGGTCTCTTTTTCCCCTTCATTACAAACCAAAATTTGGCACCCTTAGCAAGCACGCTGTACAACATTCCCCGCCCACTATCGCCTGACCTCTCGCAGCTATCTCATGTGCACTGTTCACCACCCATGATGTCAGCATGCAACGAGCAGAAGAGAGAGAGAAAGGGGAAGAAGGAGAGGAAAGGGTAGGAGAGAGAGAATGAGGTAGGAAAGAGAGGGAGAGATGGAGAGGGAGTAGGGAAGAGACAGAGAGAGAGTGAGTGAGCATAGGCAGGAAGGAGGAAGGGAGAGTAGATAGGATTAGATGTCACATCAAAAAGTACATAGTAGGGGGTGGATGGAGACTTATATAGTCCCTCCACATTTTCCCCCTAAAGGGCCTCTAACTTGGTCTCTTTTTCCCCTTCATTACAAACCAAAATTTGGCACCCTTAGCAAGCACGCTGTACAACATTCCCCGCCCACTACCGCCTGACCTCTCGCAGCTATCTCATGTGCACTGTTCACCACCCATGATGTCAGCATGCAACTCTGAAGCTACATAATGGCCGAGCCAAAGCTCATGAGGGGCTATGTAGTACTGCATACATTGCATATGGACTATGTACCCTGGCCCCCATCTTGGAAAAGCTTTTTTAACAAGGCAGTCTACACTGGTTTCCCACCATCACTCCCATTCACAAGGCACGGGATCTCATGAGCCATTCAATGCTCCCAGACATTCAGTTAGCGGCGATTGCATCAAGTCCAGGACAATTCTGTGAGACTTGTGCAAAAGTGCAAAATGAGGCTCACATTGTGATGCTTCAAAATCAGCTATTCACCTAAAGATGGAGGAAGGTGCCCTGCATCTGGTCAAAGCCAGAGTTTTAACAAATCAACTGGCCGTTGTAGGTTAGAAGGTGACAGCAATTAGTTGGCCACTCTCATGCTCAGTAAGTAGCCTAGAAGCTTCAATGGATTAAGGACAACCCTATATGGTGTAAATTTGGCAAGTGTTACAAATAGCATGCTCAAAGAATTAATTGCCTACATCAAAGCACTTACAATATCATTGCATTCAAGCATTTTTCTCAAGATTTTGTAATATACCTTTGATTTAATGGCTGAACAACCTTTTCAGATAGCTTTCATTTGACTTCATTTGTGTTTCACAAATTTATAGGGCTGAGATGGCAGTGCATGCCATGTTTTACCATCATTTGCAAACTTCAAGACCACTACAGTGCTTATCTCTGCGGTTGGATGCTCAAAATTTCTAGGGGCTCCTTGTTCTAAATTTTAATAAGCAGCAGCCTAATCCTTATCAAATTGGTTTTATCCATGCAATCTCCCACCTATTATTGAATGAAAGTATTCCCTTTCTTTGTTGCTCTTGCTCATGGGTTAAATTTGAAACCAGATCATTTAGTCCATGAGAGGCTTGGAAAGGATTACAGAGACAACAACATATTTTTGTCACAACTCAACAAGGGATTTGGTTCTTAATGAATTGAAAGAGAGCAAACATGAGCATTACTCTACCTTGTACTCCAGGGAACACGTCATAAAATTGCAATGGCCTATTCAATAGGAGGGGCTCCTTATGAAGCAGAAAAAAACACGCATATGGTTGCATTAATTAAATAGGGCAGCAAATGGCTGCTCAAAAAACAAAGGGGCTTGTTCAAAAGGCTTCAACTGTCTGTGTACCGAGTTTTTGTCACAACTATTCTGAGCGAAATAGCATAGAAAAGGTAGACAGACTATGTTTCAGACAATGAATGTTCCTGCACATGTGGCAGAATGATAATGATTTATTCTCTCCCAAACAAACAAATGGTTCTGCGTGAAAGGGCACAGAAAATGTGGCTGATGAAGCAATACAACCCCCAAATTAGACAGAATTGTCATGCCAACGGCAGACTGCAAGTTGGACAAGAATCACAAAGCAAAACCTTAATGCCTCTGCAACTATAGAAGAAATGTATTTTCAGATGAATCCATGATGCCGGAGTCATCACGCACAGCAAGATGTACATACAATGGACAAACCTTGTAGTAGGGAATGGTGAAACATCACTCCCGCCACATAGGAGGAATCTTTATAAGCAATATCTCTAAACTACTCATGTGAATTCCATCCATCTCTAGCACTCAGCCCCTGGATCATTATCATCATTACTGTACATGTAAAAAAGGATTCAGCCCCTTTATGTTCTATTTCAAACATTTTAATTTTACTCATACCCCGTTGCATGCTTGCTTAGCATTTCCTCAAGAAATCCTTTCACCCTTGGGGAGATTCAAAACAGTTTACAACTCCATTAACACAGGTCCATATCTAAGGCAGATCCTTTACGTTTGAAACAATAAATACAATTTGAAATTGCGAGTCAGATATTTCATAGCATGGTGAAATTCACGTTGGGTGGACGAGCTTACTCATACCCCGTTGCATGCTTGCTTAGCATTTCCTCAAGAAATCCTTTCACCCTTGGGGAGATTCAAAACAGTTTACAACTCCATTAACACAGATCCATATCTAAGGCAGATCCTTTAAGTTTGAAACAATAAATACAATTTGAAATTGCGAGTGATCACATGCAGATATTTCATAGCATGGTGAAATTCACGTTGGGTGGACGAGCTTACTCATACCCCGTTGCATGCTTGCTTAGAATTTCCTCAAGAAATCCTTTCACCCTTGGGGAGATTCAAAACAGTTTACAACTCCATTAACACAGGTCCATATCTAAGGCAGATCCTTTAAGTTAAAAACAATAAATACAATTTGAAATTGCAAGTGATCACATGCAGATATTTCATAGCATGGTGAAATTCACGTTGGGTGGACGAGATGAAGCAGATAGTTGGATAGACCTTTTCCATCGATTGGACATGTGACCCATCGACAGACAGCTATCCACAAAGAAGGAACTACACATCCTCAAGGCCATTGCGTTATTCAGGAAGAAATAAGAACGCACTCGATAACTATATTTAAAATCAAACTCATAACATCCTGCTGTTATATGCAATTCACTTAACTCACTTTCATATGTTCGAATTTATGACGTAAAAAATTAACTTGATCCGGAATCTCTCTCTCTCTCTCTCTCTCCATGCTCTTGTTCATTTTAAAAGGTTAACTCTCATCATAACCCATGCATCTCTCTCTCTCTCTCTCTCTCTCTCCCACCAAAACCCCCGTTTCTCCGGGCAATGCATACTCTTATTCATGTTTGAAGCTTGTCTTTCATCAAAATCCATGCACGGCGTTCTTGAGCACTTGATATGTAAATGGCACCCCCTAAACCCGTTCGAGTTTCTACGAAACTCCGAACCACCTCTCTTGTTTGTGAGTCAACAAAGATCGTATGCGCATTTTCACCACCTTACTGCATCGAAATTCAGCCGCGCCAACTATATATCTTCTCTTTCCAACATGCGAGTAAGTCTATTCTTACGATAAATTTAGTAATTGGAACAGTGAACATAGGTGATTACAGACCGTCCATGGAACTGCAGAGAGCGCAGCGCTGTTGCCCGTGGTCAGGTTCTGGTAATTAAGAATGATTTGGGGCAACTGAAGTAGGAGAAATGCGAATGTTGCCGATGCTGAGAGCTGCTCAGTTGCAGTATCCCAGAATTCTAATACAGCACTGCGGCTGTCACCTTCGGAATCCAATGCTTTACACTTTGTTTTACTGGAGGTTTCACTTCCGAAGACCTGCAAACAAATTAAGCTATCCGTGGTTACGGGCAGTTTAGAACCAGATGAAACGCTGTGCATGTCTTTTGCCTGTGGCTTCTCATGGCTGAAGTAAAACAGTCTTTTTCGCGCTTTTTGAAATGCCAAGTTCAGTTGGAGAGGGGAAAATTCATCCTTCCACAATTTGAAGTGCGTCTTTGGACGCTGAACTACATCCAGTCGAGCTCATTACTCACTTTGAATTTCCCAGACGCATCTTTAAAAGCTTTGCTAGTCGCTCTGAAGGGTCGGAACGATGAGTCCAAATCCTTGGCGGAAAAAAATTGCGCGTCAATGCTAGGGAGCGACGAGTTCCGGGTCAGGGGGCGACGGGATGCGAGCAAGCGAGCAGGGAGGAGTCTGATGAAAGGAGCTGCAGGATAAGGGGAGGAGAAAGAGGGAGGCAAGAAAGAGGTGCGGGGGATGCAATGCTCAATGGAAGGCACAGCCATAGCCATATCGCCGAGAGAGCTTGCAAGCTTAAAGAGTCACTCAAGTTCACGTTGAAGAAGATGATGCTGATGGATTATGATACGCCCTTTAGCGAACAGGTTCCTATCTTGTATTTTATTTTATTCATTTTTCATTTCAATTCAATCCCCATTGGACCATTTTTATTCCCATCGGACCCCTTCGATATCTCGGATCTCACCCCCCCCCCCCCCCCCATGCACACCTGTGTCCCTGTCGCCTCACCGTCCCCAGTCAATCAGACATTAACATCCACCTAGGATCTTGCCTACTTCATTTACTGACCTTCACATCCACACACTCGACAGTCACCACCATCACATGCCTGGACATCGCTGCCCATCCGAGAAGACTTCCTCACGTCCTTATTCAAGTCAAAAAAACGATGGAATGCTGAGATGGAGAAATGCTAGTGGTCAAATTGGAAAAACTTGACAGCTCTATTGCTCCTCCCGACGTCCAAGAAATGATTGTGGTTGAGAATCCTCCAAAAGACATTGGCTCATGGTTCCCACCGCTCACCATCTTTCTTTTGCAGAATTTCATCCCGAAGTCATTACCCTAAGGACTTGAAACCATGGGCCCAAATACTTTGCCTACGCAAATTCACTCTATGGGTGGATGTGGCAACCTCTTCTGTTCTCTACCCAATTTTGCTACCATCAGCCATCTCAAAAGTGGTTTTCCCACCTCTATTGCACGACCCTAGCTCCTTGCCATGTGAACACACGGCCTATCTCATAGTTGTTCCATGGAGCTATTGCTACTAGTACATACATGTGGCTGCCCTCTAACTTGGACAATCTCCCACCTCCACTGAAGTTGTTCCATGGAGTTGTTATTATTGGTGCATGCTATATAAGCCATCCCTACCTTAAGATGTGGTAAGTTGTCTGAGTGGAATAACAAAGTAGAAAATCATTAGTTAAGGTCCACTTGCATGTCCATGCATGCTAAACACCAATTGGCCAAGCATGAGTATGCACTAAACAACACATGCAATTATGCCCAATAGTCATAGGTTGTCTGCTCCTTGCACCACCAACAAGTGACCAAGTCCAAGTGGTACACTCATTGCACAAAATCAAGTTGAAAGTACATGCACGAAATGCATCAAAACCTTTTTATAATATCCTCAAAACATCCATCATCATATACGTTCCATATGGGCTTGTAATAAAGGAAGCTTAATTAAAGTAAGTAATGTGCCTTTAAATTACCGTTCATTTTCCATTGCCAGCCACTCTCTTGACAAAAATGCGAGGATTTAGTAGGGTTTAGTTATGTTTGTCATCTCTTTAGCATGTTAAGCCTTAGCGTAAATTTTGCCCTCCTAACAAATGAATAGTTGATTATGTCCCCTATGTGATACAAAAATGCAATCTCCTAGTTTGGGATATCAAGAATCAGGGGTAAAAAGGAAGCAATTAATACAATGCGAGTGTAGGGGGACCATTGAGGGAAGGGTGAGAGGGAATTAACCTAAAGGGGGGAGGGAGTGATCCAATGAGCGGGGTCCATTAAGAAGCGGGGAGAGAATCCATCACGCATGGGAGACAACAAACGGACATTAATAAGAGGGGAAATTGCACTACTACAAATAGGGCTCAAAATGTCACCGACTAATGTCAAGTTTTAAAAAAATACAAAAGAGTATTGTTGAACGATGCACATTTAACAATTTTAAAACAAAGTCATCATGAGTATCAATAGCAAGATTGCTTTTTTAAAGTTGTAAAACGACGCATAGCGACTTACAACATTACAGGTTAAACTAGAATGCTTGGCCAGCTGCTAAGTATATTGAAAGTAGCTAATAATAGGCCAGTTGATCTAATGGCTTAGAATATGCCACATGGCTTCGTAGGATTTTAGAGTTTCATAAAACGCTGTAGTGCTGGCCAAGTAATGATGCATTATATGTGTCACTTGTTGTTACAGCCCACCCTTCAAATCGAATAGTATATGTGGGCCGACCCTCTTGCCCTTCCTGTTAGATATCAATGCTCCACTCTCGTGTAACTACGCGGGAACCAGCTAACTCTACTTGTAAGCCCCCCCATATGAGGAGAAGGCATTTGAGTAGCTCGGTTATCCGGTAGGTCCTGATTGGACGTCCTGGTTGGACACCAGATGGGGGCCATGTGTGGCCTGATGGCTGGACGACTTCAGATAGAGTTGGCACACCGCCAACTAGGCTACATGCAAGTGCAGGAAGGCATCCCTTGACTGACCGCACTGAGGGTAGATGGAGCATTTCCCGGGGTAGCCCACTCTCGGGTTGTGGGGCCCGTTTGGAGCCTCAGATGATCCTGGATGGCTCTGGGCCGAACGGAAACCATAGGTCAGTTTCTCTATTTTTGCGCACCGGTTCTATCGTATGGTCGGTGGCCTATTTCAGGACCGACCCCCAGTCGATCGTTTTGGGCGGACTGGGTCGGTCACCCAATTGAGCCTAACCGACTACGACTGGTGGCTATATAAGAGCAAGCCCATGAAGCCCATTTCATCACTGGCCACAGCAACCTTGATTCCTTAGCATCCAGCCTCCGTCTTCTACTGTTTCCAGCATGCCATTGAAGCTTCTTTAACAGGAGTGCACGGTTGCGAGGCAGCGCCATCTATTGTATCAGTTCTACAGTAATCAAATTTTTGATTCTCCATACTATCTTGTTTTCTCTCTTGCGTACGAGATCCTGTTATCTATTGAGCATAGACGTATTATTTTCTTACACTTTCTTCTCCTCTTGCCCTTTTACCCTCCGAATTATCCTATTGCCCTCGTCCTTTAAGAATTGCCCTTCATTTCCTCTTGCCCTTACCTTTGATTTTTCATTTGCCTCTTGCCTCGTGCCTTTTGATTTTTCATATGATCCCGGATGGGAACGGAGTCTGTAGGTTAGTTGCTCTGTTTTATGCACCGGTTCTATCGTATGGTCGATGGCCTATTACCGATCCCCAGTCGACCGTTTTGGCTGGATTGGGTCGGTCACCCAATTGAGCCTAACCGACTACGACTGGTGGCTATATAAGAGCAAGCCCGTGAAGCCCATTTCATCACTGGCTACAGCAACCTTGATTCCTTAGCATCCAGCCTCCATCTTCTACTATTTCCAGCACGCCATCGAAGCTTCTTTCACAGGAGCGCACGGTTGGGAGGCAACGCCATCTATTGTATCAGTTCTACAGTAATCAAATTTTTGATTCTCCATACTATCTTGTTTTCTCTCTTGCGTACGAGATCTTGTTATCTGTTGAGCACAGACGTTGTATTATTTTCTTACATGGTATCAGAGCCTGGACTCTAGCAAGAAGATTTGGTAGTGTGTTTCTGTTTGCGGGCAGATTGTGAGAGATGGCCCAACCCGCAAGACTGCGAATCCCACCGTTCGGCGAAAGCGAAAAGTTGGACGGCTCTAACTATCCTCTTTGGAAGTTCAAGATGAAGACCATCCTAAGCGCATATGAGCTTTGGGACACTGCTCATGGGGTGGACGTGAGGCCGGTTTCCCAGCCAATGCAGGACAACAGATAATACCAACTGCGGATGAGATTCTTGCGTGGACAAGAAGAAATGCAGATGCGCTATGTTGTATTGTCTGCAGTGTTAGTGATTCCGTCATGGCGTTGATTCAACATGTCACCATAGCGGAGGAGGCATGGACGATCTTGAAAAATCAGTAGGAGACCACGAATCAGACGCGGATTCAGAATCTAGAGATTCAACTCGCGAACGAGAAGTTGTCTGAGTCTGAAGCGGCAGAGAAGTTCATCACCAGGGTGAAGAATCTGCGCAATCAAATGACTGCGATTGGCATCACCATCACCAGCGAGAATCTAGCACGAAGGTGCATACGGATTCTCCCACCATAGTACAACGGTCTTGTTACGGCGCTGAATACACAGAACAGAAATCCACCCCTTAACTTTGAGGATTTCAGCGCGATGTTTCTGGAGGGAGGAGATGCATCAAAAGACGAGGACTGGAGAAGATTCGGCTTTCTGGACTGGATCAAAGAAAGGTAAGGGTAAGGACTCTGGTAACCCATCTTCTTCTGATGATAAAAAGAGAAAGAAGAAGATCAAGTGCTTCTATTGCAACAAGGCAGGGCACAAGCAGAATGAGTGCCGCAAGAAGATTGCAGATGAGAAGAACGGAGTGAAGAAAGAGTCCAGCAACAGTGCGCATGCAGTACCAATAGAGCTATTCGTCGCAATTGAGGAGATTTGCACGGAGGCAGTTCATGTACCTGCGAATGAACCTTAGATCATTGACAGTGGTGCATGGTGCCACATGACTAGTCGGAAGGATTGGTATACCTCTCTACAGTCGGTAGGGAATGACATCATGGTAGCAGTCGGCAATGATGCAAAATGTCCAGCAAAAGGAAAAGGTACGATTGCTCTCAAGTCAGATGGAGTTGTAAAACAATTGTCCGGTGTTCTTTATGTGCCAGATATCAAGAGAAACTTGTTGTCCGTTTTTGTGATCATGGATCGGGACCTCAAAGTTCAATTCGATAAGAATGGTGCATAGATCCTGGATCTTCAAGGAAAGGTCGTTGGTAAAGGTACACGACGCAACAACATTTACGAACTCTCAGCTTTCAGTGCTTGAGCGGATGTGAAGAACACTAAGCTGTGGCATGAGAGGTTTGGTCATCTAAACCTTAGTTCTTTGAAGGAGATGCATAAAAGTGGAATGATTGCAGACCTACCAGAAATTTCAGATCTGCCCGATGTATGTGAAGCTTGCATGATGGGCAAGCAGCATCGGCAGCCCTTTCCTAAAGACACCACCAGGGCAAAGGCTCCTCTAGAACTCGTTCACACGAACCTCTGCGGAAAGATGGAGACGGAAGCTTTAGGTGGTTCCTTCTACTTCATGATGCTGACCGACGACTACAGCAGAAGGATATGGATATACTTCTTGAAAACGAAAGATGAGGCTTTCAGTAGGTTCAAGGAATGGCATGTAATGGTCGAGAAAGAATCGGGGAGGAAGGTGAAGAAGCTAGGATCAGACAGAGGTGGAGAGCTCACATTGACTGAATTCGAAAGTTACTGCAAAAGTCACGGGATCAAAAGGCAAAAACCCCCGCCACATACATCACAGCAAAATGGAGTAACAGAATGCAAGATGCGCGTCATCTGCGAAATGGGCCGGAGTATGATGAAAGGGAAAGATTTGCCAAAGACTTTTTGGGCTGAAGCATGTAACACTGCAGTTTACATCCTCAATCGTAGCTACATGAAGGCTGTGAACAGGATGACTCCACTGCAAGTCTTTATGGTAAGAAACCTTCGGCTGCACATTTCAGAGTTTTTGGATGTGTCTCTTTTGTGCATGTCCCTGATGCTGCAAATGGGAACCGAAGAGCCGGAAGTGTATTTTCTTGGGCTACAGTGAAGAGGCGAAGGGTTACCGTCTCTATAACCCTGTTACCAAGAAGGTAATTGTAAGTCGCGATGTGGTCTTCTCAGAACAGCTGCATCAATTGGAGGAGGATGCTTCCTTCCCAGACAACCAGGTGCAGGATATCCATCCAGTACCACCACCAATAGCAGACTGAACTCCCCCAACGATGTTTGGGAGGATTCAAGACAAAGAAGATGAAGAAGAGCTTGCAAAACCACAATGGCAACGGCCATTCCCGAAGTGGGTAAAGCAGCTTTTGGACGGCAGAGAATCTCTAGCCATTGAGGAGGAACCATCCGAACACCGCCGGTCCAAGAGATTAGAGGAGCAAAGAAGGGCACAGCAACACTTGGTCAACTATGCTTTGATGACAGAAGTGATCCGTGCTGATGAACCCAAGTGTCTTGAAGAGGCACAGGGCGATGATAGGTGGATGGAGGCTATGCAGTCGGAGTATGGCTCCATAATGAAGAACAACACTTGGGACCTTGTGGATCGACCACCAAAGCGCAACGTAATGGAACCAAGTGGGTGTACAAGATCAAGTACAAGTCCAACGGCATGTTGGATAAGTACAAGGCTCGGCTCGTGGCAAAAGGATTTGCACAGGTACATGGTTTTGATTATCAAGATACTTTTGCTCCCACAGCTCGACTAACCACAATTCGCAATGTTTTGGCTTTAGCGACCCAGGGAAGTTGGCCCGTGTTTTAGATGGATGTGAAATCCACCTTTCTGAATGGAGATCTCAAGGAGGAGGTATACGTGGAACAACCACCAGGTTTTGAGATCCCCGGTTCAGAAGGTAAAGTTTGCAAACTCAAGAAGGCACTTTACGGGCTGAAACAGGCCCCACGAGCATGGTACCAGTGAATTGATGCCTACTTTTTGCAAAATGAGTTCAGGAGGAGCCCATCTGATGCAAATTTGTATATCTTCAGAGAAGGAGGCAGGTATATGATCATGGTCCTTTATGTGGATGACCTTGTCATAACAAGGAACCATGAAGAGAAGATCTCGCAGACGAAGCATTTGCTAGGAAGAGAGTTTGAAATGACAAACCTTGGACTGATGCATTTTTGTTTGGGGATTGAAGTTTGGCAGGAGCCGAAACAGATCTTCATTTCACAGCTGAAGTATGCTGGAGAGATACTGAAGGCATTTGGCATGGCTGAGTGCAAGACAGTTGGTACCCCTATGGAGGTTGACGCGAAGCTCTCAAACGAGGATTCATCACCATTGGTGGATGAAGCGAAGTACAGAAGGCTTGTGGGCAACTTGATTTACCTGTGCAACACACGGCCGGACATCAGCTTTGCGACTGGTGTACTAAGCAGGTTTTCCAATAAGCCCTGGGAGAACCATTGGAGGGCAGGGATGCGGGTGCTGAAATACATCAAAGGCACACTTGATAATGGCATCACCTATACCAAGGGCAACATCTTGATCGGATTTTGTGACTTGGATTGGGCAAGGGACGTGGATAGCAGGAGATCAGTGACAGGGTACTGTTTCTTACTTGGATCTAGAGTTGTGTCATGGGTCAGCAAGAAGCAACCCATTGTTGCTCTTTCTTCTATCGAGGCCGAGTACAAATCTGCATGCTTTGCTTCTTGCGAAGTAGTGTGGTTGACGAGGATTTTGGGGGACATGGGTGCAGTGCAGAACAAGCCTATGCATTTATCATGTGACAATCAGAGTTGCATGGCGATTGCAAAGAACCCGGTGTTCCACGCTTGCACAAAACACATTGAGATTCAATCTCACTTTGTACACAAGCTCATCATGGATGGAGAGGTCAACTTGGTGTACTGTCCGACTACAGAGAATGCTGCGGACATCTTCATGAAGGCTCTTGGAAGAGACTTGCTGGAGAGGCATCTTCATCGACTTGGCATTGGGCCGAAAAAGTAAGTTCACTTGCGGGTGGACATTGAGGGGGGGTGTTAGATATCAATGCTCCACTCTCGTGTAACTACGCGGGAACCAGCTAACTCTACTTGTAAGCCCCCCCATATGAGGAGAAGGTATTTGAGTAGCTCGGTTATCCGGTAGGTCCTGGTTTGGACACCAGATGGGGGCCATGTGTGGCTTGATGGCTGGACAGCTTCAGATCGAGTTGGCACACCGCCAACTAGGCTACATGCAAGTGCGGGAAGGCATCCCTTGACTGACCGCACTGAGGGTAGAGGGAGCATTTCCCGGGGTAGCCCACTCTCAGGTTGTGGGGCCCGTTTGGAGCCTCAGATGATCCTGGATGGCTCTGGGCCAAACGGAAACCATAGGTCAGTTTCTCTGTTTTTGCGCACCGGTTCTATCGTATGGTCGGTGGCCTATTTCAGGACCGACTCCCAGTCGATCGTTTTGGGCGGACTAGGTCGGTCACCCAATTGAGCCTAACCGACTACGATTGGTGGCTATATAAGAGCAAGCCCATAAAGCCCATTTCATCACTGGCTACAGCAACCTTGATTCCTTAGCATCCAGCCTCCGTCTTCTACTGTTTCCAGCACGCCATCGAAGCTTCTTTCACAGGAGTGCACGGTTGGGAGGTAGCACCATCTATTGTATCAGTTCTATAGTAATCAAATTTTTGATTCTCCATACTATCTTGTTTTCTCTCTTGCGTACGAGATCCTGTTATTTATTGAGCACAGACGTATTATTTTCTTACACTTCCTTCTCCTCTTGCCCTTTTACCCTTCGAATTATCCTATTGCCCTCGTCCTTTAAGAACTGCCCTTCATTTCCTCTTGCCCTTATCTTTAATTTTTCATTTGCCTCTTGCCTCGTGCCTTTTGCCTTTGATTTTGCCTTTCACCTCTTGCCCTTTGATCCTTTTCCTCTAGATCTCTTGTTATTCTTTTTCCCAGCCTTTTTCATTTTTCCCTCTTGCCCTCCCAACTTAATTTTCCTCTAGATATCTAATTATCATGGATCCAAATTCAAATTTTGATTTATTTATAATACTGATACATTTATTAATCCACACAGGGTTACCTCTACCTAATGATGAGGCAACCTAGCTTCTTTTTTTTAGAAATCATCTAGTGATCACCTTTGATTCACAACTTCCTTCTCATACCAATGCTCCACCGAGGCTTCTAGAGGTCCCGATGATAATCAAGGAACCAAATGAGTCTCCATTCATCATGGGAGCATCATAGATGGCTAGGGTAGCATCGAATAGTACACCTTCTCACATTGCACACAATCCACCTCTTCCACGTCCTCCCCCCTCCTCACATCCTTGCTCAGATCCTATGTCCACGATGAGGACAAAGGGGGAGCCACATATTATAGTTGGTATAGCAATTCGAGGCATTGTTACTAATAATGCCTCTCAAAAAAAATTTCAAAAGCAGATGCAAAAATTGATGGATGTTTAACATGCCAAGCATTGAGTGGAATTAAGTATACTTTTTTAGGATGATTATCTATTTACAAATTTAATTTAAACATTTTGTAGGAAGCAATCTGATAACAGTAAGAAATTTGTCATTGCCCAACTCGAGAAGGAGTTTGGAGTAGGTTGGAGCCATATTGCGCCACTCTTAGAGATGGAGAGCTCCTAAAGCATATGCGTGACAATGCCAAGTACATATAGGTACACTTGAATAAGAGAGAGAGACACACACACAAAGAGAGAGAGAGAGAGAGAGAGAGAGAGAGAGAGAGAGAGAGAGAGAGAGAGAGAGAGATTATATGATATGATTGTATTAAATGATGCTTGAGACCCTTCAAGATCTATGGGATTGGACACACTATTAATAGATAGTGGCTCTCTATGAAAAAAGAAATTCATAAAATATTTATGCTATACTACTAGCACATGCCTAGCCAATTGGTGTGCCAAGTCAAGGACTTTGCAGTGATGTCCTAATACTTCCTTTAAGTAGGCCCCCACTTTCTTAGCTAGCTATTCTAAGAGGATTTGAGGCCAGCCTCATTATTGCTATATATTTCCATGATATGCATGTATGCTAGATAATGGAGGAGCATGTTGGCTAGATTTTGCAAGTTCTCGCATTCCTTGGAATTCTAGGTCTTGTCCACCATCCTCTTTCCACAAAAGTGATACATCTTCTCCAAGGTACTCTTGCATTCCATATTTATCCAATGGTTTATCTCCCAATTGTAGAACCAATCCATTTTAGGACCCGGGTCTTGCCATAAGTACAAACTTAGCCTAGGATGTAAAAAGGGGGAAAATGCAATGGAAGCAATGACCAAGGGGGCCTAAGGTGGGTAAGAAAGAGGAGATTCATAGAGATCAGGAAGAGGGAGCAATGGAAAGAGGCAAACAAGTTACCCAATAGCAAAGATGTCTGGAGGGATACAAGCATAAAAAACTAGGGGCTACCCTCTAAAGTTTCTCCCGCACTTTCGCACCTTGCACTAGGGCATCTAGTCATGTAGTTTCATTTGTTCTTGGCATGTACCTACATTGGGTGCTTTCTTGAAGCCTATGAGAAGGGATGGGAGCTTGGTCAATCTACACATACCACTCTTTCACAACTTCCATATAAGTCGGAGCAAAAGCACATGCAAACTTTGGCCATGTGGCTCAACTATTTACATCTTAGGCATTGACCTACAAGCCTAGCAACATTCACACCTCGTGGAGCTCTATGTTACTAAAAGTCTCTAAGAAAATCTCTATAAGCATGGCATTCAGGCCTTAGAAAACCATTCTCACCTTTGGCATCCCATCCCTTAAAAGGACATAGTGGTTGTCTAAAGGACATTGCCAAAGCAAGCCCTGAAAAAACCTAAAGTAATGGAGGGAGACTTGCACTTTTCTTTGAAGAGAAAATAGGTGGTACAAGCCACCAATTGGGCCCTATAGCCTTACAACTTTGATCTTCTTAAGATTGGAGCCTACATTACCATTTCTTATTTTGGATACACACCTGCGCTAGATTGACTCAAAAAATCATTACTACCATCTAAGGTTTGTTAGTGCATTCATTGGCCATAACTAGCCACAACCCTCTTAGAAATTAATCTTCTAGAACCTGTGCTAGTGAACACAATTTCCATAAGCTTGACTAATGGCTTGCCAAAATGTGCTTATAACTTGAAACCGTTGACTTTGTAGAATTAAAGAAAATTGTCGTGGTTGTTTCTATTTTAAAAGATAGTGCTTTCCTTGCAGCAATGTTGCTCGAAGGATGGAAAAGAGCATCACAGCAGGGGATAGAATTGAGCATGGTATTCATAAGAAATTTATGCCTTCTAATGCCGATTTCCAGCCTCGTACTCAATTGTGATAGTTACAACAAATTAGGCTCTTTGTCCACCTACATCTCTCAATTTAACAGGTTGGTACATGAGATTAATAGCTTGATTGATGAAGAGTAGCTTTGAGCCTTCATTTAGGATGAAAACCCACAAATCACACCAATGTTATGAAATACAATCTTGCTCAATTGGTAGATGCCACACAGTATCTTATTTAGAATATCTTGTTATCTTCAAGGCTCTACTCATGACCTTCTACTTAGTAGTAGTCTCTATCTACATTTGATAATTCTCACTTTGCATGGAATGGTTCACAATCCTAACCATAATGGAAGTTAATAGCAAAGTGATTTTTGCTAGAATTCCAACAATTTTGACATTCTTCTTTTGTCCAAAAGTCCCAATAGCCCATTATGTCTTGGAATGTTTGTGGAGCATGCTCCAAGTGGAAGCGGGCCACTGTAAAGAAGTTGATTAAAAGACACAAGCCACATGTCTTAGCACTTTAGGAATTAGAAAGGTGATAATAATCTAGTAGGTATGCAGTTTGTGGGGTATCAAGTTGTATGAGTAACTCACCATGTTCTGGAAAGGGTGGAACTGCATGTTTGATTCGGTATTGCCACAGTGACTCATGAGATGAGGAGGGATAATTCCTGCTAGAGTTAATGTTTGTTATCAAGGGGTTAGCTTTCATGTAGCATCCATGTATGCCTCGACCTGTCTATGCAGAAGTTTGATCTTTGAGTGAGCTTGAAGGAAAGGCTCCTAGGAAAACATGTAGTTTGTCTGGTTGATTGGAACAGCATCTCATGTTGTGCAGATTGATCACATGCTGGTGTAGAGATGTCATTGTTGTGATATGGTGGATTAGACATAACACCCACCCATGGAGGAAAGGTGAGTGACTACTAGAATGGAACCAAGAATAGAACATGACAATGATGGTCATTGGACTATGCAATGATGGTCTAGAACTAGCCATGGCTCCCATGCTAACTCAAAGGCGGCTCAGAGGCTAGTGAGCATGGTATAGACTCAATGGCTCACCTAGCATGGCTCAGAGGCTCATTAGGCATGGATTCATGACTAACTTAGAGGTCTAGGAGACCAATGCACCAACATCTTGGAACTTACATGCTAGGCCTGATAAATAGATCTATCAAAGCCAATACCTGGCTCCCACAGTACATCCCCCTCTTGGCTCTAGGGACAAATGAGAGACATGGAGCCACACACCATAGAAAACCCATACATCATTTTAGGAGGACCATCCAAGGTAGAGAACCTTTATTGACTCAACACACATGATTTATTGCATTAATTTTTGGGAAACACCCCCAGGGCAGAGTAGCCAAATACAACATGCTTAGAAAACAAATGGATCATCATCTCCATCATCCTTTGGAGGGAGAGAGAGATGTCGGATTGGACCAGTGAGAGCATGAACTTGTGTCGGAGGGGGTCATTGTCGTCATCGTATCACTAGTGGTTGCTTGCAACCCTGTTGGCATGGTCCTTCATTTGATGTTTGGCAAGCTTTTGATAGCATCTGTCCTCCGTATGACCAAGCTCGTTACAATAGGTGCACTTGACAAGGTTGAAGGAATTTGTCTTTCCATGTGCTGGTGGAGGCAAGGGCTTGGGTTTCCATTTGTTGGTGGAGGCAAGAGCCTTTGTAGTACCTGATGAATAGCTCGGAGATTCTTGGTTTCGATGATATTTTTTGAGAAGAAGAGTCACCATGTCATCAAAGGTAGTCGTGGCAAGGGTAAGTACTTCAAGAGTGTGCTCAAAATAAGTGACTCCTTTCATACTCTTCATGAGGATAGCCATTTTGTCCTCATCATCCAAGGAACACTTTAGGCTGAAAAGTTGTTAAACAAGAGAGTGCATTTTTGCTAAATGTGCACTCAAGTATCACCATCCTCCATTTTCAACTTATGAAATTGCAACTTTAAGAAAATCTTGGAGTTTTTGATTTGTTACCAAAAAGATTCTTGAGACGTGCCCAAATCACCTTGGCTATCGATTTGAAGTCGATATGATGAATCAAAGTGTCATCAAGGCAAAGTACGAGAATAGCAATAGCTTTTGAGTTTTGTTGCTTCCATATCTTGAGTTGTTGAGGATCCATTGTTGTAGCATAGCCCTGATCATCCTCAACAACATACCATACATTTTCTTTCACATCTGCACGTTAGTTTGCTAAGTAGGGAATCCTTCCCCCGTGAACTTCTCCACGAGCAATGAGGTTGAAGAGAGAGAACTCATTGTGTACCTCGGTAAATGGTGAGCTAAATTGGTAGATAAAAGAGACAAAAAAACGGGCAAAAAGCCAGCAGTTTGACGTAGAATGGTGGACAGGTACAGGTAGCTTGCTGTTTAAATGGCAAGCAAGTGGAGCAAAAATGCTGGGCAAAAACGGTGCAAAAATGGCAAGCATAGATGGAACAGAAATTGGACAGCATGTTGGGCAGAATGTTGACTAGGCAAAGAATGGCTAGCAAAAAATGGCGGTAGTTGGAGTGGACAGAAAGTCGGGGTTGCAGTTAAAGTCTCCAATGTTTGTTGAGGTCTACCTTGAAGAATCCATTGTTGGAGAATCCAAAATGTCATTGGAGAAGCTCATTGTTGGAGAAGCCAATTGTTGGGGAAGATGGAGCCACACTTCTTCAAGATCTTCATCCACAATAATGGGTTGAAGGGGAAGGGAGCTCTATCTTAGAGGAGAGGATAGCTTCCATTTGCAAGCCTCCTTCATCCTCTAGATTGAGCATGGAGAGTAGGGAAAGGGCTAGACACATGGCTCTGATACCACATGTTGGAACTAGATGGAAGGCAAAGTAGTCTAGGCTAAGACATGAAAGACTAGACTAGATTGCAAACATAATGGAAATGAAATGCTAGAAAGAAATGAACAACCAAAAGAAAGTACTAACATAACCAAAAGAGGCTTGAGGCTTGAGTTTTTTGACAAGTGAAAATACAATGCCTTTATAGAATAGGCACAGACACACAAAATACTAAATGTATATAAGATAACCCCCAATATGACACGTGGCACTCCTAAACACCTAGTACTATAAAACTCACACTAGGACTCACCAAAATTGACTCAACTTGACTCCATTTCCTAACATCGACAAGATCTGCTTCCATGAAGCAGATGGTGGATTAAAACTCTAAGGGAAGGCATAGAAATCATTGACTTGGTTTCTTTAGATCATTTCCCGCTTGTGTTATGCATCAATTTGGTTGCGCTACTTTCTGCAAACAAAGGGGCCCATCCTTTTCAAGTTTAACACCCAATTTCTTGGATAGAAGAATTTGGACAATGTAGTGCATGACACTTGGGTAGGAGCCTCGTGCAAGTCCACTAATCCTGCATGCAAATGGGATACATACATTAATACTATCACTAAAGTTGCAAAGCTTTTTTGAAAAGTGAAAGATCGAAGGGTAAGAGTGGAGGAAAAAAATGCTATCTAGGTTAGATCTTGCATAATCTAAGTGATCCAAGAATCACCGAACGATCTGGTACTTGCCTCGGTGATTAAATCTATAGAGCTTTGTCTCAAAATGATAAAGCATAACAAATTAACTACATCCAAGTTCTTATTTGTGCTTAGATGGCTAGACAAGGGTGACAAATTATCATCTTTTTTCTTTGCAACTGTGCGTGAAAAGAAGTTTAAAGAATCAATTTCAATGGTGCTCAATGAAAATGGCAACCGTGTCTATGGGGATAGTAGAATAGCTAAAATATTTACTGATGACCACTCTTCTAGCATTACACGCTCTAGGCTGATGCTAGATGCAGACAACAATGATCGCATGGAGGATTTTCTAGCCGATCTATAGTGAAAAGTGATGCCCCACAAAGCAATCTAGTTGAAGCATTCATTATCTAAAGCAAAAATTAAATATATGGTAATGTATATGCCTAAGGACGAGACAGCATGCCTCAATGGATTCCCTGTCAAAATTTTTGGGACATATGTGGCTCTGACATGATGATTGATCTTGTTAATTGGTCTTGTTTCAATGGCATAATGCCTCGCAAGATGAACATAAGTATTATCAAGTTAATACCTAAGTATTAAAATAGGTTGCTCCCTAGTCATTAGAGACTAGTATCTAGGCTAAACTATGTATACAGGGTTCCAGCTAAAGTAATGGCCAACAAAATTAAGTTCATTTTGGGAAGGATTATCTATTGTAGATAGTATGGTTTTGTTAATTGGAGAAGCATTCATGATGCAATGCTAAACATATTACTAGTAGCTGACCATGCAATTACTTAGAACTCAACCTACTAAAGCCTATGATAGGGTAAGCTGGGAGTTTGTGCTCAAAACAACACAAAAACTCGGCTTTATTGTAGGCTTTGCAAGATGACAAAGTTGTTTTTTCCAATGCCTATGCCAGGATATCTCTAAATGGTTATCATTATGGAAGCTTTAGGTTGGCCCTTTTCCCTCTACTCTTTGTAATAGCTATGGAGCCCCTCTCTATCAACTTGACCACTATCAAAATTTGGGTCTAATTAAAGGGTTGCCTTTACCTAACAAGTCTTCCTTTTGTTGACAATTTTTTATGGATGACAATACCAGCCTTTTGTTGGGTACTGAGGTCAATGTCAAGAATCTTTTGAAAGTCTTTGAAGACTTTGATGGAGTGTGTCTTACTCAAGTATTAATGAATTAAATACCACAACACTTGGTTAGGTTGGGATGATATTCCAAATTGGGCATAGAATCTTGGATTTAGATGGGTCAAGGCAAAAGAGATAATTAGATATCTAGGTTGCCCGGTTGGATTAGGAGCTTCCCTCAAAGATATATTTGAGTGATGTTTCAAAAAAAACAAGGAGAATTTAATAAATGGATGGATAAGAAAATTTCCTTTACTGGAAGGTTAGTCACAGCCAAGCATATTATGTCTTCATTTCTATGTACATTTTGTCAAATTTTCCCTTTTCAAGGTCAGTGGCATGCATTCTCTTGGGATCTAGCTACCACACCTAAGATAGCTAGAAATCTTGGTTTAGAAAGGATGAAAGATAAATGTGAGTGCTTATGCTCTAGATGGCTTCTGAAGCTTGGGAGCAGTCAACCATGGGCTCTGATTGCACGCTCATGGATATGCAATAGTAGACCACTTGGGATCAATGGACCATGGTACAACATGGTGTTATCTAGTACTAATGGACCATGGTAGGACCTAGTATTATCTAATATTACTCTTAAAATCATGCAATCTAAGCTACTTGGAAGAGTCCTGTAGATTTGGAAAGGAAAGGTTCGTAATGTCTTTTGGACTACCCTAAGATCCCTTTTGTTCGCTGAATAGATCCCTATGGCTATCTAACTGGGCATTCAGGAAAGGCCCCTCCACCATTTGAAGTCAACCTAGGATTGTTAAAAAACTCTTCAAAAAAGTCTTAAAGGTATTTAGAGACGTCAGGGACCTGGGCATAGACTACGAGTTGCCAATTGAGGTAATTTCATGTCGTTACTATCTTTCAAATATGGTAATGAGCTTGTTATTGGATAGAAATAGAGAATATTGCCCCTTAATCACGGTTCAATGACCCTCTAAAGACTACAAAGGCTTTGCTTTGGAATTTGGCAAACCTTTGCACAAATGTTCCTTAAAAGATTTTAGACCCCCAATTTCTCAATCGGATGTGGTGGAGACACGCATGCAATGGACAAGGCAGGCCCCTTTGGACAACATTTCAATTCGGAGATTCAAGAGGAAAGGAATTGGAGGTCAACCCCATCTCTCAATCTTAATTTAATGCTTTGGAAAGGGATTTCATGAAAGATATTAGTTAGAGATAGACTCGCCACAAGGAATCCTAAAATTTCTCCGATATGCCCCTTATGCAGCCTAGATCCAAAATTAAAAATGAAACACACATGCACATTTTTTGGGAATGCTTGGCGATCCAAGGGATCTAGTCGAAAGTAAGTAAATGACTTGAATGATACTCTATTTTCATTCAAACACCATGGAACAATGCCTTGTTGGGTGATAAAGGAAAATTGAATGAAGTCTTATATGCAATTTGGCAGTTAACAAGGCTAGTAATCATCTTGAATATTTGGAAACATTGTGTTGATAAGAGTTCTCAAGTACTTTGCCAAAAGGAACTTGGCATTACGGCAGGTCTCATTAGTTATTGACAAAGTAATTTGTTAGAGCCTACCTAATCTAGGAGGTTGACTATCTTCTCTTTTGTATTCCCAATTCTATTTTAATAAATCTTGTCTTTTACCACACAAAAAAACATTTCCCTTGTAACAAGGGTCTCAATTCTTGTCTCATGGAACATGTCAACTATTTGGCACTTCTCATTATTATGAAGGTTTGGATACTAGCTTGTCATGGCCCACAATTCCTTTGGACATATTCTAGTGTGCATCATTGGATTTACTATCCAAAATGTTGTAATAATTGGCAAAATTCTCATATGGAATCTTCTACTTTCGACACACAATAGAATCCCAAGCTTGCTTCGATAAACATAAGAAAAAGGCTTCTATGAATGCAGTACACGTTAGCCTTGCACTGGTTTTAGCACCTCCTTTATCAACACAAGTTCTTCAGTTTCAAGTCGATGTTGGGATAATCTTGTGATAATGGATGCTCCCATAATAACCAGACTTCTGATATCTTCCACAACCTTGGGGATTCTTTAGCATGTATTCCCCACTACACGTATTTTACCCCTTCTTTATGCCATCTCATGGTTTTTGTGGCCTCCATTGCTACCCTATGTAGAATCTTGTTTGCCTCTATTTTTTAAATTTTGGTGGGGTAAATCATCTACTAGCACATTGCTCCCCCTTTGATAGATATCATCCCTTATTTGCTAGCAGAATAGGAGGGGTTTATACTTTTCTTCCCATCTGCTTGATGAGAAATCATTTGTTGATGGTCTTTAATAGTTTCCAATATGTCTTGAAGAGTCCAAGTCCCCATGCATGGTATCCATAGAGAACCATTGTTTGTATCAGCATACTGTATAAGAAATTTCCTCATTTTCTAGATCCACTCATGTGCGTTGTTGCATTTGATTTGAGATCTATATAAATTGTCCTACTGCTCTTTATTCAATGCACTCATTCCACTCATAGTATCCATAAATTCAACCCCTAGATGTATTAAGTAACAAATTTCTAGAGGTTCCCCTTTGAGTATGAAAGATATCTGCTTGTTTTTGTGTCACTGCTTCTTGGCAATGTTGACTTGCATGCGTGAGTATTTGCAAAATTCATCCAATGCATTCAAATGTGTCTACATGTCCTTTTTGCCTATTTCAAAGATAACCACATGGTTTGCATAGATGAGTAGGAGTAAGGATTGCCAGCAATTTGGATCCCCTTTCCAATGTGTGCTCTCATATATTTTTCTAATTTGTCAATCAATAGGCCAAAGAGTTTGTGAGAGGGGATATTCTTACTTGACTACTAAGATTATATTTTCCTTGGAGCTTAACCCATTTACAAGTGGCCTTACCAGTTTGGCTAGTACTTACTCGTATAATCTTAGTGTGGCTTTCTTAAGTACTTGAGGGATTTGTAGCTTTTCTAGCCTTGCCTACAATTTTTTATGAGATACTGTGTGTCAAAGGCTTTTTTGACATCCACAAAAAAATAGTAAATAGATTTCCTCCCCCTTTCCTCTTATTCTTGTCCCCCTTTGTTGCTGCTCTAATATCGAGTAGATGGTATACCACTGAGTATTTGAGACAAAAACCTACTTGGGATGTTGCTCTTATTTTGTGTTCCTATGCTAGATTGCTAATTCTCTACTCAATGAAGGTGCCATATACCTTTTCCATCAAGTTACTTATCATGATTGTTCTATAGGTTTTGCTACCTTATTGTCTCCTCCTTTGTGGATTGGCACTATCTTACTGAGTTGCTAGTTGGTGGGAAATCACTCTTCGAGAGCTTTATTTGTTATTGTACTAAGCATTTCTTTTGCCTTGCCCCCTCCCCATTTCAACATCTCTACCACTATTCCTTGAGTGTTTGGAGCCTTCCCATTGGCTAACTACTTTAGGCCTCTTTCCACGCATTCTTTGGTGATGATGCTCTTTATAGCTTTGATGGAGATATTTTGGGTCCTCCTCTCTTCTCCACATCTTTCATAGAGTAATTTGATAAATTGTATCATGTCTGTTCCCATGTTGCTCTCCATATTTGAGATTTGTTTCCATGTAGCTTCTTGATTTTTTTGTGTGGAAATATGTATGCAACTAATGTTAGAAATAAAAATTCATCCTTTTTTTTTTTGGGTAACAACTCAAAACCATTCATATATGAGAAATATAAGTATGCAAATCATATACAAATTAGAAATTTTGTTAAGGATGATCCAATGTAACATGTAGGGGTAATATTGCTAGCTCTCATCTTCTTCAAGTAGGTACGTTCCTTCGAAATGAATAATCATGCCAATAACTCCTTTCCTATAGATTGACTCCAAGTGGCGGCAACTACCATGTATCAACCTATAAGATGAGGAATATAGTCAAGCTAGTGACCTAAATGCTCCTCATCCCTGTCTCCCATAGAGCTATTTATTAACCCTACAATGTTGTCTTGTCTATAAGGATGGCATAATCTCCATAGCTTGCTTAATCTCTCGCTCTAAGAAATGTGGCATCTACACATATATCATATGCCAACAAGCTCAGGATGTAAGTAGATAGTTGATGCCAATCATACCATGGATACTCAGGGCCAAAAATTGGCATCATGATGACAACATGATCATTTAATACATGAGCATTTTGCAAAATTCATAATCCTCCACCAACTCCACTAATAATAGATGGAGCTATTAGGTATTAGCAACCCCAATAAGATAAGTTCTCATGCTCATGAGGGAGACCCACCACAATATGCTATACAATCATAACTTCTAACAAGTGCTCTCAATTGAGAAGGAAATGAATAGTCACTAGAGATCTCAGCTACACGCAACATGATCAATACTTGCAGATAATGACAAGGATTCACCTCTAGTCACACCTTTTTTTAGGCATGCAGTCAATGTCTATGATGAGTCTTGGGTCCACTAGATGGATATGCACCTTGGCCTGATTATATGATGATTGTCTTCGTCCTCAGGTGTGATCAGAGGTGGACTCATCTCTATAACCTAAATTTTTATATGTTGCATGATTAAAAAACATCTAAATACAAACAAGGGAAAAAGTAAAATATATTAGAAAGATATACATACCATGGGTACTAGTGCAAATTGGACTTGACCATCTTTCTCTAAACATCTTATGCTCGCCATATATCCAAAACTTATGCAAGGGAAAACCTTTGCAGTGTGCAGTGCTCTTCTCCTCAAATCTAAGTTGACTATCTCATGGAGAGTCCATTGATGATGATGATGGGGTACAAGGTCACTAGAGCACACATGTATAGGTGGTGCTGATAGTGTGCCTGATGACTCGCTCCTTGAATCCATCTCCTATATGAGAAAAAACACATTTTTCTACTATTGTCACAACATATACTAAAAATCATAATTCAAATGATAATGAGATAGATGATGCACATAGTGAGCTTCCTTGAAGTTTCATGCTCATTGAATTACTATTGTATATTAAAGTGATTCCTTTATTGCACCACAAGATTGGAAGATTCCTCTGCACTAACATTTTTCATCTAGATTGAAACACATTTTATGAAAAATAGACTATCATTTAGTATATGCAAAATATGCTTCTTGGTCACATCCACCTTCTACACTCACTACCCAATCAAGTTTAAGAAAAATCAAATGTAAGAAAAAAGCATGTATAGAGAAGCCCACTAGACTTTCATAATCAAATGTAAGAAAAATACACTCTTATTCATGTGAATGCCTTATATGCAAAATGTGATTCTCATAATCAAATGTTATAAGACATTCATAATCAAATGGAAGAAAAAAGCATGTATGGAGAAGCTAACTAGACCTTTGAGAGTATCAAAGACTTTGTGGACTAATTTTGAAAAGAAATGAGATCTAAAAAGGTAATTTAATTTGGATTCACTAATATTTTGTTTCCATAGATCAAGTATGCATGCTATAATTCATATTATTTCCATGAAAACATCATATTTTTCAAACTTCATTGGCCATTTTCTCATACTAGTAAAAATGCAAACGTGGAGAACCCAAAATATGTAGCAAAAAAAAAGAATCCAATAGGCAGTAGTGACACACTTAGGCAAAGGAGGAGAGAGTCCTTCATTGCTCAATTTGTAAGTACAAGTATGATTTTATGTTTCTTCTTTAATTCAATCATATCTATTCATTTTATGTTTCTTCTTTAATTCAATCATATCTATTAATTTGAAAATCATATATTTTTAACTTAAAGGATTTTGGATGAGAACCCACCAAGGAAGAGACCAAGCAGGTTATCCTATAAGGATATACTTCTCTTTGGTTATATAGCATTAGTTTCTCCTATGATGACATTTTCAAGAATAGTATATGATGTGCCATGTATAAATATAGCTAGAGTGGTCATGTCTATTGTCACATCAATAGATATCATTGGTAAATATATCAAGAGTTAAGGTCTATGATATGTATGCAAGAGGTGGAGGGAAAGGGATATGACCTTATCACAAAGGTGAAAGAAGTAATAACTAAGTAGAGATAGCAAGATGATGACGAGGACTCCACTAGCATCAACGATGATGACAGTTATTTGGTTTTACTTCTTAAGACATTACTTTTTAACATTAATCACATGTAAGATAATTACCCAAAAGTTCTGCAAAAATCTAAAACATATAAAGGAAAGACATGAAGTGAGTCCATTAGTATTAGATATCAATGCTCCACTCTCGTGTAACTATGCGGGAACCAGCTAACTCTACTTGTAAGCCCCCCATATGAGGAGAAGGCATTTGAGTAGCTCGGTTATCTGGTAGGTCCTGGTTTGGACACCAGATGGGGGCCATGTGTGGCTTGATGGCTAGACAGCTTCAGATAGAGTTGGCACACTGCCAACTAGGCTACATGCAAGTGCGGGAAGGCATCCCTTGACTGACCGCACTGAGGGTAGATGGAGCATTTCTCGGGGCAGCCCACTCTCGGGTTGCGGGGCCCATTTGGATCCTCAGATGATCCTGGATGGCTCTGGGCCGAACGGAGATCGTAGGTTAGTTGCTCTGTTTTGCGCACTGGTTCTATCGTATGGTCGGTGGCCTATTTCGGGACCGACCCCCAGTCGATCGTTTTGGGCGGACTGAGTCAGCCACCCAATTGAGCCTAACCGACTATGACTAGTGGCTATATAAGAGCAAGCCCGTGAAGCCCATTTCATCACTGGCTACAGCAACCCTGATTCCTTAACATTCAGCCTCCATCTTTTACTGTTTCCAGCACGCCATCGAAGCTTCTTTCACAGGAGCGCACGGTTGGGAGGCAGCGCCATCTATTATATCAGTTCTACAGTAATCAAATTTTTGATTCTCCATACTATCTTGTTTTCTCTCTTGCGTACGAGATCCTGTTATCTGTTGAGCACAGACGTATTATTTTCTTATAATTAGATCATATGATATGACAAAGCTACTCAAAAGCCCATTAAAAAATATATTGCTTGGCTTAAGGCCTATTGCCATTACTAGTTAAGGAGGACTAGTTGTTGCAGATGTTAATAAAAGTGTCCATTCCAATTAGGATTGGGGGCTTAGCTATTTGGTAAAAATGTTTGAAATTGAAAACCCTTTGTAATAGTTATTCTAAGGAGCTTTTGTAAAGAGAAATAAGTCAAGATATACAAAATGAAGGTTCAATTAAAATATAGGCAATGGCAATGCTACTTTAAGCAAGATCCCTATTAAGGAGTTTTAAGGGGAAAGCTCATCAAACTTATACAACATGGGTACCCACTTGTTTATCCCTTATAGACATTGTGATCTTTGACTCAAAGAATGGACTTCACAATGTAAACCCATTTTTGGCACACATAAAGAAAAGATCCAAATTTTCTTGCTAAGACCACTTGGTGCATAATATCACGGTTTTAATAGGAAATGGAATTGTGCTTGTTAGGTTTAACTATAATGTACCTACTAACTCAACTAGCGATGTTAAGTTTGTTAACATAACATAATGGTAGGTGGGAAAGTTCTCCTATTTATTAGTGTTGCAATAGTATATAAAGACACATCTAGTAATCTTCCATATTGTTGAGTGTTGATGACAAAATCATTTCATTGGACACCAAATGCATATGAAGCGTTACATTTTCGAAATTACGAACTAAAAAAGCCATTTGCAAGTTGTTTAAAATTTGAAAGTCAACATAGTACACTCGCTATTATGCTTACATTTGCACATGAAGCATTACAATTTTATGAATTATAAAATCATTAAATTTGGATATCGATGCCTTTGCAAGTTGTTTGAAATTTGAAACTCAGCATAGAACACTTGCTATTATGGTTACATGAATTTTTAGAATAAAAAGTTCATTCACGCTTGGAGAAGGAGACCCGACCATGTTCATGAAATAGAAGGTCCACCTATATGTTTAAAGATAAATTAATTTCTTTAATACCTAGCTTAAATGGGTTTGTTATAGTATATGTTCTAGTATCTAATGCTCAATGACATGCTTATACAAACATAATTGAATTATTTGAGAAGAAAATGTGATTACCAATGGACATATTCTTTTGTATGTTTTGAAATAGTTGGATGGATGGCCAATTTATTATACCCTTTATATTTATCTACTATGTACTTTTGTCAATATCATAAGATGTTATTCTAAGGTATTGGTATCTTTAGCCAGTTTGAGGCTAAAATTATACATGGAACCTACTTGATGCAATTACCTATAAGACATTGGTATATTCTAGATATCATAAGGCTATAGTTACACATGGAACACAGTTGTTGCAATTATACATTCATATACACGCTAATGGATTATGCTAATAAATTTGGGTGCTATTAGTCTAGAGTGCTGAATTGTCTTTGCAAACTATATAGAGAAATGAGGTAGGTAATATTTTGAGCAACATTTGTCAAGAATTTCCAATCTATAAGCAATATTTGTAGCCTGGTGATTATTGTAAGCATGTTTGCAATGTCTCTTTTGATAAAACCTTGAATTGGAATTTCATTTTTCCAAGAGTCAATAGAATTTTTGGCCTTTTATGGATTGGATAAATAAAAGAGAATGGAATAATGATATTAGAAGGAGAAATAGAGAAAAAGCATACCTAGAATTTTGTGAAGTTTTTAGGCATTAAACATCTAGCCATTATGTAATACTACACTTTCTCAAAGAAATCAAATAAAAAATGTTGACCTATGCTTTGTATTGAAGTTAAACTTTTGCTTAAATTTATGCATTACCCATTACAATATAATTATAATTGTTGATATTCAAGGCTAGGATATATACCTCCAAAGCATAAAGATGCAATATGCATTTCATATTATGATAGTATATGATGCTAGTATATGAGCTACATGCTTTCCTGAGGCTTTCCTTACCTTGGATTTCTATGCCATGAATTTTATGCTTATTGTTAACTAGTGGAAGTGATCTTTGAGGGTTTGAGGTTAGATATAGATGGTTTTCTAAACATTTTAGTTTAAGGTTTAAAGAAATGCATTACATAATTTCAATTGATAAAGCAATAGTGATAATGAGATCACAGATATCGTTTTTATCTTTATCACTTTAATTTATATCCAAAAATTAATTTCTATAACATGTGAATGAGAAACTTTTTTGCACACAATAGAATTCTTTTAATTCTAATATGTGTTGCATTAAAAGCTTTACTTTATGCACCAACAAAGATAATCTAAGCTCTTCTAATCATGTCAAAGTATTATCTATCTGGCTCAAGTACCAAAACCTTGACATCCATTGTACTAATAAATAAGAAATTATGGACCTTAGATGCAAGCATACTAAAAATTAGAATGATAAGAGGACATAAGGGGGACAAAAATCTTGGCAATGAATGCTTGAAACAATGCAATTCATTTAGAGCCTTTATTATAGTTTGAATAAACCTACTTTCCACCGAAACTTAAGGACATAACCAAGTTTTTAGAAAACAAATCATAATTACATGGGGTAATATTAAACAATAACTACTTGTTTTTCTTTAACTGGCTTCCTACTCCTAGATTGTAGGCACTTCTAGAATTGGTAAAAAACAAGGTGCTCATGATTTTTGTTGAATTTGGGTCAACCCGCACTTAACCAAAGTTCCATGTGACTAGGCACCTAGGTCCTTCCCTCCAGGTATCCAAGCAGTGAGTGCCCGATTAATCAAGGCAAGCAGTAGGAGGCCACACAGGTAGTCCAATTAGTGCTAGTGATTCATAGGAGTTCCTAGGCAGAGTTTAAGAGGTCAATTCACTGAAGTTCCAGGTCATGAGAGTGTCTTAGTATTATTTAAGTTTGGAGTCCAAGTTAGAACATTCTCACTCTTTTGCTCTAGCTTATACTTTTGTATGTTGATTGCCTGAGTGCAAGAGAGAATCATGTTACTTTGAGAGAGCATTGTGCCATGAGCTAAGGTGAGAGTTTCCAAGTCACCCACACACTAGTTGTTGCACATGCATTGTTGTAGCTATGGCTACTTGTAACAAATGAGGCCCTTTTCCTTAATATAGGTATTGGTTTTTGGCGACTTGGTGTGTAACTTAGTATAATTGCAAGCACACATTCAACCTTGTTCTTTTGCCCATCTTCATGCAGTTTCACCCACACAAGTTAAAACTCCATGATAGATTTCTTGGAGTCTACTTCTACACTCGAGTAGTGAGTAGGCTCAATACACGAGAAACCTTAGGACTACGAGAGAGGGCATCTTTCACCCAAGCACTCAAGTGTTTTTTTTGTGTACAAGTTAATGTGTTACTTGGCCATGTGATTTACAAGGATGCTATTTGAACCAAGCTAAGTAAGATCTAAGCAATTAAGAAAATGATGGGGATCAAGAATCTGACATAGCTTAGATCCTTTGTTGGATTTTCTACCTTTTATAGAAGATTTGTGAAGGGATTTGCCAAGATTACAACAACATTATATGAAATGGCCAAAAAGGATACAAGTTCTAGTGTACTGAAGAGTTGTCTAGTGGACTAAAGAGTTGTCTACAACGTTTCTAAATTATAAGAAATGAGCAATCGAGACACCAATTCTCCAACAACCCTCGTAGGATATGATCTTTCATGACCATGTAGATCAAGCTATGTGACCAGATGGTAGTTTAGACTACCCCAGTCAACTAATGACACCAACTAAGTGCAACTACAACACTATTAAGCACTTTGGTTCATTAATAGTGTCCAAAAGTTTAGGCACTATTTTCTTGTTAGTAACCCATTGATCTTTTATGTGGATCACTAAGCATTGTAATATTTGATTCAAAAAATAGTTACTCACCAAATTTGCTGAGATGGATGCTATTGCTATAGGAGTTCAATTTCAAGATCAGCTAGGTAAGTATCGTGCAGGGGTAGAATGTTTGTCATGATTGTTTGCCTTAGATGGAAGCCAAGGATTGACAACCGAGCTCCCAAATGCCTAATTGTTTGTTGATGGATTTTAAAAAGACTAAATATGATGAATTGCTTCAAATGCCCAGTTTTTTGTTGTGGATTTTTTAAAAACTAAGTATGATGAAGTGCTTCAATACCTATCCCAAGGCACATTCCATGAGCAAGTGCCATGAGACAGGCAAAGGAAAATGGCTCTCAAAGCCTAGAAACACACTCTAATTGGTGGTTAGCTATATCATTAAGGTGCAAATGGAGTACTATGCCATTGGTTCTTGCCACATGAATGAGCAACAATACTCACCGAGGCACATACTATGCCTACAGGAGGTCACTTTAGTGGCATGTTAATAGCTCAAAAAGTTTTACAAGCAGGCTTATGGTGGAGTACTTTGTTCTGGTATACACATGTTTATTGTGTTGAATGTAATGTTTGCCAAAGAATATGAAGATTACTCCCACATCATCATATGCCATTGCAATCAAGCTAGCCATGGTGTAATGTTTGCCAAAGAATATGAATATTACTCCCATAGTCATATACCATTGCAAAGGATATGAAGATTACTCCCACATCATCATATGCCATTGCAATCAAGCTAGCCATGGTGTGAAGCATTCTAGAGATGGGGTTTGGACTACATTGGTCCTTTCAAGGATGTGGCTTAGTACATAAAAAATAAGTACTTTTGCCCATTATTATGCTACAATGGGCACAGGCTAAAGCACTATGGGATAACTTAGCTCACAACACAACTCGGTCCATTTTTTAGAGCCTCACTTGCAAATATGGCTGCCCAATTGAGTTTGCTACTAACTAGGGAGCACACTATATGAATGATTTTTTTCAGTCTCTAATGGTTGAGTTCATCATGATTCATCTAGTTGCCATGACTTATTTCCCTAGTGCAATGACCAAGTTGAGTCCACTACTAAGATTCTCAGGTCTATTCTCACAAAGATAGTCAATGAGATTGGGATACCAAATTGCATGCCACACTCTAGACATGCATATTAGATGGCTTACAAGTTTAACCAAGAACTGAAATCCTTTAAGAATAGAATTTGTGTTGGAGGTTGTGGTGCCTTTGGAATTTCTAGTACCATGTCTCTAAGTGGTGACTGAGCATGAAATTGGGAGACTTGAGGCAACCAAGAGACAATGTTAAGGGCAAAAGCAGCAACAGCAAAGAGGAACTAGGGGGGGAGTCCTTAGATCATTAGTATTTAGATTATTATCATTAATACGTTGTATCTAGTTTATAGTGAGATATGAAAAGACGGAAGTTCTAGGGGCAGGCGGAGAACTGAATAGGCACGGCAACCGTCACGGCAACCGTGAAGGAGTTATGTGTGCCGGTTAGATAAGAGAGAAGAGAGCGATCATTCAGGGGGCTTATTGGGGCTCATTGATGAGGATCGGAGCAAGGATCAGTGCTATGTATCAGAGAGTACGGTGTTGTACTGCTCGGAGAAATGTAATACAGAGATTCTATTGCATCTACCTTATTGTTTTATCATGAATGATTCTGTCGATCACTGTTCTACTCTATGAATTTTCATACGCAGTTCTGAAGTACAATTACGCATGTAAATCTGTCGCAGTAGTGCGTTTCGAGTTAGTCTTCAGAGTAGAGAGGGCTAACACTTTGGCGACCACGGAAGATTTCCATGTTCGTCGCGGTGGATACCCCGGAGAGGTTGGATGCTCCCCATCTGTAATACTCTGATTCCTCGGTGTGTGGACTAGCGCATGAATGACGCTGGGAGTGAGCCAGGGGGAACATCGCGCTCTCCGGCACGGCCTTGGGAGCCTGCAACTCCAGTATCGGCACGTACAACCCGCGAGGAACGGCATGACAGATATGTGGCTCAACGTGATCTTCTCTTCGGCTTCTTCACGGATAGTGAGAGTAGTAGCCGCTCTGACACACCTCCGCTGATCCCAGGAGAGGAAGGTCCAGTCGTTTCCGGTGTTCAGGAGGAAGGCGAATCCTCCGGACGCAGTAGCCCGTTCGATTTAACAGGTACTCCTCCGGAAGACGAAGCGTCACCGTTGCGGAATTCCCCACCACCGAGTCCCAGCAGACAGAGGGGTGGTGTGCCTGCAGGAAGCGGAGCCCCAGGTCCGTCACCAGATCCCGGTAGGGGAGGTGGAGGCGGTGGAGGCGGAGGCGGGGGTGGAGTTCCGGCGGTAAGTAGCGCGGCTATTCCACCACTGGTACCCAGGATGACGGTGAAGTACCCCAAGTTTTCGGGACGGGATAAGGAGGATGCGGATGCACATATACTGTCATTTGAGATGGCATGGATGGTGAATACGGCTCCACCAGTGCAGGCGACAGATCTTATGAAGATGGCGACTTTCATCCCGACACTGCAGAAGCAGGCGGCAGTATGGATCGCGCAATATGGAGCTACCCATTTCGCCACGTTTGATCTACTGCGGGATGCCTTTTTGCTCCGGTTTCGGGAGGACAAGACCCGTGTTCATGTCCTGGCCAAACTGGGGAAACTGGAATAGAAGAACCAAGAAGTGGAGGCGTATGCGGCCAGGTTTCGGTCGTTGATCCGCCGCCTCGATACAGCAACTACCCCGGCAGTCCCCATCCAAAATGCTTTCTTCATGGAGGGGCTGAATAAAGGATTGAAAAGGTCCCTGGCATCGTTGGATCTGGAAGCTCTTTCATTGGAAGAAGTCGTCCAAGCAGCGGTGAGGGCGGAACAAGTCCTGTTTACTTCCAAGGGAAGGAAAGGAAAAGTGAAGTATGAGGAGGCTGAGGGAGACTCCGATACCGATACTGAGGAGGAGTCGGATCAGTCGGATGAGGAGGAGGACAAACGTTCCATGAGGCGGAAGGCTGGAAAAGCGGCAGGGAAGTTATTTCCGGAAGGATCTACTGCCGGAGCCAAAAGCCGGGATAGTGGAATAGGGTCCTCTTCAAAAGTTCGCAAGGATACTTGGTGTAATCGGTGCCGGAATGCAGGACACTTAGCAGAGGAATGCGGTTTGAATGAGCGGTGGTGTGCGATTTGCCAAACAGCGACGCATACCACGGAGATCTGCCGCTATAACGCACGAATAGCCCCAACACCAGCGGTGGCGGCGGTAGTTGCGGCACCAGCCGCAGCACCAGCCGCGGTACCAGCCGCACCGGCGAAAAGACCTTGGCGGCCGAGAACGGCTGGAACAGGTGCAGATGAACCAGCAGGGGAACGGACGTTCCTATGTTTTTATTGCAATCAACCCGGACATCGAAAGGTAGATTGCGAATTATTCAAGCGCCACAAGGCGGAAAGGGAAGCAACCCGGGGATCCGGAGAAGGCAAGTCCGCACCAGCAGTGAATGCGGTTCTGATTATCAAATGCGATGATGCCAGTCAGCAACAGGATAGCAAGGAGCCTAGTCCGAAGTCCGAAGATGTACCGGAAGTACCGGCGGGTGTCCCTGTTGAAGGCAAAGTGGGAGGAAGTGCGAGCGGAGATGTGCTCGTGGTCACACGATCCCAGGAAAAGGTGCGGGACTACAAGGCCCCGCAAGAGAAGGGGAGACCTACGGCGTTGGATTGGCAGGCACAACAAAAGGTGCGGTCGACGGTCGGTGAATGGGTCCAGAAAACCCCAACGGTGTTACCTAGGCCTAGCGCGGAAAAGGCAGTCTCGGTGACGGAGAATGGTGCGAAGGTGGCAAGGCGCCTGCAAGAAGACCAGCCAGAAGCGACTTGTCTACCTACCAGTCAGAAGGACAGCCTGATGACCGGCGAGGAGGGTGTTGAACCATATGATTTATGGCAGGATTTGCGGAAACAGCAAATACACATGACAATGGAGCAATTGTTAGCATTGGTACCCAATTTCCGGAGTTCTCTCATCAAACAATTGACGGAACCAGTCAGGGCGATGGAGTCGGAGATGGAAGCGGTAACAATGGAAGTGTCGTCAGACGGATCTGCAAAGCCTGAAGCGGAAGAACAGCCTCCTGTTTTTGACGAAGCGGTCCCGGTAATTTCCGTAACACTGGAGAACAGCCGTGTGGGAGGGGTGTTGCTGGACGGAGGGTCTGGGGTCAACATCCTGTCCGAACAAATGCTAGTGCCATTGGGTATCACAAAATGGGAATCCGCACCCTTCGCCGTTCGGATGGCAGACCAACGGAGAGTGCAGCCATTAGGATTGCTCCGTGGATTGAAAATGGAGGTTTGCGGCGTGAAGTTCGAAATCGCTGCGGTGATTCTCCGGATGGAGGATATTAGCAGGTCATACCCGTTATTGCTCGGAAGACCGTGGTTGCGGCAGGCCCGTGTGAAACAAGACTGGCAATCCGACCGCATCACCATTCAGAAAGGAAAAAAGAAGCTGAAGCTCTCGGTACATACCAAACAAGGGCTGAGGACACCATTCCGACCGACGATGGCGGAAGGTATCCATATGATGGACGGAATGGGGGTCGAAGAGGAGGATGACTACTTCAGTAGGAATACGGAGCTGGTAAGCTTGTTCGAGGTCGATGTGGTTGCCGTTTTAAAGCAATATCAGCATCAGATTCCCTCGGCTACGTAGGAGTCATCCAGTTCCACGAAAGAACCAGTCGAAGGGAGTCTACCGGAAGGCACAGGAGACATGCCGGACGAAGCGGGAGTGGCGGAGGCGGAAAGAGTTTTCGAGCAGGAACTCCGTCGCTCGCGGAGGGTCAAAGAAGACGAGCTGCTGGATCTTAACCTCGGGACGGAGGAGGAGCCAAAGAACGTCCGTGTCAGTGCGAAGCTCGATAAAGGATTTCGGGGAAAATTGGAGACATTGCTGAAATCCTTCAAAGACGTGTTCGCCTGGGACTACACAGATTTGCTCGGCATCGATCCCAAATTCTATCAGCACAGGATCAATCTGCAGAAGGATGCGATACCGGTTCGGCAACAACGGTATCGAATGAACCCGAACTATGCCCAGAGGGTGAAGGAGGAGCTGGACAGGCTGCTAAAGGTCGGGTTTATCTATCCGGTTGATCGTGCAACGTGGCTTTCGCCAATAGTGATTGTTCCGAAAAAGAATTTGAAGTTGCGGGTCTGTGTTGACTACAGAAAGCTTAACGCGGCGACAATCACGGATCCGTTTCCATTGCCGTTTAATGATACTATGCTGGATACAGTGGCAGGTCACGAGATGTATTCTTTTCTGGATGGCTTCAGTGGGTATAACCAGGTGCAGATGGCACCAGAAGATCGAGAGAAAACAGCCTTCATCACGGAGTGGGGAGCATTTGTTTTCCTGGTGATGGCATTTGGGCTAAAGAATGCTCCGGCAACATTTCAACGCATGGTCCAAGAAATATTTCATGATTATTTACTAATCTTTATGCAGGTATTTCTGGACGATTTCAGTGTTTTTGGGAGTCGCGAGCAGCACCTTGAGCATCTGAAGAAATGCTTAACCCGGTGTAGGGAGGCACGGTTGTGTCTGAACCCTATGAAATGTGCATTCGCCGTGGGCAGCGGTATGCTGCTGGGTTGCATTGTCTCGGCGGAAGGCATTGCGGTAGATCCGGCGAAGGTCGAAGCGATTCGGCAGGCAAAGGTTCCTGGCAACGGTAAGCAGCTCGGGAGATTCCTAGGGCAGGTTAAATGGCACAGCCGAATGCTGCGGTATCTGGCGGATGTGGCGACACCACTGTATGACCAACTCAACAAAGTACCGGTAGTCTGGTCTCCTGCTTGTGACTTAGCTTTTCGACGGCTCAAACTGATGTTGGCAACAGCACCGGTGGTTCAGCCGCCAGATTGGACGAAGATGTTTCATGTCTTCGTGGATGCCTCGGATGTGGCTATTGGTAGTGTCCTCATGCAGGAAGCGACAAGCAAGTGGTTCCGACCGGTGTATTATGCAAGTCGCAGGTTGTCAAAAGCCGAACGGAATTACTCTACGACGGAGCGGGAAGCATTGGGGATGATTTATTCCGTAACAAAGTTTCGTCACTACCTGTTGGGGAATCGGTTCACGTTTCATGTGGATCATTCCGCCTTGTTGTATTTGGTACACAAGCCCGAGCTCACTGGAAAGTTGGCCCGGTGGATGCTGCTTTTACAGGAGTTCGACTTCACGGTGGTCCATCGACCAGGAAGTACACATGCCGTAGCGGATTACCTTTCGCGGTTGGAATCTGGCGAAGACCCGATGGGTGTGGAAGACGATTTTCCGGATGCCCAGCTGTTCAAACTGGAGGCGGTGGTACCGGCAGCTCCAAAGACGTGGTACGACGACATGTTTCACTTTGTCGACACGGGCCAGATGCGCGACGGAATGTCGCGAGACCAGCGAAAACGGCTCGTGCTCAAGAGCAGAGACTTCCGGATCATTGCTGACCAATTGTATAAGCAGGGGCTAGATGGTGTGTTGCGACGGTGTGTGTACCCACATGAGCAGGAGGTCATCCTGGAAGAGGCTCACCAAGGAATCAGCGGTGGACACTTCGCAGGAGAAGTAACCGGACGGAAGGTACTCCAAGGAGGTCTATGGTGGCCCACATTAATGGGGGATGCGCATAGGTTCGTCAAAAGATGCGATGTGTGCCAGAGGTTGGGCCAGCCATCAGGTCGGGACCGGATGCCGCATAATCCCATACTGGCCCTCGAACCGTTCATGAAGTGGGGGCTGGACTTTGTAGGTCCGTTTTCGCCGCCGGCGAGGAGGACTGGTAACCGGTATATCCTGGTGGCGACGGATTACTGTACCAAATGGGTGGAGGCCAGAGCACTGAAGGATAATTCGGCAAAGGCTGTGGCCAGATTCCTTTATGAAGCCATTATGACACGGTACGGATGTCCGGTTGAGCTCGTCACGGATCAAGGTGGGCATTTTCTTAATGCGGTGTTACGGGAACTGGTTACCCGGCACCTAATCATTCATAAGAAGTCCACAGTGTATTACCCTCAGGCAAACGGACAGGCGGAGTCCTCGAATAAGGTGTTGCTAGTCATTCTGAAAAAGCTGGTCAATGAAAATCGGACAGATTGGGATGAAAAACTTTACTCCGCATTATGGGCGTTCCGGACTTCCTATAAGGTTGCGACGGGGTTCACGCCATTCAAGTTGGTTTACGGAGTTGAAGCAGTGGTCCCCATGGAATTCCTAGTACCGAGTCTGCGGATTGCAGCGGCAGAGAAATTGGGCTGGGACGAGTCCGTAGACCGGAGGATTGAACAGCTGGATCGGCTGGGTGAGGAGCGGTTCAACAGTGCGTATCTTGCACAGGTAGTCCAGGACAGACGGAAGATCTGGGTGGACCGTCATTCAAAGAAGAAGACCTTCAAACGGAGAGATGCCGTGATATTGTTTAACACTCGGATGGGTCCGCATCCGGGTAAGCTGAAGTTACGGTGGGGAGGTCCGTATTGGGTGGTGGAGCGTTATGGTGACGGCACGTTCCGATTAGGAACACTACAGGGGGAGCTGTTGCAGAAGCCGGTAAATGGATTTCGTCTCCGACCATATACAGGGCCCATGCCACCTTACCCATTTCCGGAGATACCACCTGTGATGATCATTTCAACTGCATTTATAGCCATTTCGGTGGAGAAACCGATGATGGGGGCTATTAGTACGCACGTGTGGTATCGCTCACTTTATTCCGAGAAACGGTGGGAGCAAAGCTTCGTGTTGCAGAGCGAGGACGCCGCCATGCAATCTACTGAATCTTCGAAGTGCGGCTTTTATCAAGATGATGGGACACTTGATCGTTGCATGCAAACAAGGAGTTCACCAGGGCATCCAAAAGGCACTTTGGAAGCAAAAGGGGGCTTATTTCCAACTCTTTGTTTTCCAGAACTCTTCTCCCTCGCATCCCAGCTTCTCGCTGCTATGGTGGTCTTCCATCTGATCAATCCGTTACCTGTTGGGGATGAGGCTGTGCAGTCTTGGCTGACACGAACTCGTCTGGTGGAGTTCGCGGGTTTGCCATGGGCTACGACACCAGTTCATCCATTGGCGCAAGATATCTTGGCGCAGCTTGCACGCGGGCGCAAGGTCGTGGTGTATGGAAAGACTTTCACCTTGTGCAAGGAGCTGGTAGCGGCCCGGTTGCACTTGCCGGTGGATGGTCCATGCAAAGTCACGAAGCTTACCAGCAGTGCCATGGAGGCAGCTCTCGGCGCAGGTTGCAAGGGGGAGTACAACATGAAGAAGCTGGATGCTTCGAAGAAGACATGCTACAAGTTTATTGCAGAGGCACTCTGGCAGAAGGTGAAAGCAGAGCTACTGGGACAGACCCAGTTTACCTATTTCCAGAGGGCGGAGCAAGGGAAACCGGTTCCCTGGGCGAAGCTGCTGGCGGACAGAATTCTGGAGGTGGCCAAGAAGCTCTTGAAGCCAACGGCAACATCTCGGATGGGGCAAGTCTTATTTCTTTTGTTCGGACCAGATGCGGAACCGGTAGTCCCAGGGTCGTATGTGGAGGTGGAGGAGTCCACAGACGATGGTTCGGACAAGGAGTCCAAGGAGGTGGAACCAGCGAGATCAACAACGGAGGGAGCTCTGACGCTGATGCCAAGCAACCAGGTGACTCCGGTAGTACCTGCGGTGGAGGTTACGGCGGTAGTACCTGCGGTGGTGGTTCCGGCAGAAGTTCCACAGGGCAGCCAGAGGAGTAGGCCAGCGGTCTCAGCAACATCGAGCCGCATGGCCAGTTTATTGAAAAGAAAGTTGGCTCTCGTGCCGGAAGGAGCAATGTTGAAGAAAACCCGCCCGGAAGCGGAGGCCTTGCAAGGGGAAAGCTCAGTCCACACTCGGGAGGACAGTTCGGGGAGACAGGCATGTCAGGCGGAAACCCGTGTCGTCCCAAGGGGGAGTGGTGAGCTGCAGCTATCTCCGCCGGTGGAGACCTATGATCTGGTCACGGTACGACGGTTGGCGGAGCGCTTGCTCCAATGTTTTCAGAAGGGGCAGCTGGAGGAGAATGAGGCGAGGTTGCGCCAGGAAAATGCCAGGCTGCTCGAACGCAATCAACAGCTGCAGGAGCAGTTGGTACGACTCCAACAGATGGATGCACGGCGACAGCAGGATATGGAGGAAGCAAGGACGGCGATTGTCGCCCAAACTCAAGAACACCTGCGGCTGACGGAACAATTGACGGAGAAGGCTACAGCTGCGACCGCCAGGGTGCAGTTGTTGGAAGCGGAAGTGATGGCGTACCGGCAACCCTCTAGCTCTACACGCATGCTGGACGAGGCACTTTTGTTGGATTTATCGGAAGCCTTCGTCGCAGAGATGCAGGGTATTTTTCTTGATCATCAACATCAATTGCGAGTAGAGCTGGAGCGGGCTTGCAGGCCTCTCGACCGACGGTTGGCCCGGAGGGATGAGGATGATTCGGCGTGAGGGGGCGCAGGAACAGCCTTTTTACCACCAGTACCGGTGACGGAAACTGCGGCACAACCGGAGGGTGGAAGTTCTACATCGGCAAATACTCTCGGGAAGCAGTCAGGGGGCAGGCGGAGAACTGAATAGGCACGGCAACCGTCACGGCAACCGTGAAGGAGTTATGTGTGCCGGTTAGATAAGAGAGAAGAGAGCGATCATTCAGGGGGCTTATTGGGGCTCATTGATGAGGATCGGAGCAAGGATCAGTGCTATGTATCAGAGAGTACGGTGTTGTACTGCTCGGAGAAATGTAATACAGAGATTCTATTGCATCTACCTTATTGTTTTATCATGAATGATTCTGTCGATCACCGTTCTACTCTATGAATTTTCATACGCAGTTCTGAAGTACGATTACGCATGTAAATCTGTCGCAGTAGTGCGTTTCGAGTTAGTCTTCAGAGTAGAGAGGGCTAACACTTTGGAAAGTGTTAGCCCTCTCTACTCTGAAGACTAACTCGAAACGCACTACTGCGACAGATTTACATGCGTAATCGTACTTCAGAACTGCGTATGAAAATTCATAGAGTAGAACGGTGATCGACAGAATCATTCATGATAAAACAATAAGGTAGATGCAATAGAATCTCTGTATTACATTTCTCCGAGCAGTACAACACCGTACTCTCTGATACATAGCACTGATCCTTGCTCCGATCCTCATCAATGAGCCCCAATAAGCCCCCTGAATGATCGCTCTCTTCTCTCTTATCTAACCGGCACACATAACTCCTTCACGGTTGCCGTGACGGTTGCCGTGCCTATTCAGTTCTCCGCCTGCCCCTAGAACTTCCGTCTTTTCATATCTCACTATAAACTAGATACAACGTATTAATGATAATAATCTAAGGACTAATGATCTAAGGACTCCCCCCCTAGTTCCTCTTTGCTGTTGCTGCTTTTGCCCTTAACAGACAATTGCACCAACTCACTGAACTGGATGAGCTATGCATCCAAGGTTCTTGGTCACAACAAGCAAGAAGGCATGGCATGATAGGTACACCATTTCTAGGCACTTGAAGGAAGGCATTCTCATCCTACTATATTATACCAAGCTAGGTCCTCTCAAGCTGAATGTGAAACTTAAGTTGGAATGGCCATGTAGGCTCATTGAGGTGTTTGACAATGAGATGATGCAACTCCTGAGGTATTCAATGGCAACCAAGTAAAGCCTTACAAGGCCAAGGTTTGCATTGTTATAGTAGCTAGAGCTTGCATGCATGGTCAAAATCCATGTCAAATGATTGGCCATAATGATGAATTAATTAAGGGAGATTATGGTGGTGGTGTAGATCACAACTCTAAAGCACCACATGCACCATTGATTATGATAACATAGATTCCAAGATAGTCGTTGTCCCATGAAGACTAAAAAGGGTGATTGGTATTCATTGGCTCTTTCTTTCATATTCTTTCTTAAGGTCCCACAACTCCTTATTCAATCTTATGTGTCCTTGCATTCTGCTTCATTGGTATTCATTGGCTTTTTCTTTCCAAATCTTTCTTCCTTAAGGCCAAAAGTCCTTATTCACTCTGTCTCCATCAGCTTCACTCATCCCACCCCTGCACTAATTGCTTTTGCCTTGATCGCCATAACAACACCTACTTTTTGGACTCCCCTCCTAAGAGACCCAAAGTGCAGCCTGATGTCCAGCAGGTGGAAACTTCAAGATGTACACAGTGCCCTTATTTCACACCTCCACACCCTATGGAGTTGATGTTGGACATGATAAATACATTTTTGAAGCAAAATAGTCTTTATAAGTTTGTGAAGCTCCCATAGATGGAGGTGTTGGATGAATCTATCGCCAACAACATGATGGAGAGGAGGTATAGTGCAACGGATTACAATTTATTATTTGATGGTCGGTACGTTCTTTTGAAAAGGGAGTTATATTAGACCACCTTTATTCTTCCCTTGGGCCATAAAAGTCCGTTGTTACCTAGCTATGAATGTTATGACAACTTCTTTCAGTTAAGTATATTTGATCAATAATATGATCAACACAGAGCTATGACCATTATTTTGATTCCTTTTTTAATTCATTGGGTAGATTATCTAATCACATGTTGCCTCGACTAGAGCAAGATGGGAAGAGAATGCGTTGATGGATTGGTTGGGTGTATTTGCAAAAAGTTTCAATGCATAGCTATAGCATGTTGCTAAAGATCAAGCCCATTGCAAGCTTGGACCTCACTTATGCATGCTATGTTATCGACTTGCATTTGGACAAGTCTAGTGGCCACAATTTGTGCATGATTCTTTTCTTGTCTTCTTCTAGCTCATCCTTTGCCTATGCCAACTCTTCGACCAGCTAAGGTGACACTAGTATGTTTCATAGACCCCTTCAAATGTTTGCACTCTAGGAACGTCCACCATGACAACATGTTACAAGACTCCAAATGCACCAAACAGGTAGGCACCTAGCCTATTGCAACATTAGTGCTCAACTCTGATGACAGATCCATTGCTTGCATGCTATTGATGTTGGAGTTTGCACCTTGCCACTTTGGGTTATGCCTAGTTCTACGATAGGGTCCTTGTCACCTAGTTTGCCCTAGCCTCCTCTACCTTTTTATGAGCCTCTGCCTCCTACTTTAGATGTTCTACTCATGGTCCTTTTGCACCAACGTTTTGTGAGCCATTCCTGGAAGCAAAGAAGACTGTTGAGTATCGTATCGCACTCTCAGTGTGGCATTAGCTAGTGCCCAAAATGAAGTTTCATCCTCTTATGCCCCTATGTATCAATTGCTATCCCAAGTAATCTCGATGAAGTATCTCTTAGAAAAAGTCTCCCTCTATGACCATGCCAACCATGAGTTTGATTTGGCAGTCAAGGAAAAACCTAGATGACAATAGGTGACCACTGACTTATAAGGTAGGGAGGTAAGCCATCATGGCTAAAGTATGTGAACTTTTGAGGCCAACTGCCATGACCTTGCCCATATACTATGCTAATATCCTTCAACGAATTGAGTGGATCCTTTTAGTAGCCATCATTGAAGCCACCACAATGTGGAATGATCTTTTAGAAGTGCACAAAAACCCAATCACCAAGTGGACTGAGCCACTAGTGCAGCATAAGAGATATAGGTATAATTTTGTGCATTGGGATTATAGATCTAGACGTGGTGCAAGTGATTGAACAATGGAAGGAAGAATGGTGTGTGCAGCTGAACGAGGTCTCAGTGGGAATCAATGCCTTGTATCCTTAGCCCACCAGCATTGACATAAGAAATTGAGGATCTGATTGGACTTCTTGTCTCTAATGATTGGAATCATAGGAGTAAAGTTGATAATATACAATACTCATTATGATTTTTCATCCCATTCATTTTGATGTTTAGTAAGTTCCTAAAGTAGATATATTATTAGTGGTGTTGTTGAAGAGGATGCTAAAGCATTTGGAATTTTTTCTTTCTATATAATAATATTCCACCAAATTTTCATTGCAATATGTGCACAAGCTTGTACTTTCAATTTCCATAACTATTGTCATTTGGTCTATTATTTAAGTCCAAAACGATGGTCTCTTCATGTGATTTTGCCATTCCATTAGAATAGTCAACATGCCTTTACAAGGACCAAAGATAAAGAAGACTTTATCTAAGACATATTATGGAAAGAAACCTATTATTACTTGTTTGATAGTTCTTGGTTCTGATGCATTTGTTCATGTAAATGATGCAAATAGGAATATGTAGGCGTGCTTAGATAGTGTAGATATGATATTGCAAGATTATGCAATTGCAAATGTTTCAAGGGATGGATGCTAGAATCCACCATCAACTCTTGTTTATTTTTGCAAATTGATCAAATAACACATGTAGTGCTACCTATGAGCACCTCTAGGCTATTTGTTAATTAGATATATATTTTGTTCTAAAATTTGTATAGTTCATATTTCCTCATCATTGGATAGTTCAAATTATGTCTTCAATTCAGTTATCATCTTCACTCATCACCAATTTTTACAATCAACATGATAGTCAAGTGTTTGTTTCTTGCATGATAGTCAAGTGTTGGTTTCTTGCTTAAATATTGAAGCACTACATTTTTGTTCGAGCACATTTTAGTTAACTACTGCATTTTGGTGGGCTTGCAATGCTATTGGCTCATAATGCTACAAAGAAAGGGTGCTACTCTCCATCATCTTCCACAATTTGATCATATGATTTGCTTACTTGTACATGTGCATCTGCATGACGATTAGAAGGCAAAAGCACGAGGATGGAGTGCAAACACAAGCCTTATCAAAAGGCAACACATATTCCAAACACATACACAAACTCATCTCCATCCAAATCTCAGCACAATGCATAGGCCTCATATAACATTTTAAAAGTAATAGGTTTTTGGTATGTAAGAGGTTAGGAGAAAATTCTTTTTTTTTAGCATTTTGGCCTTTTTCTTATATTTTTTTATTTTTAAAAAGGTATTGTGTGTGCAAGTGGTTGGTAAACCACTTTTTAAAGGTTTTTCATATGCAAGAGGTTAATACATATACCTTTGCCATAAGCATATCGATACATAACTTTTTTTGCACTTATAGACCATCCATGGTCAAAGAGGAGAAAATGTGCATGTTGCATCACAAAAATGATGTTCAAACCTTATAAAACTTTGCAAGCATAAAAGACTTACTCTTTTGAAGGAATATACAAAGTCTTGTGACCATTGGAGACATAAATCTATCGTATAATCATGCCAATGCACAATTCTTTTGGCACACATGCATCGTCTATATACCACCATATAAATTATTTTTCAATCTTAATGACACTGTGCAAAGTACCATGTCCATCATATCTTATTTGCATGGTTGTAGACACATATTTCTACGTCCCACCACCCATCATACACAAGGGTCAAAGAACTCACATTTGGGTCCTCATTCAAATGTGCGAGTCTTTGTTGGATCCGATACTTTGAATCGGCCTTAATCCCACCCACTTCAACACTCTAAAAAGTACTGTGCCCATTGGACCTCATTTCCATGGTCGGGGATGCGATTTTTCATTGTTTTAACCACCCATCATGATGAGGGTCCAAAAACATGAATTAGGGTGCCTCATTCAAATGTACAAGCTTCGATGGGCATGCGATAAGCCTAATTCTTACATGGATCCTTCTTTATGACCATGCAATCATCTAGAATGGATAAGTTCAACTTCTCACCAAGATAATAACTAAACTATTGAATTTTAGCTTGAAATCCTAGATAACTTGTCAATAAATGCCACATGCTAATAGAGGCATTGCTAGTTTTGTCTCATGAAATCCTAGCATGAAATCTTACATAGCTTGTCAATAAATAACTATTGAATCTTAGCATGAAATCCTACATAGCTTGTTAATAAATGCCATGCTAATAGAGGCATAGCTAGTTTTGTCTCATGAAATAACATCTTTGCAAATAAGAATAAATACTTATATATCATGGAACAAGGATGGGGATACCATTTTAAGAACTAGAAGGAAAAATTGTTAATGCTCTTCTTCTCTTACCCTATGTTTGACTAGTGAACTCTATGCTTGGATGCAAATAGGGCTTGGTGGAAGATGCCCTCTCTTTGGCTTCTTGGTGGAAGATGCAAATAGTGCTTGGTGGAAGATGCCCTCTCTTTGTCTTCTTGGTGCCTGGAGCCTACTTGCTACTCAGGTCTAGAAGTGAGACATCAAGAAATATATCATGTGGTTTTGTGTTGCATGTGTAAAACCATATGAAGATAGGTTGAAGAGCAAGGGTGCATGCATGCAAGAATTGCAACAATGAAACCAAGTTACACCAAGTCACATCCAATACTTGTATTAAGGAAAAGGGACTTGGCCCCTTACAAATAGCCATACTATGCAATAGTGCCCATGCAATAGCTAATGTATGGGTGACTTGCAAACTCTCACCTCGGCTCAAGGTACAACACTCTCTCAGAGCAACATGACTCTCTGTCGCACTCAGACACTTGGAATACAAGAGTAAAAGAAAGTTTGTTCTAGCTCGGACTCTGAATTTTAATAATACTAAGACTCTCTCTCAACTTGGCGGTTCTATGAACTACTTCCTAAATTCAACTCACGAACTCTTGCAAATCGTTCACACTAATTTGACCATCTACATGGCCTCTTGCAGCTTCTCCCTGATGCTTCGGGCACTTGCTACTTGGATACCTAGAGGGCAGGACCTGAGTGCTTGGTCACTTAGAACTTAAGTGTGGGTTGACCCAACATTAGGAATTTTCCTTGGCTTAGCTTCATTTGTGTCCACGTGGATGTGGATAGGGTTATTGATTAGTGCAAACAATTGATCTTTAAATCTTGGAGGCCAAATTGACATGGAATGCCATCAGTGTGTTGATGAAGTCTTGAGGCATTTAGGAGCCAACCTTTGGGAAAACTTTAGACAATTGATTTAGTACAAAGGGCATGTCCAAAATCATCATGCTTGAGAATCATTTGAACAATGCAACCTAGTTTTAAGTTGAAATAGGTCTTGATATGTTGTCAAATTAAAGGGCATAATAGATTAATTAGTTAACATCCACTAGTCAAAAGAAAAGACTAGAAGATTAGTCCAAATTACATGTTCTAAGCAAAGATTGTGATCAATTCATGATAGAAATGATTATCAAAGATGCACCACCATCCTTTGACATGATTACGTAAGAATAGTAAGAAGAGGCACAAACACTAATGTTAAATGAGCAAGCATTGGAAGATGATTTCATTGAGGAAACTTCAAAATTTTAGGCAAATTCAATCATCAAGCTAGAGGAAAATATTTGCATTACTTTGGTAGACATTACAATAATTATCAATCTCTATAATCTTCATCAAGTCATCATTAGCATCAAGGTTCTTCCATTCAAATGGCAACTTGGAATCCTAGAGGTAGAGGAAACCTCTAGAAGAAGAAGTTATCAAAATAATACTCTAGGCAAATGGACCATTACTATGGACATAATTGGAATCCAAAGCCATTGGAACTTGAATACAAGAAGAGAAACAATTGATACCATGACAAAATATGAAGAGGGGAGAGGAGAAGAGTGGAGATGAGGAGAGCGGGCGACCCCTATAGCAGCTACAACTACTTCATCAACACGCAGCATCTCCAGCCGACCAAACAGCTCGCGGCTCTTCAGAAGGCTCCTGCCAAGCCGATCATCACTCTTAGCCTCAGACCTATAGGCTTGAGCTCCCAAGCAGCGGATGCTCTACGCCCCGTGTGGCTACAGTGACATCCTTCTTCAGCAAAGCCATAGCCTCCATCACCGAGCCTTCCAAGGCCTTCAACTGCAATGGCTCACGACTTCCACCAATGCATACGTAGCGCCTGTCTATCGACCAATGAGCCTCTAGCCAAGTGCGACTCCCATCGACGGACTCAGCTATCGACGGACTGGCGCCTCATCGATGGGACTCCAACCCATGACTACGTCGCCACAGGCTACTCCAAAGCTCCAAGCTTGAGAGGCCTTCAGCGGTGACTCCGTCTCCATCGACTCCAAGTAGCCTCTCCAAGTCACACAACACCGAACACAATGGAACCTCATTAACGAAAATCCGTAGTAAACAGAATCTCCAAGATTTTGTCGAATCTTCAACAAGATTTCGGCCACCCGTAGACTCGGACCATAGTCTGCCACATGGTAGACCTTATCTGCCACATCATTGCCATCGCTCAGCATGCCACATCACCACATTATCTTAACACGTGCCAGCTGACTGCCATGTCATCACCTTGTCATCATCATATCCGCCACATCAGCAACGACCACGTTAGTAGCCCAGCTCAGCTGACACATCATCAGTGCCACATAAGTAGGCCACATCATCCTACCATGTCACCACTACCACATCAATAGATACATCATCCTGCCACGTCACCTTACTAACCTCATTTGTGCCACCTCAGCTGTGCCACCTCAGCTATCCAGTCAGCACTGACCCATGCAGGCACAATCCCTTGCCATGCACACTATGCACACACTGCATGTGCACACAGTTGCCACCTCAGCACAGAGCTTCACTGGCACACCTCTTGCTAGGCACAATGCCACATCATCACTGCATGTGACTCACAGTGACACATCATCATTGAGCACCATTTGCGCTCCTTTTGCCCCTCCACCTAGATCAAGTCGTATCTCTTGATCCAGGAAGAGTTTGAGGGCACTCCCAAAAAAAAAGTCGCTCGTTTTTTCGTGCTCTACACACTCGTCACATCATGTGCACATTTTGGCACAAGTTACACTCACATTTGAGCCTTGCCAACAAAACCACTTCCTTCATGCACATTTGTCGATGCATCTGACCCAGCACTTAAAAAGAATAAAAGAAAAGGAATTATCTGCTGTTCTTTCATCGATTGACGGTTGGTTTAGATCTAGATCAAAGGAGACTAGATCACCATAGAGGGGACACTTTGAATTTCCCCAAGTTGCCAATCTAAGCCATGCCCGAAATTCCTGACTAGTACCTACTCGGAGTCAGTCCATATGCTCACATATGGTTTCACATCATTACATTACCTGAAACCTTACGTTCATCGGTTCAGTGAGCAGACTTCAGAGTTCAGAGGCATTGTAGATTGTTTCAGTGGGCAGATAGCATTTGATTTCACACACACATGCCATCATTGTAAAGCCTATTCGGCTATCTCACGGCATCGTGCACATCATTTCAGCCTTGTAAAGCCTCTTGGCTATTCCCGGCATCATTGCCACAAGCCTTGTAATACAGATCAGATTTTATATATTGCAGTTCTATCTTCAGAGATAGTACAGAGATTTCACTTGGCATATTCAGTGTATTTGCAGTTGATTCATACAGAGACCTTCACGACACTTTTGAGTACATTTCTTGCACCATGTCGATGTTTTAATTAACCAATAATACTAGATGAATTTTCAAACAGCTTGGGAATTCCCAATATGGTTACAATTTGGCCACATGGTCAAATCTTATCCCCTTACTTGAAAGTGGGACTTATGAGATTCCTAGATTGTCTAACATAGTGTTCAATATAGATTGTCTAATATACTATTCAATACATTATAACAAAAAAGGACCTCTTGACTTTTCCCCATCTTGCAAACACCATTGGTCCCTTCCTCTTGCAAAACCTAATGTAATTAAGCTTCTAGTAAGGCCACATAAATATAAGATCCCCCTTGCCCTAGTAAATAAATCATATATTATATTTTTAAATACTTTTTATACCAAGGGTGCATCCAAATCAAATGAAATTAAGTTTGGCAAGGTAACCTAAACATTGGATTCGAATTTCTCCTATAATTCAACTACCAATTGTATTTTTTCATAAATTTTGTACTAAGGAAGCAATGATTTGGGCTTACAAAATGGTTAGGATTCTCAAGTAAGGAAACAAGTATGTAAGGCCTTCATTGATGGGATTGAGCTTGAGGAAGACCACATAAGCACTAGATTTTACTTGCCTCTCTAGTTCAATGCCTCATTAATGCTAAATAATCTTTTTTTTCATACTTTTATACCAAGGTATGCTATTTTTCATCAGTTTAAAGTAGGTAAAGTTACTTGAGTCATGCAATGAGTATGAAAGCCCTTCCATTGTGTGAGATTGAGCTTGTGAAAATGCCACGTAAGCATTGGATCTCAAAGCACCATTCAGACAATGACTTCTCCTCTTCGTGAAGAAACACCTTAATTGGGCCACCTTTTTTGGATGGTCCTTCTATCTGTCCAATCTGCTAGTGAGGAGGAAGTTAGGTTATGCCCATAGCAATAGCACCACTGATTGAGTATGTAGCCTCCCAATCTTACTAACAAGATGGATGTCCTACTCTGTCCACTCTATGTGGGCCTTTGTTTTCTTAAGGGAATTGCACACTGATTGGGTAGTGGCTGTGGAAGGGGATGTCATGGACATCATACTCTATCCTCTTGAGGCTAGCTTTTGTTCACTTGAGGGAATTGCAGATTCAATCAAATGGAAGTTTAGTAGTAGATGTGATGGTTGCTTCCTCTATGGGATCTGTAATGTGTCTTCTTGGGCTATGTGAATTCTCAGTGTATTGTGCTAGAGGAGATGTAAGTGAATGGGGGTACACCTCGAATATAATTGATAAGTGAAGCAATGGCAATGCAAAAAATAATAGTTCATGGTTGAATTAGATGGAAAGATGGAATATGATGCTTACATGGCATTGTCAAAATGCGAATGGCATGAAGTGAAAGGGCCTTATGTACACACTCATTACTTGGCTTGCTTGGTCCTTTATCCATTGCGTATGCACAAGATGCAACCACTTGGGCATGGAGTGGACCTTCTTTAGCTATGAGTCACAACACTGAAGATATGTCAAGACCAAGTGAACCCCTTCAAGATGGGCTTGTTAGGGAAGTCATGGTGGTGGGATGGATTCAAAAGGAGGCACCCCAAGCTGAAAATTTTGAGTTGCACAAGAATTGAGTAGACCTTAGGCTCTCAATTTTAGGTCAAATGTTGTTTGAAAGTTCCATGAAAATCTGTTAGTAGATGTCTACACAAAGCATATTTACCCTCTCTTAAACAAACGGAATGCTAATGAGATAGGTATTTAAGCAAGGAAGGACAATGAGATGCATGTAATTAGCTAAGAAGGAACCCAAAGCATATATATCCTCATTTAAGACAATAGGGAGCATCTCATCATACTTTGATATGTTAGTGCTTCTCCTTATGCAATGCCGAATTACTACAATTTTAAGGAAAGCCAACCAAGGACAACTATGTGACCAAGTGTGTGTTAGAAAGATCACCTCCCCATTTGTAGGCCCCCATATGAGGAGAGCATGGGGGAGGGAGGGTTGAGATGGTGTAAATTGCACCAAACCTTTAGGGCATTAAGGGGTTCACATGTATATCTTCATGTTCATGTTCATGTTCAATGCACTTAGTGTACAGGTTAGCTATATCAAGTCCACTCCTCTCTCTCTCTCTCTCCCTCTCTCACTTTTGCTATCATGGTATCAGAGCCGATGGTGCTCCACTCCTCTCATGAGTGTCAAGCCCTCCTTCCATGAGGCATCCTCCATTGAGAGAGTTTTTCATCGAGAGTGAGTCAAGCCCTTGCTCCATCGAGACACAAGCCTTGTCCTTGAGGAGTCTTCACAACTTGTTTAGCTGTTTGTGTAGATCTCAATCTCCTCTCCATTTTGGTTCAAAGAGCTCACCATTTGGAGCTATGGATAGGGAGCTATGGTCATTTTAGTGTCCTAGCTTCCTTGTGTTATTTGAGAGGATTCTTTGAGTGATTTTTAGAGTTTCATGAGTTCTATAAGGTCTCTATGAGTTAGCATCAATGTCTTGATTCAGAATCCTTCATTTTGGTGGCTTTCTCAATGCCAACAACAAAGAAGTCACAAGCTCTCTCCTCACTATAAGTGGCATAGAGCACTGAAACGGCATCAAGAAAAGAAACACCTTCCAAAAAGCATCCTTCAACAATGGCAGCTTAGCAACAAATAATAGCCACTCCAACGAGCAAGCCAACCAGGTGAAAGGTAGCTCTCAGCTAACCTAGATACACTACATAGACATTGTTTTTATTAAGGCCTCAAAAGCACATGAATCAATCACGCCGACATACAACGTAGCTCTCACATAGGAGCACCAACTCTCTACTCTCTTGTAGTGACTCAGCTGGCTCCCACACCTAGTGCTCCATAGCTACCAAACAGGTCCAACAAAAGGCACTTACAATGCTCAACAGCAACCAACCCACGCAACAAACAACTAGCCTGCGCAACAAACAAGGGACTACAGCCAATAGCCCTTTAGCAATAACCATGCCCATGCAAAGGGCCAAGCTCTTAGCTTCAAGGTGGCCTCCTCTTTCACAATGTGACACTCAACACATGGGACACTGACCTATTTGACCTGCAAGCATCCGCCAATGATGATGGCAACATGCATTACGACCCCTGCTCTAGACCCCTGCTCCAATATTCATCAATGTGCTTTGATGACCTTATATCAGTGCCTCCCTCCTCAACCATAGCCTAGAGCTCCATCCTTGACCCTCTACAAGCTCCATTGGTAGTAGCGATGACCTGCAGTGCAACTCTAGCTGCCAACTTGAGGGAAGAGCCTCCAACAACCTAGCAGCATGGTTTACAACAATGCCTCTACAACCAAAATCTCCTCGGCTAGAAAAGCTCCTTCAACATAGATGACCAGCTCCTATGTCCATTCCACTAGGGCTACCTCAGATGCTCAGAGGCCAATGACACCAAACGAGCCAACAAGGCTCCAACATAGCAACAAGGGCAGGGAGCGTAGAAGAGCCTCATGCAAAACTACATCTACAGACTCTCAGCTCAGTAACCCGCTCCAACAGTGCTTCCACTCCATCATCGGATCCACAGACGGGTCCACAGATGTGATGGCAAGTTCACAGGAGCCATGGAACAAATTATCTCTTTTCTTTTACGTAGTTGCATCCATCTCCTTCCAAGAATTCTACTGATTATCTTTAGTAGTGATTAGCAAAGCATTAATTGGATGAGAATCATAATCCAATGACTTAAGAAAAATGCTATGTGCAAAATGCAAAAATGCTTTCCAATTATTTAACATAACATCTACTATCATTTTCAATATTCACTTTTAAGCCCACCTTTTGAAAGTGTTAAGAATTGAAGGAAGAATAGATTCATTGGTCTTAAAGTTTTCACATTGGTTATGTACTAAATGCAAAGTGTTATGTCCCAAATGCAAAGTGCTATGTGTGCAAATTCAAATTGCTATGCAAATTGATATGAACCCAAGGAAGTGCACATTCCTTGGTCGTATAATTTTTGGAGAGGAAGTGCAGCCAACTCTCCCAATGTGCTAAATGCAAAGTGTTATGTACAAAATGCAACGTGCTATGTGCCAAATTCAAATTGCTATGTGCTATATGCAAATTGCTATGCAAATCATTATGAACCCAAGGAAGCGCATGTTCCTTGGTATTATAGTTTTTGGAGAGGAAGTGTGCCAACTCTTCCTCCACATAAATGTGTGGTTATGTGCTAAATGCAAAGTGCTATGTACAAAATGCAACGTGCTATGTGCCAAATTTAAATTGCTATGTGCTATATGCAAATTGCTGTGCAAATCGATATGAACCCATAGAAGGGCACATTCCTTGGTCTTATAATTTTGGAGAGGAAGTGTGCCAACTCTCCCTCCACACAAATGTGTGGTTATGTGCTAAATCCAAAGTGCTATTTATGTACAAAATGCAACGTGCTATGTGCCAAATTTAAATTTCTATGTGCTAATTAAATGCAAAATGCCATGTGTTGATTCAAAGTGCTATGAACCCAAGGAAGGACACATTCCTTGGCCTCTTAATTTTTTGAGAGGAAGGTGCCAAGCCTCCCCCCACAACAATGTGTGGTTTATGCTAAATGCAAAGTCCTATGTGCCAAATTCAAATTGTAATGTGGTATATATAGATTGCTTTGTGCCGATATCAACCTAAGGAAGGGCACATTCCTTGGTCTAATAATTTTTGAGAGGAAGTGTCCCAACTCTCCCCCACATAAATGTGTGGTTATGTGCTAAATTCAAAGTGCTATGTACAAAATGCAATGTTCTATGTGCCAAATTCAAATTTCCATGTGCTGATTCAATGCAAAATGCCATGTATTGATTTAAAGTGCTATGAACCCAAGGAAGGGCACATTCCTTGGTCTTACAATTTTTGCAGAGGAAGGTGCCAACTCTCCTCCCACACCAATGCGAATTTTATGCTAAAAGCAATGTCCTATGTGCCAAATTCAAATTTTTATGTGCTATATACATATTGCTATATGCCGATATCAACCCAAGGAAGGACATGTTCCTTGGTCTTATAATTTTTGAAGTGGAAGTGTGCCAACTCTCCCACCACACAAATGTGTGGTTATGTGCTAAATGTGAAGTACTATAAGCCAAATGCAAAGTGCTATGTGCCGAATTCAAATTGCTAGGTGCCACATTCAAGTTGCATTATGCTAAATGCAAATTGAAATGAGCCCAAGGAAGGGCATGTTCCTTGGTCTTATAAAGTTTGGACTCCCCCCCACAAATTTGTGGTTATATGGTTAATGTAAAGTACTGTGTGCTGAATGCAAAGTGCTGAATGCAAAGCGCTATGTGCCAAATTCAAATTGCTATGTCCTAAATTCAATTTTGTAAAAAAAGGACTTGTAGTTATATGCTAAAGTTACAAAATTCAAATTAAAAAATATATATACCTTTGCCAATATAGGTACTTGCTCGGATCTAGTTCCTCCTCTAAGGTTTTTAAACCTTAGATATTGACACGTGTCAAGATAAGTCTGAACCCTCAGGTTCCCGTTACTGTGGGCTAGGTGGATAGGTCAATTTTATGACATGTGACACTCTCATTACCATAAGGGTTGGGTGAAACTAACCTGGGTTAGTTGTTAATCTTGGGTCAACTATCTAGGTTGGAACATGGTTGAGTTAGGTTAGCAACAGTGGTCAGCCAAAGGCCATGTGGTAGTTAACCTTATCTTGCACAGTCAGCCCTAAGTGCCATGTCATTGGCCATGTGGTAGAATGCCATGGCAACAGAGTGCACTATTTGCCATGCTGGCACACTTTTGCACACAGCATGTGACCCACAGCCTACCACCTCACCACAGGCCACATCATCATTTTTGGGCCTTCTTTGGATCAAAGTTTGGTGATCCTTCTGCCAACAACGATCCTTCTTTGTATCAAAGTTTGGCCATCCTTCCGCCCAATAGCCATAACTTTTGATCCAGGCAGAATTTCACGGTGATCCAAAAAGCAAAAAATTCTCACCAGATTGTGCTCTACACATTGAGAACCTTAGATCTGCCATTTGACTTTCACAGGTCAACATTATCAAATCCTCTTCATTAGTACCACCTCTTGATCCACCACTGCATCATACCCAACACATAAAATGAATCTAGATAAAATTCATTTATTGTATTTGTGCTTTGATGTGTAGTCTAGCCATAGACTAGCATTGCCATAGAGGAGATCCAACTCCACCAAGCCAAGTAAGCCATTGCCGCATTACCCAACTAGTTTCCACCGGCGTCAGTCCCTTTGATTCTATCATTGATGTACACACTTATACATCTGACTAGCTTAGTCTCTTGGCATTTGATAGTTTATCACTCACTGTGACACTTCGTAGAGTTATCCCTCTCTCAAGATTGTTGCATTCTTCTTGCATGCACATATGCCACCCATGTATAGTCACATTTGTTGACTATTTTTTGACATTGATTCCTGTTCACATACATATTAGCCTTGTATAGCCTCTTGGATATGCTCGACACTCTGTTGTCATCATTCAATTACAGGCTTGATCCTTGGCACACAAACGTTCTCACATGACTTGGTTTTGACCGTTCAACATAAAACCCCTAGTGGTAGCTCACACATAGTATTCTCATGGGTAGACACTCTCGCCAGTACACAGGTAAGCCTCTTCTATAGAGCACCAAACCGCCTCCAATGTGGAGCTCTTCACATCACACAATTGATGATACACCAGTCATGACTCTGGATGAGATCCGTGAGTGGAAAGAGAACCTTCTTTGACCATTCATTACCACATGGTATGTACCAATATATGATACTGACTCGAGCCTCATTGGCCTTGACAGATTGGATGCAGATGCTTCACATGTTAGCATGGATTAGCTAGCAGTTTTGAATCACACACATTCCTTAGTAAGCCCTTAGCATGAGGCAAAATTGATGGTAAGTCCTTAGCATGAGGCAGTCTCATCTACAACAGCACAGTTTGATTCCAGTGATGTATGGCCATCACACTTATGCATGGTGGATCCCACTCCATCTATTGTCACATCAGATGCAGGTACTCAATAGGAGTTCACCATTGATCATGTAGTATTTTAGCAGGTAAGTCCTCAGTATGAGGCACTCACATCTTCTACCACATGCAGAGATACATGCCATAGTGCATTCAGCTCTTTTGGTGATTTCATTTCAGCATCCATCCCTAATGCTTTCACCTCTGACATGGAGCATACCATGGACATGGTCCCTACCAATAGTACAGATTAGCAGATAAGTGTACAGGACATTCTAGCATCAGCTTAGTCATGCCGCATTGCACCACCCTTGGATCCAGTTATCAACACCTTTTTTGATCAATAGATCATTCCTCACATGAGGATACCTATGCATTAGTGTAGTCCTACCTCATTGCAGTTGACATCATCAGGTTTAGCCATAGTGTAACCTGGGGAGACTCAGTGTTTCAGCATGCAATTATGGCTATAGTATACAATCCTTACTTGATGCAGATCAGTGGTTGGATCCATGACTATAGATCAATCCCTTCATCAACATTCGGCACCGCATATGCCTCAGAAACATCTTATGTGTTTTCAATTGTATTTTAGGCTTCTAGGCCTTTATACTATTAGCTCCTTCTCGACAAGCCTATGACAGATGCTACATCCCATGCCGATGGATGTTTAGCCATGCACACATCAGATCAGCTTCATCTCATGACATTTAATCATATAGGTTCAATAGGTTGCCTCTTTATCAGCAAAGCAGTGTATCATACCTACACATTCAACCCAAATTTTCAGCCCCTTGATCACTCTGTCCACACCATCTTTGTGGTCTTCTTTGACCCCGCATCATTTGATAGAGATTATAGCTCTACTACAACATACCTTACTTATTGTTGTTAATTATTTTGGGTTGGTGACACCCTTATATGTTAGAACCTAATGAATCACATCTTCATAGACTAGCTTCACATCTAGATGCCTCTTCTACAGAGTAGCTGCATAGTGACACATGATATGTTCAGCTTTGACATGTTTAACATGTAGCATATACATCATTCTTCATGCAGTTATATTTTGATCGACCATTCTTTGATACAAGAGGACTTTACATTTAGTAGATTTCCTTCCTCTTCCCTTCGGCCTATCTTCTAGGTTTTATTCCCAAAGGCAAAGGATGACCCATAACTTAAGAGGGGGAAATCCACGATATGTACAGGATCTCGTAAGTTATACTCATTGTACATGCTTCTATTCTCCTTCTATTACGTAGTCACTATGCTCACATATGCACATACTACTTTGATTTCTTTTCAGTTTTGGATGCTATCATATGCACCAAACAAAATCCACAAATAGGTCTTGTACATGCACCCTCTACTTATGCAGTGCAATTTAAGAGGGGGTGTTGAGGATGGTGTAAATTGCACCAAACCTCTCGGGAATTAGGGCCAAACCCTAACCCTAAGGGGTTCACATGTATATCTTTACACTTAGTGTACATGTATCTATATCGTGTGCACTCCTCTCTCTCTCTCCCTCTGTCACTTCCACTATCAGGGAGACCTAGGGTAGGATGTGCCCAAGAGAAAAGAAAGAGAGGGGACTACCACATGGGCAACACCTCACAACAAAGAAGAGAGAGATCATGTATCTGGAGGCATCAAAGTGGCTGCAACAGATGTTGCCTTTGTGCAGGAGAGATGGCACATTAGGGGAGAATTGGGGTCTCAAAAGGGCCTCATAAGGAATGGATTAGGAAATTCTTAGTGGGCTAATGCAAGGGGCTTGGAGGGTCCCAAAGAGGCCTTATGAGCCCAACCTAGGTGGGTTAAGCCCATAATTGAGCCCACCTCTCCCCCCATCAATGAGGGGAGGGGTCCACTTTTTGAAATTTGAATTTCAAATTTCGAATCTCCCTCCCTCCCCCTCTCTCCCTCTCCCTCCCTCCTCTCTCTCCACCTCCCTCCCTCCTCCCTCTTCCTCTCCCTCCCTCCCCCTCCCTCTCCCTCCCCCTCCCCCTCCCTCCCCCCTCCCTCTCCCTGCTTCCTCCTCTCCCCTCCTCCATCTTGCTCCTTCTCCTCCCTCCTCCCTCTCCCCTCCTTCTACTCCTTTTGGCGCTCTCCCCTCCTCCTACTCCTTTTGGCCCCTCTTCCTCTCCCCTCCTTCTCCAGCCACCCTACTCCCTCTCCTCTACTCCTCCCTCCTACAATAGCTCTCCCCTCCTCCTCCCTCTTGTAGTAGCTCTCCCCTCCTTCTCCCTTCTGCAGTAGCTCCTTCCCTCCCTTCTACACCAGTCACCCTACTCTCCTCCTCCTCTTCCTCTTGCCCTGACTTGCTTCTCCTCCTCCTTCTTCCTTGCTACTCTCTCCCTCTCACTGCTCTATCTTTGCTAGCTCTCCCCTACATTTTAGCTTGCATCACTAATATCTCTCCTTGAGTACTCATGGCACCATTCAAGGACATATCCAACAAATACCATGTGAACTTACAACTAGAGGCTGAATATGCAAGCACATGCCATTTGGGATTTAGTGGAACTCCTCAAAGTGTGCTCCATAGTCTTCGATTGCAAGGGAAGAAGCATCTTGACCTTTGCGTGAATGGAACCTTGTATCCTTTAGACCTTGCCACCCAAAAGAGTCCTCCTTTTCATACAGTGCATGATGTTGTTTGGTTTGTTGGCAATGGACATGCTTGATTGCTTAGTTATTGCAATCAATTGAACCATTCTCAGACATTGGTTATGCAAGCAAGTGAGGTGCAGAGCGCCCAAGCAGAACAACTAGCACATTTGGGAAATATTACTATTGTGGCAATGCATAGTACTATGCAGGATCTCTAATTGCAAAACAAGGAACTCAGTGAATAAGCACATGCATTGGACTTGGAGCGACAAGAATTGGAAGAATCAATCCATAAGCTCGCTGAAAGCAAACAAGATTTGGAAAGGTCTATCTATGGCCAAGTTCAATGTGCTATGAAGAAGGAACGAGAGAAGTTGATAGAACGAGTGCAAAAGTTGAAGGGAACACTTTTGGGACTAAAGGAGAGGAAAAGACAATTGCAATCTATGGATGCATTGCCAACCAATATGGTGCCTGAAAGAGGAGAGTATGGGCTGCAAGGTTAGTTCCTCAAATTTTCAATGAAATTTCTAACTCCAAAATATTCGTGGTGTTGCATTGTTTCCACTAAGACTCATTTGTACTCTACTTTAGGAATTTCATGGAGGATGTGATGGGACAATGGAAATGGATGATAGTGATCCTCCATATGTTCTAAGAAGTTTAATAAATCCAAGTGATGTCATTGAAGTGTTGAAGGACCCTAGACAAAAAGGGCTACATGAACAAGTTGCTAGAGAGGTAATGATGGACTTCAAGGGCCTCGTGCAAGCAAAGGAGGTGCTTGGAGCTTATGATGCTACTAGTGTAAGTCGTGAAGCTTACAACTCTGTTTTTAAAATTTTCAAGTCTGCTATGGAGGAAAAGTATAAGATATCTACAATGCCATTACCAATACCCTGGTCTGTAAGGCTTGCACATCAAGAAACAAATCAATGTGCTAGAGAAAATCTTGAAGGATACCATTGTGTAAGTGGCACAATGACTTGGAAGAGTAAAAAGAAATTTGGCATCCAAACGTTTGAGATGAATGCTTTCAATAATGTTTACGTGGATGTAGAGAATTTGCATAGAGCCATGGTTAAATTCTATGGGATGAGAGAAGAAGGTAAGAGAAATTCCCTCTTCACATTCAACTTTACTTCTTCTCATTTCTATATCCTTACTGTATTTCTCTTTCATTGTACAGATGGCCAGCTAGTATTTGTTATAAAAGTGGATGAAGCTCATTTGGTAAAAGAGCACAAGCTTTGTATTATGAATGACGTCTTGCGTTTTGCTCAAGGGGATGAGGAAGTTGAGTAGGGTTTCTCAATCCAATCTGAGAAGGACAGATGGTGGCTTGTAGTCTTTGAGTCCCCAAAGGAGTGCCATGAGACATTGAAGTGGGTTTTGGAGAGAACCGGCATCCCGTAGATTATTCAAAGACAAGAGGCAAGGCAAACATTGACAGTGGATGGGCATGGAACATTTCAAGTTGAATGGCATCTAGCTGGTGATTTGGAGACCCTCAAGTGCATCTAGTTTATGCATCTATCTGCATCTAGCTGGTGATTTAGAGACTTGCTGGTGATTTCAAGTTACTCTATCTGCATCTAGTTTATGCTTGGAATTTGAGGCCACAACAAGTCTCTGCATAATGCATTGCAAAAGATGAAGAACTACTCTCACAAATGCGACTTCATGGAGGCAATGTGAAGCTTAAGTAGGACAAGAAACAATCAAGCAAGACACAAAATCTTCGTGCTAATGTGTCCATGGGTGGAGAAAAGGCAAGGAGGTTCTTGTCCAACCACAATGCTGATAAAGAAAAACATACATTGGCTCAAAGCACCCTAGGCCCTAGGTTGGTGGGAGTACTGGAAAGCTTTGTGTGAGTGCACTATGAATCAAGCTTCACATCCACAAAATGCTACTTTGAGAGCAAAACTGTGGACAAAGCTTGATGCATTTATAAAGTTGCTTAGACAAGGTCAAATAGACGAGCTTTATTATGAGAGATTCCAGGATATCATTGGGAGAATTCATATCATTGATGGTAGAAGCATGGGAGGAGTCACACATTACACATAACATGGTAATCCTCCTTAGGTTGAAATTTTGCGCTTTAAACTTGAGTCAGTTTATGTTTCTAATACGATGTTTTTCTTTACAACATATTCTTTATGCACATGCACCATGGTTTATGGAGCAATGGGGACCTCTGTCCATTTGGAATACTCAATGAATGGAGAAATCACACTACAGAGCAAAGGCAACCTACTTCAAGAATACAAGGCATGGGGGTGGTATCGCGCGAAGCAATGTACTACACGAAATGGTTGACTAGTTTTATAGATGTCTAGAGGCTAGGACTCTCAATCGTGAGACAAGATAGAGGTCTCAAGTCTCGCAAAAGCAGATCAACATGTCAAGAAGACAAGGCGATGTGCTCCTTGGAAGTCCTCAACAAGGAGTCAAGGGGTTGCACTTTGGTTGCAACATAGAGTCAGACAA